>NC_091107.1:1115000-1715000 GCF_024713975.1 Paralichthys olivaceus | reverse complement strand
CACGATGATGGTGTAGTCCTCCGGAGTCTCCGTCAAGCTAAAGAACTTGCATCTGAAAGGGAGGGAGGTCAGATGATATGAATTAAAAAGAACATAAATGTGCATCTCAAGTTAGTTCTTTTTGATATAGGTGCGGCCATCTTGTGATGATGACGTCATTTGGAACCAGAGTCTGCGCAGCAGTGATTTGTGTTTGTGTTGAGTTGTTAGAGCATCAAATACCAAACCCATCTTATTCAACCAGGCTGCACCAAACACATTAGTATTTAATCGTCCCAAACTACGAAATTATTCATAGAAAAATGCTAAAGATTTTCAAAAACATCTCACAATGTTGAAGAAGGTAAAGTTTGAATTTATTTCCTTCATCCTAACACCAAGTTTCCTTTCAGTTGTTTTTGCGAAGCATCATTTTTGATTCAGTGACGTCGAGATGTGATGTTATTCTTTATAAACAGTGAATCACCATTACACAAGTATAATGTCATGTCAATAGAGAGTTTATATAGTGAACATTTTTAAATCACATCCACCGTTGCTCAAATGACAGAATCCATTTTGTTAAGACCCGTTTCCTGTTGTGTGTGTGTCTGAGGCTGTTTGACAAGATTTAATTTACCAAGAGAAAAATGCTCTGTGGCGGTCTGGGATGTTGTTTTTTTTTTTTAAAGGAATCAGCTTGACATCATGTCCAGCCGACTTTCTGAGGCACAGTGCAGAGCGGTGCGCTGGAAAAACACCGTGCACAACACTCCTGTGATAATCACATTCTGCACAGGCCGGGCCATTGAATGCTCGCACTTCATATTTGGCTGAAAGGTGTGAAGAGCGACGGGGTAATAACAGAAAGACAAAGCTCTCGATGCGAACAGCAGCTTTTTCTCTTGGAATTAAATGAGCTGTCAAGTGTCACTTTGACTCTCAGTGTGTTTTTGTAAAGCAAGGACATTGGGATGATGAGCACTGGATTTTTTTGTGTGTGCCCGGGCTGATAATACTCCTCTAATCATGATCATGTCATTATGAGCAATACACGATGACTTACTTTGACAAAGTCCACCCAGAGGAACAATGAAACAGCAAAATCACTGCAGAGATTCGGTGTGTGAGTCTTTGTCAGGGGGAGATCATGGAACATTTACAGGGAGTGTTTAGAAAAGTTCATTACGTTAACCACAATTATGTTCATCAGCAGCAGCAAAATTCAAAACTAATTACAAACTAAGCACTTCTACACAAAACTAATTTAGGCTGAAATTTGTTGATGCAATTAACAAGTTTTCTGAAATGTATTGTCATGAGGGAAATATCTTCATATGTTAACACGATGATAATAAAGAGAGTGACAGCTTTATACATCCACGGCATTTAGTATCAAAAACATGGGAAGCTGGAATCATACATTATTACTCATGTTGTTAAATTATGATTGTTATTATCAATAGTAGTATTAGCATCATTATCCTCTTGTGTACACGCTACGTCCCCATTCAAATCTTATATAAATACAAATGAGCATGGAGACAGTGACAGTAATCAGGCCAACGATTCAATATCACAGTCTTTAGTGTTTCTCCTGCAGAGAAAAACACATTTCCTGAACGGCTTTCGTACAATTTGTCAGGAAAACTGATTCAGACATTTGTGTCGTGGGTAAATTTCAGGTGAGCTAAACGTCCAGACTTCAGTACACGTCTGAAAACAGCTTCTCCTAAGTTCCCATGACGAGCTGGAATTGATCTTACGTCCATGTGTTCCACTAAAGACTCCCACATCACTCTGCACGGGCTCTGTCACTGGATCGTGGCCTCAACGCCACTCAAGTTAAATTTAATTGGTAGGAAGAAAGCGTTGTTGACCGATAGAAGTACCAATGTGCTGACACAGTGCTGGGAAAATAAATCTGGCTTTCGGAGACTAGACTGAAGGGAACTGGACTTGGTTTGTAGAGACCCAGAGGATTTAACCTGCGTGGGGTCATGATCAAGAACGTGAGGGTCACCAGTCCCTCCTGGCTGTTGGCATCACCTGGAGACAACCATCACACAAACACAACACGGGTGGGTCGACGTCTCAAGTCAAACACCTGAAGGACGAGAGGCCGCTGTGTTTGTGGACTGAACTCACTTTGTCTGGTTTTAACGATTAGACCAAAGAGAACAAGTGGAAAAGCCTGTTCTCACGTCTCTGCCCGGACAAATTCACTGAGAGTTTCCTGAGGCAGAGAACAGTGAAGAACTTTATTGTGCAGGATACAAGTTCGTCAGACGTGGTTGAGATAGATGTATATACACACACACACACACACAAGTTTCCTTCTATCTTAGTGAGGACACTCATTAGGATAATTAGGATGTAACCCTAACCCTGACCTAAACCATCTAAACTAAATACCTAACCCTGACTATAACCCTAATCTAACCCTAGCTATAACCCTAACCCTAATCTAACTATAACCCTAACCCTGACTATAACCCTAATCTAACTATAACCCTAATCTAACTATAACCCTAACCCTGACTATAACCCTAACCCTAATCTAACTATAACCCTAATCTAACTATAACCCTAACCCTCACCCTGACTATAACCCTAACCCTAATCTAACCCTAGCTATAACCCTAATCTAACTATAACCCTAATCTAACCCTAACCCTCATCTAAATCTAATTCTAACACTAAAACCAAGTCTGAACCCTCTGGTCCCTTGTAAAGATGAGGACAGGTCAAAATGTCCTCACTCTGCAGAGTCTAAGCTTAAAATGGACCTCACAAAGAAATAAGTACAGGAACACACACACACATTCATGCACACTCTCACGCACACACACACACACACAAAGCAACAGACACACAAACAAGGATGGGCCTGGAGACCGGTGACACACTCCAAAACCAGACTCCATTGAAAAAACCTGCGGTTTTAAGCGTTAACGCCACCGCAGCACCGCGGCCGTGGCTCCAGCGACCCCCGCAGACCTCTCGGCACGAACACACAGGTCCCCGCGACCCTCCGGCGTCAGTTCACCGGAGATGTGAACCACGGCCGAGCTCAGGGACCAGACCCGAAGTGCGGCGAGGGGGGGGGGGGGGGAGGCGGTGCAGAGGCAGACATGTCCGTGGGAAGTTACGTACCGTGTCCGGGAGGCGAGGAAGGCGAGTTTGATTAAAGCGTGAGTGCAGACCTGGATCCCCTCCTTCTCTATACTCGCCACTTTCAGGCTGTGCTCTAAAATGTGCAGCTCCATCTTTTCCGTCTTCTCATTGGAAGGAGCGACTAAGACCAGAGAGCTCGGGGCTCCGACATGAGATGCATCAATAAATAAATAAATACACACGCACGCACAAGCGCACACACACACACACACACTCACACGGGCTGCAGGCGCTGGAAAGAGAGAGAGAGAGAGAGAGAGAGAGAAAAGAGGGAGGAAGAAAGAAAAGCAAAGAGGTGAAGGAGAAGAACTGAGCCGCTGTCAAAGCTGCGACGGAAACAAGGCAGCTTCCGGGCAGGGGGTTTTCACAATAAAGCTACGGTGGCCGAGGGAGCTCAACACACTGAGATTTAAGGCAAAATATAACAAATATATACAAAACACGTTCATATCGAGACAAAATGTAAAATACACGTTCAGACCGAGAAACAATATGCAAATAGAAAATACACGTTCATATTAGGAAAAGTTCTTATTTTTTAAAACATGTGCAAAAAGAAAAAAACACATGCAAATCAAGAAAACTTCTTATTTTTAAAACACTTGCAGGTAAAAAAAAATTTACGTGCAAATTAAGAAAAAACCTTTACTTTCTAAAAACCGAGCAAATAGAGACAAATTAAAAACTAAAAAAATCTGTTGATGTGAAAACAGTAACATTAAATACTGTAAAATCTAGTGCAACTTCATTAGCAAATACATGTTGTGAAATGTTTCCAGGGTGAATGTGGTGACATTTTAAATGAAGTTTTTAAACGCAAAAGTTTTTTATTATAGTTATAATTTTATAGTGTCCTAATACGTTCCTAGCAAGTATAACTGAGTTAAGTCATGGGAGGAATACAATTGAGTTGTTTGAGTAGATCTGTTGTTGGGGTTTATTACCTCGGCAGTTGCACCTTAATTAATTTTAAAAGGAATTCTGTATCATCGCCCTGCCTGTGCCTTTATTTTGAAGAGAAGCCCTGACAGTGGAAGTGAGTCTGTGAGCAGCAGCCTGCAGCTTGCAGGATCTGTCCAGTGTTGGTCCCCATGTTTGCTCTCCTGCTGGAAGAGTTAGCAGCTGGTCCCAGTGAAACAAACAACTTGCCATTCAACCGAAGGGGGGCGGGTCTGCAGTGGAGCGAGGCATCATGGGACATGTGGTTTTCCTGGGGATGTGGGCCATCCAGTGCATGGTGCTCCACACTGGAGGTGAGGTTTAAGGTTATCAGCTGCACTTTGGTTTATTTTACATCAACTCAGATGATCGGAGACAGATGTTTTTCGTTTTTTATTATAAATGCACCAGTTTACCGTGCTGGGAAAACAAAATGCACTGACATTGAAATCCTCTCCATGGCTCTGCATCAGGAGACATCTTCGTCCGTACTGACTCACCTGAAGTGACTTATCACGTGTTCATGCTTGTGTCAACAGGAAGCCGATTGTCCACCTACAGTTGCTTGGTTACAGAAAATTCTATGGACAAGAAACAGTCGGTAAGAAGTCGGCGCTGGGATTTTATTTTCTTGCACCGTGGGGGACCAGCAGGTTTTAAATGACGCGACAGTTAAATGCTCAGTAATTAGGATCCTGTTGTATTTCCAGAGTATGTGGGAAATGTCACGTCCAGCTGTGAGTCCACGGCAGAAATGTGTGTTCAAGATTTTGCAGGGTGTGATTAAGTCGAACTAAAGTAAGATGCTCAAATGCATTTCCACTTACGTCCAAGAACATGTTTTCTTTATTGAATGTTTCAGAGGAGGACATCTTCGTTTTTATTTCTCTCATCTGCTGATCTGTCCTGATACTTCCTGTTCGCTGTGTATCAATTAGTTTCTGCTCATTTGATTAATTGCCTGTTTTAAGAACATCTTTAAATCACATTATCTAAAATAACGTGGCTCAAGAATTATTTATATAATTGTCTTCTTGAGGAGTCTTATGTCAAAATAAAGTTTTCTGAAATAAAGATCCTTAGACTGGAGATAAAGATGGACGACATGGCAGGGACACTCCCAAAAGTGAAGCCGAAGCATCCTGATCACCCTCTAGTGGCCGGCTGCAAAATAGATCATAAACCCCACCTCCTCCATGTTAGCGAGTTGGACATGGACCACAGTAAAAGTTCTAAGAACATGTCTGTCATTCTAGTTATTTGTGATCACACTGATGTTTGTTTAAGTCTTGCGTTTGGTCGAGGAAGTGGAGACACATTGTCTATGGTTCAATTAAACTCTCCAGTAATTTGTGTGCATTGGACTTGATGGAAATGTGAGACGACAGAGTACATACACTGATTTCAGGAGGTCGAGGGGCCCTTAAAGTATATTTTGACCCTGGTGCCTCATAATAGATTCATTCAGCCATGAAAGAATCGTATCCAGCTTCTTCTGCTGGGCTCTACTGTGCAGTAATGACGACTGGCACACAAATGGAAAAGATGTTTTGCAGCAGTAGTCGCAGTAATTCAGGGTTTAAATAAGTGACTCCCTGCCCATCGTGTGTTGAGCGTTTTCACCCTGAGGAAGAATCTGAGCATCAACCTTTAATCCCTTCTTCCAAATCTCTAGCCTGGAGTTAACCAACTTCAAGTGCTTTTTAATCCTGGTTTGAAATTTGACACGCGACATCCTGAATATCACCAAACTTCTGCTCGTCAGCATCTCTGCCTCTGACTGAAAATGAGTTTGTTTTAAACAAGTACCACTGCTCCTCTTTCCAAACTATCGCTTCACCTCAGAGGCTGCATGTCTACATTTCACTTGAGAGTCTTAAACCACAAGTATATTCCCGTGTTAATAAATAAAAAAACATCACACAGGCACTGTGGCGTTAATTGTCTGTATCCGAGAGCCTCTGACGCTGTGGTATTTCCAGCCAACACTCTAAGTGCAGGAACATTTAGCTGTTAACAGCCCACAAAACAAAGTATTAATTAGACAAACAGAGACGGGGGCTCTGCTGCCACAACACAAAGATAATTGCATTAAAAATGTTTCCCCTGTGACAGGTAGCTATTGTACTGCTAATCTTCACATGGAAATCTGAAAGCAAATACGTCCCCAGACAAATGAATACACAAACAACATAATAAGGACATTAAGTGCTCACAGTTTAATACCGATGAAGCAAGTACGAATTTTTCATTAGGTTTTATGTTTATATATGAAGACAGATGATAAAATAGTTGACGTTATTTTGTAAAAAATATATTACTCAACACGTGTCCTTTTGTTGTGATATTCCACCAGGAACTGTAAAACTTATGTTTCTTCTTCAGGACTGTTCTATTCATGGTTCTGTTATGTTGTGTTATATATTATATTAAGTTAAGGCAACCTCACAGAGAAAATTAATTCAGACACACTGTGAACCATCTTTTCCCATTGGCTAACATGGAGTAGACGGGATTTATGAGCTACACCGCGGCCAGCCACTGGATGGCGATCAAAACACTTTGGCCCACCTTCAGTGGGTGGAGCCATGTCAGTCCCAGCCCATTTTTATAATCATCAAATAACTCATTCAAACCAAACTGATCAGAAACATCAGTTTCATAAGAACGACCTAAAATGACAGAAACCACTTATTTGACCTGCACTATGTTCCTTCCACTAACATGGAGAAGAATGAGTTCTGCATTTGGAACCTGTCTATTGTGTTTCCATCTCCACACTTAGAAGTTTTCTTTTCAAGCTTTGTGCTCGTAAGTGAAAAGACTTTCAACCTCAAACCTCTTAGACATTCAATTAACCAGCGGACCCCGTGTGCTTCAGTGTTAAGCCATTAACCGACGTCCATTAAGTTTCCTCTATATGTTACTTATGGCTTTTCTTTCCACTCCGCAGGAGCCGTGCAGGTTCCTGGACGCTTCAACACTTCTGTGTTCAGCTGAAAGGAGAATAAAAAACTGTGTGGACCAGAATTAAACGGCCACATTCGAAGGTGAGGGAGAAAAGCCTGACGTCACAGAGAAGACAGGTCGTTCTTTTTACCAGAGCTGGTTGTTCTCCTCTCCAGCTCTTTTCCCTTTCCTCAGTTTCCTTTCTTTGTTGAAGTCCTTGTTAAATTGATTGTGAAGCTTGTTCCATTCCGTCTTAACTTTTACCATCAAATGTCTCTCCGAGAACTCTTCTCCTGCGCCTGTTTTTCTCGTCTCAACGTGACCAATCATACAATTGGAGATAACAGCCCACCGTTTTGGAAGTTTCTCCTCACGGGCGATGACGTTGTTACACAAACCACAAGTAACTGAAGTAGTTGCGTGAAATCAGCAATTTGATGATGGCTCCACCTTCAGAGAACTCTGTATAAATACAGGCCACAACTCTGAGACCATGCTTAAAGAAATAATCTAGAATTCTTTGTAGTGTGATGTTAAAACTATAATAATAATTATAATAAAGAGATTTTCACGGTGCCTTTAAAACCGAAATAAAACAAAACAATCACAGAAAATAAAACTTTCACACCCAGGGTTGCTGCTCCCTCGTTCCTCACACCTGGTGCATGATGGGAAATGTGTCCAGTTGATTTCAAGCTGTAAGAACACTTCCAGGTTCGACTAGTTTCAGGCTCCACTCCACTCACATGACTTTAAATGTTTTAGTGGTAGACTGTAAATAAAGATGGATGACTTGTCTCCACTGTCCAGAAATGAAGCCAGGAACGATGTCGTCCATCTTTATTACAGTCTGTGGTTTTAGTTCAGGACCAAACTGTAAAAAAAACTTTACAGAAACAGATCACAATGAGAACAGAACCGGCCTGTTCTTGTTCTTGGATCCATTTTAAAAGCAGGTTCCTTCACATTTCCTTTTGTAAAGAGTCTGAACTCACGAAGTTTTCAGTCGCCCACAGAATCATCCTCTGGTTATGTACCGTGGCAGAGATGCTTTCGAGTTACTTGTGTTTATTTGCTTGTTCCTATTCCGAGTGCTGCAACTTGAGCAAAGAAGTTTTCCTCTGTATTGTGTGAGTGGATACACAGAAAGATAAGAGCCCAACGGGGAGAAAACATCTGCTCTCTGATTCCAAAACCCGATGGTAAGAGCTGACAATGTTTTGAAAAGGTTCTCGATGCATTTGCATGGAAAATATCTGAGTGTGACGTTACATATTTGCGGTGATTAATCGTAAATATGAAAAATTAGAGAGTCAACCATTAAACTAAAAATCCTTCTGGTGGAGTCGGATCTCCCTGTGAGGAGGAGAATTAACGCAGGAGGAGGTGGAGTGGAGGTGGAGTGAATTAAACCGTGATGAGATGACAGCCAAAGGCAGCGGAGCGGCAGAGCATTTTAAATTCTGGCAGCAGCATGATGATTGCTTTTACTGAAAAGACGGAGCCAGGGATCTTAAAAGAAAATTACAGAAGCCGCAGCTGATAACTGACTGTGTGAGACGTTGACAGAGTGCGGAGAATCTATACATGCAGCATAATCTATACAGGGTCACATACACGGGACACTGAAGCCACGTTCACGCTACATTTGAAACATCATAGATACAGATGGAGAAACAGAGCTTGCGGTCGCAGGCTGCATGGGAAGAAGCCTTCAGCGCATTGTTTGTCTTGCAGCTTGGAACAGCCCAGTGAAACATACAACACCTTGAAATACCGTCTGGAGTCTGTGTGAAAAGATGGTCAAGTTCCATTTATGGTCAGAAACTGATGAGTCAGATGTTTCCGCTCCTCACAAGTACTCCTGACAGCCTCGGGTTCAATAACCGACGCCTCCAGCAGACTGATTTCCTGCAGCTTCCAGACCCTGAGCCACTGTAGTTTCCTGGCACACTCAGCACTTTTCAAGATGCAGTTGTCCTGAGGTGCACAAAAGAACTTCACACATCAGCGACCCCGAGCAGCAGGAGAAAAGAGGATTTGCGATGACTCTGGTAAACACAAAAACTCTGCTAATAGCTCAAGGAAACTGCAGATAGACACACACAGAGTTCACAAAGCTCCTCTGTGATGCTTCACACCGAAGGATGCAACGGGGATGAGAGTGACCAAACTCAAGATTCTTTTTAATGAAATGTTCTCGACTATTCATAAAATCATGACTGCTTCGCATCTTTACAATATTCTAAATCTGTCGCACTGTTACATGTGTGGACGCGGTGCTCCAGGGGTTAGCACAGTCATCCCGAGATTCCTGGTTTGAATCCCAGCTCTGCATCTTTCTATGTAGTTTGCATGTCCTCCCTGTGTGTGTGTGTGTGTGTGTAGTCCGTTCATCTACCTTTACAAAACACCTGAGGTTTTCTTGCACCGAGTAAATCCAGATATTGGTCACCCGCTTATGAACCGAGCATTAGTTTTGTGTTTGCACTTTATCCTGGGTGTCTGAGTCATCAGAACTTTTCCAGAAATGATATAATCAGGTGCTGAGTGTCAGAGATTCGCCCTTTGTTCAAGGATTACAAGCAGCCATATGCTCCAGTCCTGGACTTAATGAGATATTTTGGTTGTGAGATATTTTCCCTTCTAAATCAAAAAGAAATGAGTCGGAGCTCTGTGAAAGCACCCGGTGAGTTATGAATGCATTCCGCACACGTTTAGTTTCTGTGCTGCTGCTCGGTGTCATTTAAGAGGCAGCAGAGCCAGACAGAGGCATGAAACACGCAGGACAGGGGTAAGCTCTAATCTCCTCCTCGTGACCCAGATGAAATCCCGAGAACAACCAGGGTGTTGGCAGGACGCAGACCGAGTCTTAGAAGTACCTCCCTCCACCAACGCACACAACTGGGATCTGTGCAAACACCATTCTTCACGGTCCAGTGGACTTTGTACACTCTCAAAGAACAGAAAATACCAGAGCCTGTCACCTCAACCCGCAGGTTATATAAGCACCAAGAAGCTTTTCACAGATGAATCAATGATTGGAGTTTTTACTTTTCAGAAAAACAACTAATGATCAAAATTAGCTCAAAAGTTCAGTGTCTACTTTATATAATTAAATATATTTAATCATATAAACAGTAGAATGGACTTCTGAGGTTAAATGGACCAGTGTTTTTTCCTGTGTCCCCATTTGAATGAATGTTTTGTCCCTTTGACCCATCCGTCTTTTGGCATGGCTGACAGATGTATAGACTACATTACCCGTCAACCTCAGCTGCTGTTGCAGGAGAGAAGAAGCCAATTGGATTTCCAATTATAATTATAAAAGCAGTTATAATTTGGCTCCACAAGTTCACAGCTTCTTATCTGACATGGAGCCTCGTGCATTGTCACATTTAAATCCTACATCTTTTCATGTTGTTGTTGTAAATCGCTTGTTTCTATAATTGCCGGGAGCCTCCCGTCCAGAATATTTAAAATAAAACGCTGTGCTGCCTTATGGCTTCAGTACGTGGTGTGTGTGGTTTGTGCCGTTGCCATGGTCACACTTGTCCCAGGTCGTTTTAATTGCAGCATCTGTCTTGTCACGCGCCGTAATCCTTGTTTTTTCTTTACCTACAGTTCAGATCCACGATTCATCGAAGCCGAAATGGCCGCTCGTTCGTCATCTCGCGCATTTTCCATTTGTGGGATAGATGGCGGCTGAAAGCTCAGATTTCCTCGTTTTCCGTTGTGCTCCGTGAAATACATCACAAGTTGAAAATGTGCTAAGATATACTTCTGACGGGGACGTAAATGGGCTTCCTCCACAGTTCTGTATAGATCCATGAAAATGTCCTTTCAATAAGCTGTCAGACAATTTACCGTCTCCACTGAAAGCACAAGAATAACTGCATTTTTGCTTTTTGCTTGTAAAGTTGGCTGCAGTGTGTTAGAGAGCAGGCGTCCTGAAATACTTGCAGGGATGATGTTTGCAGGTTTGTGATGAGCTGGGCCTTGAATTCCTGCCAAGTCATTTAATGAATGAAGGGATGAGCAATGATATATCATAAAAAAATGTGGGAGGAAGAAACAAACTGTCTGAGTAAAACTTTCTGCTCAGTATTTCTGTTTATCTCTTCCCAAGGCCCATCCACTAAAAACATGTGATAAAGTAAAGTTAGATGTTTTGCTTTATGCTTTAATTAATCAAGTTCAGTGACCAGGAACTCAGAGACAAAGCTTTCATGTCAGTTGTCTCTGTCATGTCAACACTTGTGTCTTTAGCTGCTTGTCACTGTTCACATGAGACAATCCAGACTGACTGACTGCGGGCCTACAGGGTTCCACGGTTCCACCTTTAAAAAACCGTGGGAGCGAGGTTCCTCGAGAACCAGCCGCTACAGACAAATGCTATAAGACAGAGTTAACGATCATATGAGGAGCTGCTGATGGAGAGTTCAGGCTGATAATGAGTTGCAGTAGGTGATGGAGGCACAAAAGAAACAGACAGTCGCACAGCTAATTGATTTTCCTTTGCTCCCTGCTTCTGAATCAATGCCGGGCAGCCTCGTGAGCTTTCTGCAACACTAACTAAAAGCAAAGGAGGGAGATCTGTATCTTCTCGGATTGTTAAACGTCCCTGCAGCGGAAGACCTCCTGAAAAATGACCTGTCTTTAATTTGGCCACGTGTTTCATATAGTCCACACGTTAAAACACATTCTGGCAGAACTTGATAACTTCAGAGACAATATGCAACTGAACATTGATTATTTTTTGCAAGGTTCATTATGGATAGTGAGTATTGAAGCAGGACTTTGGAAATATTTACCTTTAGTCAATTTATTTAAAGGGGAACCCTGCCAAGAGTCTCTTCCCTAGTACTCTGATATTAATCTGTATAATGTCTCTATAATTGTATTATGTATTGTCCAGGGCATTCATCATACTGGAGGCGTAATTTTGTGATTCCCCACCGAGAAGGAATTCTTACTTATATTTTCTTTTTCATATAAAACATTTTGTACCGGATATTAATGGTTTAATTGCCCAAAGACGATAAATCCCAAAACTCTTAAAAACGTTTTCCACTATGGAGTAAAGTTGGATTGTCATGAGAGTACGATTCCCCTCAGGATGAATAACTGAAGCCACCATCAGGTGAAGTGTTAATCAAACTGCTCTGTGGGTTTAAGATGGTAAACAGGTTAAATGACTGAGTGTCTGAGAGAGGACTCACCTCAGGGACGTCTTCCGTCGGAGTTCTGCGCAGTGATAACTTAATCATCTGAGTGAATTCTGTTGATTGTGTATGGTCAGTCATCTGAAAAGCTTGTAATGATTTAAACAACACTATGAAGATGAATCTATCCTGCAGCACAGAGACTTGAACTTGCGTGACCACTCTGGCCGAACAGTGGGAGGAAACACAGCGGTAATGAAGCTTCCTGTTGCTTCCCAGTCAAAACACAGAACACTGGAATCACTGAGCAGCCGGGAGCCGCCCGCTGTTAGCAGCCACAATTAGCACGGACCCTGGTCTGACCTGCACGACTTACAACACTCAGCCACACTGCCGAACTTTAACGAGACTAATAATTAGATCTTTTTCTTCTGCCTTACACCGCATCTCTACTATTGTTACCTCAGTGTTCAGAAACAACTGACCCTGCAGCAGGGAATATGAAAATAATCAAAGAAATGGCTAACCGTTATTGTTTGGGGCAGATCTAGAATTTGTTACTTCGTTTCCCGAGGGATGTTTCATGGCTCTCGAAGAAAAGAAAAGTATTTTTAAGGGGACTGATATTTATGAGTGTCACAGCTCCACATTCAAATCTGCATCAGGTGAATGTAAATGTGGTTTGATGAGGAAACTGTTGAGCTGCCTCTCGTTACCATTTTAATTACTTCTCATTATATTGCATGTGTGCCGGCAAATTTAGGCAGATAGTAATGTTTTTTTTCCTCCTAAGTAGTTTGCAGGAGAATCTTCAGGGACCCCGGGTCCTACGTCAAACCAAAATCAACCCTCATCCAGAAACGATATCACGGATGTTCTTCGACCAAACATCTGAAACAAGAATGTTTTTCACAGAAACCTAGTGACACGGGCCCCGTCAGGTGTTTTCCGAGTTATCGTTTGAAAAGCGTGTGGTGCGAAAATGCAGAAACAGAAACAAGCAGCGGCACAATAACTTGTCCATTTGGCATAGGACTAAAATATAATTTGGGACAATAATTTATAGTCATACATTCAACAAACCAGAATAATGCAAACAAGTGCCTGAGTGTTCGAAACAAAACAACAAAGGAGAGATTTTCCGTTTACATCAAGTCACGCGTCCAGATAATCAATACAGCAGCCAAACAGGCGATGCGATAGTGTTCAAAGGTACAAAAATGTTGTCCAGAAGAAAAGACTGACTTACAGCATAATCTTAGAGCATCCACAGTCGTGAGTTTTGTTTTTTTTTATACAGAAAACAGTATCAAACATTAGGCAAAGTCATCTCGTGACAAAACCAACAACATATGCATGCAGATATGTTTTTTTCCTTTTGTTTTCATAATGCTGAGCTTGCATACAAAGGCAGACATATTACAAAATCAAAATCACGTGTCGGTTGTAATCATTACATATTCCACAGAGAGAGGGGGGGGGGGGGGGGGGGGGGGGGACGCGTCGTGTCGTATCTATCAAAAGTCACATTTTCTTTCAAAAGAATGGGATTTTGTTTAATTATTCAAATTGGCTGAATTTGTAACTGGTGAGTTAAAATAAAATCACTGAAGCTGTTTTCAGACACGAACATGGAAGGTTTGTCCGTCTGGGAGCTGGAGGTGATGTGAGTGGTGTTTGCATTTTGATACCGCTGCAGAAATCCTGTGTTTTTTAAATTGTATTATCACCGGTGTCGACGTTTATCACCAAAAGATCTCGAATCTCGTCATCTATTCCGACTTCACATCTTTGCGACGTCTCCTCCGTGTGTAGTCGCTCTATTTCATCCTAAAATAATTGTATTCTTTCAGTTTCACGTCATGGATCCTTACATACTCAAATACCAACATTACTCTGGAATCTTAATCTTAATTACTCCATTCCAGCAGGTGGATTTTTTGTATCTGGAGCTTGCGTACAAGTCGGCACATGAGTGGATGATGACATTTACAACTGAAGCTGATCCCAGCGGCCTGACGGACACGGAAACTATGAATTTGCTTTTACAAACATCATTCGCTCGCTGTGAACTTTCAGCTGTATTCTAACATGAGCTCAGACATTTTCTGGATGTTTTCCTCAGGAGCAGGAAAACTTCAGGAAAACGTCTGGAGCAGCAATTCACATTTCTGTTGTCACATCGACCCCTCCAGATAATTCCAGGAAAACGTTCTGGACTTCAGTGCATGTCTGAAAGCAGATTTACTGTGACATGATGTAATGCATAAAACGCTGTTAGCTGAATCGCAGGAAACCTACAGGTTCGTAGATGGGGATGATTTCTGTGTGTGTGTGTGTGTGTTTCTGCGTTACCAGTCAGTTTTATTTTAATTTACAAGAAACGTGGGTGGTGCAGGGGACATGCAGAAAAGGTTATACTGCAGAATCGAACTCATAAAATCACAAATACATGGCATGCATCCCAGCCTACTGGTCCTCGAGGGCAACTTAGGATAAAAGTTTTCAGTTCTGTTTCAGGATTGCACAGGGACTCAGGGTATTAAACCTTAACATAAAATATTAAATGAAGAAAAAAAAACCATTCATAATTGAACAGGCTTGAAGCAATCGAAGTAAAACTTTAGTTATCTGAGTTTTAAGAGGGACAAAGCCTGAAGTTAGCTCCCCTGGGCTCAAGAGTTCAACCACCTCTGATTCCAGATGTGTCCAGAAGGAGAAGTCGGGATTTGACTGACGAGGGATAAAAACAACACGGAGCACTGAGGTGCACATTCTCAGAGGGTCGACTGTGGAATAGAAAGGGTTAAACATGTACATTCTGTTTGATGCATTTACCTTCGAGCTGCTTACGATTAAAAATAATAAAATAAAAAAAAAACGTATGCAGCAACATTGGAACAATATACGTACACGGCTAGTATATTAAAAATTCCTCCCTTCTCGCCTCGGCCCGTTTCGGCAAAGCTTTGCATCGCGCGTGACGTTAGCGTGTTCGCCCTTTCAGCAGCAAACTTTAACTTCAGCGAGAGTAGGCTGTTGTAAACAATACATGCTTTTATTGATAGTAATTTTTTTTTTTATTCTTCGTATATATTTGACGTAAACTTTCCGCTTTTGAAATATTTGCCCTTTTTGACAAACGGCAGGATCGTTTTTCATCCAGCTTGAAATCCTGCCGGCGAGTTTTCCTGGAAACTCGTTGCTCTGTAGTGTAAACAATAAGATGCGCAGACATCGCCGAGCTGCCCAATCACGACAACAGCGTGGCGCCTCCACTGCGTGGCTGCTGTGCACGGTGACGTTTCCACCCCCGCTCAGAATTATCAGCTGCATATGAAATCCACTTTTAAACCCATAACCTCCCTCACTTCCTGAATAAACGGCCGCTATTACACCATTATGCTCTCACCGCGCTCCTTCAATTGTCAGTCGGTTCCAATTTGACTGAGTGGCACTTTGCTCACACCCTGCGTGCCGGCTCTCAGCTCGCCCTTGAATTTCAGCTGTTCTTTGGAGCGTTCACTCTGAAGACGTCCGTAAGAATCAGTCCTGACCGCACACGGGCAGCCGGCCGATTGAACACAAACGCTGCGGCATCGTCGCTTTTATACATCTCCCAGTTTTCCTCTTTTCATAATGCATATATCAGACTAAGCTATCGTTGCATTTGCACTGCAAGAAAAGGAACCGACGTTTAGTGATCTGGAAACGACGAATGAATGAATATTGACTCGTCTGCAGAGAGATAATCTCTGTTAATCTCTAGAAACAGATTCTGGACGTGAATATGCAGAACTTTGGGGCCCGAAGATTCTAGTTGGACCAACTATGAGAAACACATCGGCCGTCTGCAGAAAGACGTAAAGAGATGAACCAAAATGTTGCCTGGACCTAAAACGCCAAATTCAATCGGACGTTAATTCTTCAATCGGACGTTCGCTGACTGATATCAAGATTGTGATGAATATTTGCTTCACGAAGCCTCGGGCAGAAATTAAAAGTAGTTTTTTGCATTGGTTTAGTAAGTTGGTCAAACTGTTCGCTCATTGGTCAGATGTCGGACATTCTTCTTCTCGTACCCATAAAGCTTTGCATGTGGGGGTTTGTCTAGAGTTGTTGTTGTGTTGGGCTCTGGGAGCGTTTCTCAAACTGGAATACAATTTACCGAAAAGCGTCCGGTGCCTTTGGAAAACGTTGCGGAAACGTCGTATTTACCGAAAACTACTCAACCAATATCCAGGAAACTTGGTGGAAGGATGCAGCTATGGCCACATTTAACAAAGTGTTAACATTTTAAGTTTAAAGTTTAGTTAAAATTTTCCTCACTTCCTTGAGAACAAATTACTTATCTCTACAAAATGTTGTGTAAGGCTGCAGCAACGGCAAAGACAGAACCCTTTAAATCACCGAGCGGATCCACTTCTGTCTTCTGGATTCTTTAACGTGCCGTTCTTGTTTTGCTTTGTTCTCATAATCTCGCAGCTGCTGGACGTCTTTTTTCACTCGAAGATAACATTCGTATCTGGAGAACGTCCGATGAAGCTGCGTCTCCATCACCTCGTGTGTTTGAAGCGTTCTGAGGCTGCGGTCGTGTTTTTGAGGAGGATCTGTGACTGAAACGCTCCGGATGCATAAGACAGAACTTCTCGTCGCCGACCTTACGTGAGGGGTGACGGACAGCAGGACGTGCACCACCCAACACTTTTACAATCGTATCATTAAAGTGCAACATCTTCAAATATGTGGGTTACTAATGTGTAATTCAACTGCTCCTACACAACACTAAATATTAGTGTCAAGCAGACTGAATGTGGGAGGTCGACTTGAGAAGATAAAATCTATTCCTCTAAACTTTTCTGCATAATCCCACAGGACGACGTTTTGCTACATGCTTTGTTAGACCTCCTGTCTCCTGCAGCGACACGACAGCCTGAAGGCGTCTCTTGTGCCGTTTCAGAGATTGATGAATCACTGCGGTAGAAGATCTAATTGAATAGAACGAATCTGCTCATTTTATTTTCACCGACTAAATGATAAATCAGGATTGTGAAGCTCGGAATCTGAAATCAAATTCAAGATCAGCCGACCAAAGCCTGTTGTACATGTAAGAGCATTTTGGATATTTTTTTAATTTGAGCCCTGTTGAGAGGAAATATTCATGTTCCCACACAGAGGTGTCACAGGTGTGGCCGACTCGGAATCCAGAGAAGAGGAGCGAGGGAGATGAAGGCAGGAGTCCAATCTGGTGCAGCCGGGGGAGGGACGGAGGAGGAACGACAGCTTGGACGACGACGATGTGGGTCTTCAGTCATTCAAAGAACCGGGTAACTCGTTGGTCAGCGTGTGCCAGCGCTCAATTTTCTTGTCCTTGTTTTTGAGGCAGTCGAACCAGTGTTTGAGCCTCTCTCCGTTTGCATTGATACCCAGAGATACACCACCTGAGGGACGAAGGACAGGGTGAGTCCACTGCATGAAATATAAATCATGCAAATATTGTGTTGTCGTCGTAACAGTATCAAACAGCTGAGTACAGGAAGTTGAACACAACCTTTACAGAGGGTTTGTTTGTGATGGTCAATGCATCATTTTGACAGCATTTTTGTTTTCACTATTTATTCGACCCGAGCATTTATCTTGAGGTGTTATGTTTCCAAATTCAATAAAGTTCAAGGTCTATAGGTTTGAAAAGTGAAAAGACATTTACATTTTTAAGTGAACTTCCAGAGCTGCGTAAACGAACGTGGCCACAGTTTCCGTTATCAGGAAATAACCACGAAACAACTCGTGTGTCATCAAGAAAGAAGTAATGCACGTTAGTGAATAATTCATGAGGGGATAGTAACTTTTGTTACCGGGCTACAGATGAAGTAATCTGCATGTTCACCTGGTTCCTAAAAACTCCGACATCAAGTTTACGAGATGAAGAATTAATAACGTTGATGCTCAAACTAAACACACGTTGAAAACCACATTTGATATTTTTTCTCACCTATGAAATCGTTGGACTTCCCGATGTCGTAGTCCCACACGGTCACCTCCAGGGTCTTTTTGGTGAGGTCTGCATATTTTATGTCATAACAGAACTCCTGCAGAGAAAAGAATAAGAGCTGCAGTTCCTTCTCCTCCCACGTTCAATATTAAACACGCATCTCATCGTTTCACATCACGGCCGAGAACAAAGTCTGCGCAGGTTGTTGAACATGTGGAGTCGACTCTGCTTCACCACCTTCACAACAAAACACCTTTACTGCACGCTGCTGTGTTTGCATAATTATAATTATGAACCCGAACACAATTATCATGTTTTATTTCCTGCTGAAATGTATTTACATTTCTCTGAGCGCCTCGGTGAGTTTCAATGTTTTGTCGGTGCCTACACTAACGCCCAGGCTGATGTTGGTGCAGGAGCTGCACTGCTCTCAGTCTCAGGGAGTCATTTCCCTCATCCTCATTTAGTTCACATGAACTCATTCAGTGAAGTGAGTGAGTGAGTGAGTGAGTGAGTGAGTGAGTGAGTGAGTGAGTGAGTGAGTGAGTGAGGAGTACGTAACGTGAACAGAATGACGGTGTAATCGATAAAGTCCACTGTCCGATGAATGAGAGTTTTTATTCTGTATCACCGCGTTCGGTTCAGTCGAGGTTGCTGCTCCACCTCTGTGAAATCAATGCCTTTATCTGGAAGGACGACCCCCCCCCCCCCCCCGCTCAGCTCTGACAAAAGGCCAAGAGGTGACGGAGGAAATACGGGCGCAAAGAATGTCAGAGGAAATGTCAAGCCGCTGGCCTGCGTGCGCGTTTGGCCGCAGCCGACCGTCTGTATACAGGTGTGCGCCTCAGAGCCAAGCTGCCCTGTGGCACAAAGAGAGAGAACACATTTGGCATCGTTCTTCAGAAAAAACGTGGCTCGGTCCTCAGGGGAACACAAATGCATTTCTGATTTCAACAGTATTTACAATCAATGGTTTTGGTTACAGAGGAGGCGTTCAGCTGTGAGGCTCAGCTGCTCTGGCAGCTAAAAGATGCTGGAGGACTCTGAAGAGTTGAGGGGAAGCGATGGATGATAATTCCAGCGTTTTAGCATCTAGCAATTATGTGGGTTTGTCTCCATGAGCAAGAATCACACGTGGTAATTTTACCCCTCGAGGACGTACAAATATTGATTAGTGCAGCTTTACAGCTCCTTCAAATCTAAAGTTTTACTCTGCATACATCAAACATTCATGACATCTATCCATCTATCTATCTATCTATCTTTCTTTCTTTCTATCAACAATCTACGATCTCATCTCAAGCTGCATCAATATGCTTCAGCATTAATCTGAGATGCTTCAGAGATTCACAGGTGACAGGAGGAGGTGTTGTTCATCATGTTTTCTACTAACGTCCACCTGCAGCTTCAGAAGCCTTCTAATGAAGGATCAACAAACCAGACCTGCTCCTGCAGGTTCAGGGTCACGGAGGTCGAGCAGCACGCAAACAATGTCACATGAACACTCGACACGAGCAAACGCAGAAATAAACACAGGGATGATGAGGTCTGTACCTCGTTGAACTCAGGGTTGAGCGTCTTCTTTTTCACGGCCGTCTTGTGCTTTGACTTTTTGTTCTCGTCCGGCTTCAGGTACCTGGAGGAGCAGAGAGGGAGGAGCAGAGAGGGAGGAGCAGAGAGGGAGGAGCAGAGAGGGAGGAGAGACTCGTCACAGATTCACTCACTTTCATTGTGTCTCATTTCTGCGGATGGAGAAGACGTTGATGTGTGAAAGTGTTTGAAACCTTCATATGAAAGCAGCTGTTATTTTCTTCTGTCCTCCAGAGGGTGCTGTGGTGCTGCCCTACATTCAACCACACTGCTGCATGTCATTGCACACGCATGTTCACGTGTTTTAGTTCCACCTGTTCCTTTAAACACAGATGTTGCCGTGTCTTCACCTCTGATCACACTTTTCCTTCTGCAGGTTTAATGATACATATTTATTTTGAGAGGATAATTTCATTTGTTGTTGTATTTTCAATGAGATTAGAAATAAATATAATGAATGTCTGTGATGCATCACAGCTGCAGAGCAGATCTCCAGCGAGAAGTTCACATAAAACATTCAAGTTAAATCTTGTGAGGTTTTATGAGGTTTTATGGGTTTGGTCTGGTTTATGTGTTTCTGTTTCTTGTTTTCATTTCAGATATTTGAGAGGCATTTTAAATCAAACTACACCCACATGTCAAAACTAAAAGCAGTTAATGCTACAGCCCTGAAATAAACCCAACTCTAACGATGTCCAGTTTTTATTTAAACTCATTTTTGAGGCTGTAATTTACAGCGTTGTGTCATAACAAAAGTTTAAATAGTCTCCAGCAATTTAGAAATGACAGGATACGAGTAATTGAATCCAACAGTTCTAAGTTTTGAATGAACATTTCTCCATTTACACTCCGCTGCCCCAGTTTATTAGGTACATGGAAGCTAATGCAGTCTAATACAACACTTCTGTAATTGATGGTTTTACAATTCACTGATTATACATTAATGGAATGTATGATAATTATAGACTTAATATTAGAAACAACTTGACACCAAAATGAGAGTAAATTAATCCCAAACCTCTAAAAACAACGAGTTTTTAGTCAAGATCCATGAATTATATAAAAAAAACCTGACTATCATAGGTTGTTGTATCACACAGTTTTATCTTTAGTTGGGTGTACCTAATAAACTGACACCTGAGTGCACGTTGTTAACTATGCAACAGAAATAAATCCATCTTGAGAGTTTATTGTTGAGGTGTTGCTGGTTATCATCAGTCTCACTCTGCATCGACTGCAGTCAGGAGTGAGTCAGTGCTACTGTCGCTCTGGGAGCAGACACACTGTACATACGTGTTAATGAGAATGTGTTGGTGTGGACCTTTGTTTCAGCTTCGCCGTCATTAACGATGCAGGAGGCACTTTATATCTCAACCCACCCCCCCTCCCCCCCCCCCCCCCCCCCCGGGCCGGGCGTTGTTCAGCATCTAAAACAATTTGAAACCAATAATGCTCATTCTGATGTCGTATATATTTCAATCGCAGCAGCTCCTCACATCCGTCTTTCCTGATTCGTGCTCACCGGACGCACACAGGCTTCCATTTCCCAGGGTAACGTGCCGGCGTTCAGGGAGGTGGCTAAGTGGGTTATTGCTCACAAACTTACCCCGGGGGCAGAGGGGGCTGGAATTGTTGTTGATGAGGATATTGCAGGGAACCTAATTGTTGTCATGTAATGGGACAAGTGACCCTCGGGCAAAACAAAGCTGAGAGTGAAAGTCAATGTAATGGTTTGAAAAATGTTATTTCACTGCCGCAGTTTTTCAGCCCTGCTATTATCATTCTTTTCTTTAAAAATATCTTGACGTGTACGTTTGATGAAATGCACTTGTAATTGACAGAGGAGCCATTAACGAGGGCATTTACACTGTCACTTCTCGTGATGAACTCCACTAATGCACACCTGCCTCCCACCTTCAGTTTGAAGACAACACGACCGAGCAAAGACACTTCTCTGTGTTCCGGCGACAGCTGTGACCATCAAGTCAACCTCACACATATGTTCCCTTTACTCCCTCTCACACCAGCCCGTCGGTAAATCCGTTATCTGCCGGCGTGTCCTTCAAGCTTCAGGGAGATTTTCTCAACCCCCGAACCGTCGAGAAAATTGTTGCCTGTGCCTCTTTTCTCTCCGAAAAAACGAGTCGCGCTTTTGTTCTTGAGTTGTGCACAGCGCAGTCGGAAATTAATTGCTCTTTCATTGCTCAGCCAGATGAAAGACTGGGGAAATGTTCAGGTGTGATAAATAGGACTCTCCTTCAAATTGCAGCCTCGTGGATGGCCTCTTGTGCTGTGTGTCTTTCATGCTGCTGATAATCACAGCTCCACTGTACAGCTTTCTGCCAGAACGTCAGCACTGCCTGCTAATCCATTTCCACACTTCTGCGACTGGATGTGCGTCGTACAACCGCTAAAAATAACGTTTGTATGATGTTCGGAGGAGAAATGTTTGTCGAGGGGAACAACAGGGATCGACGGACAGGTTTCTGTAGATGAAGATAACACGTGTAAATCCACAGGTGTCATTCAAAAAACAGATTTGCAATCATTAGCATGCTTCGAAACGTATGTTCTCGAGAATGGTATGTCTCTCATCGGGCCACAGCGCCCCCTGGAGGCCTGGAACTGCACTGTGCAACTCCGGTGTACTGTGCTGGAACTCTACGGCCTGCTTTACGTAAGACACCACACACTGGAGCCAGCAGCAAGTTCTAAGAGACAACTAGCGTTCCCAGTGTGGACATCATGGGGACCGAGTGAGACACCGAGCGAGAGCAAAGATCGGAGCATGTGTCACGTGTTGCTAAACATGCCAAACGAAGCAGGACAGATGCTGGTGTTAAAGGTAAACAACAGAGGTTTAGCAAGTTAGACAGAGATTCAATGTGATTTGATTCACGGACATCGATAGCTACTGTTCCTCTCTACTCACTCGATGAGTGAATGTGCAAACGTTAACGGTCAGATACCAAAAAAACGAGTCATTCCTCGTGGTTCTTTGAATCCTGAGGTCAGGTCGTTTTCTTCAGCTTGGCAACAAATGCACGTGTGCACGGCTGCGTGCACGGAGAGGCTCAGGCCGCGACTCGAATGTACGACAGTGAATTAAAAATAATGAAGAAAATCTATTATAATTAAAAGCTTTGTTGGCATAAATCATGTTTGTCTCATAAAATACGAAATGAAGCAACATTTTCGTGGATGTTCATTATTCTTAACTGGTATTTTAAATATACTTTTATCATCTTGTAATAATTGAAACTGTAAAACAAATACAGGTGAAGCTGTAGTTCGCCTCAGCTTCGATCCCACAGCAGCAACTCCCAGTGGAGGAGAGAGAGAAATGGAGTGAGGAGGAAGAGGAGGATGTTTCAGAACATGAGGATGATGTAGAAATGAATTCCAAAGTATGAAAGTGAATCTGAAGATGAACTTGACTCGGCGCATTCAACAGAAAAGAGACTCCTCCTTCGGCTGACTGGCTCCTGATGCACGCTCCGAGTCAAGCTTCAGACGAACATCGTGTGGAGGACATCGATGTGTGTGTGTGTGTGTGTGTGTTATCCTTTTACATATTCCTGACAGAAAATAAGCGAAGGCCGAGGAGTTTCAGGTTGAGAAATATTCCCTGGTATCAGGGACACTAGAAGTCAGTCTTTATATTTCCTGCTCCCATTAAATTTGTTTTATCAAGAAGCAGTAAAAACAAAGAAGAGTCGTGTAAATGTGTTTTTAAAAGTTAGCCTCATTGGAGAAGGTACAGCACAAACAGGGTTTCCACTGTTGATAATTTCAGTTTGTGTTTGTGATACTGACGTTTTGACGTAGGGGTCAGAGAAGCCGTTGGCGTCCATGGCGGCGAGGTGAGCACAGCGAATGATGCCCACCACCAGGCAAGACTTCACCGTGTTGTACTTGAGAGAAATCATGATGCGTCCTCGTTCCTCCAGGGATTTGTCTTCCGTCTTGTTGACCTGCAGAGAAACAAACGAGGTTCAGGGATAATAACCGTCACCGGGACGTTTCTCATCCTCGTGTCTTCAGATAACCAAAGCTTCAGTTTCAGAAATGCTATTAATCCACGTTGACGAGGGACTCATCACCTGGAAACGTTCTCTCAGTGTCAAGCATGAAACTTTAATCATTTAAAAAAAAAAAAAGAATCCTAGTATTCCTCGTCCTGTCAAGTATTTGTGAGAGTCGGTCGGTGTCATCAAAACTTTACTGTGTGTGTCCTGAAAATCAGCCAAGCACTGATTGGCTGATTGATGTCATCTCCGCTGTAGATGGTGAGTTAATGGCCTCATTAAATTAATTTGCCACGTTCTCTAGAGACAAGATAAACATCTGAAGTGACACACGACCTGTGTGACAAGTGTGTGTGTGTGTGTGTGTGTGTGTGTGTGTGTGTGTGTGTGTGTGTGTGAGACTTCACTAACTAACATGAATTCAGCCTGAGGACCAGACGTTCAGATCCCGACTGATGAATCCTGTAATTATACCAGTACTCTGTAGTCATTACTATGTTATTATACCAGTACTATGTAGTTATTACTATGTTATTATACCAGTACTATGTAGTTATTACTATGTTATTATACCAGTACTATGTAGTTATTACTATGTTATTGTACCAGTACTCTGTAGTTATTACTATGTTATTATACCAGTACTATGTAGTTATTACTATGTTATTGTACCAGTACTCTGTAGTTATTACTATGTTATTATACCAGTACTCAATAGTCATTACTATGTTATTATACCAGTACTCTGTAGTTATTATACCAGTACTCTGTAGTTATTACTATGTTATTATACCAGTACTCTGTAGTTATTACTATGTTATTATACCAGTACTATGTAGTTATTACTATGTTATACCAGTACTCTGTAGTCGTTACTATGTTATTATACCAGTACTATGTAGTTATTACTATGTTATTATACCAGTACTCTGTAGTCGTTACTATGTTATTATACCAGTACTCTGTAGTCATTACTATGTAATTATACCAGTACTCTGTAGTTATTACTATGTAATTATACCAGTACTCTGTAGTTATTACTATGTTATTATACCAGTACTATGTAGTTATTACTATGTTATTATACCAGTACTATGTAGTCATTACTATGTTATTATACCAGTACTCTGTAGTCATTACTATGTAATTATACCAGTACTCTGTAGTTATTACTATGTAATTATACCAGTACTATGTAGTCATTACTATGTTATTATACCAGTACTCTGTAGTCATTACTATGTTATTATACCAGTACTCTGTAGTTGTTACTATGTTATTATACCAGTACTATGTAGTTATTACTATGTTATTATACCAGTACTCTTTAGTTATTACTATGTTATTATACCAGTACTATGTAGTTATTACTATGTTATTATACCAGTACTCAATATATATTACTATGTTATTATACCAGTACTCTGTAGTCATTACTATGTTATTATACCAGTACTCTGTAGTTGTTACTATGTTATTATACCAGTACTCAATAGTCATTACTATGTTATTATACCAGTACTCTGTAGTTGTTACTATGTTATTATACCAGTACTCAATAGTCATTACTATGTTATTATACCAGTACTCTGTAGTTATTACTATATTAATCCAGAGTAATCATATGAATTACTAAACCACTAAACTAAGTATTCAATACCACATTATTACATGAGTATACAGTGCGAATATTGTATGAAAGTACTCAATCATAAATATTCATTACTATATTATTCTATTATTACAAGTCCACGGTATTCATTACTACAAGTTTCCATGAAGATATTATTACTACTCAGCAGTTATCAATACATTATAACACAAGTGCTCTTCAGTCATTAGTACACAGTAGATATTTCCTAGTACATGATTACAGAGTACTCTGTAATCATTACTACATGATTACAGAGTACTATTCTGTGAATACATAAAAGTCATTATAACAATGCATACATTATAAGTACTCAGTAGTTATTACTATATTATTACAAGTACACATGATTACGTGAGCACTAAACTACTCGGCCGTCTCAGTTTTAATGGTTAAAACCACGAATGAAGTGAAACAAGGTCACACTCACAGTCAGACCGAGTCAGAGTGAAAACAACAGCAGAAACGCTGTCGCAGCTGGTAACCAGGCAGAGAAAATTGATTTCTATTCTTTCTACACAGTTGCAGAACTATTCATGGACTCACACTGACAGTCTGTTCGTTTCATGCATTCTTCTGCTTTAGCTGCACATAAATAGAGCACCGCTTTCACTCCAGAGGCTCAGACATCTGGAATCAGGGACCGACTCAGTGATTTCTGAGCCCAGGGACCAAAAAAACGCAAATCTGAAACAACCTTTCGCCATCGCAACCATGTTCAAGTCATGTGTTCAAAGTTCAGGGCAGCTGGAGGCAGCTATGGATGGAAATTCATTTCAACAAAAGATCCAATCAAAGATCCTTCGATACATACATTACGAGCGGGACTGTCTCTTTAAGAAATCTGATTTACATCATGTTTACTATTTAATGAAACAGTTTGTTCGGTTGTGTTTGAGGTTTTTAAATGAAATCATGTTTAACTTCTTCGAGTGAAGTTTTATAAATGTTTGGCACCAGAGTCACAGGCCAGTTTTACTCTTGTCTGCAAGAAATGATGTTTCAGCAGGAAACCTAAGGGGCTGGATTCTATTATCTTAAAGTAGTAAAGAGTTCTGTCTGTGGTCCAACAGGTTACTGAAAGGTTTCGGTTGAACACAGATGAACCAAAGTCAGTGTGAACCTTTGCTAATAAAGAAAACAAACCATAAAACAGCTGAATGACGCTGAAATCACGTGAATGGATGTGGCTGAGAGTCCGGATGTATTTGCGCAAAATGAGAAGATTTCAAACACAAATTAACATCATATCTTCATTATGATAATAGATAATATAATATGGTTGCAATTAGGATTCTGCAGAATGTGTTTGCTCGAGGACAGAGTCGACAACAGAGATGGAGGACGGGGATGTCGGGGGGGCGGGGGGGACAAAGCCCACGACAGAGATCAGAGTTTGGATCTCTCGTCCTGGGTTCAGGCCATAAAAGCTCTGCGGTGTTAGATTTGGTTTCACACCTCGTGCACTTTTATCTCGATCCCAGTTTTAATGAAACTGCTTGTCGGTTTGAAAATGTCGCCAACAAAGACGAACTGATTGAACAGCTGAGGGAATTAAACGGCTGCTCATCGACCGCAGGACCAACTTCTCCATCCATCAAGGTTTCCTGCTGCGTGTGTTTTGAAGCGAGAAGGGAGTAAAAGAGAAAAACAAAGAAATGCAAGAGAAAGATTGATTTAACTAATTAACCTTTGCATAATAAATTAAATACTTGTGTGCACCACCCGTGTCCCTTAAGCAGCCAAGAGGACAAACATCGGTGTCCGGCCACATCAGAGACATCCGTCCTCATTGATAATCAATCAGTGCTTTTCCTCACACTCTTATTATCATTGTGCTTTTGTCTCCACGGAGAGAAACTCTCTCTCCAACGTACGATTTTTTACAGAAAAGCAGTTCAGCCCCTCGAGAGCTATTTCAATGCCCAGTGACTTAGAAACGCAATTTACCAGCAACACTTGCACAGCTGCTGACTTTGTTAATATGCAATGGCCTTTCCCACACTTCAGCATTTACTTCCAACCACATATACAGTATACGACCGCCCATATCAGCGCAGAGGCTTAACAACTTCCAGCTTATTGAGAGCTACGTGAAAGTGCACGGACCGGAGGGGATGTGGGTATTAGCACTTTGAGCTCTTTCAATTTGGTTTGTGCCGTTTCAAAACGATATTCATTAGACTCTTCTCATTTATGGCAAAGTGCAAAGTACGTCACGCTTTCTAAAGTCAAACCTAAGAGACATAAAGTTGGAGAGCAGAAAGTCAAAATAGCTTTTTATTCACATGTACATTTAAAAAATTCTACTTAAGTAAAGCAAAAATGTTGTTATCACTGAACTGCCCCGAACCTCCACATATCTGAACTATAACTAAAGTGACAGAAGCCAAATTTACTTTTCAGTTTGGTCCATTTCTCCTCCACTAACATGGAGGAGGCAGAGTTTGTAGCCTATACTGCAGCCAGCCACCAGAGGGCTACCAGGAGGCGTTCATTACACCTCGGAGCTCGGCTGTCGGGATGACACCACACCGACTAACCCGAGTTTACAGTGTTCCAGCACAGGAACAATGTTTACGTTAGCCAGCAAGACATTGTTAGCATAACCAGCTCATAATAACATCCGCAGACGATAATTGGACACTACTTCGTGTTCGGACTTGGGGAGCTGTCTTGTCATCTATATATACAGTCTATAGTCAGTACCATAGAGTTGGTCGAGACCCAAAACATATATACATACATATATATATATATATATATATATATATATATGTATATATGTATATATATTTATAGTGTCCAAATATGCTGCAGTTTGCTACATGTAATAAAGCGAACATTGTTTTTTCTTGTTGCAAATGTAATTATGCTGAAAAGAAAGTCCTGCTATGTGTAGCTCATTAACAAAACTTAATTATACACCCATGTACATGGCTGGAGAGCTACTTTATATGATTTGATGTGCGGCAAGCTGCTGTTTCAAATAATCACAAGCTGCAAGCTGTTGTCTTCAGCACTAATCACTGACATCCCAAAACATCCTCGACATTCAGAAACAATATGAGAATAATGAAATGAGGAAGGAAAACAGGCAGAAAAAAGCCCCTGCAGACGCAGACTCCTGTCTCCTCCAGTGTTCCACAATCTGTGCAGCAGAGTCCTCAGCAGGATACTAATCACATATCACCAGAGAAACCGACGCTCCCCGCATGAATCACAGATGACTTTTGCAGCATGTCTCGCTGGACTTGCGGACTCGTCGTGCCAACATGTTTCAGACGCCGCCTCGCTCTACTGTCAGTTCAATTTAGGACCTGTCTCTTCTTCTACTGTTTATCCGTGTTCGGGACAAACCTCTCTGTTGTCTGTAGCTCGCTGTCGCTCGTTAACAACATGCACTCTGGGAAGTCTGTGACAAACCAGGAGGGTGACAGGAACACAAGAGTATATCAAGACAGAGACTGAGCGAGGGAGGAAGTGAAAAACCTCAGGCTGCCTGGACGGTTATTGGCGTACCTGACAAGTGCAGCACTCACTGTCTTTATTTCTATTTTGTACTCACAAACCCTCCATTCAGCCCAGCGAGCCTTCTTTCACTCACGGTGTAAGTTGGAATAGAAATGATACGATCATAAATCTGAGACGTAAACACATTTCTGCAGCAGCATGGCGTCTGCTCTTCACTATAAGGTCTGTCCCGGTTCCCTCCTTCTAGTCTCATTTTCCTTTTTCCATCAATTTGCTCAAACATGAAATCAACTTACATAAGCAAACACAGGACTACACAGCACTTTTTGCTTTACATTTCCCAGCTAATTGTACCATTGCCTGGGGATAACTCGATTAAGATTGGCTAGAGGATGTCCATTAATTGGATTTAATGCACAGTACAACCGGACACCTCTGATGTGACTGTCTGAACATCGCTCCGAATAAATGCAGCAGCAGTGCTAAGTAATTGAATGAGATATACATCACTCCCTCTGCCTGCTCCATTGTTTTCTGAACTCCACAGCGTGGCAACAAAGCAAGCCAACATAATAATATTCCAAGGGTTTTGAATGGGTTCCAGGTATTACTCAGCCCCCAGGGGGGGTTACCAGGGAATCTGAGATATTACCAGGAACACGGTCTGGTAATATCCCAGGATAAAGGGGAGTTTGGCTTCCACTGGTTCAGGCGGCTGAGCCAGGAATCAAATCACACGTTTGCGTCGACTGAAACAGTGAAGCCAGTCTTGGAAATGTCCGACAGTGACTGAGTTACACCATTGGTCAGTCAAACGTCAAAGCTTTACATTTCAGGACGTTTGGGAACGATGACGTGAACATCTGCGTTTGCTTCCTGATTCCGACTCTGCTACCGGTGGTTGCTGACACTCACAGTCCAGATGTTATAGAAAGACCTTCAATCAGTGCTGCAACTGTCATTTCATTCAATTGTCAACCTCACCACTAAAGCCTGAGAAGCAAAGAACAAAACCTTCTCATGCTCACAGGAACAAAAGTCCAGCGCCGCATCATGACTGAAACAATGCGTGGGATACGAGGCTGGAAATTTTGTGTTATCGGAAGCTGGGACACCAACGTATCTCCTGCCAACGTCCTGGTCGGGTCGCTGGGATCACCTCGGAACGAACAGTGGGGCTCTGACTGTTGTGCTGATACAAGAGAAGAGGCTGCAGCTTCCAGGGAGCTGACAACAAACATATCCCACACAGAGAGGACAGAGAAGCACAGCTCTGGTAATGAGGAGGTAAAATCAGATAAGAGAAGCTGGCTGCGGATCTTATTTTCAAATAAAAAAAAGTCCAAGTTTTATGCCCCTGGGTGCTGCCATGCTTATTGCATCTCACAGTCCACACATACGTCACATGGAGCAAACAACACAGGGACGATTTTTCCTCTCTTTGTTGGCAGAGACCAGAAACTGAGGATTCTCCTCATGAACGCTGATGCTGCTGTGTAACTGCTGGACGTGTAAACTGTTGATCCTGCTGCTCCCAGGTGAACAAAACAACAGTTAGCACACAAATAATAATAACACAAACAATTTCTGTATGTGAATTAGCAAAAAGAAAAGACGCAGAACTTGTTGACTGTAATGCATCGACTATCTGCTTTTGAATTTAGGTGCGTTCATATGCAGATAGCTGGTATGATAGAGAAAAGCTTGTCTGGACCCAAAACACCTAGAAAAACTTAACGCTGTGTTTCGATTGGAGAAACGTTTGACCCGATACTTGCTGTGCACACCAGGCGCCCCAAAATATTGGCCATTGCCCCCAGAGGCTAATTCATCGTCAAACAATAGCTGAATGGCTCAGAGATTGGTGTGCAAATGGATTTATAATAATGGGACTGGGAAGAATTTCAACTCTCATTAATTTCCCATCTATCTTATCCCTTGACCTCGGATGGACTCGTTCAGTGGTGAACGGTTCAAGAAAAGATGATGGTGAAAAGCTCACTTATGATTATCATTACAAAGCATCTTGTTGGAGCCGTAAGTTTCTATATTTAACATCTTTAATCATCTTTCATCTTTAATTTATTCCCCTAAACTATGACTGTATTCAATATTCTGTGAAAACGAGACAACTTTAGATTCAAGTTGCACGACAGGGAACACGACCCCACCATCCTGCACATGAGCAACACCACAGCTGGAGCTCGGCCTCCACACTAGAGAAATCCGCTACCTCTAAACATTGCCTTGTGTCCACCGTTCGGAGCCAAAATTCTGTCCAAAGCAAGAATTAAAACTCCCATTTTCCAAAATGGCAGCAGGGTGGGTGACAAATTTGTAATCATCTCTCACTGTGAAGCCGTTTATTGTCCAGCCGAGCTGTGGGAGTAGAGAAATGTAATGCACAGAGACACTGATCCAAGATTCATTGCCAGATGAGGCTGCAGGACCTCACACTGTTCAGACCCTGTCGTCCTCTGGTGCCAACGCCAGAGTCTGATCCAGGGTCTGATCCAGACTCTGAGCTGGCGGAGGCAGCCATCAGACAGAAGTGAGTGGGTAGTCACAACGTGAGCAGGGACGCAGCTGTCCGGAAACCTCAGGAAAACTAAAACATACAAACACTTCCTCTGATATTCAACAGCGTGTGGAGATGTTTCATCCTTTTGGTGAATGCGGAGCAACAGCGCCCCCTGCATTCCAATATGGTGATTCATTCTGTTGGGGAACGAGTTTCCTCGTCGCCACAGCTGGAGATTTGATGATTTGATGAAATGGCAAACCAGCAGAATCCCAGAGGAAAGTTTCCAACATGAAGAGCTGATGAAGAACTTCCTGATATAATCATGTACATGATAAAGTGTCTGTCGGTGACGGATGGATGGAAACCGATTCTAAATTCAGACTCTTTGCATTGATTTGAATATTGTCCAGCCTGAGACGTGTCCAGTCCGAGGACTGCCTGTCCAAAACCATGAATGACGCAGGAGCTGCTAGCTGCAGGACGTCAGGATTAAATGGTCTCTGCTCTTTTTCTCCCGAGCACAGCAGAGCAACATCCTGTGTTTGGTAAAAACTCCTTATCCGCTACTTCAGGAGCGAGTGGAGCAGAACGCCTCCTGCCTTCAGCTCCGTGACCAGCGACAGTCGAAGCCTCACTTCACCTTCAAGTGTTTCTGTGTGAAAACTGTGATTTTTACTCTCCGTCTCCGGACATGACAGGTTCAAAAACAATCTTCAGCGAAACAGAAGACACAAAAAGCCCCTGAGAATTTTGTTATTGATTTTAACTCAAACGTCCCTGCATGTTGCGACAGTCTGAGCCGCCACATCTCCTGAAACCTGCTTTTATTCTGTCCACTGAAATAAAGAAGAATCGAAGAGCAGGTTTTACTATATGTTGCGGTGTCATGGTTGCAGCTTGCAAGACCCACCTGCATGTTTTTAACCGCTGAGTCACTATTGGTGGGTCGATAATTTAACTCGACAAAATGTTCGTACTCACACAAATATCAATTTATTCTACAGCAGTTTTCTTACAACCACAGACGTCCCTTTGCTTTATGAGTCACATCCATTGAATGACACAGTATGTACATATATATATATATATATATATTACACACTAGTAAACAGTCAAAGTACCTTGATGTATTGATCTATTACAAAGTACACCCAGGACTTGAAGGACTGATGGTTCTGTCTTTGAGACGACCACAGAGTTGACGCAGGACGGATCCGTGGGTTCGGAGGACGAGCAGACGTCTCTATGATGATGTCAAACGTCAGTAGGTCTGATTAAAGCACTAATCCAGCAGCTGGTTTACACAACAACTACACAACTCACAGTAAATAAGCAGAGATATGGTTCGATGTGCTCAACCCAGCACTTCACAGGGAGAGAACATGTTCAGCCATCGTGTAATTTACTGTCTGAGGTTTTCTTTGTGTGAAAATACTTTAACAGTGCTTGTGAATTATATATCAGTTGTGAAACGGTGCAAACTACAAACTGCTCTATCCTCTAGTTAATGATTTTATACAAAGAAAAGAATCAAGGTTGAGACTGAGTGACTCTACAATCACAGCCTACACATTTGAAACATGGTCGTTTTCAAAGCATGGCCTCAAATTAAATAAACCTTGACGAGCTCAAGGCGAGACCGGAGAAAGCACAGTTTAGCTGGAGCATATTTCGTATTTCACACTCCCACGTGGAGAACAAAGCATACGAGCGGAGCAACAGGAATGTGTCTCTCCAAAAAAAAAAAACGAGAGGCAGCGCCCTGTACTCCATAAAACTGGATGGTCCAGAGTTACACCGTGTGATTCTTCTGAGAGCACAAAGAGTGTGGGCACGTTGATATTCAATTACAGTTCGATGACTCTTCACTCCCATGCTCTCAGAACACATAATCCACTCCTGCTTCATAATCGAGGGTTCAAAACCCAGCGCTCCACTCGGCCATGTGGTCAAAATGAAACCCTGATGGACACCGTCCTCGTTCAGTTAAACCCACACCGTGCATGGTCGTGAGGGACGGCGTCTTCAGCTCTACGAGGACAGAACGTGCACCCAGTTTCATGTTGTTCGGTCCAGCACATTTTCTCCATTGCGACTCTGTAATGAGGTTTCTGACTCACAGCTGAAGATTTATTTATCCCGCTGACGAACAAATTGAGAGTTATCGGTCGTAAACATATTTAATATTTGATATTCACATGATTTTATGAGAAAAGACAAGTCAAACAAGCAGTCGGGTCAAAAAGCTTTGTCAGAAAAATGAGAATAAATATCCGTAATGCTGATTATATTATATATATATAATATATATTATGGATAATTTCATTAACAGGAAGGTGGACAGCTTAGAAGTATCATTTATTTTGTTTAACTGATGATCACAGGTACAGGAAGGTCAGAGACTCAGACTGTGATCTTTTAAATTCACATATAATTCATATGGACTTAAAGAAGAAATCACTAAATTATCATTATTTAGGATATATATAAATATAACGTAGTGCCGTATATAATACAGAGGAATAAAGTATAGTATACTGTACTATACCACACTAAGTATAGTATAGTATATTATACTAGTGTAGGATAGTATAGTATGGTATATTGTGTAGTATTGTGTAGAATAATTAAGTATACTATACTTATATGTGCAATGTATATTAAGGAATATGTCGTTAAGATTAAATTGATCTAATATAATAATGTTTCATGGATAATATAATTATAAACATCTGCAAAACCACAGTTTGATGATTCAGTTTAAAAACTAAACGTGTGTGTGTGTGTGTGTGTGTGTGTGTGTGTGTGTGTGTGTGTGTGTGTGTGTGGACTTACAGGTAACTGTTTCTCCAGGCAGTTGTTGAAATTTTTGATTTGGTTGGGCTTCAGCTTCTTGAGAGGGATTCTCGTTTCCCCGATGAACTCGTTGTGGCGGAATTTGTCCTCATCACACACAGAAATCCTGAGAGGAGGAGAGGAACAGAGTGAGAGGAGGAGAGGAACAGAGTGAGAGGAGGAGAGGAACAGAGTGAGAGGAGGAGGACAAGTAAATGAGGCGAGGCTCGGGTTAAGGTCTTTGTCGCTGAGAGGAGGATTTACAAGTGAAAAATACTGTCAGTCTCCACCTGGAGCTCATCATCCTCCATCACAGGGACTCACTTCTCACCAAGTTGTTCACACCGGCCTCGTGGCACCGAGGACAGACCTCGGTACTTCTGCACGGAGGGAGTTTATAATAGTTTTGTCAGACTCCATCAATCAAAAACTGACGGAATAATTAAGCTTTACGAAGCATTCAGCCGCGTAAAAGACTTAAAGATGCTAGAATGAGAAACTTCTCCTCGAACAAACAGGATCCTGCTGTGCTCAGTTTATTTACCGAATGACTCCATGCATGACATGTAAAACTACATTCATCAGTTTATTTCTCAGTCTATAAAAAACAATGTTCATTATATTGAGAACCAGCATGCACTGAGGTTTCACTTTCCAGACAGGAGATCTATATTCATCTCCCACGTTTCATTACATTTATAACGAGAGTCAATTATCGGCGCTGCTCTCTGCGGACGCTCTGTATGTTTTCAATAAACGCCGACAGAGCTGTGGGAGCGAGGAGACGCAGTCCTGACACGACTCACACCTGGTCCACATCACACTCGCCTCGCTCCACACTGTTAGTTTCCTGTGGTTCCTTATATATTATTTGTGGTTTTGATATCCGTGGATTGTAGTATTTACAGAGGAGAGGTTATTTTATTCTCGGGACAACACGTGAAGATTAGCTCACACAGCTAACTCCAGTGGTATCTTCATCGTTTGTCCGTGTCAAATGAATGAACGAATATATAAATCTAGTATGTGTTCATAATACTGCAGTACAATCTAATGGAAAAGTTCCTGACATGTATGAGCGAGCAACGTGGATTTGTTACGTAAAGTAACAAGCGCTAAAATTTTCAATCCCGACTTTCCGGCTCATGATCTGTGGGAAAACTGTTTAGAATAAACAAATGGAGAGTTGGAGGGTTGAAGAATTGATGATCAGATTGTAAATAATTAAGTTTTCTCTAATGAACTGATGAACGCTTGTGCGTTCGTCCGCCGTTAATCAAACGGGGACGGACGTGGGGGATGGGTGAACATCCAATTTGGCAGCAGAGCTGAAGAGAAACGCTTCCACACGACTGAAAAGTTAATTAAACCTCACAACACAATAGTGTTCGATGAGGCTTCAACATGAGGAGGCTTCATTCCCTGTTTCACATAAACACACACTCAGGAGTGAAGTGAGGATCATTGTGTGTTGTCGTCGTCGTTGTCACTGTGTTGTGTGACGATTCCACACTAATGACTGATATTAACTAAAACAACCAATCAGTGCAGTTTTTACCAAACTACAACTTTTCTTTAAAAACATGGAATGAAACTGTTGGAGGTTAAAATGGTTGTTTGTCTGAAACGTGTTTGGATTTATTTATGTCAGTCAAACATCACGATTGAGACTTTTACTGCATTTAAAACCATAATTATCCTCCTCCTCTATTCCTTCTTCCCTTCCTCATCCTTTCAACCATCCATTCCTTTCTTTCCCTTCCTCTTAGTATCAACTCCTCTGATCTTCTCCCCTTTCCTTCCTCCACTTCCATTCCTTTCATTTCCTCCCTTTCCTTCTATTGTTCTAATCACCCTCCTCATCTTTCCATCCTTTCTCCCTTTCCCCTTAATCCATTTGCTTCCTTCCTTCCTCCACTTCCTGTTGTCATCCTTTCGTTCTTTCTCTCTTACCTCCTTTTCCTATTAATGACACTTCCTTTCACTCTGTTTCCTCTTTTCTTTTGTTCCATGTTTCTAATTTCTTTCCTTTTATACTTTCACTCCCCCATTCCCTTTCTACTTTTTCTCTTCCCATGCTCTTCCATTCCTTTCCTTTCCTCCCTCCCTCCCTCTCTGTACCTGAGTGTTTTGCGGACCATATCCTCGTCGGTGATGCCGTAGTAGGTCAGGGTCTCGCTCCACACTGGGTTGAGTGTGTTGTGCAGGGTCTTGGTTCGAAGTTTATTTGCCTGAAAGACAAACAGAGGAGACGAGTGAACGTGACGCTCGACTGACGCTCGTCTTCCTCTGACTGAATCTCAGAACTCGTCTCTCAGGCGTCATTAAGATGCTTCTAGTTACACGAACATCAGTGAAGACATGCAGCCTCTGGGCCCTGCAGAGAATTAGCTGAGACGAATGCAAACACACGCTCACTGCTGCATTTTGAACAGAGCGGAGAGTGACAAGCAAACACTGGACTGCATCCGCAGGAATATCAGAGCAACACAGAAGTGTTTCAGAGAGAACTCAAACTTCTCAGGAACAAATAAAACAGTAAAGGACCAAAACACCAGAGAAATGAAATGTTAATTCATTTATAATATTGATTATTTAATACAAACAGAAACCTTCAGACGTGTCGTTCATTAATGGAGCGCACTAAAGACTGTGCATTGAATAGAATTCGTTTGAAAGGAGAAAATGAAGGAATTGGTCGTGATATCAACATGGTTTTACTTCCTCGTTGCACAAATGTCACATCATCAGACGTGAAGACTGAAGCGATCCCTGTGATCCACTTCTTTTTCTTTCCCTCTGTCTCAACTTCCTGCAATTAAGTTGAAAATTCCCAACTATCCCAAAAAGTGTTTTCACACTGCACACGTCAAGAAACACGGTTCAGTTTGATTTTCGGTGTGTCGGTCTGAGGAACCTTTCACACCTGGTGTCTTGGTTCAGACCAAAGTGAGAAGTCAGAAGGAACCACTTTTGGAAACCACCTTATTCCACATCACACTCAGAGTCACTGGCTGGTTTGATGAGCAGGACCTGCATCATATCAGCCCGCAGCATTTCCACTGACGGAGACGAGCTGCAGGTTCGTCAGTGGAATATTGTTCTGAGCCGGGGACAGTGGTTCAGTTGTGTCATGGGTGATGACATGTGAGGCTGCTGAATTTAATCAATTAGCTGGTGTGATTATTTTGCAAGTCCAGTGGCAGCGTTCCACGTAATAAACCTCTGATTGTTTCTGCCTCAATCAGTGGTTTTTTCCCACAGGAAGGATGTTGATCACACACACACACACACACACACACACTGTGTGTTTTATATAAAAATGCAAATACCAGATTTTATCCTATAATTTAATTTAACTCCTGAATTTGAATCTTGGATGCATTTCCATTATTACTCATTTATTTTCCTTCCCTCCGTTTCTCTGACCTTCATTACAGGTTTTGTTTTTCTTGTTGGAATAAAATATCTGTGAAACATCATCTACATGAACTCCATGAACTCCAGATCATCATCATCCCCTCAAACCATTAATCTGCCAAGAGGAGCAACTTGTAAATATTTATAATGTTCTGAATATCTCCCTTGTTCCACTGAACCTACCTGAACACACACACACACACACACACAAACACACACACACACACACACACACACACACACACACACACACACACACACACAGGGGCGAAAGCAATACCCAGCTTCCAGTTACACCTGTTTTTACTAAATAATACAAATATTAAAGACATTTATTCATCATGTATTAATATGTTCTTTAAAATAGTATAATTTAAATATTGATTACACAATAACCTTTAAAATCCTCACTTGTATTTACTGTTAATTTAATTTGAAAGAGAATTTGGCTGTAAATCATCAAACAACATTTCTTAACAATATCTTATTAGTCCTGAAATGTCCCCCGTAAATAAATCAAGATGTGACATCTGTCCATTTAAATCCTCCATCGCCGTCTGAAGCATCGTCCCCTTCCTCGACCGACCGCACTGTTGTCAGGCGCTAAGTGGATCGTTGGCAGGATGGTGAGAAACACAAGAACCCATCAGCTGAATTACCGCGTCGTCAGATAAAAGTGACTTGTGGGCAGGGACGTCAATAAATAACAATGAGGGGGGCTGACCTGAAGGTACGGACTCCAACAAGGGTTTAATCAAAGGGGTACAAAGCCTTAACTGGTCCAGATCATTGAAACGACAAAACGTCAGAGTGACGAGCTGCCACTGAGCTGGAGGAGCCAGTGAATTCAACAGATAAGGAGGGAATCTGCAGCAGCGGAGGGAGTTTCCTGTTCTGCACGTGTGAGCGGCATTAAAGGTGAAATAACTCACCGCCGCCGCCGCTGCTGCTGCTGCTGCTGCTGCTGCTGCTGCTGCTGCTGCTGCCTCCTCACAGACGGAGGAAGAGGAGCAACCGGTGTCACAAGTAATTTCAGCTGCAAAGGTCAAAAACCTGCGTTCAAGCTTTATTGCAGCTTCGGGTTTTCTGCATGAACCTGTGGATCTATAACCTGCTTCTGTTCCGAATGCTCTCAGAGCTGCAGGACGTGAAGAGAGAGAGAGAGTTGTGCAGGAGGGAGAACCAACGAGCTGCAAACCGATTCTCCGTTAACTCAAACAGCTCAAACTGAAAGATGTCACCACTGCAGCTGTAGTAACAAGACTTGACCGTCTGTGTGGACGATGAAAACGTTCAGGAGTGAACAAACAGCAAAGAGCAACCTAGAGAGCTCGTTAGATTATTTTGAGAAGTTTGAAATATGTTTTGGTTCATCATGTTACATACAAGCAAACACGGAGACGTCACATCTGACTCTACGTGAGAAAGTATTAAGTATTAACGTAATCGTCCACGATGTTTTCAACAGGTGGTGTTATGAGTCATGTTGAACCCATATAAAAAATGATAGCATTAAATTTGTGCTCCAGTGAAACCGTCATCATGTTACAGCATCTAACCTCTGTCAGCAGACGTCACTGTGATGTGGAATAATTACAGGCCTTTCATTGTGTTTGATTGTGGCCTCGGCGGAGATGAAACCATGATCTGACTCTGCAGCCGAGCGTGAAACTTCACTTCTGATTAGAGCGCGAGCAGAACTTATGACCTCTTTAGTGGGTCTTAATGAGGCTCTTAGACCGAGCCTAATGATTATTTTGAGTGCGAGCGGAGAAAATATGAGAGCAGGGGGAAGGTGACGGCATCTTGTTTTTTATACACTGAGGCCTCCTACTCAGACAGGAGACAAATCCCAGAGGCAACGTGTCCTCACGGAGAGTTTTACTGCACTTAGCAATCAAATAAAACATCCACGTCTGTTCTGAGTGTCTGTTAATTAAAGCTGATAGGAGCTTCGGGTGATTACCACCAGAGCGGGACACATAAAGAAAAGAAAACACGCTCGCATAAATTCAAACCAATCAGAGGAAGAAGATGGTGAAACTTTGACACAAGCAAATGATCTTGTTAGAGATTAAAATCTGGGCTATGACGGACGTCTGGAGACAATCCCAGCTGACCAGGGACAGAAGGTCGGGACCCTGATGAGGTCGGCATCATATCACAGGACCTGAAGAAACAACCCTCCACGTCTCAGCAGCAGAATTTGTGTTTTTGCAGTTTGAGGAATAATTCATCGTATTTTCCCATAAAGTTTATTATTCATTTAAAGTGACGTGTTTCCACATGTTGAGTCCCACATGCTCGTTTAAAAACGAAAGATGATCGTACCTGATGATCGCTGTGACCAGCGTTAACAGATATTATCGCATTTTTACGATTGTTGGAACTTCTCAACATTCCTCCTGACTGTGGTTCTGCAGCTTCTGTTGAAGCTTTTGAAAAGAGCTCATTTACTCAAACTGTAATATTTGCAGTGAGATTTATTGTTTGATACTTTTCTATGGTGTTAGTATTTCATTAATGTGAAGCTGTTTGTGGCTCTGCTCTGGGGGAGGTGCTTTACTGAATAAACAGATTTGCTTGTTATGTCGGGGGAACACGCTGAGAGTGAGAGGATCAGTATCAGCCTGGCTCTGGCCCAAGTGAGAAAACGCCTGAGACTCACTGATCAACACTTTGCGTCTCACTCGTGAAGCTGAAACAACAATTGATGGTTTTTTGATGATTTTGACACAGACGATCCACATGGTCAGAATTTACAACCCTCGTTCTGCGCTTGTGTTTAGAACAAGTTTTGTTCTTTGTCAAATCCGAGCTTGATCATAAAAATAGGATCGCAGTTTAAATCCCCTTAAAACCTCATTTTATTGTTTCTCCATTTCTGTTTGTTCATGGAATGAAGAACGTCTTCATTAGTGAGCGTTAAAGCTGCTGCTGGGTCTTATTTTTTATTATTATTTTTCTCACAGTGGACTGATGTTTTACTGCAGAATGATGACATCAGCTTCAATAATCACCAACAATAACAATAAAAAGGGAAACAAAGCAATTGTCCGTTGAAAAATTAAACATTTCCATTTAGAGCAAATGAGGGTGAATCACGCCTGATGTAGTTATGTGTCATTTACTTTTCAATGGTTCTATAGAGAATTTTTAACCTCAGGCCAGAACAACTCAGTTTGTGTACACTGGGTTTTCTCTACTTCCTCCTGTTTTCTAAAGTTAGACAATCATAACCAAGCAGGATCCTTGAGAGCAGGATCTTTAGGTTCAACGCTTACACTCGAAACCCTGCGCTCACAGGGCCTCTTTGAGAGCAAGCAAAAATCTGACCATGAAATCGTTAAAAATTCCCTCTCTTGAATTAACAGACAGGAGGAACCTCACAGTCTTGCAGTTTGTCTTTGTTAATGTTTTTTTTTATAAAAACACACAGATCTCACAGGAGGCATCGAATCATGTGCATCGGCCTCAGGGTGAGAAGGAGACTCACGACAATCTGTGGAGGAATCTTTGCTGTGGACCAAATTTATTGGACGGATTTTTATCACAGATGATAACAACACTTGTCTCCAACCGGAGTGATTAAATGGGAGGAGCTGTGCAATGAAACAAACACACAGCAGACAGACTGTTATTTTATTGGCCTATTCCACTTGTTGTGTGACAATTATTGTGCGACAGTTTCATTGCCGTCATCAGGCCCTTGGCTTCCTCGTTTTCTGAACGGCTAATTACACATTCTCACGGTATTAATCACGACTCTATCTTTGCACCGGCGCTAATTAGTCCATTTTTAAGATGCTGGGAAAACATGTGTTGCGACAAAGGCCTGTCTGCACACACGGACCGGTCAGTAATTTATTCCAGTCAGATATGGAGAGACTGGAAATGTTATTAACACTGTGTTTTGTACGTTGACTGCTCAATATTGTCTGGCTGTGCACACAGTGGGCAGAGTGGCTGACAATAAAGGCATATGCACAGCAGACATGATGACTGTTTCCATCTGTGTGCAGAGACGGAGGAGTTGATTCAGAGGTGCAGAGATGGAGCAAAGCCTCGGCCTGAAACTGAGCGATGTGACGAGGACGTTGTTGTGCATCTCTCACTTCCTGTTTATTCAAAGAACAGTGACGAGTCAGTTCCTCTGGATTTTCAGTGTGAAACCCACAAGTTTGCAGGAATATTATCAGCTCCGCAGGCTTCCTCAGCCGTCGTCATGGCAACCAGAATATATAGAAAAGAAACGCCCCGTCGGTCTCCTCCGTAACATTCGCACTAGCTCTCCGAGTGAATGTTTTGTTTTCCTCGTGTCTCTCGGTGACAGATGATCATCGCTCTGATCTGTTCTCCACATGCGCTACAGTTCTCAAACTTCTGCATCATTAGCTTTCGACTGTTTCTCACTTGTGCCTTGGTTGAGAGAAATATCTTAATGTGCTATATATCTGTTATTACTTTCCTCATCCTGTCCAACGCTGCAGCTCCTCTGTTCAGCCTCTGTCTGAAACACTTCATTTACCACAGACGTTTGGCTTTTAAACATTGCAGAACATTTTACATCCACAGAAAAAAACCTAAGCAACAAATGAGAGGAAAGAAAACCTGAAAAAGTCACAGGTCTCCTTAAACGTCCAAGAAATTTCCCCAGAGAAGGAATCTCAGTGACATTGTTCTCGCCCTCGTGTTTAAAATATTAAATTCTACTGTAAACTACAGCAGACTAACATCTGGATCATGTTAATGGACAAATTAGTCTCAATCTCTGTCCAGGACCTTTAGCTTCGTACGACAGTTCACGTGCATTTGTCATGTGCGTAAACATGATGTAGATTGTCTACAGGTCTATGTCTCTGTTGCTTAGTTACAGAAAATACTACGAGAGACGCATCAATCAGGAAGTGAATGTTGGTGACCGCACCGTCTTCTCCAAACGTCTGTTTGCTCGACAGTTTTCAAACTACAAGTTTAGTGACGTTTCCAAAATTCTCCGTTTTAAGTAAAAAAAACTATGGAGTGGTGTTAAAAACAGGCGTAAACATAACAAGAGTGATACGTTTAAAAGTCAATTGTAACGTGGAGCTACTGTTACCTGGCTTCTCCTCAACCTTTCACACGTCTGTCAGACGTGGCTACGCACGGAAACTTGTCAAAGAAGTTCTGCAGACACAATCACAAAGTTCACATGGATAGAACGAATGAGACGAGGGTGAAAAGCTTTTCTGAAGAAAGGCAGATGTGAGTCAGGTAGATGGATAATCACACAGCTTCAGCTTCCACTGAGCCGCTATTGGAGAATACACTCATTCACAGGATCTGTGTTAGATTTTAATGAAAGGATTAAATTAACCTCAAGGCTCAAATGAAAGAATCCACTGTCTCTTATAAAACAAGCAGTGACTCATCTCGTGCGTAGAAATTCAAGATCCAGCTCCATCTTTAGTTCAGGTGCATAATGTGGTCGTATACAGGCGGAGGAGCAGAGAGCTGTAGTGGCTCTTAAATGACAGAATGTACATTATGTCTCTTCGAGTGTGTCCACTCGCTTACTGTTGTTTGCATTGACGTAGCGCTGATGCACCGAAACATCCACACTGTGCTGCTCCCTGAATCATGAGGTCGATTTATTCGCTCTCCTCTCACGATCAGAGTAAAATAGACTGTGTGTGATCCTGAAAACTCAAGCAGCAGCAGGCAGGAAGCAGAATGGACGTTATTTAAACATAATATTTTGGGAAATGCATTTATTTGATTTCTTTAGACGTGAGGGCCATAGATCATTCGATTCATCATTAACTCTCATGGTACGTACCTTGCTGGCGCCGGGGAGCAGGTGCAACTTGACATAAGGGTCTGACAGCCCATTGTGGTCCATCGGCTTGAGCCCCTGGAGAAGAAGAGGAACAGTCAGTCATTACGATGAAAAGGTTCCACACACTGTGAGAATATCAGGCATTGATTTGTGCACCAGTGTTAATTACATGGCTACAGGTTCATCTGGTTAAATCCTCTGAGGCTGGCAGGTCGGCAGAACGGCCAACACACGGAAACAACCAACCGTTGACACTCATTCATTCCTACAGGGAATTTAGAGCCAATAACTTTTGACCAAAGGAAATTAAACAACCATCTGTAGTACGTAGACGTACAAGTGTTGATGGACGGGACATGAACCAAACTTAAATGTAAAACTGCACCTTAAATGAATTTTTCCCAGAGGTGGTTTCTGTCATTTCAAGTAGTTCTCATCACACTGATGTTCAAGTGCTACTTTTTTGCAGTGAGTTTCATTTTAAATAATTGAAACAGGCTGAAGTGTCATGACCTTAATAATGCAGCTCTGTGATCACTGCTGATATCTCAGATTTTATTTTAGTACAACGGCAGGAAAAAAGAGATGCGTCATCCATCTTCATTTACAGCCTCCGGTCCAGCACAGTCCCTGCTGGAGAGAGCCTCCTTATCACGCTGGGAAACTTTAAAGAAGAGGTTTTAACATTTTAATATTCTTCTCAAGAGTAAATCAACAAGGATGCATTGTGCGAAGGTCACGCATACGATGAACAAATCAAACAAACCATGTGGGCGCTCACCGAAACGTCCCAAAGAGATTCGGAGGGAAACGGCGGAGGAAGATTTGAGCCACTGATGCTGACAACAGGAAATTCAGCCTCATTTCTGGTTCCATGACAAAAACTTTGTGATGTTCGACCAACACAGAGTTTTTCTTCATATCATAAGCAGGAGAATTTGCTTGGGTCTTTACTGAAGCCATTTCTCTTTAAAGTTAGCGTGAGGAGCTCATATAGAGGAGCTGCTCCTGGACCACGCTGGAGTATCTCATCTGGTCCGGAGACTTGTTCAGATAAACTGTGCACAATCAAAGTTAATGGACTCGATAAAGTTCTCTGTGGAAACTCATGCACATTTCAGAGGGATCTGCTAATCTACAGAATTGCATGAACGTCATCTCCGTCAGTTGGTTCCAGCCTCTGCTCAGGACGCCTCCAGGGCTGAACGCTGTCTTAAAAAAGTTCCTTCCTTTATTCTCTCCTTCTTTATTAACAGAAACATAACACAATAAATATCAGACGCTTTACAGCACATAGGAGGAGATGGGGGAGTGTGAGTCAGTGGGTGCAGAGTGTAGAAGAAGAATATGAAAGAGGGACGTGAAGAAAAGGTAGGAGGCTTGAAAAGAAACGTGAGGAATCTGTAAATCTTTTTCAACAACAACAAAACATTCTCTCCGCAGTCTTTTAATAATCCAACATTTTTCCTGAATGCAAGTTTATCTTCGTGGCTGAAATGATCTGAGCTTCGGCTGATGCAAAATGGAATATATCAAATACTACTACTATAAATACTACTATTTCCTTATTTTACTGTTTTCTAAACAGAGTTACAGTGAAAATAAACCATAATAAACAATACTCAGCCTCAACGAGGTTTAAAAACCTTCATAGCTTTCTGATCTTTCAATCCACAGATTTCATTTCTAATCTTCCAAATAATACGATTTAACATCACAGAAGAAAAGCCATCACTCAAATAGAGAAAATCCTGTATTATCAGCTTCGGGCCATTATTTTAATTGTTCCGTCTTTAGGTTTCTTTTTTTTTTTTTTTCTTCCTTTAATGGATCAAAAAGAGGAAAACAAAACAAATATGAAGTCTGTTCGAGCGCAATTATCAGGCTTAATAGAAGAGCTCGGCTCAAAGCCCAGCACTCAGCAGGAATTACTGGCAGCAAAATGACACACTCAGGCTGTGTCACTAACAAGAAGACGGGGCTGCTTCACACACACACACACACACACACACACACACACACACACACACACACACACACACACCTTCAAATAGACCAAATTGCTGCTGTTTTCACTGGTTCTAGAAAACGTGACGTACAACACAGACTCTGGTGTCGCTCCTGTTCGTTTTAACGCTTTAGGTCCAGATATGTCGTAATGCGTAATTGTTCAGACACTTCCACTAGAGGGCGCACTATAGAACTCCGACTGAGGAGAACTTCTAGGTTTGTGTTCCGTAAATATAAAAACTTCGCAGACGAAGCGATTGCTGCGTCATCGTAGATGTTACGCGAGATCCTTCGATCAACAACATTAAAACAATGGCGAGTGTCACGGCCCTGAGGTTCACATGTGCCTTGAATCTTGTACCATTCTACAGAGGACTCGGTCTATTCGGTCTGTCCTCTGTAGACTTTGAGAGGCTGCACTTCCTGTGGCTCAGACACCTGAATATAGCTCATTAGCTCCATTACTGGCATGCACTGAATCCTGGGATATCCTGACCTGGTCTGCAGCCTCCTACAGCTGACTTCTGTCACTGCTTTCTTAAAACATACTTTCACGTCTGTGTGAGTTTTAAACCTCATCATTAGTATTATTACTAAGATCATTTCTTGAGCGGCCTCTGATAAACGTGTCCACATTGGACATAGTCTCAGATCCGATCAGTTCTCTGTAGAGACACAACAAAACGTTCAATTAATTGATTTGACTTAATGATACTTTCTCTGGTGCATTTCACCTCATTATGACCCGGCAGAGAAAATGTTCAGTGACTTGAGCTAAAACATGATCATTTAAATTAACAACCTTTCCGTGACCTTAATCAAAGTGTTTTGTTTCCTGAGCCTCACTTCAGTGGGGGATGTGACCCCTGAAGTCTGAGGTCACGGTCCTGAGCTTTGTTCACCCGTCATTCATTCATTATCACCGCACTGGAAACAAAAAGGAAACTTTCAAGTCTCCATTTTTCTCTTATCATCATTACATTTGCATTTAGATTTTGCCGAAGGCTTTTCATTTTTCATTCTGTGTCTTGAGAGAACAAGTGGGGGAAAAGAACGAGCCTTGTCTGTCAAGTTTTGTGTTGATGGCAAAGTTGTGAGTAGCCAGAGGGTTGAAATGAGCTTTTACCGTCAAATTGAACGTCCTCGTCGTCCAAACATTTCGTTTAATGCTGCCTCAACTTCCTGTGATTGATGGGAAAGTGTGGAGGTACTGTCTAAAAAGATGTTCAGGAGTAAAAGAAGAAAAAATGTTTTCGTGTTCCAAATCACTGAACCGTCAAAGACATTTTAACTTCAGACTAATTAACTGCTATTTTAAGATCAGGTTCATGCTAACTGCACACTAAGGGTTCTGGTCTCAAACTCGAGCTTGTGTAAACTCTGTTTTTCTGTAAACGGTAACAGTACAGTTTCATACAGTGCATCTATTAGCAGCACTTTTTTGTTTGCAGATAGAAAGACTGGGGATCGGACTGCCGACCGCTCTACCCCCTCAGCCACGGCCGCCCTTCTTTAGCCTCACTGATCCTTACTCTTCATGTCAGTGAACCATCAAACTAATATGAAGCTGCTGTTTTAAGCTAATAAAAAGTGAAAGTTACATGTTTGTGGCTCCGCTGCTTCACTGAGGGACACGACGCTCAGCAGCAAATATCAAAACAGACCTGTGACGTCTGCAGCGTGAAAATCAGGTATTAAAACACTGACTACGTCCTGATCTCTGTAGGAGCAGCTGTGACCCGTCCTTCTTGATCTTGTTTCTTATCTTCTCAGGAGCAGCCCGCTGAAGCAAACACGTATATAACGTGTTAAATCTTTTTCCACGTGCAAACATAAACCATGAAACTGTAAATCCAGTTTCATGGTTTATGACTCTGATTTCCATCTTCCACCATTACCTCTTGGTGTTGAAATGTACTTTTCAACTGTGTTTTCCACACACAGTTACTGAGACGGCACCACGAGAGCTGATTGGAGAGGGTAATGCGCCGTCTTCATCTTCCCCTATTGTTGCCGTCAGCGACCACCTGAGCTATGATTTAAGCGGAGGCACATTATGAGGGGTTGGATTGGGACGAGCAGACAGCTGTGTCATGCTGCTGATTGCGCGCGCTGCCTGTGAATACTCGCTTGATCATAATTACCGAGGGTTGGAGAAAGATGACCACGGCGAAAGGCAGATGGGTAACATGCATCAGTGTGTCCGCACACACTCGTTCACAACAGCTCGCCTGGATGACGGCCCGTAAATGCTGTGAAATGAAGTCGAGCTCTCTTTTGTTTGGGGAATTATCAGCTTCCTTTTTAACGTCGCTCGGAGGAAGTGAGGCTGGAGCTCAATGTGCTGGGGCCCGTCAGGTCGTGTCGGGTCAGAGCTGGAGTGGAAATATGAATAGCGTAATGAAGAAATATACAAAATGAAATCTTATTTAAATCCTGCAAACATGCACCTTTATAAACTGTCGTGGAAATTTGGCGCTCAGAACACAGAGACAGATTAAAAGCTGGAGGCAAGAGTCTGCTATTGGTGGTCGCTAACATCCGCTAACATCCACTGGTGGTCGCCCGACATCCGCTAACATCCACTGGTGGTCGCTCACATCCGCTAACATCCACTGGTGGTCGCTCAACATCCGCTAACATCCACTGGTGGTCGCTCACATCCGCTAACATCCACTCACATCCGCTAACATCCACTGGTGGTCGCTCAACATCCGCTAACATCCACTGGTGGTCGCTCAACATCCGCTAACATCCACTGGTGGTCGCTCACATCCGCTAACATCCACTCACATCCGCTAACATCCACTGGTGGTCGCTCAACATCCGCTAACATCCACTGGTGGTCGCTCACATCCGCTAACATCCACTGGTGGTCGCTAACATCCGCTAACATCCACTGGTGGTCGCTCACATCTGCTAACATCCACTGGTGGTCGCCCAACATCCGCTAACATCCACTGGTGGTTAGCATCTTAACTAGAGCTGAAGACCTTCAAATGCACAAGTGATGTTCTTCATCTTGTTCTAATGGCAGATATCTGATTAGCAAAGATCCAAGAGTTGCTTGACTTCTTTTTCCCTAGTTTTCCATATTTTGCACCGCTGTTTAAAACTGAGTCCAGGCTCCTGGTTACTGGTTAAGTCTTTATTTTGCATATTTTTATGATCACGACGAGAGGATCACGTGCACGATTGTTAAGTCTCGGTGTAGTTTCTCATTTCTGTGCATCAGTTCTATCTTTTGTTTGCTCTGTTCGTCTCCTGAAATAATGGCATTACATAAATCAATAGAGTGTCATCTTATCAGTACATGAAGCCTCAGAAGACGCAGTTTATTCTCATACTGCTGACGTCTGTTTTCTAAACCCTCCATCATCACACGGGGTGTTTATTTTCCGCGGCGCCACCATCAGCCACAGCATATGTCTTCATTAGCATATCTGACTGGCCTGCTAACCCGCAGGTGGAGGAGGCATCAATCACCGGCAGCAGCAGATAAGAGGAACGGATGAGACGAGGCATCGATCTCGTCCGCAGGGAGCCGACCTGCAGTCGTGTTTAAGGAGGGGTTAATGCCGCAGGGGCCGCCTGGGATCAGCGGAAGGGCCCCGGGGTCAAGGCTACAGGAAGCGATCCGCAGTGATGGAAGTCAGCAGCGTTGAGAGCTGGCAGACGGGTCCCATTCATCACCGATAAATGTCAACGCTGATGATGGAGATGCTTAAGGAGGAGGAGAGGGCTGAAGGTGCAGGGTCACGCTGGGACACGCGAGTATCGATGCTGCGCAGGTCAATGGTCACGTCTCATTGATTTGGTGGAAGAAGCTGATTTGTGATATTTGCCACAAAGAAGAAAAACTGAACTGCCATTCAAAAAGCAGTTGGAAGGTTTAATAACCTGCTTGTTATCGCACTGATGCTCGAGTCTTCTTTCGTTTAAAGTCATAAACAGTCAGAGATAAATTAACCTGAGATGTTTCCAGGAGCTACAACAGAAAAAATCCCCACAATCCAAATCAGAAACGATAAACATCCAAATCGATAAATGATGTTTTCTACAAACCAGGAGTCCCAATTTCTGCTTTTCTACTTTTTTATTCTAACAGTGGAAAGTGCAAAAAATAAACAGTGTGCTATAAATCTTTTGTAGAACTGTGTTTGGATTTAGAGCAAAACTGGGAATTCAAGACACAGATCCTGTCTCGATATCTTGATGTGATAAATAATTGGCACACTATAATTATTATTATTATTAGTAGTAGTAGTAGTAGTACTAGTAGTAGTAGTAGTAGTAGTAGTAGTAGTAGTGGCCAATTTTAAGATTTACAAATGACAAGAACTGAATCAATACTTTATTGATTGTGCAGGACTGACAGTCAATCAACAAGTTATATAGAGAATATATATATTTGCCTTTTTGTTATCACACATACGCAGCATCAAGAAGCTCAAGCACTGTATCTGAAAGCCCCACATACTGTGTATAAATAAGCTGATTTGTAAGGTGGAAGAAACGATTTCATTAAATTCTTATTCTGACAGTGAACTATGTTGCTGTCAGAGAATGGAAGGAGTTTTTTGGATTTACATGTGTTTTCTTAAGTTGTGGTAGAATGAACTTTCGACCACTGTACTCTGAGTTAGAAAAGTGTAGATCTATGTGACGTTTTCTGAGAAAAGCAGAAACTCACAGATTTCTGAACCTAATTAAAAGTATTTACCTGAACAAGCCTGATCTATGATGTGTCGCAGCACCGCTGATCTAAAGATGGAGTTAATGGTTAATTAATCAGTAAACTGTTTGACCTTTCAGTGCAGTGTAGTCAATCAACACTTTGCTTTGTGTGCTCCCATCAACTTCATTTATCAAACTCTTCGCTTTTAATTACCTGACTTATTTTGGAGAGTAATTATTGACTCTAATGTTCAGGCGGAGAAGAACTGGAGAGCTGAAGCATAAAACATTCATTCATAAGAAACAATATTGTTTTTTGAGGAAAAGTAATTGAATCACGTCACGGGGATAACGAGAGGGAGCTCAGGGGAGGTTAACTGGGGTCGGCGAGGGTTTCGATCAGGGTTCACTGGGTCTGGACTGTGGGTGGATGAGACTATTGATGGTGGGGACTGGCTGGGATCTGAGCTCATTTTTTGCAGCTTACCTTCTTGTATCTGGGGACAGGAAGCTGTTTTGTTTTGGTTTGTTTTTTCGTCCAGCACAACAATAAAGCACAGAGACGACGAGAGCATGCAAAAGAATAAGAGGGAGGAGAGAAAGAAAGAGAACACTGAATGTGAGCAAATGAAACAAGACAAAAGACAGAAAACGTTAAACAAAAACCAGACACAGCTTGTTGATTAAAGAGCTCAAGATGTGTGTAAGTGTGAAGTTGACCCAGGCGACTTTATGCTAAGCTAAGCTAATTTCTTTTTTTTTCTCCATGCAATTAATTTGTACATAATTGATATTTTCCAAACGTGAATCGATGCAAGTTTTCACATCAGCGATGGAATTTCAGCGGCTGATATTGCTGCTATATATTTTTGCTGACACGTAAACGCCTAACCAATCAGAATGTGTGTTGCTGATGATGTCACAGTTTGACATAAAGTTTATTTGTCAACTTGTTTATTATATTTGTCTGGATCCGTTGCTCTCAGAGTGCATACGGGCGTCTGGTCTTTTTCTCTTGTTTAATAAAATAAAAGCACCAGATCACTGATGCTTGATGTGGAGTCAGTTTCCAGACGAGCAATTTCTCTTCTTTTGATTTACTTAATAATCACACACATCTAATTCCACCTCTGAAGTATTTGCAGCTTCCTGTGGCGCTGCTGATGTGAAAAGGTCTTAACGCTGATATTGATCCTCTGATATCTGTCTCGTCCAAAAAAAATTTCACAAAACACTGAGCTATAACTCAAAGCCGTTGATGCAAAAATCTTTAAGAAATAATCTTTAAAAATCTTTTAAAGGCAAAAACAAAAACACATTTCTATTTATTGTTTTAATTGAATTTATCGCGTATCTGTCCGAGACTTGGCAGCACCATCGTAAGATACGAACCAGAATTGATTTCTCTGTCGCTGTGACGTAGCAGCGACTCGCGGCTGAACCACCGGCCTTGAGCGGGAAACTCTGTTTGACATTTCATCGATATTTAGAAACCAGAAAGTGACAACTGACCAATAAAGAAATGGAATTTTCCATTCATGCAGGGACACGAATGACAGCGAGTTGTATTATGAAGCTTTTCCTATTTAAACCGGTGACACAAAAACTGATACAAACACGGATAATGAACACAAAAGAGCAAAAACGTAGAAAAATGTGTGTGTGTGTGTGTGTGTGTGTGTGTGTGTGTGTGTGCTGGGCAATGAGAGGCCAGTCTGCAGAAGGAGGAGAATGAAAGACTGCAGTGGAGTGTGAAGGCAGGTTGTAGTGTAGGCGGTGATGAATAAACACGTCTTACATCTGCAATTGAATAGTGAGACTGAGTCTGATTCACCGATACGGACAGGAAACTTGTTTTTCTACAGAGGGAGCTCGTCGTGTGGACGGGATCCGATAAGGTACGACAACACAAAAGGACGAGGCCAGTAAAAGCTTGTAAAAAATAATAAACTGATAAATAAACCTGTTTCTTAATGAGGTCTTTCAAATGATTTATATTCAGTCTATGCTGCCGACGTTTATTCTTCTAATCATAATTATGGGGAAACGTTAACAATCAAAATATCTGCCACATCAACACATGGACTGAATTTCATGAAGAATATTAATCTGCAGCTTATTTGTTTCCTCTTGAAGCAACACAAAGTACTTTTAAAGATTGCAGTCAGTGTTGGTTGAATTCTAAATTCTAATGCTTGTGTCTCTCAGTCTCTTAATTACCAACAGAGACACTTGCAGTGAGGAGAATATGTGCAGTTCAGAACACAGACTGCAGAGCTTTGGAAAACTTGGAGAGCGATGCAGCGACGAAGCCGTCTGGAACCAAATGGACGTTTTTTTTTTTTGCCTCTGTGACTTTTTTTTCCAGAACCAGTGGAACGTCGTCAGGAAAAGTTTGACCACAATTATCTTCCCTGAAGATGTCTGCACTAACTCCTGTTGGAAGTGGAATTAGAAGTTCGGAACATGATCAATGATAAGCCCACACTTCTTCTTCCCGGTCTCTATATTGAGGCTGGTTCAAGCCGAGCAGCGGTTGCAGAGACGTCTGGATACTATCATCGTCCAGGTGATCGAAGTTTAAACTTAAATCATTTGGCGATTGTGTGGTTTTGTGCATCATCCTCCAGAGTCAACTAGATGTAGTTCATCATCTGCAGACGGGGGAGATTTAAAACAGACCTCAGATCAGCTGTGACCTGAGAGCGAGCTGGAGGGAACAGTTGTTTTAGCAGTTGTAGTTTTTTTTAAAGGAAGATGTGTGAGACTGTGAATTGTTGTGTAAATGTTCAGCCTTCGTGAAGCTGAGTAAGCGGAACATCGGCAGAGGAGGCAGGACGGGGTCTCCCCCTGCAGTCGGGGCCTCCCGCAGGGAGCAGCTCTCCGGTGATGTGAGGATTCCTTCAGTGGAAACAAGGTACAGACAATCTAATTCTTCGTGATTTTAGATGCTTGTAATGTCGTTACAGGAGGAGACGGGGAATCCTGTTGTCAGCCGAGCAAAGAGAAGACGCAGAAAGTGGCGGTCGTGTCACTGAGTGCGATTTGAAATGCTACAAAACAGAAGAGCAGAGTCGTTTTATCTTTATATCAGACGGGCCGCCAAGGTGAATGCCTGATGTCTGTCTGTGTTCTAGTAGCTCCACAACAGACGCTCTGTTCTTTAACTTTCTTACATTAACGTGTGCATTTGTAGTCTTGGAGTTAATCAAGCATTCTGGGTTTTCTTCTTCCTACGTGTCAACACTAGATTTTCATTGTAAGAACTTTTCTCTTGTTTACCACTGGAACACTTTTATTATAAATCCTCGAATTCAGCTTTCTGGCATATCCACGATAATGAGGCACCACTGTCACCACAGAGTTTTGGTAATCTTAATTAACTATTGTGTTCTAAATCTCTGCTCTATTCCATTTTCTCCTCTTCAGCTGGAGAGTGAGATTTAAAATTAGAAACTCCTCAATATCTCCTGCACAAGGAAAATAACGTTCACCTGAAAGTTTTAAACATCACTTGTGATCTTTTACCTGTTTTATGAATCAGGTTCAACTCTTGATGTCCGATGGCTGCGAGTCAGCGAGAGAGAAACATCCAGTAAATTTAGACGAGAATCTTTTTAATGTGTTTGAGTCAGTGTCGATCCCACACATCCTCACTGCTGCAGCCAACTGAGACGAAGACCACGAAGAGGAAGTGCCGTCAGCTCTGAGCTATATTTGTCCTCCTGTATGTCCACATGTATGAACGCCCTTTTTAAATCAATTAAAACCATTTCAAGGGGCTGAAATTGACTTATTTCTGTCATTAGAGACATTACAACGGATGTGATCTGATTCACAAAAGCTAAAGTCTGACCCTGATTACACGTCATCGTCCACACGGAGCAGTTTGTCCAACATTTGATTATACATCAGCACTTTTTCTCTCAGACAAAGAACTTGGGTTGGACAAGGATGGACAATGCAGCGTCGCTGGGATTTTCCAGAAAAAATACTTGTAGGAACCAAGTAATTTGTACACTTACTTTAAAACGTCTTCCTATCAGAACTGTAAAGATGCTCTAATTGTCCTATATCTGATAGTAAACTCTGTATTGATAGTATATTGATCCATATTCTATGTTTATGTGTACATATGATATATATAAATACACATCTGGCTTATTACAACACTATTGCTACTGTAGTATTACTGCTTTTATTACAATTAAAAGGGTACGCTGTGCTATTATTATCATTACTGCTATGCCATCACTATAGATTATTATTAGTATATTGCATGTACACTTACAATAATACTTACTAATAACTAAACCAAAGTGATTTTATTGCCTAAACTGAACCACAGACAGACGGGACCGTGGACGTGAACCCTGCTCCCACCTCCCCCAGGATTCCTTGGTAAGTAAATATACCTTCAGACTCTGAGCTGTAATAACATAAATAAATGTTTTTTGTAATTAGAAACGTGTGTTGAACAGAGAGGATCAGAGAACTGTACGGATTACATTAACACTGAGCTGAGATCTGATTGAATGACACTTACTGCTCAGTGGAAGTAGCATCAAGTCTCTGGTACTCAGAATAAGGTTTCATCAGGACATATTAAAATATTAATTGAGCGTAAACAACCATTAACTGATTTAGATTTTCATAATACCGTATTCTGTTTGACTGACAGATACCAAGATAGCTCTTGTTGCCTGCAGCTGTAACTTTTGTCCCCAAACATAATCTGAGCGTCACTGTAACGTCTTTGGCTCAAATAGGTGCTAGTTTCCCTCCTCCAGCAGTGAATTGCTCGGTGGGATGGATGTCAGCGTGTGAACAAACAAAGCTCATGTTAAAAATCCCTGTGAGACAACATGTCACACGGTGTTATTTCATAAACAGTCCTTCGGGAACATCAAGGGTCTGAAAACTCAAACAGGCTCTCACGGCAGTCATTTCACTTTGTAAGAGAAGCTTTTGTTTAAAAATTAAAAAGAGAATTATCAAACTGCTGTGAAGGATTCAATTAAATCAAGTACGAGTCTATGGGCTGTTTGTCCTTCTACCATTCATTAGTTCCACTTACTTGATTAATTCTGAGGTAAGAAACTCTTTTACCTTAAGTGTAAAACTGCCCCCCTACGCTTTTGTGAATGTGTTCATGGTTTCTCAGTTTAATAAAATATTGGCTTCAGTGCAAACACAACATTTGTTTCACTGAGCATTAACGAACTCATTTATAAACATACAACCAGCATCTATGATATATGTGATCAGAATGATGTGGTCAGAAATCAAGGGCCTGAGACCAAAACGTAGAAGATGTGGGAGGGTTTCTCTCCAATGGATCGAGCAGCAGAACTGGACCCATTCCTGCTTTCAGCATGACGCATGGTTAAACTGGGTCTCATCCAGAAACCATCTCAACGCACAGTCCTTGTCTTATACGTCCTAAACTGCAACAGAGCTAAGAAGTTAAAATACAATATCAGACCATAACTTGACCATGACCATAATGACCATAATCAAAACAGACAAAATCTATATGATCACACGGTAAAATGAGGTAAAACAAAGTTCACAGGACACAAGGCGGAGCCCTGAGGGACCCCACAACTGATACAGGATAAGAAATGATCCATATTTACTGAAAAGTTGTTGTGAGATAAATACGTCTGTAATTAACAGGCAGATAATCAGACTGATGTATTCAACTATGTCCGAAGAAAGACGTGAGGTTTACAGAAAGTAAACCATCAGTTAGCAACACCCCGAGAGTTCAGAGGATATTTATTCTTACCCTCTGAATCTAAATGACAGCAAACTTAGAAACATGTGATATTTTTAAAGCATTGATGTGTTGAACCTTGTGTGTAGATACTGTAGGATGATGGATTAATGAATAATGCTCCCACACACTCACAATTCTAACTGTTGTGTTAAACCCGGAAACATTTTTTTATCTCCAAAAGTACAAAAACTATTCTTCTGTTCACATATTTCCTATTTCAAGAAAGTCAGTGTGTCTATTTGAGCAAATTTGATTCAGTTTTTATTTTATCTTATTATTTTCTTTGCTAGAATTTTTTCCATCAGACCAGCGGCCGTTTGCTCAACACGCCTGCGACGATATAAACTTTGTACAGATGAGCTTTCACTGTAGATGTAAAACCCTCTCTGCATCGTACACTGTAACCAGCACACCAGGCCCCAGCATGAGTCCACAGAACTTCAAGTAAACTTCCTGTTCCTGCTGCGTAAACCTCCCATTCTTCCAGAGCCAGGATCCATAAGATCTAATTAGAGACATGATTACTCAGAGAACACTCAATTACAGTTACTACTGAGGCAACTGCAGCTCTGGCAGCAGAGTAACAAAACAAAACAAAATTCAGTGGTTTGAATAAGTGCTTCAGTAAACAAATTAAATTGGAAATTGGTAGATACGGTATTTGAGAGAGGAGAATAATTTTCTCTGCTCGGGTGCGCAGCAGACGAAGAGGAGCAGAGCCTTATAGAAAATAACCTCCATAAATCAAGATGGCCCGATGCCGGCTCTTCTGTCCAACACTCCTGCCAAGACTGGCTCTCCGATGCCCACTCTCCTCCATACCACCCATTCAGAAAGATGGATAGGAAGCGTTATACCCGCTGACAGCAGCCGCGGCTGACAGATCCCTCACTTCATCACCAGCAGCACGAGCGCATCAGAGGACAGACGCCCCCGAAACTCATATTCATTGTGAATTAACTCAAAATTGGCTTCTTATTAAAATCAGATAAGAGTTAGTTATTGCTGCCCACCTCCAATATGGTGGACGTTATGTTGAGGGATTATTTATCTGGGAACGCATCAATTCCACAGTGTTTTCCCACTTGAAGACTTTAAACAGCTGCAACATGAATCTATTCTGATCTAGAGCAACACGATAAGAGGAGATTTCACTTCAGACAAAACTGCCACTGGAATAAGAAACTGAAAATATTGAATTTTGAAGCTGCATTACCAATGAGGCGCTTTTTAAAAAAAAATACAATGAATATTTCAGTACTTCATTCAGGTGTGTGAGTCTCAGGCCAAAGTGTTATAGAAGAGGCTTCATTATAAAATCAATATATTTTATAAAATCTACAAATATATGATGTTGAAACGATCTCCTGCATCGGTCCTCCATGTTAATGGATGGAACATGGACCATACATGTTCCCTTAGAGCAGGAGAGTAATAACAGTGTCCCACTAATTTATTTGGAAACCCAATTTTTCATCACTAGGGTTTTTTAATTTTTTTTAAATCCTTCAAATTTGGCAGGTTGGTTGACGACACATTCTTCTGTGGTGTGACAAACTCAAAACACATATTTATTGCTGCCGTACACAGACTTTAATGCGTTACGAGATGAAAATAGATGTAAATCTCACGCAGACTGTGGGATGTGTCGTTGTTCCACAGCCTCTTTGTGCCAGTGCGAGTGTAGGCAGACGTGAGAGTAGGCTGATGCACAAATGTTCATCTTTGTTTGATTGAATCTAAGAAACATATTGAAAGACTGTCAATTGATTTGTATTGATAAAAGTAAAAAAAAAACAATTTGCTCGTTTCAGCGACTGTGAGACTTGAATTGCAATTTAAGTAACGGAGGGAAAGTTTTTCTGAACATTTCTGGGCTGTGGATTTAAAGACTGCAAATCATCGTCATCGTCACAGTGGCTCACCTTGGCTTTGTTAATGGTGCAGTGTAGTGCATTGTTCTCTTGGTCGTACTGCAAACTGAATTCCAAGGTCCCCAATGTGGCTGCAGAGACAAAGAAGAAAGACAGAAATTAGTTGCTGGAAAATATTTCTTCATGCTGCACAAACAACTTTGCTGGGAAGAGAAGAAATCCAGTCCGTCCAGCTCGCTAATGGTCCTCGTGGGAAATTCCCTGGCGTTAGCATCACAGATGTAGAATTAAAGCCTCAATAATCACCACAGAAAGGGACATTTACGAAAATGAATGATCAGGGTTTTGAGGTTTCTCAGTCTTTGAGTCGGGAACAGACATCAAAAGCACAGTTCGTAGTCTGAGTGGTTATCAGGAGAATTGAGGAAACCTCGGCCGGACTCTTTCGCTCTGGCACAGTGGTCAGACAACACTGAGAGTCGCTAATCAAGTCTACAACAGATCAGAGTCCTGACCTGCTGATCTTTACAGCACCACACGCGACTGAAAGGAGAAAGTTAAAGTAGCCTAAAGAAAAGGTTTGCATGATAATAATCCTCCGGGGAAAATTCCACATCAATCCACATCAAAATGAGATATAAAAAAAAAAAAATGATAAAAGGAACAAAACCACTTGATTTCATGTGTGGATGGAAAATAAAACACGGAGGTGGTGTAATATCTTTAAGCTCTTTACAAAGACACGCGACTTATACTGTTCGCTTTTCATTTGAATATCAAAGTGTGAATAAAACAAAAAAAAAAAAGAAAGTGCAACACAAAGCTTCAGAGCCTGTGAGGCTGTTTGAAGCCCACACGTCCTGGTTCTCATGTTGAGCTTGTTGAAATGTTTTCATCCCAACAACATTTCATTAGTCCAGGAGACGAGCGTCCCTCGTCACTTGGCATTTTGAAGGGACAAAGGATGAGATGATGCCATAAAGTGTTACAGTCAGCCGCTCAGCACCGCGGAGCTCGAACAAGACGTAGAGCAGCATCTGATTTTTTTTTTTAAAACGCAGGGTTCAATACAAACAGGGGGTGAAGTGGGTTTCACTTTGAGCCTGGGATTCAAACCACCGGAGGAGGGAAATAAACCCCTGATTAGATGAAGCTCCAAAAAAACAGCAAAAACATGAGAATCAACTGAAAAATTACATAAACTAATAATTAGAATGAAAAGATATATACATTTGTAACGTGGCTGCTCTTTAATTATGTCAATTAAATTTATTTTCATTTTGACATCTTAATATCGCCGCTGGATGGTTTCTCATTCATCTGCTGCATTTGATGCTCTTTGATGCTCTTCGCTCTATATCCACCTTTTACTGTCAGTTTCTTCAAGAAATACTTTATTTGTTAATCATGCATCAAAGTAATATTGCTTTGGCAAATCTAATCGCACCAGATCCAAGGATGAGATAAATCGTCCCACCTCAGGAGTCCTGACGGTGCTGTGTGGAAAATAGAAAGTCGGCCTTCCAGTAATTTGCACAACATGAATGGAATAAATTACAAATGTTTAAAATCCAATCATCCACTTTAGTTGGTGAAACTGATCATTTCGTTCTTTTCATCTGAGATTTCTGACACAACTGTTGGAATTCGTTAACTCAGACTTTCAGTTCAGCAGGAGACTGAAAGTACACATGAGTCTGCAGAGCGTCCAGGTCATGTTACGGCAAAACTACGTGTGTTTGTATATTACACGTGACGATATATTCATTTTAAAAGTGGAGAACCCTCAGCTCAGTGTGAAGCGTGGACATAGAAGCGGGAGCGACAGAGCTGAAGAGGTCAGAAAGGCGGCAGACAGCAGCTCCAGGCCTGAAGGACGAAGCTCCGGGGACGAGCTCAGAGAAAGTTTCAAGGCTGTGATGAATAAACGTATCATGGACTTGTGTTTAATGACAGATGCTGCGGGGGAGGTTCTATTTATATTCTAGAATATATTTTACCGTGGCTTTATGACAAGCAGTTAAGAGAGGGAGTCCTGGATCAGGCCTCAGGCTCTCCATCAACATTACTACTGTAAACCTTGACACACACACACACACAGATCTAAATACCACAACAGGTCGCTTTGTGTGTTTCCTGTAAAATAATAGCGACAGAAGACGAATCTGTAAAAGCTGTGACTCCCTTTTCTCTGCAGATTTAGATTTAATTGGCCAATATGTTTCACAGGAAGACGAACAGGTTCATTCTTAAGAGGAGCGTTGTTTCCTACATGAAATTTAATACATTAATATTTAATCCACAGTAACCGAGCCTCAGTTTGTCTGTGTTCGGGGGAACAATAGCTGCAGCTGCATGTGGGTTGCTGGGGTTCAGCCCAGTAAGATGCATCAGTGCTGGGAGCCCAACAGCAGAATAATAAAGTGGAGTCACTTCATTTTTCTTTTTTTGAGCCATATTTCAGTCTTGCTGCGGAGCCTAATTTCAGTGAAAATGTGATGTGATAGATCCAATTCAGTCTCAAGTGACTCCTTCACTCTGCCGAAAGCAATAATTACCACATTTTCCGGAAAGAAACACGTGTTCTTTGCAAAGAAATGACTAAATAACCTTATTTGTGTTTAGAGTTTCAACAGGAGCCAATTTGCAGAATATACAAACGAGGCTGGAAGTAGCAATGTAGTTTAATAAAATACGTTTACAGTCGTTGGAGGCAGGCAAACAAAAAGCTAACTCATGCATCAAACAGGAGAAACCCAGGAAATCAACCAACGGACCAAACAAAGAAGAGGAATCTTCAGGGAACGAGCCTGGAGCTTTAAAAGGAACAAACAGAAATGTGGGGAAACACCAGGGAACCGAACCAACCAAGGAGACCGGGGAACAGCTGTACAGACTAAATATACCAGGGAGGTATAAAGATGGCTGGGCACATGTGAAACAAAAAACAGGAAGCAAATAAAGCAAAGGCACGCAGCAAATAATTTCATGAATTAATAAAGTTCAAACAACTGAAAAACAAGTCAACAAGAATTTCCACAAGAGCATTTAAAGGAACAATGTAGAACTTCAGCCACTAGGGGTCTCTCAAGCAACCTAGTTTGATGATGTCGTGAAGCAGCGAGGGATCATGGGAGTTATTGTCCTCAGCACCATTGTTGATGAAAAGGTGCCGATCGTGTTCACAGATGAGAGACATGTGGGATTTAAATTAAATCAGATGCGGAGGGAAATAAAGTGTTTGCAGCACGACGACGACAACAACTAACATCAGGTGAAGATCAGGGAGGATCTGACAGTAGATCAGCCGGTGTGGACGTTTCCCCGGGGACAGAGAGATGCCAAAAAAAGTTGGTGAGATTTTTTACAGCGTCATCAGTTTTTGCACAAAGTCGGTCAGTTTGATGATTTATGTGCTGACAGAACTCTGTTATCGCAGCCGTTGCTTGAGGCAACATATTGAGGAGGACGCATTGACCACGATGGATCGCGGCTTTCAAGTAACACGGGCAGAGCGTTTTCCAGACGGGGCATTGATTAAAAGTCGGCCGTAAAAAAAATAGCACGGGCTCTTAACAGTTTTTGAAAACAGGTCGTGCTTGTGTGGTTGTCAAATTGTCAAATTACTTTCAAATGGGAGAATTGTATTTCTGCTCCAGCATGAAACTCTTGAAACTTATGGATTTCAGATTTTCTTTGCTTTCTCGCTCATTTGTTGTGGAGCCATCGACGTCTGTTGTTGGAAAAAGGTGATTTATAGTTTTGTCTCACAGCTTCAGCTGGTCTGTCTTTACTCCTTCAATCATGTGAGTATGATGATCAATATTTTTACAGAAATGCAAAGGAATAAAAAAAAATACATTCATCTAAACTGATATAAAGATGCTTTGTTCCAGATTTAGTAGAACATTTGTTCCAACAATGGAGGAAGCAGGGTTTATGACATGTTCTGCAGCCAGCCACCAGGGGGCGATTAAGATGTTTTGGCTTCACTTTAGGGAGCTGTCATGTCGTCCATCTTAATTTACAGTCTGTGGTTTGATCAGTGGACGATACCGAAGCAGATCGGCCGTGAGTCACGTGTGGCTTCATCTGTTTGTTTGCATCAGGTGAAGTTTTATCTGTTTGATCTTGGCTTTGAGGTTCGGTCACTATCGTCCACTTCAGTGAGTAATTGAAGGTTTACAGGGAGGAAACTGCTTCACAAACAGATTCACACATTTCTGCCTGATGCGACAACACAAGCCGAGCCGAGCGCTATTTGTGGTCACGGTTCTCTCTCTTGGCAATAACGGTGTTAAAGGAGCTGATGACGGAGACACGGCCGACAGCGACCGGAGGTTTTCTGAGCGATGACTGCTGTCAAAGTGGCCGTCACCACGCTCGGTTTAGAGGAGCGCCACACCAGCTCCGTTACTTTCCTCCAGGCTAAACCGCCCGAGGGAACCCCCCCCCCCCCCCCCCCCCCCGAGTGAGGCTGACCGGGCCGTCACCTCCAGGTCCATGATGCATTGCAACGCTCTGTACATTTATACTTAAAACCTGGTTTCTCTCTGCGCTGAATCTGAAAATCCACTGCAGACGTGGACTTTGTGAGCGCAGCTGAACTTTGATATTCTCTCACATTCTCCTGATCAACACGGAGCAGCTGAGGTTAGAGCTGTTAAAAATATACCGCGCACAGTGTGAGCACCACCACCCGTTCTTTTTCTGGGCTCGCTCAGGTGGAATAGAAGAGCAATTACGGCGCCATTACCACTCAAAGTCAAATTGCATAAATTGAGTGCAAAGTGATTCATGTTGCAAACTGGGTCAAACACAAACTCACACGGCTGAGCAGGAAGTGAATGGAAATATTCAATAAAGAAGCCAAATGGGAATTCATGGATTCTTTATGCAAAATCGTCATTTTTTACACGTTCACATAAAGTGTGTTAACCTCAGTGTTACGTTTGTTAGCTTTGTTGTGACCTGAACAAACAAAGCTAACAGAAAGTCAAAAACAAACGTCCCATCTCATCATTTTCATCATCACAAGACAAATTAAAGTCTAAAGTTCTCTCCACTTTAACTCTGTTTTGGTCTCCACCAGACCCCGTGAACAATATGAGTATGATAGATGTTAAAAATAAATAAATATACACAGAGCCAGATTAACCATTCCACCTGTCGCTAGTTTTTATGCTAAGCTACATGACCAGCTGGTTGTTCATACTGAATATAAAGATGGACGACATGGCCGCTCTCGAGAAGTGAAGCCAAAACATTAGATGCTCAATGCTGGCTCCTCCATGTTAGCATATGGCACTGACAGGTCACTTCAGGTCGTTCTTGTCACACCGAAGTTTGTTCACGTGTATAATCTGTAATTTGATCCCAGGAAAACAGGGTGAGTCATCATGATTGACAGCTGACACTGACTCACAAATGGTCAGGTGGGTGTATAGGCGCGATCTCCAAATGATGTCACCAGCACAAGATGGCCGCACCTGTGTCCTGGATAATTTGGCAAGTGGAGACTCATCATCCATCTTTATATTCGTTCATTACTGCTGCAGCAGACTTGAGCGTGGCATCAACCTCTTCGTTCTCTCTCCATGTGAATGTTTTCTGAAACAAAATAAAGATTGGTCTTGGTCTGAAAAATAAAAGTTGCATAGTTGCACGGCCTTACAGAGCAGCTGTTTTAACTTTTAATGTCTGAACTGCTAATTTGTATGTCTCTTCAAAGAGGGAGGGAAGTCCCACAATGCACCTGTACTGTAGACGGAGAGCGTGTGAATTTGTCTTGTGTGGTGCTTGAATGAACAATTAGATTGCATGCATTGTTGCAGCATCTCGATGTGTTGCTCTCCTGAGAGGGAATCACTCTCCTGAGGGACGACGGGTTTCTGGAGAACAAGTTATTTGTTTTGCTTTTGATCACAGATTTATTAACGTCTGATGAAATAAATAATAAAACTAATAAGACTTTATACCATGTCATCTGTTGTCATGAGGGAATATCTATGAAACGTGATAGAAACTTCCTCTGACGGGGAAACGACTGGAGCTTGTGACTGCTCACATTTGCATTTTAATGAGAAATAAAACTTGGGGAAACACTGAAGCATCTAAACGATAGAGTTCATACTGATTGTGAACTTCCTGCGTGCTTTGACAAGGGGACGTTTTGTTTCATTTATGTAATGACAGCATCTTGTTGTTCTGAACATGTGCTAATTATGACGCACGTTATGTGGAACGATAAACAAAACTCTTTCCAGACGCACAGGCAGCAGAGGAGGATCCTCAGCCGGCAGGTATAAACACAGTCTGTGGTATAAATACATGGTCTGAGTATGGAAACAGAAATAGATTCAACACATTGGCCTAATTATAATTTACAACATATAAAGTGATTATATTTGCTTAATTAACCTCATCAACCACAAAATATTGAGAACAACCGTCTTGAATGTTTTTATATGAATATTTAAATTCTGCAAAGCAAACGACTCTCCCCTGGTAAATCTAATCTTCCAGATTATTGCAAAGTGAATTTCACATTTTTCTATTTATGCTGACAGAAGGAAAACTCAATTAAAATGAATAATCAGTATTTTTTTTATTTGATTTATTTATATTTTATTCGATATAGAAACTCATTTCTCCCAAATACGTCTCCACACTACACACCGATGTTATGGAAAACTATTTTTTTTTTTATGGGTGAATTATATTTGGTGCAGCAGAACGCTCCATCCAGCACCCACTGATACCCATGAGCCTCTGCTGCTATCACTATGGAAATTAAATCAGTCAGAGGCTCAAATAAGAGCTGTGACAAATTCTGAATTTGTTCACTATCACACATTCTATCTAGCATACATGATAAATTGTTCCAACTTCACACAGTCAATTAACTGACATTTCAGATTTTTACATGTTTCTCTAAAATATTTAGCTTCTGCTCAGTGGACACTAAACTGAATTTTAAAATTGCCAAATGGTTGTTTCTCCCCAAAATCTCAATCTCTAGAGATAAAGTCATCAATAAGAAACACTTCACACATTTCATCCAAATGTTTGTGTAAAGATTTACACTATTAACTAGATATTTAACCTATTGGAGTCTGAAGCTACGTCGTTATTTTAGGCCACTCGACAGAAATCATTCGGTAAATGTGTAATTTTTTCCTCTTCAGTGTACAACAGTGATACATCACCAACACAACCTCTGCATTAACAGTTCTCTCAACCTGTAAGTCTCCTGTTTTCACTTCACGTCCACATCTCCAGGTATCAGCTCCTCTCTCTGTGTACAAACTATATCACATCAAAAACAACAACTTAGATTCACACTCTCTCTGAAATATCATGAGCCAAGAACACTAAAACCCTTGAGCACAAAAACACGGCTGTTCTTGAATATTCCTGATTTGAAAACACGTTAGATACAGACAACGTGACGTCACATCAAGACGTCAGACTCGCAGCTAAAATTATCTTTTGACAGCAGAGTTCAAATGAACCTGTGTCAGTCCTTCAGATTAAAAGAGCAGAGGTCAGATCCTGTTAATTACTTCAGTCAGCGGAGTGTGACATATTTTGTCAGTGTTGCTCATGTCTCCCTCATTAGATATGCACCCATAAAGTATTCAGCATATGTGCTCCTGCTCATGTGAACGTGCATCACATGTCTGGAAGCAGTGAAGCGTGCGTGAACGTGATCATACGTGCATGGTGGGTAAAAGATGAAGAAAGACGAGGTGTAGGTCTGTGCAGCATTTTCCTGAAGGATCCCTGAACCGTGCTTGTTTAAGCGAAGGCAACAAGTGGGGTTTACGCCCTCTGCAGCATCAGGGGTGGTGCAGCAATCATCACAAGGTCTCTCCAGCGTTAACGTTTCACTGAATGCAGCCTCACGGAGAAACAACTACATTTATCATGTGGTCGAAGACCTCGGGCAACCACGGGGCTGTGAGGGGAATGAATCTGAATCAAAGTCGGAAGTAGCTTGTTATTTTAATAGCCGTGGAAAACTTCAGGAGTGAGGAGCGGGCTGGAGCGGATGTGTTGTTTGTGTAAAGTGGCCTCTTGTATCGAGTCCTTGAGCGGGGTTTGATTTGTGACTCCCAGGCACCGAGTCTGAGCAGCAAATGCACATAAGAATCTTTTATTTTTTTAATACGCATCTGAGAAAGCTCTGACGGTTAGTGTTGTCTCGTGCAGGCACTAGATCAGGTGATGCTCCAGGCCCTGCGTGTTCAGCTCTGAGCATGTTACTTCACGCCCGGCATCAAAACGTGTCTCCACACACGTCCTGAGTGACCACTTGTGATTCCCCGCTCTATATGCAAATAAACACGAACAACGTTTCTGTTCACAAAGACCAAATCATCGTGTTTTTATCCTGATTGGTTTATGGTCAATACGTATGTGTGTGTGATGGATGATAGGACCCGATCTGAACATCTGAACCTCTGTGACCTCTTCTCCTGTTTAAAAATCAAGAGCTACACTACAGGCACGCTGGTGCTTTCAGTTGAATGCTAATGTCGGCATGCTAACATGCTGGCAATAACAATGATGCCATGCTGATGTGGAGGATGGTAATGTTCACCCTGAGTGAAGACAGCGTTTGGTCCATTTGCATTAAATATCGACAGTGAAATAAACGGACACATTAAATTCTGGTACTGATGCTGGAAGAGTGGGACGGTGGTGCAGTGGTTAGCACCATCATCTCACAGCAAGAGCGATCCCGGGTTCTTTTCTGTGCGGAGTTTGTTTGTTATCCTCATGTCTGCATGCGTTCACTCCGGCGTCCTCCCACACTTCGTCTGCAGGTCTGACTGTCTCAATACGTGGGCCCTGCTCCAGCCCACAGTGACCCCCAGAGGATAAACCGAGTGAAAACCGAATGGAAGGACGGGACCTGATGTTAGAGGATCCCCGAAGTCGGGTTATCTTGAAGGGAGCATGAATTTCTGCATATTAATTCAAACTTGGTAGAAACTTCAGGTTGTTCCACGTGAAAAGGTCGGGGGGGGGTTGCCGGAGTAAGTAGGATTCATCCTCTGGTGGTTGAGATATTCAGACGCATGCAGTGGACCGACAGACCGACTTGTCATCCCCCGAGCCAAACACACACACACACACACACACACACACACACACACACAGCTCATGATAAGCAGAGTAGATAATGGATGGATGGAAGGACGAGGCTCTCCAAACACTTTTCAGTCCACATCCTCAATCTCCTCTGTCTCTCTGTCTATAAAGCTCTGGCCTGCTTCATTCAATACGTCCCATGGATTTTAGCCGCAGACTCATTTAGACTAAAGGTCGGCTGGTTATGTATTTGGATGGAGGCTGATGCTAACATCAATTATTTATTAATTATGTCCAGGAAATCCTGTTTCAATAAATCAGACAAACTCGACATGATCTCACTCTGATTGGACACAGAATCTATTTTCAGGCTGGATCCTTGATTTTAATAAAGCCCTTAATTCGACAGGTGATAAGCAAAAAGAACTCTGTGTACTGTTACTCTGTCATTATGAAATATTTCGTCCTTTATTTTGTCCACAATATTGTCTTTGGGTTCCAGAAATGAGCGGCTTCACTTCACCAGCTCTGTCCTCGCCGTGACCTTGGCAACCGGGACGTTTAATTATTCCGTTCAGGTTGAGGCTTTTATAGGGAGAGATTATGTTCGTCTTTATTTATGAAGTAAATGTCAAACCGTAAGTCTGTGCCCTCTTCCCCCTGGCCTATAAATGAACTTAACAAGTGTCCAAATGTGTGTGTGGGAGGAACGTACCGCTGCCGGTGTATGGAAAGATGAATGAGATCAGTGCAGAACCAGAGGGCACAGGGAAGATAGGCGAGGAATTTGCTTTGACTAATGGCTCAAATGAGCCCAACAGAGAATTACTCAGAGACGTCAAACAGCAGTTTCTTCTTCAAATGTCTCGCCATTAAAATGTGCACCTGCGTTCTACTGTAGAAAAACAGACCCACCCAGTGTCTGCCTCGTGAAGCGTAACAACAGTATCAGTGAGCGGTATCAATCATTTCCATTATAATCACTGCGTTCATCCAGTGCGTATTGATTAAAGGAGAGTGATGCCTGAGCAGCTCTGCAGTGATCTGTCTCCTCCTCGTCCTCTTCAGCTGCTTTAGACGTTCAACATGACGCATCGGACTCACCGGGTTATTACAGGTGACTAATTATACGGTTCTTCTTTTATCCAAGAGCGTTAAGTTGTTGGGGTGTAAATATACTCACAGGTTAAAGAACTGCAGTTGCATTAACTCACATCTTTTTAAACTACACACAGCTTTTGTTTCACAGCAGCTCCTCTCACCCGTACGCCCACACACTCTTCATCAGAGGCCATTTGTTCAGTATCTTACCGGCTGGAGGAGCCGGGGATCAAACCGCCGACCTTCCAATTAACGGACGACCTGCTCTACCCCCTTTAGACACTGCCATCGTCACCGGCCTGTGTAACACCTCCATGATATTGTTGTCACACACTGTGTTAATCCACTTAAGTGGGGGATTCGGAGAGCCCAAAATCCCCGAGCAGTTAAAAGTCAAACTTCCGTCCGCAGATAAAACACATTGTGTTTTGCTTTTTGGGCGAAACTTTGCATTTGTATTCACAAACCTGAGAAGAAGAGAGTCGGTGATGAAGAGCTGTGCCTGGCAGCCTCCCCCGAGAGAAGTTATCTTTTCCACCCTGCCGTACTCACTGTTGCAGTCCACTGGGTTAGACAGGAGAGGAGTGCTTTTTGCCCCCCCCCCCCTTGTGAAATGAAATTCTGTCGACAGAACTGACAACAGAATGAAGGGAAGCAAAGGCTCCTTGATAAGAAATGACACCTGCACACACACACATACAACTGCCACCTTTTGTAGTCAGAGGAAATCTGTTTGCGGAATGCAGTATATCAGCGCCTGTAATGGGATTATGTTGATGCCACACAGATGAATCATCGGTCAGTCATGAGCTGCGGGTTAAAAAAAAATAAGGCAAGAGATGCGACAGAGTCCATATTGCAGAAAACACAGCAGCAGGTAAGTGTGTTATACATCAGCTGCTTCAGGAAAAAAAAAAAATCATATCAACATTGTGATGAGATGCTGAACTTCTGCCGTCTCCGTCTTTTATTAAAGATTGAATGCAATCGCAAAGCAGGGAGCGTTCGGCAGAAGGCAATGTGCACGAGGAGGCCGAGTTCAACGTGTCTCCGAATGGGAACAAGATTTGCACAATGTGATTTTGCAGCGGAGTGAAAACACTCAGCGACTGATTCTGTTGATTTCAGACAGATATTTAGCTCCTGACTTCATCGGGCAAAACAGCAGGTAGCCATGATGGATGACCCGCGGACGTCGTCTCCACTTTCATTTGGGCTGTAATATATTTCAATGTAGGCTGCGGGCCATTGTATGAACATTTATTGAATGTCAAAATGTTTGATGGTAAAGACGGGAGAAAGTTAACATGAAATATGAAAGAATAGGCCACAGGGCAGACGAATCGTTTTCTTTTTCTTTAAAAAAAATCATGTTCAGGTATCAGCTAGCAGTGGAAAAAAATGATGATTGCTTCAGGCTCATTTTTCTCCTTTTTAGCTAAAACTGTCAAAATAAATGAAAACGAAAATCTTCATTTCACCCAAAAAAAGGGCAGCTGATTTTATTCTTTCACTTAAGACGACTCGTTATAAATAAAGCTTCCAATGGAAATCATGGGGGGGACAGTGAAGCAAATAGTTCAAGCCTGAAATTTCAACACTGTTTGAGGAGAGATGACGTTGGACCAAATCCCTTAAACATGTCAAACACTGTGTTTAGACATTAAAGGGCTTTGGTGAAGAAGTCTGAAATCTAATCTAATCTAAGTGTTAAAAGAATTTCTCCGACCACCATCAGGCCCCGTAATGATCAACAGAAGAAAGGCCACAACGTTCTCTCTTTCGACTGTTGCGGGTCGAAACTTTGGTGAACTTTGAGACGTGCGTTTACAGCATTGACGAGCTGTCGTGACAGCGCTGACCTTTGAGGGGATGTAAAGATATACAGTCCAACGCTGGGCAGCGGGAGCGTCCACAGAATCATAGATGAAGACACTGGAACCAGAACCGCTCACAACGTTTTCATCACCACATCATCGCAGTGATCATTTTACTTTGTGACCATGGACCGTAAACAAAGATGGACGACTCACAGCGATCATCAGGTGATGTCGTCCACATCCTGTCGATACACGCGCTCGACCCATCGTGAGTCAGTCAGTGAAGGGAATAGCATCAGATAACTGAACCATCTTTTTAGTTTGGTCTTTCCACTAACATGGAGGAGGCAGAGGTTATGACCTATACTGCTGCCAGCCACCAGGGGGGGGAAATCAAGGCACCTTGGCTTCAGTCCTATCGGCCATCTTTATACAAAGTCCAAATAGTGTGAGCAAGTAGTTCCCAGTAGCCCATGAGTAGTGATAATGCCACTAAACATCGAGGACCGGGAGATTAATTGAAAGTTCTCGTCTCATCTCGTCCCTAAAATGTCGAGTCGGACCGAGCGACTCGAGGAGCTGCAGACGACTCGCTCGCCGTGCTCCATTAGGGAGATGTATGTTATGTGCATGCCAGAGACTGCTGAGTGTTTCCACAGTGTGATGAGCTGCGGTGAGGAGTCCGTGTGATGGAGCGCTGCTTGATTGATGCGCAGCTTAATCTCTGTGTCTGATCGGCCGGGATCTGTAGTTTTCCACCGCGGCCTCCGACAGATACAGTGGAACAAAGTCAAGAAACCGTATCTGTGTCGTACCGGGTTTTTATAATCTTAAATATCGACAAAAGAAGATATTTCCCATCTTACATTGCAGAGAAATATTCTATGCTACTGTGAGTTTGAATGTGAATTAATTGCATGAAAAAGAAAAACGCCCACGGTCAAAGAACAAGCAGCGTAAACATCACGTCTATTTTCAGAGGAACAAACTTTCTCTGTTTATCGTGTGTTGATTTATATATCTACTCTGAGTGTGTCTGTGTGTGTGTCTGTGTGTGTGTGTGTGTGTGTCCTTTGCCAGGCGCAGTGATTCCTACCAAGCAGTGGATCAGCCTGTGTGACAGTAATCTCATCTCTCTCTCATCATGTGTCTTTTCTCCGGCTCGTTGTCTTATCTCACCATCACTGTCCAGGTTATTGTCTATTACGTGGTTCTGTCCCTGCAGCTGCAACATGTTGGCTTCATCGTGTCCGACGTTGCTGAGCCTGGATGTTTTCCTTCCTGCGCCATCGCACAGACACGACCCGTGATTTAGTGTGTGTGTGAGGGTTGAATGGGTTGTTGGTCAAACGATGACCGGGGGCTCGCTTCACCAGAGGCTGGTTTCAAATTCACTTCATTTACTTTTATAGCTGCTGCCTTCAAGGACTCGACTGAGGCCTCCTGCATCCAACCAACCAACCGACCGACCATCAATCAGCGCTTAAACTGACAATAATCGACTCACCTTGACTCAAACAACAACATTCCCTTGGTTTCCTGTTAGAGACCCGCGTGGGCCAGAACGTTAGCTGCTTTCACCCAAACCCGACGGGCACTGACTTTTTTGCTGTGGCCGATAGCCAATCCCAGTTGACGATGGGTGAGAGGCGGGAACAGATCACCAGCGTACGGCGGGAGTACCCACGGAAAAACCCACTGAGACACAAACGGCTCTGACCAGGCGGGGATTCGAACCAGGAAGATCTACGTCGCTAACGTCACTACCGTACAGCCCGCTTTACCTCCTGAGCCAGAGCCGCGTGTTGTGAAACCGAACACTTCTTTCTTGCGTCAGTGTTTTTTAACCACGATGATGCTTTGAGAAGTTTTAACATGATTATATTTACATGCTGTGGTGATTTAATTCTCTCTCTCACTTGTTACCACCGTCGGGGGACGTCAGAGACCCACCGGTTCAGTGAACGCTCTTTTCTTTTGTAAATATCTTCTTTTTTTTTTCATTTTGAATCCCCGATCTGAAACTTGATCTCAGTAACACAACAGCTTAACTCGATTTCATAAATACAATAAGGAGCAAAGTGAATTGTCGCAGTTTCCCTCTGTATTTTTGATTTTATTTATAAATGATGACTGAAAAATGTTGTCCATATCCACATCTTATTCATTTTGAATCATTGGCCTCTGTGTGTGTGTGTGGTGTGTGTGTGTGTGTGGTGTGTGTGTGCAGGCACATGTGTGTTTATCTAGTGTGCTTGCATGCATTAAGTCGACATAATGTGATTATGGTATCTGCCTGTACTCCGGGTCCGTCCAAACCACTGAGAAACAGAGAGTCTAATCTTGTTGGTTGCTAGGAACTGGGAAAGCCGGGGAATGGATGAGGCGGACGATTCTGTATCCCCATCAAATAGCTTACCACATCGAGCCGGACTTGATCTAATATCCAGAGGGGGAATAAATGGCTGGTTGTGGAAGGGGGGGGGGGGTTGTTTGCATTTGGCTGCAAACAATCATATTAGAAAATACACCGTGGCTGCATGTGGTCATTGTTGGCTGAATGATTTAAGGTCAGCAGGGGTCAAGAGGTTTTCCACTTTCAGTCATTTCCATAAATATTTGTACGGAGACTTTGGTGCGTGAAGGTTTGGATCCACCACAATATGAAACGACAAAGGACGCAATGCAGAGAGACATTTTGTGGCATTGGTGTGTTTCACGCTCTGAGCAGATCAGTCACGTTTCCTCCACAATCAAATCAGCTTTACGTTTGACTCTGTTGACCTGAAGACAAACAGTATTTAGTTCGACGCTGAGGAACCTCAAACTGAAGCCGAGGTCCTACAGCTCCAAAGTGCTCACACTGACAGAGATCGTTCCCCTGAATACGTCGGATTCTTTTCACCGAGATGAATGATTCCCTGGGAAATCTGGGAAAAAGTTTAGGTTTCTGTGTAAAGTTGAATTGTCTTCACCAGTTGTTCAAACGAACAGAGTCATTAGTGAGTGAGAAACAGAAGCGGCTGCAGTTTCTTATGTGTCCACAGAACTCCTGAAGAGGTCGTGACCTGAATGACGGAGAAACTAAATCTCTAGTTTCTTCTCCAATGACCGGCGACTCCAACATTACTGTTGATCCACCAAACCACCGGTGTCTTCACTGGTCGTGAAGCGCGCAGATCTTTTTGGTTAAAACGAGAAACTAAATGTCCTGATGAGTTTGTTACTGTGACGCTGCTTTAGCGTCACAGAATTGGCTCCACAAACGAGCACCATCGTTTTTATGTCCGTTTTTTGGCGGCAGACTGATAAATTAGCACTTTATATTAAGAAAATCCAGGGGGAGCCATTATCTTCACGCTCCAGTCCATCACTGTTCTTTTACACTGTGATTGTCAAGGGCGAGATTCAAAAGCCTGGAAACGTCTCGGTGGATCCTCGTAGAAAAGGCTGCTCACACACTCACACACTCACACACAGACACACAGACACACACAGACACACAGAGACACACACAAACACTCACCAGGCAAATTTCAACACTGCAGCCTGTCGCCTTCTGCATCCATGAAGCAAACCTGCTGAATGCTGGGATTTAAGTGTAAGAGGCGCCCGTGTGAACGTCTCAGAGCAACACCTGTTGAAGTTGAAGCAGCGTCTACAATCAGCCTGAGCTCTTTAGAAGGAGACTGTACTTCTACGTTTGAGGAGAACCCAGCGTCACTCAGGCCTCCTCACTGTCCTCTGTGGTTCCCAGCGGAGAGTTCCTCCCACCTGTGTGAGGGGCTTCACGGAGAACGACTCTCAAAGCAAATCTCACGTCAGCTTTTACTGGATCCGACATCATGCCTGAAATATTCCCAGTCCTCAGCCGAGCCTCCTTTATCATCTTCTGCGTCCCACCAACTCAAACTGAATCCACGGCCAAAACATCTGTGCGAGTCTCACCGTGCTCCTCAGCCTCGTTAAAAATAAAAACCAAGGAGTCAGTTTAAGAGGTTTTACAGTTTGTGCAGAAGATATTAGAGAGTAATTCAGCGATTCAAGAGGAGAATCCTTTATTAACTTCAGTCCAGCTAATCAGCCGACTACTGCAATAACATATATATATATATATATATCACAAAGGAGAAGTGGAAATGAGAGTGCACATGCAAAATCGTTGTGGATGAATAAACCTCAGCGCTGCAACATCCTCCAATAATCAGCCCGTCCATTAAAAACAGGAGAGTGTTTAAAAGAGCGGTTTTGTGAGTAAATAAAATCCCTGAAGCTAAAGCCGATCTTTAGCCTTAAATAAATCATCCACAAACACTGGAAGACGCTTTAAGTCTCTCACAATAGAGCCTTTAATTTGCTGTCATGGAGTCTGCGTGAACATCACCGGCGGTTAAAGCTTCGCTGTGTTTGAACAACGAGCATCAAGTGACACGACAACAGCAACACAAACAGCAACAGCACCGCTGATAATATCTGTGAAGCTGTCGGAACCAGCTGTGAGCTTCAGACGACAGAAGCCACGTGCCTGCTCCTCTCTGGCCTCGCAGGAGGACGAGGGACGACTGGTAATGAGGTCTGAGGTTTTGTACTGTAAAACATTATGACTTGGCTCTCAGACCTTTAAATGTGCAGACACGTCCTCAAGCTTTCGAGCAACATTTGAACTTGCGAAGGTTGTTTGGACGTTGGACGTGAAAAAAGAGCTTCCGGCAAAACTCGAGTAAAAATACTCCGTCGAGTTAAAGGTCCTAATTAAAAGTCAGACATCAGGAAACTGCCTAACAGGACGGTGGATTTATTAAATGTATGTGTGTGGTGATTGTACACATACACACACGCTGACGCCTGCAGCGGTGGGGTGTCCAGAGGCGCACCTCATAAAGCAGAGATTTATGAATGGATGAAGATACCCGGTATATATCTGCCTCGCTGTAGTGACAAATGAGACACTGAATTCACATCTCGGGTGTTGTCAGCCCTCGGCCCGGCCTCTCCGACCCGTTACAGATGTGCACGAGCGATAGGATTTGGTCACGAGGACAATTAGAGCGGCCGTTGGTTTCTCCTGATGCAGGAATAAAATTGCCTCCCAGATCGATATCCTGCTGTCGGACACGACTTGAGTGATGTTGCTCTCGTCCCTGCATGGGCTGAATACCACTACATCTCATGGTGCACCGAGCGCAGAGCCTCCCCCTTTTTTTGGGGGGGAGATAGTAGACTGTGTTATCCTTGTGTGACCTTGTGTTTTATCCCCCCCCCTCCAGAACGAGCGGCTGATACATGAAGAGTAATGTGCGACAACATGAGTGAATCCTAACACACCGGTCAGGGAACGTTGTAAATAATGAATCTTCCCTTGTTGTGTCGAAGGGAAATATATTATATTATAGACAGTAAAATTTAAGTTTCCAATTGTTTTGACATAATAAAACAGAAAAGCATAAAGTGAAACAATGCTGCTTCGTGTTTCAGGCTGATTAAACAATTGTAATTATGTGATATGCAATTTAATAATATAAGATATTAAGTAAAGGTTCAATGTGTAAGATTGAGGTGAAAGATCAATCTTTAGATATAAAATTAAAGTATATATATTTATATATAATATAACATCAGGGGCGGGTTCTCTCTTTGGAGGCCGCCATGTTTTTTACAGTTGTACAAACATACAACTTCACCACTAGATGTCGCTACATTCTACACACTGAGCCTTTAAATGAAAATCAACCATCACATTTTTCGAAATTTATCTTCTGACCATTAAATGGTCGATTAGCTGATTGTTTCGTTTGCAGTGGTGGATGGTGGGAATCTTTATTTCCGGTCTTTGGTCTCTTCACTATGTGAAGTGATCTGAGAATGTTTGCTGTGATTTGTTGCTGGGAATTGAATTGAAGCATTAATCAAGAAGTCTGGTTATTGTATCTCTGAGCGCTGATGGAAATGATGGACCTCCGAAGCAGTCGAGATGTTGTGCCTTCATGTAGAATTGAAGAAACTGATTAAATTCTTATTTGTCTTTCTTGGAAGAAACATTAAGTGTTTGGATGTGATGTCGAAACCCACGCAGTCTGTGATCCGTTTGTTTTGGTCCTGGTCTGATTATGTAGGTGACTTTTTTATTTTTTTATTTTAAGGGAACACAGTTTGTGACAATCAGCATATTAACGATCCAGAATAAATTTTAATACTAACTAAAAATAAAAAAAAAAAACCCACTTTCATCGTGGGAGCTGTTTTATTTTGAAGCTTGCAATTTTTTCCTGAATCATATAAAAGCCAGAGGCGGCCGCGCAGACTGTCTCCATGGGTTGTTTTTTAAGAAAGTCTGCATGGTGGGTGGAAGAGAGGTGAGCAGATAAGGAGACAATAAAGAGAAGATATACGATGCACAGGGTGTTTGCCTACAGTTATCAGCAGCGCACAGGAAAAGGGAGGAGAGATTTTATAGATGTAAATTTAATACAAATCTAAAAGCCTTTATCGTCATGATTCTAATCTTATCCCGATTGTCTGCATTTTATTGCTGTGTGTGTAATCCGTCAGTGACACAGAGCTCGCAACTACACACGGCGTGCAATGGAATATCGTGCACGTACAGACGCGGGGCGGCTGCTCGCTGTGATGAAAAGCCGACCGGACGATCCCTCACGTTTCCCATCATCGGGTCGGAAAAGTTCAACAACTGTCTGAAAATGATGATCGACACTGTCAAGGATTAAAATCACACACGAACAACTTAGCGCTTGTTACTGCTTCGTATTTTGGGTTCAAGCATTTTAAGAAAATATTTTAATTAGATTAGTTTAAAGAGTATTACACGTAATTAAATTCATATTAGATGATGTTGAGGTTATTTCAAGTGATTTATGAAAAGTATAAGAGGATCGATGCAGATCCCACACATGTTATATATAAATATATATATATGTACCTCCCAACACTCCAAAGACATGTGGCTTAATTGGATATTCTAAATTGACCGTAGGTGTGAATGGTTATTTGTATCTGTGTGATCGACTGCGACCCTCAGACGATGGGCGGTACATGTTGGTTGAGTCATTACCACGAGGGAGGGGCCGGCTCCCACAGTGTCCGCAGCAGAGATGTAAACTGAAGTGAACCGGAGCAGGTGATCTGAATCAGATTCCAGCAACATGATGGAAATGATTGGAGCAAATGGTCGAGGTCAAAACCACAGTTATGCCTTGATCTGGTTCCAGCTCGTAAAAAAAAGACAGGCTGTAAAATGGCAGGGTGTAAATATATAATATGACATAATAGTCACGTATGATGAAATGATATGACCGGTCGACATCCTGTGTGTGTGTGTGTGCACTGACAGGCCAACCACAACTTTCCATCACTCCTCCGAGCTTTGAAAGGAACCCATCAAATGGGACGTCTCTGTCTCTCAAGGCCGCTGTTATAAAATGTGAAATTGCCCCTTCAGAGACGCTGTCATGCTGAAAAAGCAATAGCTCTCCTCAGGTGTGATCCTCGGGCAAAATTAAAGTGCACAAGTGTCCTTCGACTGATTATTTGATTGGCCCTTGCCCATCTAAATTTGGCTTCGGATAATTGGACAAATCTTTGGAAACGCTGGCTCACTGCCGGCTTTGAAGCGAGTGGAAAGGACTGACACACTTTGAGAAGTAAAGTGAACGTGTCGGGGAGAAAGACTCTGCCATGGTCATACTGAAAATATCGATTAATAGAGTCGTAGCCATCATCATCCAGCGTTTCCGTGCATTCAGAGTCACTGTGTGTGTGTGTGTGTGTGTGTAAGGGTTTGTTAATGCAAAACTCAGACAATGTTCTGATTGTGCTCCCGCCGCACGACACCCTGAACCTTCTCTGCTGCGGCTCCGCTGAGCCGCTGCTGTTATTATCAGGCTAAAGAAGCTTATCTTGTTCATCAGCAAAACATTTTCAGGCTTATTGCAGGATTATTTCAAGATTAAATTTCCATTTCTTGCATGGATAATTGAGGTAAAACCTTCCCTGAAAGGTAACTGATGTTATTCTCATGATGCTCCCTCCACCGCAGCCTCAACCAAGAGCATCGTGTGCGTCACCGACTTCTGACTGAACAATGAAATGAACCCTGTGAATAGCAAGGCTAAACAACTTGATTACCCCACCTCCCACCTCCTTCAAGCATTCCACACCACGCAGACATGAAAACAGCAGTTTCCTCCTCAAGGCCAGTGCTATAAAATGTGAAAGTCTATTTTCCCTGTTGTCCCTTCCTTTAAAAAAATAATCCCCCACACAGCTCTGTGACATTCAGGACAAATTAAAGCCTAGAAGTGCCCTTTTCTACTGATCGAATGATTGGCTCTTGACCCACTTTCTTCTCAATGATTGGACTTTTTTTCAATGCTAGTCCAATCTGAAAGGGGAATTTGGTTCCTCTCCCCAGTTTGCATGCTCGCGCTTTGCAGTTGCCGGCAATTCCCTGCAGAAAAGCCGTTCCCCTTGCTGCGCCGCAGTCGCCTCAGTGTCCACCTGCACCGCTTTCATCTCTCCTGCAAACGGAGAGCGCGCAGCGAGGAGGAGAAAAACAGAAGCGTCGTCACTGTGGATCAGTTCTGATCTGGATCCACACCGAGCTGAATTAATGCAGTATCAAGGATTAAATGTTGGGAATGCAACGACAAAAAGACAAGTTAATGCAAGTTACCCACAGGTCCTGACTACAGACTGTGAGTGATGATGGACGACGTGTCTCCACCTCCTCCCGTTGAGTCAAAATATCCTGTATGTGAACGCTGCGTTAGCAATCGGGGTTGATGGCGAACCCCGTCAATACACGTTAGACCAATCATGAGTCAGCCGTCAATCATGACGTCTCACCTCGTTTTTATATCATCAAACAACCTAAACCATCTTTGAAAACACTTGACGTGCACCTCGACATTTTAATTTGGCCTATGTCCTATCCACTAACACGGAGGAGGCGAGGTGTATGACAGCCAGCAGCCAGGTGGCGATCAGTCGTCCAAATTTTAACCGTGTGTGATTGTCCCGGAAGCTGCAGATCCACAGAACAATAGAAACCATTATTTATCTTTCTATTAAAACTGAAGCGGTGAGTTTAACGAGCCGAAGCTGAGCAGAGCTCGGTTCTGTTTGTCCAACGTTGTTTCCTGAGTCGGAGCTGTGAAGAACCATATCGGCCACTTCCCACCTGTGTTTTCAACAATTAACAATAACACAGCAACAATGGGGCTCGGACCAAAACAAACCTGTATGTGCTGGATTAAATATCTGTCAACAAGTTCAAGAGGCTGTGTAGAAACTTTACAGGATGCAAAATTATAAAAAAAACATAAAATAACTTTGCAGTTAAAGGAATATTTAAGTTATACACTCAAGAATAAAAAGGTTTATTACTTCAACAGCACCGGTCTCCACTGAAACCTGTGACCTCCGGCTCAGGTCGTGATATCAGACGCCTGATCGAACCAGTCCGCTCAGAAACTACAGTTTTTTTTATCAGCGATAAGTCGACAGAGCCTCCACAGGAGAAATCACGAGTTAATTAGTTATCCAAATTCATAACGCAGAGAGGACGGGTGTTCCTTTTTACCTGAGTGGTTCCATCGAGCGAGAAAAACAAAGCGTGACGAAGGAAGAAAGCTGGGAACTGTTGGGTTTCACTATAAAGCTACTTAGAATTCAATACCTTCTAATTTCATGAATTCATTTTTGCCATTAATTTTGTGAAGCACTTTGTGAGCGTGTTGAGATAAGTGCTGTACAAGTAGAGTTATTGTTTTTATGTGAGCAAATATCAAATTATATTTCACCACTTTGGTCCAGTGAAGTTAATGTATCCATGGTTACGTATGTTCAGATGTTTGTCCCTGATGGTTGATCTTCATGTTCTGTTCTCCGTGTGCTGCCTCTCTTCGCCGGGTCTGAATTTCAAAAAGATATTTTTGCTGGTTAAATAAAAAATAAAGGATTAATAAAACACCGGCCCCAGGATGAGTCACACTTTAATGATCCGACTCCTCGGAGCAGTGATGGGCGTAACCGTGAAACGGACCTCATTATGGTCATGATTACCAGAGTTTTGGTCCCAACAGTAGATTGTTGAGTTCAGAAGATCTTCATGGTTAAAATAACAATTATTATAAAAATGATTATTCCCTGTTAAAATGCTGAGTTCAAGCTGGTGACGCATTCAAGACCATTGAATTGAGACACGTCTCATAATCTAAAAATCTAGTAGATCTTTACTACACCTACATTTATATCTGCAGGTTTCTCACGATTCTGAAATACACATGATTTAATTATGAATCATTATTTTATAATCCTGAGGTACTGACTCACAATTATGATAAACAATTCTGAAAATAACATTAAGTCAGAACCCGGTGTCTGTAAATTGAATCCCGAGTCTAAATTTAAATCCTCATCGACTCTTTTACTGCCGATAACAATTCCAAGCTCGCCTCTCCCAGTTGATTTCCATTTGATTCAGTTCAGGCTGCGGCTTCCTCAGCCACACGTCCAGCCACAAGGGATCCACGTCGTGGGGAAGGTAAGAGATTTCACCGTCAGCGGCGCCGGAGGAGCCAGCCGTCCTCAGGTCCGCCCTCGGCAGATGAAAACTACTTCAGCCCAGATGTGCGAGGCTGATGAACGTGGGTTTTAATACGACATTTGTGTTGGGAGGACTGCTGCCATCGTTATGTGCGTTCACAGCGGACACACAGAATACATATTGATGATCTGGGGTTTTTAAAAGCCTCATTTGCCACCGTGTGGATGACTAAATGGAGGATTTATTTTAAAAACAGACCTTGTAAACCTGTTGCTATACCAACCACCAGCCGGGAATTTATGTCAAAAGCCATTCACAGTATTTATTAACAATAGTGTACGGCTTACTGTTGTAATACAGCTCGAATTAAAGCAGAAACCTGACACTTGAATGTAGCAGCATATGCTGGAGGACAAATTTACATCTGTAGGTGCACAGATAAATGTGTATCTATATCTATATATCTATATATCTATAGAATCTGGGCTGTTGGAGGATAAGGAACTCTGTGTGCAGTGATGTGAATAAAAAAGGGAGCTGGTTGTTTTAACATCTTCTGATCAAATATAAGGGGACAGAGCGTTAGCGAGCGCAGAGACGAGGAGACAGACGGGTTACATTATGTTAGCCAGCAGGGGCCTGCGGTCAGATACTGTGTTGAACGAGCCAGCAGGAAAACGCCTGCTGAGAGCTTCTGCAGGGCTGCACCAGATTTTCACCACAGACACAGACTGGATTGTATTTCCTTGCGTGCGTTCAGGCCCTTATAGAAAGTTTGTCACATTATGGGGTCGAAATGATGTTGTGGTTGAATGCTCGTTGCACATTTAATCCAATTTAATACAAACAGCATGAAGGTCGACTCTCATACCAGCCTCGTTTGGACCTTTTGGACTTTTCAGTTTAGTTTGATGCAAAATAACAGGAGCCTTGTACCAGCGGACCAAAAACGATTGTATGAACAGTGTATAATGTACAGTGTATAGTGTATAATGTACAGTGTATAATGTATAGTGTACAGTGTCTAATGTATAGTGTACAGTGTATAGTGTATAGTATATAGTGTACAGTGTATAATGTATAGTGTATAGTGTATATTGACAGTGTATAGTATATAGTGTACAGTGTATAATGTATAGTGTATAGTGTACAGTATGTAGTGTATAATGTATATTGACAGTGTATAGTATGTAGTGTATAATGTACAGTATATAGTGTATAGTGTATAATGTATAGTGTACAGTGTCTATTGACAGTGTATAGTATATAGTGTACAGTGTATAATGTATAGTGTATAGTGTACAGTATATAGTGTATAATGTATATTGACAGTGTATAGTATATAGTGTATAATGTACAGTGTATAGTGTACAGTGTATATTGACAGTGTATAGTATATAATGTACAGTGTATAATGTATAGTGTATAGTGTACAGTATATAGTGTACAGTATATAGTGTATAATGTATAATGTATATTGACAGTGTATAGTATATAGTGTATAATGTATATTGACAGTATATAGTGTACAGTGTATAATGTACAGTGTATAATGTATAGTGTACAGTATATAGTGTATATTGACAGTGTATAGTATATAGTGTATAGTGTATAATGTACAGTATATAGTATATAGTGTATAATGTATATTGACAGTGTACAGTGTAGTGTATAGTATAGTGTATATTGACAGTGTACAGTATATAGTGTATAGTATAGTGTATATTGACAGTGTATAGTGTATAGTATATAGTATATAATGTATAATGTATATTGACAGTGTACAGGATACTGGATTAGTATCTGTTTGCTTTGCAGAGCTTCACTTGCAGATGATTGGACATTAAGAGACGTTGGGTCCACCTGATCGTCCTCTGAGCTCCTCGCTGGTGACAGTGCCGTGAGGACAAAAGGGGTGTGGTGAGAGGATGGGGACATGACTCATGGTAACTGATGCTTTTTCACCTCACTTGTAATAAATGAAGCCATGGGAGGCCTGCGTTTGGCAGGAATTAGGCGACAGAGAGGCTGCGAGTGGACAGTGAGGGAGAAAAGCAAATAAATAATGGATGTTCTTATTCTGACAGTCTGGGCGTACGAGCCAATTACAGCGAGCTCTGGGATTAATTGGAAATGACCACTTGGGCTAAATGTAAAAAACGCTTTGGCTCGAGACAAATGAGGACACGTGGTCAGATGTATGCGGGGGCTCATTAGAATGTTCAGCATTTTAATTCCAGTTAATGGCACAATTCATCTTGCAGAAAGTGAGAAGTCAGGACGGTGGATTTGCGAAACAAAGGATAATTGTTTCACTGGGAACAAACGAAATGAGAGCGAGCGTCACCCTCAGGACCGGGTTCTGTGCGTGTGTGAGCTGTGTGCTGTCTGAGCGATGCCGTCGTCTGACACAGTGAAGACGGAGCCGTCGGTGCCACGCCTTATTTAATCTGCACCGAGCAGACGCCGTCCGCCACGAGATACAAGCTCTGACAACATGCAGAGGGCGACACACACACACACACAGAATCCTCCCTGTGTATCTGGTGCTATGTATGCAACATGTTTACACTGTAAAATTAAGGATATTTAAAGTTGCTTGTGTGCAGATTGAACTCATGAATTATTAAACACGGTGTTGATGGACTCCTGAATGGAAATGAACCAGTCACAAGTGTTTGTTTTTGTAAATTGACTGAAGGCAGCTGGTCGCAAAGTACGACAACTATAATGAAGGTAAAAGAATTCATCTGAAGGAACATGTTTAATACAGCATGAGATGGAATGTTTCCATGAATCCTGGTGGAGGGACGTGGGTCAAGGAAGAACCCAAATGTTTGACAAGAAACTGAATTAACTGTGAAGTTTTGTTAGAGTTGTTTTCACCTGGTTGTGTCCGTAATAACTCAAAAACACAAAAACACATTTTCACCAAACTTTCTGGGAATATTATTCGGGAGTTAATCTCCAGCTGATTTACTTTCGGAGCTGATTTTCGAAAACACTTTTTTAAAGAAATCTCCGCAAATAATAGAGAAACAATCTAAAACTGAAATTGACGACAGACAGGATGTGAAGCGTATATAGACAAAAAAAAAACATTCACGCTAATATGGTAGAAATGATGTCATCATGACGTCACTGTAAAGTCAGAACATGACGTCATAGTGTGACTACAGACACAATCTTCAGCTTATGAACCGATCATCTGTCGTCACTTCATATTTAAAAAAACGTTGCTTGGGGTTATACACAGCACGTGTGCATCGAAGGCTTTTATATAGGGAAGATTATGAAACACACAACTCGCTGAACAGTGTTCGCTTCATAGAATAACTCGGAGCTGTTTTGTTTCATGACACAAGTGAAGACTGCTTTGAGTAACGAGCGATAAAGAACGCTTTGATTGATTATTGGGGGGTGGAGTCGGGCTCAATATAATCAGCATCACCAGACGCCTGGAGTACACACACACACACACACACACACACTAATGCCCATGTGTGTCAGCAGACTGTTGATAATGATTTAATCAAAAGAATAATGCATGACTGCGAGTGCTCCCTCTACGTATGTATATGTGCATTTTCTCCTCCTCCTCCTCCTCCTCCTCCTCGTTGGCCGCGTCCTACAGGACTTCAGGAGATTTAATATAAAAGCCAATGAGCAGTTCTCTCCATTGTTTGACTCACTTTGCCTGAGGCTGACGCTCGGTGGCTGACAAGCCTGCAAATTACAAATCACTGTTCTCAACAAGAAAACCTCCAGAAAATGTCAACTTTCCCCGAAACAAAAAAACAAGAGCGTGTAAATTAAAGAGGAAAGGTTTTTCCACAGACCTGAATAAAAGGCGAAGGCCTGTGTACTCGATATTTGGGTATATTACAAGCGTCTAATCGGAGGTGTATTATTACATTCTACGCAGAGTACATTCCAGTACAGTATGTCAAAATTCTCTTTTTCGCCACAGTCAGGAGCGCTGGTTCGTGCATCCACCCCAACACACATTCACGTCCCTGCTGCCGAGGGAGAGGAGTCAAGTGATGTGGATGAAGAAGTGGTTTGTAATCAGGGGGAGCAGTCAGAGGGAAGAAGACGAGGATGAGAGTGTCGGGCAGAGGAGGACGTGCTGTTCATTCATGTACAAAGGCCAAGAGGTAAATGTACTTTCCAAAATAAGGAGCTTCTGGCACAGTGCTCCTCCGCTGATAAGAAAACCCAATCACCGCTCGATCTCTGAAACTCTCCCTGCAGGATTTACAGACACTAATTTACACGTCGTCAAGTTTGGCTTCAGTGGAAACTCTCACATTTTGACGAGATTGGAACTCAATAGAAAATGTCCGCCAGTGCCTACGTTGGTTATTTGTGCTCAGTGTCATTTCTCTGAGAATCTTAAAATGCTTCATTACTCCAAACCAACCTCAGCTGAAAGGTTGGTAAATAAACCAACTGCGACAGAAGTACGGACATTTTTCTTAAATTACAAATAAATAAATAAATATAGACACAAACAAAATATTTCTTAAAACTCCGTAAGTGTTTCGATCATTTACTTTTATACGTTTGTCACTGAAAACTTCATTTTCACCGCGCACACTAGAATATAAAGACGTCATCGTGTGCGTTCAACACGATGAGGTAGAGCCATGTGTTGTTTCGGGTTCCACAGATTAGGAAGAATGAAATGTTTTGTTCTGAGAAATAATACCTCAGAGAAGCACGCCTGTCGGCTGACAGCGAGAAGAACCTGCTGGTGGTGGTGCTAGATTACAAAGTGGAGGGATTATCGGTGGAAACAGTGTGTGGGGGTTCATCGTAATCCATCCTACCGTTGTTGAGCTATGAACCGAAGTGCTGCTCCCACCCACCAGCTGACAGACGTAGGAGATGTTCTAAAGGAGTGATGGTTGGTACGAGAAACTAGAAAGACCACAGACTGATAAACCTTATAAATGAAGTCACTTTCTCATTGACTTATATAGAAACTGAACTCTCTTAAATCTTGCTGCTCGTTGGGAACAACACAGATTTCCGGCTTCAATTTCTGGACCTACGGAGTCATCGTCCATTTTAAAATAAAGTTTATGCTTCAGACTCTTGATATGATCTGAGGTCGGATTTCCAGAGAGAGGATTCAGATGAAGCCTGAGGAGATGTAAACACGACATGCTCGGTTTGTGTCGTGTTCAGGACCTCGTGATCACACGCCCTCCTCCTCCATTTACTCTCCTGCCTCAATGTTCCCTGTCTCTCCGCACGATGAACCATCTGGGAAGAAAGACGCTGAAATGCCGAACACACACACACACACAGAGGAAAAAAAAAATCTTGAAAGTCACTGAGGCCTAACGAAGAACAGCCCGATGTGTAGAATGTGTAGTTTCAGAGTCTCCATATTGATCACACACACCAGCACCGGCAGAAACACCGTGAGATGAGATGCACCTTCATTGATAAACGAATGAACCCACGAGCAGCGATGAGAGCCGGAGCACAGGGGACGTTCAGAGATGCACGAGCTCCGGGAGCATCCACAGGTTTGGTTTCATCACGAGGACGATTCGGGTAAAACAGCTGCAAACTGCGAAACGCTCCAGGAGACGTCGGCCGCGCTGCACGCAGATGACATTTGTTCGAGGATCATCACTTCACTTCATCGCTGCGTGTTCACTTAGGTCGGTATCACTTTGTGACACAGGGTCAGTCGGCTGTAACTCCAGGATTTATTAACAGTTGATGAATAATTCGACAATGATACAAACCAATAAAGAGAAGCTAATGATGCAATTCAACACAGCGTTCATTTTTTAAAGACAACATCAAGTCTAAATATTCAGTCAGTCAGCATCAGAGGGTCAATTAAGAAATGTAATAAACAATAGATCAGAGGTAATAAACGTCACTACGACACGGACTGAAGGTAATAAACAATAATTATTAGAAAAGCAGTCGTTACTTAAGAAAATTCACATAAATGGACTGAATAATTATTACAAGGGGGATGAACATTAATCAGTTCAGCATTTCTAAATGTTGTTTAAAGGTAATAAACCAAACATATATCACGTAAGCATCAGGAGAAACTCTGAGAGTTTTTATACCTGAATTCATTAATTTAAATCAGAGGAATATTTAAACATTTTCCCCAATTTACAAAAGAACACTGAGGTGAAGAAACATTAAATCTACAATAAGAAGAAAACAATACAAAAATCTACAAGAGCTTTTACAGGCTATTCACCGAAACATACCAGAGTGACTTCCTGTTTCCGACCAATCAATCTAACGTTCGTCCACAAAGCGGAGTCGTGGTTTCTGCTGCTCGATGACTTTGCTTTGATTCTAAATGTCACGGAGCCTTTTCTGTACCTGAGCCTCCTGCAGCGAGGCGGCTCCATCATCGGCTTCTCCAACACCTTCGACATGAACGGAGCACCAGCGGAATAAACACACGTTCCTTTAGCAAAACATTCGATTCCCGAATCAAAGGTCACGGCGGCGGGTCGGAGAACTCAGCGTGAGCACGATCCATCTTCAGACCGAGAGGAAACATGTCAAGTCAAGACGATAAATAAAGATTCGCTTTATGAGTAAAACAAAACCATCTTGATCGCCCCCTGGTGGCTGGCTGCTGTATAGATCATAAACCCTGCCTCCTCCATGTTAGTGGATGAGTCAAAATGCAAACAAAAAAAACAAAAACAGCCAAAATACTCAGAAATGCCTCTGTGGTATATTTCCTGTTACAGTGGAACACATGTTGTCGTGACTAACCACACACACACACACACACACGGTTGTGTTTCCACACGCGTGTTTTCCCTGTAATGTGTTTTTTCCTGCACCTCTTTCTGTCGTAAAGCACATTATAGAAAATCGCTCTGTAATAGTCGTATATGAAAGATTCAGTGAAGCCGCGCGGCAGCGTTGTTGTGATTTTTCCGTCCCTCATCAAGGTCAACACCCTCCGGTCCCCAACCCCGCCCCCCGCTGCAGAGATTGCGGTTTCCGTGAAAAGCTCCATTTGTGTGATCGGATCCCGCTGCCTCTAATGAGTCGGCGACACCTTGGTAAGCTGCCGCCTCGATCCCCTCGGAGACGCCTTTCACACCAAACCCCACACAAGGTCCAAACGTAGCATAATGGCGGCGCGCTGCTGTTTGACAGAGGTTCCAGGGGCCTCTCGGGGTCCTTTCATTCACAGGCACGCTCGGTTGGATTAGTGCAGGGAGAGGCTGAGTGTTATTGTTCTCGTCCGGCGAGTCCATAATGTCAACACACAACAGCCGTGAGAAAACAAAGTCAATATGGTGAAACAGAGTCTGAGTAACAGAAAGTGCAGCGATGGTTGTTCGGCTTTAATGAGCCCGATCGGCGGCTGCGTTCGCGTAAACAACACTGGGGTTGTTACATAGCAAATCATTTCCTCACGCACAGAACGCTGGAGTGCACGTGAGGCCGCCTGCTGCTGCTGCAGGTTGAGGTCACTTCAGTTCAACGCAAAGGCCGAGGAGGGAGTCGTTCTGATTGAGGTCAAAAGTTGGAATCTTGTCGTCCAATGAAAAAACACAATGTTCACACACACAGATTCAACTGAGACGTTATTACAGAGAATAGTCAGATACGAGTCCTGAAATAGTTTAACGGACATCTGGTTACTTTGGGAGTATTTGGTGTCAATGACGCTTGTTGGCGTTGATTGAGCTCGAACCCACGGACGCTCCAACTCGGTCGCTCATCACACTTCATGCTCTTGCAGTCGACTGCTTCAGAGCACGCTGGGTCAAGACAAAGTCCGATTTACTTCGAGGAGGAAACCAGCTGTTTGGTATGTGCACCACACGCCGCTGCTCCTCCGAGCTGGAGTCTCCTGCACGTCATCACCGGCGGCAGCGAGCGGTCAACAGCCTGCCCAAGCAGTAATGAGGGTCTGACACCGAGAGAGCTGCTGGGTGAGTACATTAGCCGATGAAAGGTCTTAATTTCTATCCTCAATTATACAATTAAATGTCGGCTGAAAGCTTGAACGTCTGTAGCTAATGTCTGTGGGTTTTCTTCCGTTAACCGTCACTGCAGGAAGTGGGGAAAGCCCCGGACAGGCATCACACCATCGACACAAATATTGATTTTTCTGTTGATGGGGCTGTTTTGCAGCAGCCTGCCCCCGAACCGTGTGTGTGGATTTCAGTCACTAATGGCCGAGCTTTGACGGGAACTGAGAGAAACATGCGCCATATTACACAATTCCCTAATCCTACTCTGGTGAATGAAGAGGTTTACGTAAGGGTTTGGGCATTAATCAGGCTGCAACTCCTGATTCGTGAAAATACGTGTGTGTGTTGACAGACTTTATAAATATCATGTATGTATGTATTTTTATCTTTCTGTCACATTCCCCGCCCACAGATTCTGGCGCTCTGTTCAGTAAAAACTCATCTGGACCTCCAGTAGGCGACTCAAACTCAGATATTTAAAAACCGCCACGAGAAGCCAGATTTCCTCTGTGGAAAGTTTAGTCACACAGAAGCCCACAACCCACTTTCACTGGAAACTAGTCACCGCAGAACACCAAGCTTCCACGATCGATATTTTGCTATTGAGGTAAAACTGCTCACAGAAGACAGGACCGTGTGTAAACCGAAGCTTTAAGACTGAGAACAGAATTCAAAATAAAGACTCGCAGAGACGTCGTGAGTCAGACAGAACGGAGACGAAGCTGCAGGGAGTCGAACCTTTTTGAAACTCACAGCGTCGGCTCCGTGTGAGGAAGCTGCCTCCTGAATGATTGTGCGCAGCGCTGTGTGGGTTTCTCTGCTCGGCTGCGGTCCTTCGTAGAATAAAGATGAACATCAGGTGGGATGAGAACAAATGCTAATCGAGCGGAGTGAAGAGCTGCAGGTTTTTTTTAAGCAGGAAAGTGACTAGCATCCTTCGTGCTCTTTACTTCTACGTGATCTTTCCTTCAGAGGGAAATAAAACGCTCTCTTCAATCCACTTTGTGACTTCGGCAGCTAAAAAAAAAAAAAAAAAGGTTGAATCCCTTCGTCAAATCTCTGAAACTTAAAGGTTTCTTGTTTTCTCAGGAGAACGCCCCGACATTCCACAGAGTTGGGACTGGTTTAGTAGCTTTTTCACAATCCCGTTAACAGACAAAACATTAAGACAGATTACGAGCTGGAACATTATCTTCTGGTTTTATGAAATCTCATAAAGTTTGTTTTAATGCACCACAAAAAGAAAAGAGGCCCGTTTGGTCCGTGACCTTTCTCCCTCTCGATGTGAGGAGCAGTCACAGTTGAATAACTCCTCTTCAGCTCCCTCCTCACACAAAGTGGAGGTTTAAAGTAACACCATCAAGAACGCCCCAACATGTATTGATGTAAGTGGACTTCCATGGAAAAATCTACATTATTTTTCTGGCTTCCTGAGTTTTTTAACGGACCGTGACTCAAACCACCGCCGCTCTGTGTTGCTGCCAGGAGCAGACGAGTCATGGGCCTTTACGTAAGCTGCTCTGTGATGGTATTTTTAATGGTTTTTATATTTTGGCAACACAGCCTGAATACGAAATGTGCTTTTAATGCTCAACATGACAATTAAATGTCATGGCGCACAATGAGGAGAGCTTGATTTGCAATTCTGTGGCATTAGTATCAAGCCATCTTTCCAGTGAGGCTGAGGGATATTGCCTTGTTGAATGCAGAGCAGCTTGATATTCTAATTCAACCTGAATTAATCTGTCATGTCATAATTTACTCTAATACCCAGAATTCACTAATACCCAGCTCTTTCTTGAACGAGTCAGTCCAGAACAAGGCGTCATGAGATACCTGGGGATGTGATAGCGCCACCAAAAGGCCACATGAAAAAATTTAATATCCAAAGGAGCCACATATTTTTTTCCACTGCCATCATCTAGTTTTTTGAAAAACACTTGGGTTCGAAATGTTTACGGCAGCAGAACATGAGAGATACTCTATTATATTATATAAAATATATGTGTGTGTTATAGACACTTCGCTCCTGGTGGATGCTGCGGAGGTGGAGGGGCTGAATCGACGAGCAGAGGGAGAGATGGGAAATCTTTGCAGCTTCAATAGGCCTCCACACTGGGAGAGAGTGTGTGATGAGGATTGAAGAAGGTCACATGATTCGAGCAGCGAGCTCACAGGAATCACTCCATTCCTTTAGAGAAAAAAAAAAAAAATCTCCAACCTATGGTCTCAGGAGTCTGAACATGCTGCCTGTAAACATCCCATAATTTCAATACATCTGTGAGTAATCAGGCTGCAACGAAACAATCAGCAGCACAGTTTCCAAGAGGCAGATTAAATGACAAACACTGATTCCATCACTTTCCACCTGCTCGGCCTCGTCAGCCCTGTTCCCATTGAAAATGTAAATAATTACCATGGAAATGTAGTTTCTGTGTGACTTAGTTCGGTGTGATCAGAGATTACGCGCATAATCTTTAAGCCTGCAGTCGTCTGGAGACCATCTGGCAAGACAGACACTCACCCCCACCCTGAGGAAATCAAACCGACTCGAGCAGACAATAAAGGGAAACACACAATACACCTACACCAGGAAATCCTGGTATTAGTGCAGGTGAGCTCAGCGAGCGTCCTCAGCCCAGCTCGCTCCTCTCAGGGGCCCAGACACCGAGCTCCGCCTGCAGCCGAGAGGTTTTGTGCTACTCATTGAGCGCTTCCTCTCCTGTGGCTTCCAGGAGTCCAAAGAAGCAGCGCGGTGACCTGCGATCGATCCGACTGACGTGGGATGCAGACGCTCTGAAAGAACACGAGTTCAAGCATCGTCTCGGGGAGCAACGGGAGTTAAAGAAAAGAAGAATCTTTGGCCGAGTAGGAAATACAAGCGAACGAAAAGCTCCTCCATTCATGGCTGAGCCGAACCACTGAGGAAACCACACGTTTATACTGCAGAGATACAAGTGCAGCAAACACAGGGAGGAACACACAACTTCAGATAGTAAAGGAAGATACACGAGGCTGAAGGGAGTCGTTTCTGGACAAACTGAATTTTAACGCTAGCCTAAATGTGTAAATAAAACCATGTAAACATGAACACATGCACTAGTGATCATTTGAATGCGTTAACGACCAGATATCCTCTAACGTGGCCTCGTTCAACCGCCCACACCTCACTCACGCTTCACGCCAGAGAGACGAGAGGCTCTGATGCGGGTGGACTGTCGGAGAGCCCACTCTGTGCAGCGGTGGGTAAGTTAGTCAAGTCTCGATGCATCACTTTGTGTGGGCAGGGTTTTTAATTTAGGCCCGTTGAGGTTTAAAAAAAAAAAAAGAGAAAACAGGTGGACTTTCATCCCTGCATCATCTGCGATATTCAAAAAAAAAAAACCCTCGTCCAACGCCAAGTGAGACTGAAGCCAAACTAACTTCCTCCCCACCGACGACAGCCCCTGCAGACGCCAAATGGATCTGTGTAATAGCTGGAATTATCATTACATAATGTGCTTAGTGGGATGAGCGGGGAGGGAGGGTAGAGGCAGAACTGCTGCTAACTTATTAAAACACTCGACGGCAACAGACAGAAGCAGCCTCGATAAAAGGCCTCGATGTGAACTGTTCGTCAGTTGTTGGCGCTGGGTCATGAGAAAGCAGGGGCCACTACAGTGACTCATTACTACTGACGGCAGCTTGCAGAGACGCTCGTAACAGGATTCAACTGTAGCGGGCACAGCGGCTCTGAAATCACTACATCGAACTGAGCGTTACGAGGCTCAGGGGAGGTTTTCTAGTGGATTGACGCAGCTCTGGGTTTTGTTTTGGGTTTTTTTTTTTTTTTGTGTGCAAAGGTCTGGAAACAGCTTTCGGTCTGAGAGGCAACAGATGGCTCCACACACACTTGTCTCCTCTGCCCTTAAAGCAATACACAGTTTTTAGGGAGATTAGCTCACTGGTTGGTTACTTGTTTTAATTCAGTAGTTTGTCACACAGATTTATTTTATTTGCAGCTCACTCTAACAATCTAAGGTTTATTGTTTTTGTAATAATAATTATTATTTATTTCATGACGTCTTTCTAGACACCTCACAATATATCATCGTAAGTCGCTTTGGATAAAAGCATCAGCTAAATGATATGTAATGTTAATTAATATCATAAATAAACATGAACGTTTAAAAGGTTCAGTGTGTAGGATTCAGTGACATCTAGTGGTGAAGTGTCATGTTGCAGCCGAACACCCCTCACCTCCCCCTCCTCTTACAGACACGAGATAGAACCTGTACAAACCTTCAGTTGTCATGAAAACTCAAAAGGTTTAGTTTGTCCAGTCTGAGCTACTGTAAAAAAACGTGGCCGCCTCCGTGGAGAGGAGCCGCTCCTGATGTAAAGATAAAGTATTTAAATATAAAGTATTTAAATATAAAGTATTTAAATCTAAAGTTGCTCATTCTCGGGTGAAGAAAACAACAATTCTAAGAATTTAGAAGAAACACACGAGTGAAAACATCACAGGGATAATTTTACATTTCTGCCAAAAGATCCTTTCGACTAAATCTTACGCAGTGAAAACCAGATCAGGAAACACAAACAGATGTGACACCAGAAGAGTGAAGAAGTAAAACCAAGTTTAAATTCAGATCCAGATGCCAGAACAGCACAAGTGTGAACACAACAGTGACTCAAAGTAAATCAGTCTGGATTTGTCTGTGAAATGAATCTTCTCAGTTACCTGTGATCGAGTCTCTTCCTGGTTCAGCCAAGACTGAGGGGGGGGGGGGGGGTACTGAAATGCTGGAAGTCAGCTGACTGGGCTGAACCATGTGCTGCTATATCGTGGGGGTGGTTGAGTTTGGATGGTTTTACCTTGTCGTCAATCTCTCCTCTCCTCCTCCTTTATTTGGTTTGGTCCATCAGTAACTATGTTCCCTCGTGTGTCAGTGAGTTCAGTTAAAACCTCGTCAGAGTTTTATTTTACCGACGTCTTTTAATTTCCTGTTAAAGTCTTGATTTGAAGTGTTTCATCACTTGGGGAGTAAATAACAAACCCAAACTCCTGTTTCGTCTTTTCCTCGCCGCTTGGCCTCGGACAGACGGAGTGTTAGCGTCGCTTAAGAGGAAAATAAAATTGGACAACTTGAAAATAAAATCATGAAATTGTGAGAACAGAGTTGTAAAGTTTGGTGACGAGTCATTTCACAAGGGGAATTTTGATTCTGAAGAAAGAAACGTTATAACTCTGCTTCAGTCCTGCTCTCACTCAGAACGGAGCCATGTCAGTAATCCTCATATTCTCACAGTAAATTGAGATGAGATGCTGCGTATGGAAATATTTAATTATTATTCTCCTCTCGCTGCCATTTCATCCTCTGACATTATCAGTTTTTTTTTTTTTTGCAGATAGGTGTCCTCGCTGGGCCGCGGATGGAAATTCCGCCGGCTTAGAGAGAAAATTAACTTCAGCTACTCCGCAGAAGTCATTTGCAAAATTAACCTCGAATATACGGCCAGACGAAGAAGAAGAAAGAAGCTTCTGGAGCGACGAGGAGCCGCGACAGATGGTGCGGCCGGCAAAGAGCCGCGATCGCAGCACGAGGAGTCAGAGGGATCACATGATGACGCTGACAGTGAATCCCCAGAAGAAGAAGAAGAAGCTGTCAGATATCAATTTGATTTCTGTTTGATGCACTTTGCATGAAGATAACTTGTGAATAAAACTATCTACAAATGTGACCTCGCTTAACTTTTACATTTTTCACATTTGATGTAATAATTCTATACAGTGGGAATGAAATCACAGCAAACGTGTTGGATTGTTTTGCCAGAATATGTTTCAACCATAAACTATAAAAACGTTATGACCGCTTCCAAAGAGTTCATTAAAACCTCTTGATCGCCCCCTTGTGGCTGGCTGCAGGAAAGGTCATGATTGACGGCTGAGGCCGAGAACCGTGGACCCGTGGCTCCGCGCCACGATCGCTGCTGCACAGACTCTGTCTCCACATGACGCCTGAAGCACAAGATGGCGGCCAAGATATTCTGGCTTCATGTTTGTTCGTGTGGGAGGAAACGTCTGAAGTCATTTCCAGTCTGTAGTTAAGTTTTGTTCATAAACAATAAATACATGAATAAAAAAACCCAACATTTTTATACAAATAAAAACAGACAAGATCTTCAGTACAGGTTATATATTAGTATACAAAAGAAAACTGAAGATATGGTATTATAAAACAATGAAATGTGTTTTCTCTGCTTTAATTGAATTTCTGCTGCTGCATCATCTCCGTCGCGTCTCACCCGACGACTACAAGCGAACAGTGGAGCTCCACTCTGGTGCAGAGGAGACACTGGCAGAGGAAGACATCTCAGGGGAGACCTGTGTGTGCATATATTACTGCCTCCCCCCCTCCATCCAACCATCCATCCATCCAACCATCCAACCAACCCACCCCGCACCGCCCTGTCAACAAATATGGCTCCGAGGCTTATCTCTCAAAAAACACAACAGCCAGCCGGTGGCAGCGGCTCGTTCTCCCGGCCTCGGCAGCGACGTGGCGCTCGACACCCGCCGTAAACAACCATTAATTGATGTGGCAGAGATCTGGACGTCCAATTGGTTTTGATTACGCCCTTTAAGCGGGGGGGCTGGGACGCAGGGTGGCTGGTGCACTTTTCCGTTTCAATTAGAGTCAAGTTTTAGTCACAATGAATCAGAAAGTGCCGCCGTTATGCAGATTAACCAGCAGGTTGTTAGCGAGGACTGAGACGTCCCTGTGTGATTTGGTTCATGAGGGAGCACGAGCGCCGGTCCCACCCCCACATCCCCTAGCCCCACCCCTCCTCCAGGGGACGCACGCAGATACTGGATCAAGTCCCGCAGGACAGCGAGCAGCCAATTTGGGGCAGCGCTGGTTCTTTTAAATCACAAACAACAGGAAGCAGAGAGTTCCGTCTTCTTACATTTCACCGAGCAGCAGGACAGAAAGTCTCCGGTGTAGTTTATCAACAGTCTAAATCAGCTTCGTGTGTACGAGGACTGTGATCAAACTTTATATCGACACGCTGAGATGACGAAGCAGGAGAACGTGGAGGGACACGACACTGGTGTTGTTGAGTCTCGTCACTCTGAGGGACGTGCGGCTGTATCTTACAGAAAGGGTTGGTGATCTGGGAAACGAGCAGCAGCTCACATACGAGAAACGAAACCTTTCTCTCATCATCAGATTCGATCTTTCTTGAAATAAGTGTTTCAGGAATAAAAACGTGTTCTTTGATTTGTTTGATTAATCTGCTGCCGCTGCGCTTTGTTTCTAAGTCTTATGTTTCTTCTATTCGAACTCCCATGACGGAGGCAGCGGCAGCGGCTTGGGATTATTCGGGACGTTGCATCAGACCCCGACAGCGACTTGTTATTTATCTATTTCTTTATTTATTTCTCCGCCTGCCTTCATTAGACACATCGGCTCGTGGGTGAGAGCCGGTCATAAACACACAGGATTACCTGTCGAGCATTTTGTATTTGCAATTAATTTCCACCCTCATTACTTTGACGACACTTCTCTTGTTGAGCGGATGATCCGGTGTCGCCGACGAATAGACAAAATGTATTTGCATTTAGCTGTCTTATTAGCAGGGAGGACGGGGCGAGGAGATGAAGTGGTTTAGACGTTTACACGAAGCGACGGGAATCGAATGCACGCCACGACGTCCCAACACCTGTCGCACACGCCCGACCGCATTCATACCATCTCATGAATATCAGGCATGTTGGAGAGCAACAGATTAAATGTTCCATCCAGATGTTTTAAAGGTCTACATCTGTCTTTCTAAATTCTAATCCCTGTGAACTCACTGTGCTTCGATCGAGGACAAACGACGCTTTTTTAAAATCAGAAGTTACCACATTTGGAGCAGCAGGGGGCGGAGCCTTTCGTGGACACTGCACGCCCACCTACAACAAATAGGACGACACTGGACGTCAATCACACGGTTTCTTTGCCTCAATGCAATTTATGGTTATTTGACTCTTTTGTTCTGAAGGAGAACTGAAACTAGAGATTGAGATCGTGAACTCAAACAACCTGCGGAGTCGCCCTCATGTGGTCATTCAGGAGAATACAGGTTGCAGGAGCTTAGCTTCACTTCCCGGATTCAGAGTCTCCGTCCATTTTGAAATAAAGTCGACTCACGGAAAGTAAAAAAAAAAAAAACAGATCAAGCCCTGACGTACAAACACACACACACACACACACACACACACACACACACAGATTATACTGGTTTAGAGAGAGGATCTGACAAACACTTGATTTGATGCAGACTGAATCCTCCTCTCTCTCGTGGCGGTGGGTAAATGCACTTCTCTTAGAAAAAAGCTTTTCTACCTTAATGGACAAAGTGCTTCAGAATGTTCATTCACTCGTCCACTCACACGCTCAGTCGCCCGTATGCATGAAGGAGCTGGCACGTCCACCAGGACGAACCTCCGAGCACAAGAAGCCCACACTCGAACCAGAGGAGCCGCGGGTGGAACCACCAACCCTGCGGCTGACGGACTCTCCTCTCTACCTCCTGATCGACAGCGGCCCCGGGGCGATACTTCATTTATCTCCTTCATGCTCGGCTGCACGTTAGAGAAACAGGTGGAAAACGCTTCCAGGGGTTTTGTGTAGAAGGTGCGGGGTGAAGCTTTACTCGACTTGCACTTCACATAAATAAAGCTGCTTTCAGACCGGCACTGAACTTCAGATGATCTCGCACAACTTCTCTGCAGGGGCCGCACGTGAGAACGCGAAGTCCAAACGTGTGAGTGAGAATACAGCAGGACAATATCCAGGTGATTCCCAGCGAGGGAGGGAGGGAGGGAGGGAGGGAGGGAGGGGGGACGTTTTAAACACGTGACGGACACAGAAACAACCAACTGGTCCAAATTGTTAAAATTGATAATGATGGATTTGTTATCTGGCTCATAGATACACAGACACGTGGACGATTGTGAATTAAATCTGATCTTGTGTGTAACAAAGTGAAATAAATGCACGGACAGAAGTGACAAGAGAAAACAGGAAGTCATCTCAGTGCAGCCGCCTCACGAATCGAGAGCTGCAGAGAATCTTTTCTCGCCATCTCTTTATTCCCCCGAGGACTGAACTCCTGGATCCCTGACGGAGGTCATGGAGCAACATCTGCCAGGCCCGACCTCCCCCCGCCCCCCCCCGCTGCTCCTGACCAGTTCTGGATTAGAGATTGCTTAAACCCTCCCTCCCCACCCCCTCCAATACCGCTCTGCACGGATTAACTCTTAGAGAAGCTGCGCTGCTGTCACACATTAACCTGCAATCACAAGCCTCTCGTGCAGACGAGGTCGTTAGAGTCTGATACCAACACTGAGGCGTTTCCGCTGTTTTCGTGCAACACGTTACAAGTGAGCTGCAGACCTCTTCACTCCTCCTGTGATTTATCACACGGATCCTGAGCTGTGTTAAAATGATGCAGCAGCTTTCATTTTGTCACCACGTCTTCTCCGGTTCATCTGTCGGAGAAGACGTTTGTTGAAATCCAGTCGCGGCTCTCGGCCGTTTGTTTTTGCTGTGACACAGATGTTATTTCCTGCTATTATTCATCCACACAAACCTGTTGCATGACATTCAGGAAAGGCTCCTCTGCGATGAAATCAGACACTGACACACACACACACACACACACACACACAGTTGCACACGGAAAAGACACCGACACACAAACAGTGAGCTCACACAGTTGGAACTTGCTCGTCTCGCCACCAGTCAGTTCAGTGTGTTGATGAGCGCACAGATGCAGTCAGACTCCGCTGAGCGCAAAACTGCGACTAATGTGAAGCTTCAACAAGAAGCCATGAATCATTCAACCTGCTTACACTGATCGACAGTATAGACTCAGCTCCCCAGACACGGGGGATATGAAGTATGCACACACGCACACACACACACACACACACACACACACACACACACACACACACACACACACACACACGCGTTTACTGAAGATAAAATCAAATATATCCTTTCAGCCAGAGGAGAGCAGAGTGAGCGGAGGGAGGAGGGGAGGTGGATTCTGTGCAGCAGCAGCAACAGTTGGCTGTCTGAGAAGAGTTAGCTGCAGCACAGAGACGCACAACATGCACACACACACACACACACACACACACACACACACACACACACACACACACCAGGCAATTGGAGATGGAGAGAGATGGAAGGTGGAGGCGAGGGAAGAAAAGGTGACAGATAAACCAGAAAGACGCACGGCTGCAGGGATGCCTGGCAACCGGTGGCAAAAAAATGGAAATGCTGTTAGAAGAGAGTAAGGGGAGAGGGAGAACTAAAAGAGACAGACGCACACATGAAGTCATGCTGGAAAAACATCATGGCAACCGCAGGGATGAGGATGAGAGCGCAGACCATCACTCACTCGAGTCGTCGGAGTCGTATGCCTCCACATCGGGCTCCTCGTCCCTCTTGGCGGCCTGCGGGGAGGCGGAGGCTCCGGCAAAAGCCCGGTCCGGGGTGTCCTCATTGGGTCGGTCACTTTCGCCAGTGGCGGCGCCCGAGGAGGTGGAGAGGGCAGAGCGCAGGGGCCCCGCTTGGTGGGGCGCAGCGGGGGGGAGGCCCCGTGGGTAGCGGGGGAAGTAGTCTGAGATCTGCTTGATGGGCTGGATGGGGCCAGGGCACACGTCAATGGCCATGTGCTCCTGGATGCTGATGGTGGGTTTCTCGCCTTTGCGTTGTGTCATGCATGCGGTCCAGCCCGGAGCCTTCTCCCCAAACCAGAAAAACTGAGAAAATTAAAAATTAAAAAAAAGGAGCAGACCCAAACCCCTCGTCCTCCTCGTCCTCCTCTTGCTGCTCTGGGAGTCGTCCTGGGCGGGTGCTGGTCCAGGTGATCTGTGGATGTCACCACACTGGTCTACATGAGATCTGGAGGCTGCTGCTGCTGCTGCTGCGTCTCCCAGTGTTTGTCCTCAGACCCAGACCATGCTGTCTGACAGCCTCACACACACACGCACACACACACTCACACACTACTACCTACCCTCTCTCCTCTGCCTGTGCACCCCTACACTGCCCACGTCTGCGCTGCCTGTGAGAGAGAGAGAGCAGACAGAGTGGAGTGAGTGAGTGTGTGTGAGTGTGTGTGTGTGTGTGAGCGAGAGGGATTAGAGAGGAAGGAGGGGAGGGATCAGCTGATGTCACTGCCTAGCAACCGAGTGGTAAACAGGAACCGTCGGCTGGGCTGCGTAATTATGATATTAACTCCATCCATCTGTCAGTGGGTGGGAAGACGCAGCGACGGCACCAGAATCGAGCAAACGCGTTAGAGAGTGTGTGTGTGTGAGTGTGTGTGTGTGTGTGTGTGTGTGTGTGTGTGTGTGTGTGTGTGTGTGTGTGTCTGCTGCTTTAAAAACGTGGACAACGAACCGATGCTTTGTGTTTGTGATTCACCCGCGTGCTATTATAGTTTTATTTTGAAAACACTGGTGGAATCTACCACAGATTTAAATTTTGCACAAATTAAACTGAAATTTGTCAAAAAGATAAAAAGTTCGGGGGGGGGCACCCAGGGCGAAATCACCCCAGGGCCCCAAAAAAAGCTAATGCCACACCTGCATTTAATAACACAACAAACATCCAATTAAACATCTGATTGAGAATTTCCTCATTTATTCATTATTTGTTCTTAATTAATCTTTTTATTGTATTTACTTCTTAGATTTTGTCCAGTTGATATTTAACAAGCTGCAATTTATTCTGAAAAATGTTGATATTTATTCTTATTACATAAATTTACTGTTTTTATCGTCTTGATTTTTCATTTGTGCTTTAAAATGAATTGTGCTTCGGTTCTCAGTTTACTAGATATCCTGTAGAACGTGTTTAACATCACATTAGAACATGTCCCGATACTGAAGCCGCTCCGTCACCAACAGTTCTCTCCTGCAGCTTTGAATCCACAACTATAACTTTATTTAAATTCGTCAAAGTTGATTTTTTTCCCCCTGAAGCAAACAATGAAATCCTCAACGCTCCTCCTGCAACAGACATTGGACAACAGAACGCCTCCTCACCTCCGTCATCTCACTCACAGACAGTCAACAGATGGTGCAGCGCCCTCTAGTGTTAGCCAGGAACAGGTTACAGCTCGGGGGGCAGATTGAAATTCAGGGGCTGTGCTCGTGCAGGTGGTTTTTATTAGTTTCATAACATAATTGGATTCAAGATGAAGAACTGTGATGACCTCGGAGCGGCTCTCTGCTGTTCTCTGGTACCTGCCGCTCTTCCCTCGATCCATTCCGAGCGCATCGGGAACACACACATCATCTGTGCGTCGTGAAGCAGCAGGAAGATGCTTAACATCACTGCCTCGGAGATTTCTACAGAAAATCACCTCTCTGAACAGGTGGCCTCAGGTTCCTCTTCGAGGCTTCACCATGGGAAACAAGCCGATGGTCTCCTGCTTCCTTTCTGTTCCTGATCCTGAAATACCAATTAAATCCAACAAGTTCATTAAAGTATTTGCTTTTGAATCAGTTTGAGGAAATCAAATATTTTTATTTCCAACAAGTCTGGAATGTGTTCTTTAGGCGGTTTCTTGTGATCATCAAACTAGAGGCCGAGCCTTTGTCCACTTTATTACAGTTTCATCATGTCTTTTTTATGAGTTTGAAGATTAAGAGCTTGTCGTTGTTCACTGACTGCTCGGTAATAATGCACCGAGAGGTGTGTGCAGCGCGGGACTCTGGGATATGTAAAGTAGCCGTCCCTTAATCCCCGGACACGCCGAGGCAATTATCTGAAATAATCAGCGCGAGGAGACAACAGTAAACACCAGGTCGACCTTTCTATGAAAACACAAAACGGATAAATCCCCAACAGCTTCAGCAGCGACGACACCGAGACGACGAGGGCGACTAATTCACACTGAGGTCACGGTGTGAACACGGAGGAGTTGGAAGCTAATTAGCTCCTGGAGGTGGTGGAGACTCAAAACAGAGCAAGAAGAAAGGGATTATATTATTTTATTATATTATTATATTATGTGACGAGATGAAAACTATTGTTGCTCCAAACACTAAAAATAATTCCAGAGTTGATTGAGATATCAACATGACGAAGAATCAATTAAGTGTTAAAACAAATATGTTGTGTATAAAACACTTCTCTGTGTACTTCTTACCGAGCTGTTCTCCGGAGTCAAATGGAGGATGTGTTCTCTCTCCTTCTACTCCTCTGTATCTGTGTTAACTTTCTGAAGCTGAGTCATATTTTTATATTTCAAGCCATAAATCCTAAAAGTAAAAATATTAAATAACTCAAATCTGTGAATCTCCAGCTTCCTGGGTCTCAGATTGATTTATTGGGCGGCTGATAAAAATTGACATTGCTTTGAGAATTTCACATATCAGACGTTTTATTTTAGAGAATCAACAGAATTTAATTTACATTTTACTATTTGTATTTATTCACTTAATATACTTTATGTTTCTGTTTGATTTTCTGATTTATTTACAGAAGTTTATGGTTAAAGTGTAAAATATCAAACCTCAGTTACATTTCTTGGTCTTTCTTTTAAATATGTATACTGAACAATATAGAAATATCTGAAACTATCAGCGTCTCTAAAGTGAAGCCCCTTAGTTAGAAAGTTTAAACCAAACTTATTAGATCAAATGTTTGTAGTAAAAGTTTCTCTGTGATGATTGTGCTCAAATTAAGTGAATACCCCCCCCCCCCCCCCCCCCCCCGGTCAGACCTGCAGCTCCCTGCAGCCCATTAGTTTTTATCGAGTCCGTTTCCCCTCCGTCTCTGACAGTCTGCATCTGTTGACTCCTTCATCATTAACTCGTGAAAAGTATCTGCACAGAGATAAAAGTCTCCACTGCCCTGATTTCCCTTCGTTAAATAACAGTTAGTTATCGAGTTCCGGAGCCGACTGTGTTTACGCTGTGAACAGGAGAAGGAGGATAAACAGTCTCCTCTCGAGTTGGATGCCATGTCTGGAGAAATCTGATTAATGGTCTCTTAACAAGCGACTCCTCCGAGGCTCTGCCGCCGCCTTCACCCGGGAATTCGAAGTAAATGAGGGAGTCAAGGGTACGAGCGACCTTTTCCAATATGCTTCTTCATAATGGGCCAAACTGACGCCTGAAGTTCGGCCCTGAAATCTCCAAATGAACAAACTTCTGTCACACAGTAAAGTTTCACTGATACTCAGAGGGTTGGGACTCGTCCAAGGACGAAGAGCTCAGTCAGGATATTAGTTTTTAAAACGCAGACAGAGCCAAAAATCTGTTTACTCAAGGATACTGAAATATTCATCAAACTTATTAATGGTTTTATTCTAATCAAGGTGGAAGAGTTTATATTTGAATCGATCAAGTCCTCAAAGCAGTTTGTCTTTTTCTCCTCTTTATTCCCTAACGTGGGTTTAAAAGAAGCTTTTCAGAAAACTGTGTCCAGACATTTTCCAGAGTTTGTGTTTCACGTCTGAAGAAGCAGCCGGAGATTGTCCGAGTCAGTTCACAACAACAGGGAAATGTCTGGAGCCTGTAGAGCAGCAGGAGGAGGAGGAGGAGGAGGAGGAGGAGGAGGAGGAGGAGGCACAACTTGACTCACCAATTCTATCAGGGGGTTTGCAGGAAAAGTTCTGGAAAATGTGTGTTCTCATGTACGGCCACTCCAGAAAATATCTGGAGAATAAACAAACACTGAAGGAGTTTATCTGAAGAGTGAAGAAACTAAATCTTTTTACTGAACTTAAATCTGGTATTTTCAGGTTTTGCAGTTTTAAATCAAAGTAGACGTCGTTGTCGGCTCAGGTTGTTCCTACCTGCGACCATTAAAGAGAAATTCACTGAGGAATTGAAGAGGAGGAGAAAAATCCACCTGCTTCTGCCTGCCTAGCATTTATAAGTCTGCCAATATCGCCCTCTGGTGGGGAGAGGAGGAGGCTTAACGTCTACACTAAAACTTTTCAAATGAAACTGCACAAATGTCCAGAGTCTAAACTTTACAGCTCAAGTCTGGTGGAATTCATGAAAAGACCGAAACTTCTAATGACTTTCTACGAACTCGTTCTGTCTGTAAATCAGAGACCTGACCCTGTGCCCCACACGACAACATGTCCCTGAAACTGGTACAAATATATATATATATATATATATATATATATAAATAATATTCATGTGTCATTGAGTTAAAAACTACAACTGAAAACAGTCAACAACAAATCCCCCAGAAATCAAACTGAACAAACTAAAGCAAAAACAGCTGTTTAAGGACATCAGTTCCAGTTTTTAGAAACTGAATTTGTTATTTGTGAGAAGTTTTTCTGAGTTAATGAGACACAAACATGAGAGAGACGGACGAATGATTGTTTTTTGACGATAGCAAATATAAAAACATCAGATATTTATCCTTTAATTCAGACACACGGCCCTAAACTTCAGCAGAATATATTATATATATATATGTTCATTAGTTATTTCCACTAGCACGTTATCCATCAACAAATCTGAGAGTGAGACAAGTGCAGGTTTATCATTGAGAGACAGTTTATTTCAACTTGAATTCATTTACAGCAGTTCCACTGGAGAAGAGAAGGGTTCAGGTGATGACCTACAGCCGCGTTAAACCTATGGTCCTATCTACTGAATGAACAGGGAGGAGGATGCAGCTCCGTAGTGCAGAAGGCACAGAGTTGGCTTAATACTCGCCTAAGCGCTGCTGACATGACAGAGGAAGATGAGACGGCCGTGATCGAGCCTCCGCTTGGTTCTGCTCCGTTTCTGAACGCCGAAGACAAACATCTCCACCGTTTTCACTCCAGGTCGATTCAAAACACTGAGCACGGTCACGTGAGTTTCTTTAGCTCGGACGTGATAACACGAGGTTTAGGTTTGAGTCTGAAAAGCCGCCGCGTTTTACTAAATAGAAAAATAATGAAAAATCAAATGCATGTGACCGATGTTAAGGCATTTTTATAGAAGACGCAGCCCGAACCAAAGACAGAAAAATCACACGAAGACGCAAAACAATGCAGATCATCGACGTTGAAGCTACTCTGCAACTTTTTCACCTTGAGACAGCAGCTTCGAAATGAGCCCGACATAGTTAATCCCCATGTGAGGCTGCAGAGGGCGCTGTCGCTCAGCTGCAAAGTCACACAGTGTCGCTTTAATTACGACGGCAATAAAACGACAAGCATCTTTCTGATCTCCAAGTTTCCTTCGTTCACATACAACCTGCCAGCGACCGTCCCGTCCAGTAAGAGCTGCCGCAGTCCGACCGTGAGTCACACGGGACGCAGCGACGACGAAAGCAACAGACGAATGCTCGAAATCAGACTCAGGAAGACTCGTCCCAGCATCCTTCAGTGAGGGGGGGGGAAGAAAATGCATCACAACCCTCAGGACCAAAAGCTGACACCTCTCACTCGTCCACCGACGCACAAACACAAACACACGAGAATCAAACAGTAGAAGTGTTTGACACAATGCGTTTCATTTTCTTTAACAGATAAAAACCTTTCATGAAAACCACTTTTCAATTCAAGTAAACTATTCAAACGGAAACAAAATGAAAACAGCCATAAACCACGACATGTTTCAAAATCACTTGGAATTCTTGCATCTCAGATTCTACGAAAAAAAGTACATTCAACAGGTTTTTCAAATGTGGAACAGAATTATAACGAGGTAAGTTAAAAACTACAAAGAAAGAAAGAAAGTCATAAACTCATCAAAGGCGGATTTAGATTGTTGTTGGATTTCAAACTTCTCTCTGGGAGAACACAGATTTGTGGACGATGGGTGTCGACTGGATTTGAACATTTTCAATAACCTTAATGAAATGTGGTTCAGGTGCAGTTTTGTTTTCCGCTAATTGAATTTTTTTAATGTGAGTAATTAAATGATTGTCAAAGTCAAAATAAGGATTAAACGACCACTGGAAACCTTAACGCTGCAGTTTGACCTCAGCTGAGTCATGACAACACCAGATACTGCAACGGACTTCAACAGAATCTCGACCTAAAGCCGCCTTCATTCATCAAACACTCACTCAACGCTCACATTCACACACCAAGTGAGTTTTTGCACATTTTGTTGTCTCTGTTAATTCGTGTCTACAAAAATAATTTAAGTTATCGAATCATTAATACTCCAGGGAGGTGTTGTGTTTTTATGGTGGAAAGAAAAGGGCCAATAAATAATCCATTAACTTTGTCCCCGAAGTTAAAAGAGGTGTGCGCTCTAACTAGTACTATTCTAGTTTCTATTTACTTTTAGTTGGAGTCCAACTTCGTAGTTTCACATCAGCTCACGTGTGATTTTATTTTTTTAAATAACACAAAATGTGCAAGAAATCTAAAAGGTGCAGAAACGATGCAAACACTTGAAAACGTGCAGCTGATATTGAATCACTTAAAATCAAAGCACAAGTAATTAAAAAAAAGCTTCTGATAATATAATAACTCCAGGGCAACTTGACATTTACATTAACAACAAAAAAAAAAAAAAAAAAAGGTCACAACTTTAGATTTCCGACGACAGGCTCATCAAAGTGGAATAGAACAGAAGGAGAACGACGGCTGAGGAAGAAGAGTCTGGCACGTTCACGTTGGAGAGAAGGAGCCGTCTCTTTGCCATTTTTTCTTAAGCAAGCAAGTCAATCGTATTGTACTGTAGGTATAAGGCAAGATCATGTGTTTACTCCATCCAGGTGCAACAGAGATTATAGACTGTACATGTGCTGCAGAGCAACGGGCAGCTGATGAAAGACGAGAGGCAGGTGAGCGATGAAGCCGCAGGGGGAAATTATCAAAAGGCAGAAAACTATATTTAAAGTGTGACGACGTGAACAAACGATCAACACAAACCACAGGTTCTGCAGATTATCGGACTGAGATATTAGCAATGATCCGAATATTTTACTGACACTGCAAATACACAAATTGTGACAAGCTGCTTTTGGGATCTCTGATCAGACCGTGGAGTTTCGGCGCAGAGCGACATGCTACATTCATTCTCCTCCCGTGGCGAAGCTGCGGTGCCGAGTGCAAACGGACGATTTTTCTCGATGAATGTTTCTCGAGCATCTCGTCGTCCTCAAGCAAATATCCCCGCCCAGGTTTTCAAACACGTTCAAGTCACTTAAACACATCGAGCTCACTTATCGTGGGAGGATCACCTCAAACACATCTGTAAACAAAGAGAGACGGTAAATAAAGATGGACGACACTGGATGGAGAATAGGTCAAAACCCACGTCTCCTCCAAGTCAATTGTTTTTAATTAGTTATCGACTCAAACTCACACCCTCACCCGTGCAACACGGCAGCGTTAATATCTGGGATGTTTCAGCTTCATTTCTTTATTCGTCCATCTTTATTCACAGTCAATGAAAAGAACATTTAACGATGGAAGCCGTGTAACCCAACCCTCTTTTCTACAACTTGCCTAAAAATTAAAAAACAGACGGCCGCTGGAAAAAAAATGGCAATGAAGTTCTTGAATGTGGCCGTTTGTTTTGTTCATGTACTGCATGTTCTGACATGGCACAAGGGAACCCAGGCAAAGAATTAGAATCAGAGTGAAAAAGAAAAAGGTCTTGCACAGATTATCAGAGTTCCTACAAATATTTACACCACAGATACAGGCACTTGTATATCTTTGGTTGGAGAAACCCAACATTGCAAGAGTAATGCATTCACAGAGCTTTTCGAGTCCCGTATTGTATTTCCAGGGTTCACTAGGCAACTGGTATGTTTATTTTTATTTCCTCCGTGTCTTTCTGAGTTTGTCCGTTTTACAGTTAAGTTCTGACAAAGCTCTCTCACATCATTTTAACTGTCTGACAGCGCCACCTGCAACAGAGAGACATGACACGGGTTACTGCGAGCAATAAAAACACAGACGTTCTTTTTGTTCATAGTTATTTACAATTAAGTTTATGGTTAAAACGTAAAATATCAAACTTCAACTGTCTGTCGTAAGGGGTTGACATGTAATCGAGGACATCTTTGTATTTGTATCATCCTCTAAAAATCCCTATCAGACTGGATCGTGCTCAAAACCGTCCAGTTAGAGCGGACCCGTGTTCAAACCTGTGTTCAAACCTGCTCATCTCTGAACTGGAGTGAACTGGCGCTCCGTGCTGAAAGGTGACACAAGCTGTCGTGTGTTTGTGCGACAACAAGAAACAAGAGGAGGAACTTTTTACACCTCGGAGTGAGACTTGACTTCGTACGTACCAGACACAGCCGGGGATCATCGGCAGCACATAACAATGTTCTCCCAGGTTTTTGTGTGGAGCTACAACATCTCATCTCCTGCCGACTTTACATTTTACCAGTTACAGCACAGTTTGTTTGAATATATCAACGTGTGCTCTTTGTTAAGCAACAAGGTGGAAATGTGCCACAATTTTAAAAGACAAGGAAAAATAAACAATATTTGTAGTGATTTAAATATTTTTGATGATTTAACAGAGAATCAAAGTTGGATCACGTCTTTAACCAATCGCTGGTCGACTGACGCTCGGCTTGAACTACCTGTGCGAGTCATATAGCACTGCTGGTGTCTGTTGTACCTTCTCAGGGCAGAAGTCAGGGTTGGTTTGTCGTACTTTGCCAGGCCGGCCCTTGATGACTGCATAGCAGAACATAGTGATGACCATGACAAACAGGAAGTAGCTCGTGTGCATCAGGTGCAGGTTGATGAGAGAACGGTCATCCTGGTGAGACGTGGGAGAAACAGCATTAGAAACAAGACGGTTTAATGAGAATCACAGCTCAGTGCTCAGGTTTCATGGATGTTTGTGGCCTGAAGCTTAAAGCACACCTCCTGACTGAAACATCCACGGTTCGATTCATGGACGGGAAACCTTCATGAAGCATCACACACCTTCTACGTATTGGTATTTGGTGAAATAATAATAATAATGATAATAATGTGAGGTGACATTCCCACTGTCAGCCCAGTTATAGCTTTAAATTCATGTGACAGTTAAAGGGTCAGTGTGTAGAATTTAGTGACATCTAGTGGTAAAGTGTTAGATTGCAGCTGAATACCTCTGACCTCCCCCTCCTCTTCCAAACATGACAGAGAACCTGTGTGTTTGAGCTAACGATGTTGAGTTTGTCCAGTCTGGGCTACTGTAAAAAAACATGGTGGCCTCTGTAGAGAGGACACGCTCATGAAGTGAATATAAAGTATTTAAATATAAAGTATTTAAATATAAAGTATTTAAATATAAAGGGCTCATACTCGGGTAAAGAGAACAACAATTAGTACAATTTAGGTCAAACACACTAATGAAAACATCACTAGGATTAGTTATATATTATTATTATATTCACTATCTGCCAATAGATCCTTTCACCTGAATCTTACAAACTGAAACTTTAATCAAATCAGGGCCAATTTTAGAATTTTGACATTTTTGTTGTGATATATGTTGTTTTTTACACTGACCAGGACTCTCAGATAACTATATGTTCTTTATAACTCCACTGCATTCTATACAATGAAGAGTTCTACTGCTGATTGGTGCAAAGAAAGAAATATAAATGATCGTTTTGCCGAGGGAGACTGTAACACATACTATCAGATATCACAGATTCTTATCAAGATGTTCTCTATCAAAGAGAAAATGAACTGCACAGTCTGAACAGTAAAGAAAAACAACACTTCAACAAATGTTATTTAGGCTCCATTTTCCAAAAAGGTAAGAAAACAGAAGCGCCACGTGTCGAGTGTCTCTGTTATTTTGTTGAAAGAGCTGGAAGAGGTCGTCTCGAGCACCACTCCCAAACCCTGTGAGCGTTCAGGTGAGCTCAGGTAACAGCATATGTTTTCCTCAATTGTTCGCGGCAGCATTCAGAGCCCAGCTGAGGACCGTGAATGGGACCATTGTGATCCGGGACCAATCTACCGCCAGCAGTAAAGATAGAGCCGAGACTAAATGGCCCTTCAGGAGGGGCTTTGTGTTTGGTGACTCGCCAAGAGTGAGTGATTCTACACCTGCAGGGAAATCACGACTGAGAAACTGCAAAGACTCGACGGAGCCGTGTTGTGCCGCAATGACTTTAAAGAAAAAACATTCTAGCAAAAAATATATGTGAATTTAGATATAAAACACTTTATTAACGATTTAAAAAGCTGTTTGAGAATACTGAAAACTTCACAACTCTGACTTCATGTCTGTGAAATAACATTTAAATCTGTGAAAAATGATAGAAAACAGAAACTATGAGTCTGGAGGCTGAATTTCTTGCTTTTGGAATGAACGGTGGTGTTGACTCACATCTGGAACGATGACGGTGAGCTTTGGGTTGAGTGCGTGGTACACCTTGCCGATGGCTCCTTTATAACACCAGAAGGGGTTGTAGTCCTGACTGTACTTGGTGTCTGAGTCACGGACAGTGGTGAACACCTTGTACCAAGAGGTGGCGTTGGTGTACGTCTCCGGCACGCAGTGTGGCGGCTGCCTACAAACCAGAGCACAGACTGGACGGTTCAGTATAATGAGAGCAGAAGAGTTAGAGATGCTGTTTAAGGATTCATCGTCTTCTTGACACGTTTCTCTGATTATTTCTCTTGTTTTTAATGTTGAAAATATAACACGGATGTTTTATGAGCAGCCAAAGATGAAAGACATCAAATAATAACAGAGCTCGTCTGTGTGTACAAATAAAACTATAAATACCTCGCCGCAGTTTTATGTTTCTGCCAATCAGAGCAGTCTCGGTCTACATGCATTTATTTTCCAGATTCATATGATCCTTCATGGTGTTCTTAAGACATCGCGTTTAAAAGAATGGGTCCGATGGACAACCCGTAAACATAATGCCACCGGACTGTCGCTGGTGCGGAGTCATACCAACACTCAATCTACTGGGACAGGATATCACCAACTACGCTAATTTCTCATATTAAACATCGTGATTAAACATCTTTAGTAACACTGAACACTGAGAAAAGACATGGAGATAAAGACACTGTGGTCCTGTGTGTTGTCACCAGCTCTGGGCAGGGAAACAAAGCGTTGTCCCATGAGTCAGGGAGACGTTCCAACTCACACTGTGACTGGGAAGATGTTGCTGGCCGCTGTGATGGTCATGCAAGTGCTGAACACCACCTGCTCGCAGTGTCCGTGCAGCACGCAGTCGTCTGAGTTCCAGGATACAGGCAGGGTGAAGGTGATGTTTATTTCTTCATGGGCTTCCCGACCTAAACACACAAACATGTGATTTTACAACGAATAACACATCATCAGTGGATTGACATGATTACACGAGGTCTTCAAATTCTAACTTTTCATTCCGAACGAGTTGTTAATTGTCAGCTTTATGTTTCTAAAAAACATGCACAGTTCATAAACATCCAACTTAATAATCCACATTGTTGTAATTGTTGATATGGGAACAATAATGATCAGACTAAAGCAACGTGCAGGCCTCCAGAGAGGAGCCTCCTGCCTCTGAGGCAATAATTAGATCCTAAAACTGTCTTAACAGCTTGTACACAGTAATTCCCACAGGTATGAAACCAGGCACAGTCACAGCAGCAATATTACCTGTCATATCAAGCTTCTCCCCTGATAATAACAAACAGACAGACTGTGGAGATTATAAGATTATGATTCAAACTGAGTGGACTCCTGAGTATTGACGTGTAGATCCAGGAGGACAAACATGGACGAGTGTCACGGTAGAAGTCATTCCTCTACTCACGAGTCAAACCTCTCTAGTTCCTCATCCTGGTTCAATCTAGGTCATTTTAAACCTCAAAACTTCATTAGTGGAGTATTAAAGTCATCTAGATGACGAAGTAGACGAGAGAACAGTAACTCCAGATGATCATTTATAAAGAAATCAGAGCGTTAACGTAAAATACAACCAGAATGTCACTCAGAGGAGCTCTTACCTGAACCTAACAATCCAGTCTAAAGTCAATCAAGCTGAAACTCATTTCACACACTCATGGATCTCAGTCCTCTTAATGTGCCTGATTGTTTTCATCAAGAATCAATAATTCCTATCTCACAACTTTTAAAGAAGCACCCCCCTTGGTGGAGGTAATAACACTGGCTCTTAACTGAAGTGTCCCAGTGAGAACTGAACATGTGACATCCACAATAACAAGACCTTGAAAGTGACGCATATAAATGGAATTCCTTCATTGGTTGTTTTTATTATTTACCCCTGAGCCTTTCCCTTCTTCGAAAAGTCAACATGTCTGCTGGGAATTTTTTTAAATTGTATTATTTAATTCTTAATTCTTTCATTACTTTATAAATGACATACACTCAAATTTAAATGCACTTCCTGTACAGTGTTTCAAACAGGACTATCTCCTCTAATATGTACAAAGCTCTTTACTGACTTTTCTCATCCATTCTACTTTCTGTTTTAATCCAAAACAAGTTACGAGCTTCAGGCAAATGTCCGAGACCTTTGGCACCGTGCAGTTAAAAAACAAGCAGGGGCCTAAAGCAAAGCAAAACCTGTCTTTGAAAGATCCAGCATGTAAAGTGTTATCGATTCATAACAACACCAACTTATCTTTTCGCCTCGGGAAGTTTTCAGAGTATAACAGAGTTCATCAAAACAGAGAAACTATTACTACTACCACAGAAAGGCAGAAAACTAAAACCACATATTGAGCCAATTGTGATACAATGAATATCAGTGGTTGGGTCTATAAATTATTTTACCTTAACGAAGAATTAAAACTCAGAATCAAGATTTCACTTTGCATCAGCCTTCTCGAACCTAAAAGTCTGAAACCCTAAAGTCAGAACCTTTAAAGGTTCAGCGTGTAGAATTAAGTGACATCTAGTGGTGAAATTGCATGTTGCAGCTCAATACCCCTCACCTCACCCTCCCCTTCCAAACATGACAGAGAACCTGTGGAAGCTTCAGTTGTCCTAAAAACTCAAAGGTTTAGTTTGTAGAGTCTGAAAACGACACTTCATCCAATTTAGATGACACACATTAGTGAAAACATCACTAGGATTATTTTATATTCAATTTCAGCCGATGGATCCCTTTCACCTAAATCTCACACACTGGACCTTTAAGTCCGAGACCTATAGCAGGGCTGAGTGGGACGTTAAAGTTACACAAGGCTGCTACTGTCTGTTCACTGTGGCTCTGTGCACACCTGACATTAACATGCATCACGGGTGAACGGATCACAAGTGGAAAGCTCCAAGTGCAGGTGTAAATGCAGCGCACCCAAGACTTTGAGGTTTGATAGGTCAGACCACTTTCAGTTCTTTTAGCTGTGTGTATGTGAATGTATCTGGGTCACACTGAAGGAAACCAAAGTCAACTCTGTGAAAGAGGCAGCACATAGTCATAAGCTAGCTTTGTCCCTGATGTCTGACTATTACATATAAATATCTCACAAGCTGGAAAAACATCTTGAGCAATTTGGTTTTAGCGATTAAAAAAACAAAATCTACCCACCAGAGAGACCGACTTGCTGCCCCAGCACGGTGGCATACAGGTGGGTGATATTGCGTGAGTACCCTCCAAACGGGCGCTGCGGGTCCAGCGTGAGCGTGATGGGGACAGAGATGTTGATGGCGCCCGAGTCGTCCAGCAGGAGGGGGGTCTGGGTGCTGGATCGAGCTTGGCCGCTGGTCACCACCAAGCTCTCTGGTGTGGTGGACTCGTTCAGGCCATGCTTTATCGTTTCATTCTCCGAAACACAGACGTCCAGCTCATTGTAGCGCAGCAGAAAGGTGTTCCAGTCCTGATGCAGAGACAGTGGGATTTGATTGTTGGACACATTTACACCACGTAAGTAGCTGACGACATTTCAACCTACTTGCTATATCCAGTTGTTGAGTAACATATATGTATACGCAACAGATGCAACACTGGAATAATACAAAATGTCTGGACCCATTTTTCTGGACATTTTCTGGCGTTCGTGTCTGAAAGCATCTTATGATTTGCATATGCTTCTCGATCAAAAGAACATGCAAAGCTTTATTTCCATACATGCACCCTCTGTATGGGACATAGATGCAGACTACGTCCACACTGGAAAACAAATGAGCTGTGAAGCTTGCACAGCATTTCAAGAACTCCTAGATGCCCCAGGAGCTTTTTGCAGCATTACAGCCCTCAGCAGATGAGACTAGAACATGCTAAATAGGTCACAAACTAAATGCAGCATTTCCTTTTGGCAAATGCATCCTTGTGGCGTAAAAGGTCAGTCGTCGGTGACCACATTTTACTGGAGATAGTTAACGGAGTATACTATGTACTTTCAACTGTGCCGACGTGACTCACCTCTGTCAGCTCCGGGGACTTTATCTCTTTAATCTTGAAGAAATAACCGATGGTCAGGAAGGCGATGGCCAGCGCACTGACACTGATCATAAAAATTACCAGTGGCGGACGGTTGTTGATGTGGCTCCTTAGGTTCTCTATAGAATTCAACAGGTACACCTGCATCAGACAAACACACAATGGGTAAAACATTAGCACAACAATCTTGAGCATACCATGTGTTTCTAACAACAGGGCTAAGTACTAAACCTTAATGTTTTCATTATCTGTATCGATAATTAAGTCACAGAAACCAAAAAATTACCAGAACAATCGATAAAGTTTGCATCAGGAATATCTAAATATTTTGAAATGCACATAAATAAATGGGCCAGAAAATGTTGGAAAAACTTGCGTCAGGCCCGAAAACTGTCGACTTCTAATCAGTTCACCGTTGAAATAAATAACTTTAGTCGTGCAAAGTCAGTTCGGTTCCTCTGAATCTAGGTCAGAGTCTGTTGAGTAATATGCCAACAAAGAGTCAACAAAGAAAAAACTATGTGTTGTGCATTTTGTGCATTGAGATTATTTAAACATACTTTATAAATGAGAGTCTGGTGTGAGCTCCAAGGATAAAACACACATCCCTGAGCGGAGCCCAGTTGAAGGCAGCTCAGTGCTTCAGGATAAAACTGGGTCAGTTCAACTGCAGATGACAGTTTGACAACATATCCAGTCTTTTGCAGATATTATAACTTCCTTCCACTTGTCAACACAGTGTCTGTCTGTGCAGCGACAGAATATAATGAGACCCCAGTTGGTAAAAAACGACATTTACAACAGAGATAATTAAACTGCAGCGTCCTGCGACGTGAGGACGAGTTGGTGTCAACATATTGACTCCGGCGCTGTTCGGCTGTTTGGCTGTCAGCCACGGGCAGGTGACAGGGGCTGTCAGCCCTGTAGCATGCTAAGCTAGCTACCTGGCCCTCGGACAGTTCCGACAAGATGTGACAAACTGAAACTCTGACACTTCGCAGTAAAAACAGCAGATTGAATAGAACCGAACGTCGCGTGGTCACGTCTCACCATGTTTTCTTCCTGTGCACGTATCGGTCGCTAGCTGTGGAGATTTCGTTGCGGGCTAAAACAAGAGGTAGCTTAGCTTAGCTTAGCTTAGCTTAGCCTCGCTAGCCTGTGCCGCTAGCACGCTCGCGGTCCCGAAGCTAGTTCCTCCTGGATCCGCCGCCGAGGAGCAGGAGTTGGTGTCCGGAGGAGAGGTGCAGGCGTTCGGGGTTCAGACCACCGCGTACACCGCTGCCCATGCTTCGCTCCGGGGTTCTCTGGTGAGAAGCGTCTCCTGGACCCACGGTCACATCTGGATCCTCCCAGCTGACTGCCGCTCTGCCGCTCCGCCGCTCCGCGTCCCCGCGCACTGCGCACTGGACGCGTCGCTACGCCGTCCTCCGCCTATTCGCGTAGAGAGTTTACGCCCGAACGCCGACGTCCACGGGGTTAGAAGACACTGACGTGTGCGTAGTGTGCGTAGTTTACGTAGACGACGCTCGCCGTGTTTACAAAGATTTTAAAGGCTCTTGATGCGTTAAGGTACCGTCGGAAATATGAAGTGCAAGGGGGGTTGCGCAACTGACAGGTTTGCTTGTTTCGTGTACTACTACCACCACTACTACTTCTACTTCTACTACTACTACTACAACTACTAATACTACTACAACTAGAACAACTACTACTTCTAATAATACTAGCAATAATGTTCTCTTGTTCTTGAAAAAAAGACTGTCTGATTAAATAAAGATTATTATCATGATTATTATTATTATCATTATGATAATTATTATTATTTGTAGCTCTATACCTTTTCACAAAGCATCATCATTATCAGTGTTTTTTGGAACATGAAGATCTGGGTTCACATTTTATTTCAAATGGATTTTTCTCAGTAAAACCCATTGATTAATAATATTATAGAACTGTATTATATCATATTATTATCTATAGGTTAAAATATTATGAATGCATATTTGTTCTAATGATTAAAATGCAAAAAGATGAAACCAATGGTTTTCAAACTTTTTATTTTTGTGGCTCTCATTGCAAACTGTTTACTGTGTTATTCTCTGCTTTATATTTGTACCTGTCTATCAGACAGAGAACATAAATAATAATATTAACTTTATTACTATAGCACCTTTCATACAGGAAATGCAGCTTTACACATACAATTGATAAAAGTAGAAAAATGTTTACACAAATAAAAATATGTTGACTGATAATAAAAATAAAAATTAAGAAAGAAAATCAGCAGCAAGAATCACATTTACCGTAGAGAGCACTTTGACACTCTGAGCTCAAGAGGCGGGTAATTCTTTTGATTAATAGTTTATGAATGCAGGACTTTTACCTGGACTGGAGATTTTTTACATGACTTTATTAGTACTTTTATTCATGTGAATTTAAATACTTATCCCACCACTGCTAATTGACATAGAGGTAGGTGATATTTACTTAAAGGTTCAGTTTGTAAGATTCATGTGAAAAGGATTGAAGTGTTCTTTTCACTAATGTGTTTCATCTAAATTGTAGGAATTGTAGTTTCCTTTACAATAGAATTGTTCTTTCACATTTAAATACTTCATCATCAGGAGCGGGTCCTCTGTAAGGAGGCTGCCATGTTTTTTTTTACAGTGGCCCAGACTGGACAAACCAAACATCCTTTGAGTTTCTATGACACCTGAAGGTTTTAAACAGTTTCTCTCTTGTGTCTGTAAGAGGAGGGTGAGGTGAGAGGTATTCAGCTGCTATATGACGCTCCACCACTAGATGTCACTAAACTCCACACACTGAAGCTTTAAGTGAGTCAGTCAGCTGCGTGCAGGGTGAGTGCTCCGGTCCAGCAGGTGGCGCAGAAGCATCCTGCTTCATGTTTAAAGGTCGAGCCTCAGTGATTCCTCTCACGCTTTGGCTTCTGTTCGTTCAGCTGCGTCAAGTTTCCCAGAGTGCACCACAGAAGCTGCGGAAATATCAAATTCATTCTTCAAAATAAAGCACAAATAACACTTCTGGAAGCCATAAAAGCTCATAACAGACTTCAAAAACAGGGAATACTTCAGATATTCTTTACATGAGCTTTAACGTTGATTAATAACACTCCAATTGTTGTTTACGCTAGGGTTTTAGGCGGCATATCTTTTATTTTGAAGGCCGTGGCCGGAAACGCGTTGTTCTCTAAAACACGTGATCGCCTCCTCTTGACGTCCCTGGTTTGTTGTCTCACAACAATGGAGCAGAAGCGACGCGTTTAAACCTCGTTTCTAAACTTCCACCAGACACCGGAGGTAAATCTGCGCAGAGAGACGAACCACGCGTGAAACACGAAGCTCACACCCGCTGCTCGGCCCGTTAGCTAGCTGCGTTAGCATTCTGCAAGGGGGGGGGGGGACCAGGAGGGCAGAGCGGCTAATGCTAGTTAGCCGAACATCAAACTTCCCCGGGTCTCGTTTTGTTCCTGTTTAAACTCAAACTCCCGCACGTCGACGATCAAACCACACACGCACGTGTTTGATTTAAACTTTCATTCACTTTGAATCACGAGTTCACGGTTGAGGTGTTGAAGGAGACACGTGGACACTGTCCCTGTGTTAGCAGAGGGATGGAAGACGTGTTCTTACATTTCCAGTGGTAGTTTCATGAAGTACTGTTTGTTGTATTCTGTATTTAACTGTGGTACTTCAACAACAGGCTTTGACCGAGATAAAATCATTTATTTCTCCTTATTACATATGAAATATAGACAAATATGAGAGAATGTGTTTGAACCATCGCACAGACAGAATGAATGTTGCACAGCTGTGAGAGTTATAAGGAATTCATATAATAGTAATAACACTTTATTTATATTGCTCTTATAGCAGACAGTTCAGTCCAAGGTGCTTTATTAAAAGAGGAAAGCAGAACATGCTAAATAACTAATAATGTTAAATGATAAAATATTCAATAAAGTGTTAAAACAATGTTATAGATTATGATCAGACTCGGGCTCCTTGTCCATGAAACACAGGCTTCTACCAACATTCAAAAGCTTACACCACATAGTCTTTGTGTCACCTGTATTTATTTGGGAAATTATCGATCACAGAGAAAACACGAGAGGAAGAATAAACCTTTATGTATTCAGCACTTTTCATTTAAATTAAATGCTGCTCGTTGTGAAATGAATTAAAAGCAATATCCTAAAAACATCTTTAGATCTGTCGACAGCATTTGCATTTCTAATATGTTGAACAAAGTTGCTTCTACATTTCTGACATTTAGGTTGATCAGAAAACAATCTAATCAATATATCGGCCTAAAGATAAGTGATGAATTTGACCATGCTAATAAACTGGAGTTCTATATGATTTAGCATCAAAATTAGTTTTGAGGCCAAGTTGAGGCCGTTAGTGCAGCGTTCACCCTGTTCAAGCTGATAGCTGTGTTTCATATGTTATGGTAATAAAATGAATAACCTCTTCAACCCTTATGTCTCTTTGCCATTTTCAGGTTCATCGTCCAATCTGAATGCAGAGACGTCTCATTTCCTTTGCTCCCAAGACTTTCTGTGCAGGTCTACAAAGTCTTCAAACACTCGGCAGACGTCAGAAACTCTTCAGAGTGTGCAGATCGTCTCCTGGGTCTTCATGCTCAGACCTTCGACCTCTACCTGTATATGTGTTTCATTTTCCCAAGAGAATCTGTTATTTTCCATTGCTCTCTCATAAAAACACCCTCCTCCACAACCATTTCCCGCGGCTTTCCCTGCGTCACCGCTTCTCTAACGAGCCGGATATGGCAGAGCAGAGGTTCATCGTGGAATACGCTAAACGTGGTACAGCGGGTTGTAAAAAATGCAAAGACAAAATCCAGAAGGGCATCGTGCGTATAGGGAAGGTTGTGCCCAACCCTTTCAGTGAGTCAGCAGGGGAGATGAAGGAGTGGTATCACGTCAAGTGCATATTTGAGAAGTTGGAAAGGGCGAGAGCCACCACGAAGAAGATCGAGGACATCACGGATTTGGAGGGGTGGGAGGAGCTGCAGGATGAAGACAAGGAGATCATCGATAAGCATGTTTCAGGTAAAATGACACAACATCGATATCCGCCGCCTGTTTAATCTGTATTGATCAGGATTGTATTGTTACTCTATCACGTAATATAATTCTACCTGGGCTGAGAACGGGGGTCCAACTGAAGATAACTTGCAGCACCTGTGCTGGGTTGGCTTTTAATTGTGTGTGTGTGTGTATGTGCATCTTCAGGCTTCAGATTTGACCTCCTACACTCATTCAGTGTCTTTTAAGATTTGTGTGTAAGACACAGTGTCCTCGGTCAAAAGATTTGTTTTTGTTCTAAAGCCATATATCTTGTCTCGTAGACCTGATGTCCAAAGTCAATGCAACTCCAAAGAAGAAGGTGCAAGCCAAACTGAACCCCACCGCCCAGCTGATGGCTCCTCCTGCTGACCCATCTCTCAACGCTCCACGCAAGTTTTCAGGCTTCACGGGTAAGAATGGACGTCCAGGTGTAAGTATTAAGACACATAACTGGAGACAGAAACATCCAGAATGCAGACGTGCGTTGGTGCAGCTCAGTTAGGTTAAGATCTTTCTGTTGCCACGAGAGAAAGTTCTTTTCACAGCATGGCAGCAGAAAAACACATAAATAACAAACAGTCAAGACAACTGGAGACATCGGGGGGGCTGGTGCTCGGCACACAATACAAAACACAGCAAAAGGTTTATGTGATAAACCAAAAACAGCAACAATAAGAAGGATGAGACGAAAACTCACTGGGTTACAGAGGCAGTTTTTTCTGTTAAATTAAAAGCAGCTATTGCACAAACTTGACCCAGTTGCACCTAATTTCTGCAAGTCTGTGTCTCTGAGCATCTGGTGTTAAAGTTAAAAACACTTTGATTTGAATGTTGCCCGGGAGGCTCAACTAGGACGAGTGGGCATAAATATGTGAACACAGCAGTTTGTTCATGTATCTTTGTTGTTTAGAAATTTTTTTTTGCATGAAGCCAAAAAGTTAAAACAAAGGTTGAAAATCTTTAGAAACCAAAATATTTCAAATTTGAAAGTGATAGATTGTGAAACTTTCTCTTAATGACCGTTAAAGTTGTTTAACGCAGAAGAATATCGATTTCTGTGTCTGATTCATGTTTCGCCGAATCTGTCTCATCACTTCAACTGTCTCACTTCAGCTACGAAGGCCGGCACCTCCAGCAGCGCAGGCCCGTCATCCTCTTCCCCCGCCAAAGCCAACCAAGGCAGCCCCCTGTCCACGCAGCTCTGCGACCCCCAGCACAGGGACTGCCTCTTCAGAGAGTTTCGTAAGCTTTGTGCAATGGTGGCAGAAAACAACAGCTACAACGTGAAGACACAAATCATTGCAAAGTATCTCAAGAAGGGCTCCGGTGGAGGTACGGAGAGTTTTTTCTTTGGCTTATTTTGTTTATTCCGCATGACGGCATCCGATAAAATCGAAGGCCGGAGCTCTGCAACTAAATATTGATTTGAAATGTTGTTTTCTTTCATCCCAGACAAGTTCCACGGAGACCTCTACCTGACGGTGAAACTGCTCCTGCCAGGAGTCGTAAAAAGTGTCTACAACCTGAATGACAAGCAGATAGTAAAACTCTTCAGCCGCATATTCAGAAGCAACCAGGATGACATGGTGCGCGACCTCGAGCAGGTCTGCGTTCCACTGTTACTACTGTTATATGAATTATTCTCAAAATGCAAATAATCTTCCTCTAATTTCTTTTCTTGTATCGGACTCTGTCACTCTTCTGTGCAGCCAGTTATCGTCTGTTTCTCTGTCACGATGTAAGAGGAATAAATGGTGGTGTTTTGTGTTTCAGGGCGATGTGTCCGAGACAGTGAGGATGTTCTTCGACGAGAGTAAATCATTTCCTCCGACTGCCAAGAGCCTGCTGACCATCCAGGAGGTGGACGCGTCTCTGACCCGCCTCGCCCAGCTGACCAAGGAAGACGAGCAGCAGACCGAGCTGGAGGATATTGCCAAAAAGTAATACAGTGTTTTATCATTTCCATATTAATTAGGCTGGGTAGTAAAGTAGCACAGATAAGGTGATTCATTAAAATAATAAGCTCTGCAGACCTGTTCTATTGAACAGTTAACGACTCTTCTTTAATGCATCCGAGAGACGCAAATCAAGTCAATTTTATTTATGTAGCACCAAATCATAGCAGGAGTTACTTCAGAGCACTTTTCATATAGAGCCGGTCCACACCGTGCGGTTACTGTATTATTTATAGAGACCCAACTGTTCCCACAATGAGCGAGCACTTGGCGACAGTGGCGAGGAAAAAGTCCCTTTAAGAGGCAGGAACCTCGGACAGAACCAGGCTCAGGGTAGCAGTCCGTCTTCCTGCTGGGTTGAGATCGTAGACCGTGTATAAAAATGGACAGGACAATGTGAACTGTTCTGCATATTATATGTACAAATACATATGTACAAATACATATAATATGCACAACATACTCTAATGTTCAGAAAACACATTCCTGAAACTGCCCATCGCTGCTGCTGCTGCTGCTCCTCCTTTCAGCCTCTGTCTGAAACACTTAGCTTCAGCTCCTGTCTCTTTAAGAACCCCCTCCAGTGTAATATGGGTGGGGCTCCGGGCCCTTTAAGAAACCACGGCCGTTTAAAAAAATGTCATTAAACGCAGCACACACGAGCACGGTAACGTTAACGGAGGAAACGTTTGTGATTATGAAAGTGTACTTGATGTTTTAATGAGGCGTTCCCTGATGAACTGTCGGCTGAGTGTGTTCCTGAGCTTCATTATTTTACCTCAGTGGAAAAAAACAAGAGAAACAGATTTCACATTAAATCACGTGTGAAATACGATCTGATGTGAAAATGAATGTGTCCAATTATTTGTTTCCTCTAGTTTTTTATTGTTAGTGTTTGTTGACTCTCCCTTCTTTTTAGATCGTCTGCCTCCGGCAAGTCACACACACACACACACACACACACACAGACACACACACACACACACACACACACTTTGTTTGACACTCTAACCTCCACAGCATCAGACTCCACCAGGTTTATTTCTCATACATTTCCTGTTGTTTGCTTTAAACCGACAGAAGCGTCTCATTATTATCTTGCGCTGTTCTTAATAAACGATCTGGTTTCGTCTTGATGTGGTAAAGTAAGACACAGGTTCTGTAAATTATTAATCCAGAAATTATCCTATTGAATATCCACCAATCGTTATGTTTTAACCTTCTCCTTCGTAAAACGCAGTTCTCAGCTCAGTGATAATCTGCCGTCTCTGTTTATTTCAGATGCACCAGTAACGACCTTAAATGCATCATTCGACTCATCAAACACGACTTGAAGATGAACTCCGGAGCTAAACACGTGTGAGTGTCTTTGGATTTCAACACTTCTCCACGAAAACATGAAATATTTTCATACTATTTCATCACCCCACCCCCGTGCAGCTTGGACGCAGTGGATCCAAACGCTTACGATGCCTTCAAGGCCTCGCGGAACCTGGGCGATGTGATTGAACGGGTGTTGAGGAATCAGCTGGACGCCACCAACGGATCGGGGCCCAGGAAACTGCTCACGGTGGAGGCCTCTCTCATGACCCCGGTCCAGCCCATGTTGGTGAGTAGTTTACTGAAAGCCCATCACAGACACCGTTCAGACCTGGTTTCAACATCCATCCTGGGTCCAACTGGACCAATCACTTTATTTGCTAATAGACCATTAACTGAGATCCAATCCCAAATGTTCACCAGAGACACAAGCAGAATTTTAAAGTTAGAACCAAATGAAATTATTGTTCGTGATCGGATCTCTCAGGGTCAGGGTTAATACCAGGTCTGGACAGGACCAGAGGGTTAATACCAGGTCTGGACAGGACCAGAGGGTTAATACCAGGTCTGAACAGGACCAGAGGGTTAAAACCAGGTCTGAACAGGACCAGAGGGTTAAAACCAGGTCTGAACAGGACCAGAGGGTTAATACCAGGTCTGAACAGGACCAGAGGGTTAATACCAGGTCTGAACAGGACCAGAGGGTTAAAACCAGGTCTGGACAGGACCAGAGGGTTAATACCAGGTCTGGACAGGACCAAAGGGTTAAAACCAGGTCTGGACAGGACCAGAGGGTTAATACCAGGTCTGAACAGGACCAGAGGGTTAATACCAGGTCTGAACAGGACCAGAGGGTAAATACCAGGTCTGGACAGGACCAAAGGGTTAAAACCAGGTCTGGACAGGACCAGAGGGTTAAAACCAGGTCTGGACAGGACCAAAGGGTTAAAACCAGGTCTGGACAGGACCAGAGGGTTAAAACCAGGTCTGGACAGGACCAGAGGGTTAAAACCAGGTCTGGACAGGACCAGAGGGTTAAAACCAGGTCTGGACAGGACCAAAGGGTTAAAACCAGGTCTGGACAGGACCAGAGGGTTAAAACCAGGTCTGGACAGGACCAGAGGGTTAAAACCAGGTCTGGACAGGACCAAAGGGTTAAAACCAGGTCTGGACAGGACCAAAGGGTTAAAACCAGGTCTGGACAGGACCAAAGGGTTAAAACCAGGTCTGGACAGAGGATTAGGGGTTACAGACCAGAATTGTGTCACGAAGTCAGAAATCCGTTTTAAATTGAATGTAATTGAACAAATGGCTCTGACTTTTATTTCTGTCTTCACTCCACAACACATCTGAGGATTTTCCTCATTGTTATAGTTATAGTGATAAATTGAACCTATCTTACCTGATGTGAAAATGTGTTCCACTAAAATGAATCAAATGAAGATGACCTCCAAGGAATGACCTCATTTAATTGCTAAATCATTGTGCATCAATTATCCAGCAGAGGGTCTGTCCTCTATAATCATCCGTTTCTGCTTCGGGGGCGTTAACACTGAATGTGGGGGACAGTAAAGCAAGTAAATTAGAAATAGATCTCCGATAAAGGACAATAATTGCTGCTTCAATATGTTGGATTCACAAAAGAGGGAGAGAGAGGTTAATAATAAAATATTTTCTGCGATGTAAAATTCATTTAATGGGATTTATTTGTCGCACTGTTCCAAAATCTCTTTTAGTCGATTTTTACACTTTTGTATGCAATAAAATAAAGATTGAGATAAAATAAAAGTTTCTGGGTGAGTTCAGAAGGTCAGTCAGTCCTTTATAGTAATGGTACAGAGAGTTTCCAGTCAAACAGGCAGCGTCTGGACCTCACAGATAACTCTACTGTAAACACGGCTCCACTGAAGCCCCTTCTACAAATGCAAGTATTAATTCGGCACGATGCAAAATGTTTTCCTCAAAACCTACAGACCATTAAATTCCCATTACACCGCCGACTTTTAATTACACAGCACAAGAGCAAATTGAAGCTCGCTGCAGCTTTATCACATTATAGTTTACAAATGAACAACATGGTCCAGCTCCCAGCTTCCCACCGGGTTACAGCTTTTCAACTTCCTCCTCGTCTTAACATCAGTTCACAGTAGATGAGACGTTACATCAACTGTGGACACATTAGTGAACATGAACTCCACTTAAGAAGAGTACGGACATAAAATGATGCAGTTAGTTCAGGTAGAGCAGCAGAGACAGAGCCTGTGAGTTCATATCAATGATTTTAAAACTGCAGTATTCTTTTCTTATGTGTTATGTCTTCCCCTCTATCCTTCTCTCTCTATCATGTTTCCTATGTGGCCCAAAATATAATGATGATAAAATGAATTAACCATAAGAGTCTTTCTCAACTTGCTGATTTATTAATTTCCTTTTTGTGTTTTCAGGCAGAGGCGTGTAAATCCATCGAACAGGCCATGAAGAAGTGTCCCAATGGGATGTACTCCGAGATCAAGTACGACGGAGAACGTGTGCAGGTCCACAAGAACGGAGACGTCTTCAGCTACTTCAGCCGCAGCCTCAAACCAGTGTTGCCACACAAAGTCAGTTCTCACTCACACGCACATGCACATGCGCACACACGCACACACACACACGGGATGAATGCGTGACAGAATGGAACACCCTCAGGTCTGCCCCCTGCAGGATTAGCAGTTTAAAGGTATTATCCTGGTGTAAAATCCACACGTTTCCCACAGTGATTTTCCAGCATTTTCTTTCTGCGCTCGAGGCCGACAGTTAAACACGTGTGGATGAATGGCTCTGCATCATAGTCATCAGCCCTTTTAACCACTAGAGGCCGCTGCTGTGCACACAATACATACAGTACCTCACAACTAACTTAACTTTGAAACCGCAGTTAATTTCTCTGAATGACGCCACGAGAAAATGAAACTAGCCAGAAGCCTCCGCTCATCAAACAGCTTAGAGACACGTCTCTTCATTTTTTCTCTCCCTCTGTATTCACACAATTCCACAAACTTCTTCCAGCTGTTAGAAACCGGCTCCTCGAGCCCTCTGATAAAACATCCTCCACGTTCAGGCTTTAATGGCTTTCCACATGTGTGACATCCCAGCTCGTGCTCCCATCAGTATGCACAGCTCAGCCTCTGTAATTAAACAATTTATGTTAATGTTAGGTTAACAGTCTGTGGGGGTGGGGATAGGATCTAATTGCAATAATCCAAGTGTCCCTAATGCGCTTTATTCTGATAGATGACGACAGTGTAAAACAGTTTGGATCGGCCACCACAGAGTATAATGAAGGTGGAGGTTGGATAAATACTTTATTGATCCAGAGGGAAATTTAGGCATCTAGTAGTTTATACACAGGAGCGTGAGAGGGGCACATGAGATTAGAACAAAGGAAAACACAAGACGAGAGTTTGGTCCATAATTAGACAAATATATAAACACTCAAATATTCATAAACGTCTGTTGTCAACATTAAAGTTTGTTCTGATTCCATTTCTCTTCCCACTACTGATGTACAGAGTACTACAGAGTACTACAGAGTACTACAGAGTACTACAGAGTACTACAGAGTACTGAGAGTATTGATTCAAAAGCAGTGCATTTAAAAAAATAACTCATTGAAAAAGAAATTCACACAGAACTTCTTTCTTTATCTAGTTTGAAAACCATTACTGAAATAGAACTCAAATAAATAAATCTAGGAAAACACAACAATTATTTCCTTTAAATAGTTTGAAACAAAAATCTCTCAAATGGTCCACGTCACGCTCTGGCCACCACTGCGACAGTAATTTACTTTAAAGACACGGTATCGGATCAGTACATAGTTTTGCATACTTGCTGATGACCAACCCAGTGTTACCCCGGGAGTATCGGAGTATCAGTAGTATTAATATTGGAACGAGGTTTACAATAATTCTCCTAGAACTAGTTGAAACCCTGGTCGAGTCTTGGTATCGTAGTTGAAATGCGTCCTGTTTCTCCTCTGTCCCTGATCCCTGTGTGTCCCTGTCTGTGTTTCAGGTGGCCCACTTCAAAGAATACATCCCTCAGGCTTTTCCTGGCGGTCACAGTATGATACTGGACGCTGAGGTTCTCCTAATTGACACAAACACCAGTAAACCCCTGCCCTTTGGGACCTTAGGGGTCCACAAGGTGACAACTTCAAACCAATTTGTCCTTTGTCTCTTCCAGCAGAATGACTCTGGTCACACATCGTGTCGTCTTTTCCTTTTCAGAAAGCAGCGTTTCAAGATGCCAAAGTTTGCCTTTTTGTTTTCGACTGTATCTACTTCAACGGTGTGAGTCTCATGGAGAGGTAAAGTGTTTCCGCTCCGTCGTCCTAAAAGCTTTGTGGCGTTCCCCCAATGTGATCCAGGACTGAGGATGGTTTTTACTTTAAATTCCTGACCCAGCCTGACGGGTTGATAACCACTGAACTGATGTCACTGTTCTGTGTTTGTGGCCGACTCATTTTTATTTTTGTGATTTATTATTTGAGGGTTTGTTGGTTTTACGTTGGATTTTAGTGTTTTCAGTTCTTGTTTATATGTGAAAAACATAAATAGATAAAAAGAAAGAGAAACTAGTTTCTTTTAAAGTTTATATTCAAAAACTAACGGCCTGAACCATTTTCTTTTTTTTACTTTGAGGTTTAACTTACATGAACTTCTATAGATAAACAAGTGAACACTAACACTCGTCCACTGACATCCTGTTGTCCAGGCCTCTGCGTGAACGCAGGAAGTTCCTCCACGACAACATGGTGGAAGTTCCCAACAGGATTCTGTTCTCGGAGATGAAGCACGTCACAGTGAGTTGAACCAAAAACAACAACAAACACTTAGCGGAGGAACGACAACGACTAATGCTGCTCGTTTGTTCTGTGTGTGTGTCAGAGAGCACGAGATCTGGCCGACATGATAACTCGTGTGATCAGAGAGGGACTTGAAGGCCTCGTGCTAAAAGACATAAAGGTGAGTTACTTATATGATAATAATTCAACATATCTAAAACATATAATATATAGAATAATATTGGTATAAGGTGATTTAAATAAGAATATTTAAATAAAATCGAACCATTAATGCAGATTTCTCTGGATTGCGTATCTTTGTGTCACGTCTGTGAAATGCTCATAAAGGTGCTCTGACACCGTTCGTCATATTTTACACGTGCTGCAGTAAAAAGTGTGAATATAAAGAAGTTTAATTACAGTTGTAGCTTTGAGGTGGACTGTATATGTGTGTCTCAGGGCCCCTATGAACCGGGAAAGCGTCACTGGTTGAAGGTGAAGAAAGACTATCTGAACGAAGGTGCGATGGCAGACACGGCCGACCTGGTGGTGCTCGGGGCGTTCTATGGAAAAGGCTCAAATGGTGCGTAAAGCTCAAACTATCCTCCGCAGAACATTCAGACGTTTCATGACCTCTCCCGACAGTTTGAGTGCTTTTCCTCCCTGTGCTCGGAGGAGTGTGACCCTGGATACACCCAGATTAGCTCATCAAGAAAGTTTTACTGTAACGGATCATTTTTAATAATGATCATTTGTTTAATGATCAGTGGGGACACTTTTTCAAACTGTGGTCGACTTTCAGCAAAACTGATCAAATTAATGGACTGTTAAATAAGTTGAACACGGTGATTACATCAACAGGCTCTTCGTCAAACGCGTCAGGTCTTAAAACTTCAGTGAGTTTTTAAACATCATCTGTATCATCCGAAGAGTTTATAGACTAAATATGTAGCTCAAACTTTTTCTTACAGTCAATCAGAACAAAATTTCCCTGAAATCAGATAAGCATTTTATCCTGCTGCCGAACAGACCGATGAGAAGATAACCTCCTCAGTGGAGATAATAAGACGACTGAGCTCCAACGAAACAATATAAGTATAAAGATCAGTTGTCTGCGGGTAAAGCAAACAGACAGACAGGATATTGGAACCAACGAGGAGGCTGCGTAATGAACAAATACGAAAACAAAGGGGTTCATCTCTAAAGCACGGCTAACAAAGGGCTCACGAAGCGTGGAGGCAAATCTAATCAATCAGTGAGATGAGATCACATGTCACGACGTACAGCAGAACACAAGAAGCAACAGTGAGGACAAAGACCTGATGCATCTGAAGACACGTTGTTAAAGATGTGATTGATTAATAATAATAAGGAGACACTAACATGAAGGACAACAACCTCCAACAACATCCCACAGCTCAGTGTTTCTGAAGCTCCCTCAGGCAGCACCGTCCCTCCTAATGCCAGGTGTGTTCTTCTGCCCACCAGGGGGCATCATGTCCAGTTTTCTCATGGGCTGTTACGACCCAGACTCCAAGAAATGGTGCACGGTCACCAAGTGCTCCGGAGGCTACGATGACGCCACCCTGGCCCGGCTCCAGAAGGAGTTGGACATGATCAAAATCAGCAAGGTCAAAGAGGATCCACTTAGAGGCTCGCCTGAAATATCCAGCTGATGTAATAACATTTCAAATTAATCCCTCGTGTGTGTGTGTGTGTGTGTGTGTAGGACCCGAGCAAAATCCCAGGCTGGTTGAAAATCATCAAGAACTATTATCCAGATTTCATTATCTGCAATCCTGAGGTAAGATTTGACTGTTCAGCACATTTGTAGCTCCCGGTGGACCCGATGCCACGGCCGGGTTGTATATCTGTGAACTGAGGACCTTTAAATGAAGTGATCAGTTAAAAGCATCTCTTGCATATGTCTCCTGCAGCAAAGTCCACAAATAAATTACCCTCAGAGGTATTAAGATAATGAGCTGCAGGGCTGCGGGTTTCTTCTGCGTGTTTACATCAGAGACGGAAAACATGTGTTTGAAACGACTTTTTCACTTTGAAACTAAAATCCACAAACATCTTTCTTTAAAAACCAACAGCCTCGGCCTCTTCTCTGTTCGAGCAGAAGTGAAAATTCATACATTTGCCTTCATCATTTGTTTTTTTTCGATCGCCACAGAAAGCGCCTGTCTGGGAGATCACAGGCGCCGAGTTCTCGAAGTCAGAAATGCACACCGCGGACGGCATCTCCATCCGCTTCCCCCGCATGACGCGCATCCGCGATGACAAGGACTGGAAGAGCGCCACCAACTTGCACCAGCTCAAAGTAGGTTATCGCTGTTTTGAATACAAGTTTACACGCGGTTGTACGCTGGTATTAATAATGCATGGGTTCCTCATGCAGGAGGGGAGTGAGTAAAGTTTGACTCTAGGAATGTGGAGAAAATATAACTTTGACTCTTATGTCCTTTTTTATCAGATACTACTACACCCAAGGAAATGATCTGTAGAAAATCAGTGAATGAATCGTCACATAATGATTTAGTTTTGATGAGATGACATCACAAACTACTCAGGAGATCTCATGAAACCATATTTAATTCCGCTTCACCTGGATCTTTAGCAAATTTCACACATTTCAGCCTCAACATGTGAGATTTCTTCAAGGAGAAATTTAAGAAAAGGCTGAAAAATGTCACAATTACAAAAGAAAGAGTTCCTGGATCCTTTATCGCTCCCCCGTGTTTTGTCGAAATCTATTTGAGGTTTTTGTGCAATGCTGCCAACAAACAAACTGAAAAACTAGACCGGGCGCTCAGTCACTTTATCTGCGGCAGTATTCACCTGCTCATAGATATTATCACTCCTCATCTATTTCACAAAGAATGCGTCCCGTCCCTCCATCGAGTTTCAAGACAATCGATTCGGTCGTTTCTGTGAAATCAACAACATCCCTCACGATAAAAAACTGAGTCAGAATCAGTTGCTCATTTGAAACTGAAAACCTGAAGTGAACATCCAGGGATTTGTTGCTGTTTACTTTCCCTCTCTGTTGTAATATATGAGGGAACATGAGAGAGAAAGCAGAGGTGATATACAGCAGGAGTGGGAGCGGTAAATAATTAATGCCACGGTTGAACTCAGCACCTGTGGGACGACCTGAGTTAAGTATGATTTAAATGTCGACGAGGGGGAGCGGAGTGATCCGGCATTTACAAACGAGTTGAAATATCGGTCGAGTGAAAACGCGCCAGCGCCAAATTATTTGAATCCGACACAAGCGTTCAATCCTCTCGAGGCACGAAGCCTTACATCTCCTGGCTGACGCCCACGTTGTCATTTCCTCTCTCTGCTCAGGAGCTGTTCCGCATATCTAAAGAGAACTGCGACTTCAAAGTGACAGCCGGACCGTCCAGCGACGACAAGGGCTCATCAGGAGGAGACAGCGGAGGAAGCTCCCCGTCGCCCTCGTCCCACCGAGGCGGCGCTCCTCCTCCTCCTCCTCCTCCTCCCAAGAGGCCCAGTGAGTACACAAAGAAACAAAGAGGACGACAAACGTGTGATGCTACAGCGCTGATGGTTTAATGATATTAACTTCACGTAAATCAGAGACTTAACCTCCCACTGTGCAGAAATAAAGAAAAATACAAAGATAACACAACAGATACAAAGGATAAGAATCGTAAATGATGAAGCCTCGTTTATATTTCTTGTCATTACGTCTTGGTAGCACCACCTTAAAACCATTTTTTTAATCTATGATATCAGTATCCACAACAAGTCCATCGTCAGGTTCTAGTTAAAGGTCAAATGTGTTGTTTCGCTCAGCGTTCGTTGTGCTGTGGTGGAACTTTATTTGATATTTCATCAGTAACTTTCTCTCATCACAGGCAGCAGCAGCAGCGCCACACCCAAACCGAAGGTGGTGAAATCTCAGCCCCGCACCCCGAGCTCAGAGGCACCTGCTGCCAAGAAGGTACAGTAACGACAAGTAAAGTAACGACACGTGACGGAGGGGAACTTAAACGTCACAGTGACTGTCCGACGACGCTGAGGCAGTGTCACAGAAAACCTCATGTAAACGTGATGACCGTGTTTCACCAGGTGAAGAAGAGCGACGACGTCCACAGCAACGGACAAAGCAAAACAAAGACGACCTCTCAACTGCTGCAGCCGAGGGACGACAAGGTCAGTCCAACGACCGTTGTTCACTATTAATCGTCACAAGTCTGAGTCAAGTCTTTTATTTTCTATCTGACGTTTGTTCCGCAACGTGACAAAACCTCAGGTCTGCGTTGTCCACACGTCTGCGTCGCTCTGTCCTCTGATAGTTTTGTTAAAAGTGAAAGATAGAGGTCAGCAGACAAAGCCGATGTTATCTCCTCTTCTGTGAAACTACGACATTTTAATGTGACGCACACGTCACCATCAATGACCTCACAGTCGACCACTCCCCCCAGATCTGTGTGCTTCTTTCTTCTGCACAGACTCGGGTTCTTCTAAAAGTCCTGATTCTTCAGATAACGTGCAGCTGACGAGCCAAAAGATTCAATATAACATTATTTTTAAGACCTTTATTAAAGTACTAGGATGAAGCTCCACATTCCTCATTCCACCACATCCCACAGTTATTGTTTGGGTTTTATAGTTATTATAATTATTATTACGGTTCAACTGTAAAATCAATTACATTTCTTTGTCATAAAGGTTTGATAATAACATGTTGAGCCAATAAATCTTGAAATATTGTTGCCCCCCAACAATGCTGCATGATTCAGGCACCAGTTGATGCAGAGTCCCTCGAACATGAAACAAGATAAAACCACACGTTCAGTGACGATAAACCTGGAGTTTGTTTCTTCTGACCGTTTGTCTTTTCCCTCCAGACGCTGCTGGACATCTTCAGCGGCGTGAAGCTCTTCCTGCCCGTCTCCGTGCAGGACTTCGACAAACTCAGGCGCTACTTCGTGGCGTACGACGGGGACATCGTGCAGGACTACGACACCTCCTCCGCCACGCACACTCTGGCCGAGCCCGAGGAGAACAGCCAGGCCCAGAGAGTCTCCCCCAGCTGGATCTGGGAGTGTATCCGCAAGAGGCGCGTCGTACCTCCCTGTTAATGATAAACAACGAAAAACATTTTTTTTACACTGTGTTTACAGGCACTGCTCATCAGTGCAGCTTCAATCCGTTAAACCACATGGACAAGAATTTGTATTTATTCTTTTAAAGCCTTTGTGGTTTGTAAACTTCAAACCAGCCGGGGCCACGAACACAAACATTTACTTTGGGAGTTTTACTTTCTGCTGATTCCAGGTTATTGGAAAATTATGAATGTTGGTGATAGACGTAGTTTTTATAACATTTCACTCAGACAAAGGTTACAGCCGCCGCACAGAAGATCACGGAATGCAATTTAAAAAGGTCACGACACAGATCATAGCTGAATTAACACCATGGGATTAATCAGTAGCACGCTGCTGTTGTTGTTGTTGTTTTTTTTACAGCCAGAAACCACAGCTCGTGTGAAGAGCAACATTTTCAGAATAAACGAGATGCTGATAACATCAAGAACTGTCTGTTACATCATTCTAATGCTTTGAGTTACACATTTTCTTCTACGTGTCTGGCTCCGTTTGAAACGTCATCGACACGCCAACTCACTCAGAGGAAGATTTCAGGAAAATGTCTGAAAGCAGCTCTACGGTCGGATTCTAGAAATATGACTGTAAAGATAAAGTTTTTGGATTCATGTTCTCAAATCGACCAAAATCAAATGAGAGAATTAATAGTTTGTTTAAAAAAATCATTTTCTCCTCCTAAACCAAATATTCTTCGCTTGGATTTTAAATCATGGGACTCTGGGTACGATCCAATGAGATGCTACAAGATTTAAATTTAATTTTTGTTACTGCAGCCTCTTGCATGTGAATGGCTTTCAAGGATAATTCAGATTTGCCTTTTTATCCTGCGGATACTTCGGGCTGTGATGTGGCTTCATTAAACGTTTGAATGTATTAAAGCTCAGAAGCAAAATCCACTTGAACCTGCTCAGCTTCCCCTGAAAGGTCTGAGAAGAGGAGAAAGGACTCGCTCGCCGATATATTCCTCCCTCCTCTCAACGGGTAAAAAGAAATCTCATGAAAACATTAATTCTGCTGCAGGCGACTGACGGAGCGTCTGAAAGGAATATAAACAACACGAGTGTCATGATCTTAACGGGTCCGTTGGATTTAAAACAAATTATTAAATGTGTGCAAAGTGTTTCAAAGACACATTTTCTTGCAAATGAGGTTCTTAAACATCCTTTTGTACCTTTGATGGGATTTTTTTTTTTTTGTTTGTCAGAGGATTTTTTTAATTGGCTCTCGTCAGGAATCGGTCTCGTCCCGTTTTCTTTTTCCGGAGGTTCCTTCTTTGGAGCGACTCCACCACTTCAAGTCAAACTGCTCTGTGACGAGACACGGCTGAGAAGAAGGAGAGAAGACGAAAAACAAACACGCAAACCTCAGCTGCAATTTAACGCCTCCTCGCTTCTTATGAAAAGAAAGAATTTATCAAACCAGACCAGTTTTAAAAATCAAACACAGAGATTCTGTTTGATTGAGACGTCCAGACACTTGCAGCTAAACGCAGCGTCGGGCCGCGGCTCGTCGTCGTACCTGTCTGGAGGACTTGATCAGTGTTGCTGAGCGCAGACTGGAGCGACCGGCAGCCCCGGCCTCCTCCAGCCGCTCCAGCAGAACTCTGGTTCTGGGGATGTGACTCCACGACGCACCGAGGCCCGGCAGCACCTCGCCGCCGCCGCTCCTCGTCACGTGGTTTGTTACCTGCGGGCCCACACACACACACACACACACACACCATCGTGTACAGTTCTACTAGTGTTTTAGGATTCAGTGCAGCTGTCCAGAGATAATACAAGAGAGGAAACCAAGTAGGACGAGCAGATTGTCCCACTTTCACTCAAATGGGACATCAAACAGCCCGTCACATTATCTTTATCTCACTTTCAATGACCTGATCTGAATTGAAGGCAAATTTCCTTTGGTTCAGTTTCTCGATTATAATTAGTTCTTTTTACACGATGTGATTAGAACCTGCTGTCAAACAAAGCTCTTTTTGTTTTACACGTTTCAGTTTGAAGGAAATTATTAACCTTGTGCTTTAATCTTCTTTATTTGGTTTTATCACCCAAACAAAAGGTAGAAGAACACGTTTAGTTTTTATTTGAGCTCCTCAAACAGAGGAAGTGTTGAAAAGATTTAGATGCATCTTTCATCCGGAGCAGCACACACACACACACACACACACGTCGAGGGTCGTGTCGTCCTTACCAATGCTGCGATGTTGAAGTCCTTCGCCATCGTCTTAAGAACTCCGGCCACTTGTATCATCAGCGACATCCCTGGAGTCATGAGGTTGAGCCGAGGTTAGTCTGAGCACAGAAAACTCTCTCGACCTCTTTCAGTAACTTGAGCTACGCGTCACGTTGTGATTATATTTCTGAATATTCTCAACGTCGATTCACTTTGAGCTGCTAATTGAACAACATATAAATCATACTAATTCATCAATATATACAAATCTTGACAGTACTCTTTAATTTTAAAAGTTTTTAATTGAAAATATATTTAATCCAGCGGTGAGGTCACAGAATCATCTCTCCGCTGCTTTTCCTCTAAATTGTTCTGAATCTTTGTGAAAACAAACTTCTGTTTCTGCACTTTTTAAAGTATTTCGTACGAGCAGTTTGTTATCGTCACACTTGGGTGATGTGCATTAAACGAACCTTGTCATGTATTTTTAACAGATTCCTGACAGGCGTTAGTAGTTTACAGACTCAGGCGTTAGCACGGCCTCAGGTATCAGCAGAAAGAGATATCACCTTCATTTTGTTTGCCTCCCAGTAGAGGAGAGATAACGGCTGACACCGAGTCCACAATCACTGCCTTTACAGAGCCACCGCCGCCTGATGCCTGGTGCAAAATATGACAAAAATTACGATTACTGAAAGTTTGATCCGTCTATCACAAAGGTCCCCGAGGCAACACAGGGTTGTTGGTGTATTTTAAGCAAAAGAAAGAAAAAAAAAAAAAACAACAACCAGGGAACGGACCTGCTGAAGCCCGCCACCGCTAAGACCGTGCAGACAGTCGAGTAAGGAGAAGATGTCAAACACGCGGAAGATGTGGATCCTCTGAAGAGCTTCCATCTGGGAAGTGACAGAGTCTCAATTCAGATTATTTGATATCACACGTCGTGTACATTTGTTTAACGCTCCGCTCACCTGCGCCTCTGTGTTGCTCGTTTCAGTTTGCAGCATCTGAAGCAAGCGGCTGGCGCTCAGCCCTCCTGTCGTATCAATATATATTACACTCTGCTTCAGCTGGTAAGAAATGTGCACCGCGACACCAAAACACACCTAGAAGACATGACAGGCGTGCAGGGAATGGTTAAAGATAGCGCGGGTAGCTCGTGTGCTGGACGAAAAGATAACTACGCTAAAGAATCACCTCAGCATTATTTCAGCCAGAGAACACTTTCTCATTCTATAGGAGACGAGGGAATTCTAAAGAGTGAATTTATGCGAGTGAAATTATCAGTGATGGAGAGGGAAGGTAGGAAATGTTCACCTGAGATTTGCCACTTCCTGGGCCTCCTGACAGCTCTGTTATCTCTCCAGTATACAAGCCGGAATCCAGCAGTTTATCTAAGCTGCGAGAAACAAGGTGCAATTCATTATTCACAGCTGCCATTGTGCAAAATAAACTATCAAGTCTGAGTGCATCTGCAGAGCCAACACAAACTGCAGTTGGGTGAACTTAACACAAACAAGGCTTGCATTAACTTCCAGACTAGTCTTTCAACGTTGGGCCAATTCCTGAATTCAGTTGCTGTTTGATGGCTTCTTATCAAGCTGTGCCACCGGCTGCGTCTTTCAAACTGAATCCATCAAATATAGCTGCTTTTTCATTCATGTGTTTTAAGAGGATTGTGTGTGTGTGTGTGTGTGTGTGTGTGTGTGTGTGTGTGTGTGTGTGTGTGTGGTGAGTCAGTGTAACTGGAGTGTCTATCGATCCGCCGTGCCAAAGTGTGAACTGAAATAAAAAAAGATTCTATCCTATCCATTTTACACATTTAGAGTTTTAATCAATCACTATCGTAAAAGAAGAAGAAGAAGGAGAAGAAAAAGAAGAATGTTATTGTAAATTCGTCTCTGATTGAATTATTCAAGCGTGGCGGTGGAGGCGGAAACAAAAAGCCCAACCTGGACGGCAGCGGAATAAATCTGTCCATCCAATTATCTGCGCTGCTTTTTCTTAGAGGGTTAAACTGGAGCGATCCCAGCTGCCGGTGGTGAGAGGTGGGATGCAGCCTGGAGACCAGCAGATCAAAGTTCTCCAGTGAAATACAACTAAAACATAGACCAGCAACAAATATGTGGGCTCTGATTTATTTAAACTCAAAATTAAACCAGACTTAAGAGTTAGTTGGGAACCTGTCCTGAAACTCATTGAGATATCGGCCTGACGCAAGATTTTCCGGCGTTAGCGTCGTGTCTGGATTGATCTGCAGTGAATGAATGAAATTGCCTTTCCTCACTGATTCATCATGTGACTGAAATTTCATACACTGGGGTGAGATTGAAAACTCTACAAAAAGCTCGCCGGGCCTTCACGTAGGATTATTTTGTCAAACAGCTGCTCCCAAGGTCAAGTATTCCCTTTTGACCCTCAGGTATAAATCTTCTGTATACTTCCTCTTTAACACCACTCTGTTCAATTAAATCCCATTTCACTAACCGTTTTTTATTACGCTCATCTATTTCTTGCAGCGTTGTGGGCTGAGATCAATTATGAGAAAGCGTTCTGGAAGCTTTAGGCAGATGCACATCTGTAGCAGCCTCGAACGCGCGGCGATGGATACTTAAACTATCTTTATTGACAGGGATATAAAGTGAGTGAGGTCAGGTCTGTGCTTTAGATCCATGACCTTCACAGTCTTGTTACGGCTTCTCTGTCGCTGGTCAGGTAAAACTTCCCCCGACTCCACCTCCACACACCTCAGGTAATTTATACGTGACCTCTTCCACCCCACCCCCTCGGGTTTATCCACATCCACTCTTTTTATGTGTTCACACAGCAAGAAACTTGTGCAATAAATCACCAGAGGTCCATTAATTTCCTCCTGAGCTCCGTGAACAGAGGCCGGACGGATGTGATGGTGTAGATGTGCTTAATAGAAGGTTGTGGATGAAAGTTTCTCGTTCTCTCGTCAACAGCCAATAACATTTTTCTTCCTATCCCAACCTTCCCCTGATGATTCTGTTTGGTGAACAATAGTTCACAGAAACTGTTGTGAGCAAAACAATCGTCCTTCCAAACAAAGTGCAAAGTGAGTGTCAGGCTTGTTTACAGCCTGTTGGGTCTTCGGAGCTGTTTGCAACTTTTCTTTGAGAGACTCAAGAATAAAAACATCTTTGCTTGAAGAACTCTTATCAGGGGACTCAGGGTGAGCTCCGAAGGTAGAGAACTGTTTTTTTATTAATGTTGCCTAATCCGCGCTTAGTTTCTACAGTAGTTTGATACTAGTCTGCTCTAACCTGCATTAGAAAATATATTTTTTGGAGCCGGTGGTTTCTCCTGATTTTCTACACTTAATGAGACCTTATCCTTTTTTATTTTCTGATCTAATTGGTCTGGCACCATATTTTATTTTGGAACATTTCTTAAAGGTTACAGTATAACACAAAACTGCATTTGAGGGTTTCAGGTTTGTAATATTTTTTTAGAAGCTGTAGATGATTGAATGCTGTCGTATTTGTTTTGTAGATGCTTCAACCATCTGATCTTTCAGTATTGAAACGTCTGGATCTCCTGACAGTCAGTCCAGTGATCTGCAGTTTGTGGAATTGCTTTGCCTGCCAACGTGATGAGGGATGTGACAGCCTCACAGTTAAATCTATATGGTCAAGGTCCTCCAGCTCGGATGTTATGCATCACTGGAGGCCGGCAGTTGGCTGGTCGTGGTCCTCATCATCACCCTCGGCGTGATTTTCGAAGAGGAGAATTGTTTGGGGGAGTGATACTTCTTTTTCTCTTTTGTTTCTCTCTTGTAAGGGCTCGGCCGAGTGAAAGTGATTGTCCTTGAAAAGTCACCAATCCAGAATTTCCCATGGGCTGCACTCATCATGTGAGCTGAAAATACTGAGCAGTCCTTGGACCAAAGGTCTTCCTCTTAGAGGATGATTGGACTGAAAGCAGCGAAGTGGCTTGGTTGAGTGCTTTTTTCTCTACACAGAAAGAACTTTGAAAGATAACTTCACATTCCTGTGCACAGATATTTACAATCCAGAGCTGTACCCACCCGGCGTAATCATTTGAAGAGAACACATCATGTCACATGTCCAGGTCCTATTCAGGGGCTCTAATGGCAGAGCTTTGTATAATCTATAGATCAACATACTCCATCTTCCATTGGGCCTTATCACAGCCCCTCAGTTCAGCCTCTGCCAGAAGCCCAGTCCTTTCTGATTAGCCGGCTTCTGGGAAGTGGCCCCTTAACTTCCATTGGCTCCGGAAAAGGCTTCGCAACTAAATCCTAAACCAATTATCATGAATTCACATCAAGTTGATTTACTTTGACCTTAGACATCTGACATGATATACACAACAATTACAAATCTGCTTCTACAAAAATTTTCAATCTCACAAGGTTAATGAAAGTGGGAAAAAAAAAATCCGGGGTCCGCCCCTGGAATCTAGTTAATCACGTCTTCCTTGGCTCGTACGCGACCCTTCCACCGAGGTTTGAGAAAGTTGGTTCAGTAGTTTTATTTTTGCAGAATCCTGACGATAGTCAAACAGCAACGAAAAACTTCCTCGGCAGAGGTAATGATTTTAAAAAAACAATCACAACACAAGGTTGACATGTTGTCTAAACAAACAATGGGGATCAGCAGCTTCTTAATTAAAGAGGCTGGAGTAACAGTGTCTGCTCATTTGAAGGCCGACTAATTAAAGCCACTTAAACTGAGCTCCAGAGCTGAATTACTCCTCAGACGACCCTGTGAGAAGACAGGTATTCAGTAACTAGTGATTTGATGTTGAGTCTTATAACTTTCTCACAGCTAAACGTCTCCACACAAACTTTTACATGAAATTATAATCATATTGTGATAATATACTGTAACGTCATGGCAAAACGAATCTGTAGGCGACATGACACACAAGCTGATGGAAGCTTTAAACCACGATCAACCCTCACTGTTCATCCTGCTTGGATGAAAAATGAAAAACACCAGTTTAGTTTTTGTTGTTTTTGTCTCGGTACATGTTGTCTGACATTCTGAAAGGCTAAAAATAAATGTGATTCATCGACTTTTCTGTTCTGCTACTTGGAGATATTTGAAATGCAACTTGCATCTGTGTGTTTTGAGATTTTCCTGCAGCCAAACCAAAGACAAAGATGCATCCTAACATTTAAAGGCAGCTTTTATTGTGGGCATATTAATGTGAGTAGAGTTCGAGTATATCTAGTCCAGCAAAGGTTTAGGTTATTTTTTCAATGAAATAGCACAAAGGTTTTCTTTGAGCTCTTTCATTACTTTTTGACATTTCTATTAGCCGGGTAAAATAAAAGTGAAGAGCAGTGTGTCCATAAAGTTCTTCTTATCGCTGTCTGGGTTGAAGACTCACATTCAGTGTGCAAATATCAAACAGCTGGAAGACAAAAGGGAGCGTTCAAAAGTGTGAACAGCCTTCAGGGTCCAGGGCTTCATGTCGGAAATGTCTACACAGTACTGTCGTCAGTGAGAACGAAGAAAAACATTTCAGTATTAAAATATTTAGATTATTTCTTCATGGCTGAATTTTCTCGAATATCATCAGTTATCTGCCAAATTACCTGAGAGGAGGAAGTTGTGTTTCCTCAGTTTGTTCATCATATGTTTGATGATATTTGCTGCATTAAATATCTACATATTCTTTTAAAATACTAATATAACTTTGACAGCATCATCAGCCGGACTCAACATCGCTCTAAAACCGTTTTAACAAAAACAATAACATGCAATCTTCACGTAGCTGGGATTCATTGCAGGTCTCTTTAATGAGTTAGGTGTCCCTAATAAATAGACAATATCCATTTCTTTACAGCGTCCCTGCATAAACCAAACACCATGGCGTCTGAACAAAGTGACAGTGTGGACAGCATCATTCATCACTTCACTTTTTCACCAGAAGAGCGCAGCCAAGACACACACACACACACACACACAGCTTCACTCAACACGGCTGATTCAGTTTCAAGCCACTAATCCGAGGCACTGACTAATTCATGAAAACCACTTATAAGAAACACCTGTGCTCATTAATTACGCTCAAACAGCGAGTTTAACTGGAGAAAAGGTGCCGTCACACAAACCGAACCACGCCGGGGAACGTTTCACAGATTTGTCCGGAGCAGCCTCCGTCCTTGCCAGAAAATGTTTTGTCCTCCAAAAGTGAAATGATTTGTCTCTGCAGTGATTTGAGCTATGACTGTTTATAAATGACTCGATTCTGAGACGCCAGCAAACATCTGCAACGGTTCCTGAGGGGCCGTGTCTCAGGATTAGAGGTACAGTACTGGTGTGATACATACATGTACAGCAGGCGGTAACGGTGGTCTAGTGGTTAATACTGTCAGCTCATATCATGAAGCGTCTGGGCTCTAACCATAGACTGTAAATTAAGATGGACGACGTGTCTCCACTTCGGTCCATTATCCAGAAATGAAGCTGAAATAGCCTGAATATAAACACTGCCATCTTGTGCTGTGGCTTTTTAGTTTGGTCCATGTCCCATCTCCTCACATAGAGGACACAGGGTTTGTGACCTATACTGCAACCAACCACCAGGGGGTGATAAAGAGGCTTTTGGCTTTACTTTTGAGGAGCTTTCATGTCGTCCGTCTTTATTTACAGTCTAAGGTTTGAACCTGAAGACTGGCTGGTTAATCAGAGACTCTATATGTCAGCCCTGCGATAAAAAGGCGACCTGTTCAGGGTGTGACCGCCGGGATTGGCTCCAAACCCCCTCTGAGCGTAAGCGCTTTTGAGTTATGGGTAATGTTATTTGTCCTTTTTAGGGAAGTGTGCTTCGCTGTAGGCAAAGTAAACACAGCAAAACGAAACAAGCAGCATATAAGTCACCTTTAGCTGCTAAAATGTTTCCTCAGTGGCAGGACTGGAGCCCAAAGAGCTTTTCTGAGATGTTATTGGTCTGCTGTATTTTTAACTACAGCCAGCAGAACTCCTGATGCATGTTCCACCGGCACAGCTCAATGCAAATTTGATTCTAACAACACTGAGAAGATTTTAGTTGGATAAAAAGGGATCGATGCAGAGGTTTCTGGTTACAAACATCTTTGGTAATGTATGATACTATCGATTTTACATCGTCCTGCGATGCTACTGGTTTGGGAAGGTAAGAGCCAACAGCTGCAGACGTGATGAAACTGTCCCCTGCTTCAACACAGGCTGTTTCAGCACAAATTAATTTGGACTAGTTTAACTATCGTGTGTCCTATAATTTACAAAAACACTCAAAATATCACCACTACCGCTAATTACACTGCTGGAGAAGCCAATATTTGTTTTAACAAGCACCACAACAAACATTTCAGCCTCTCAAGTGAAGTCAGGGTGGTGTTTGTTAATCCAATATGTGGAGAACTGTCCTCAGGAATACATATTTTATTTTGGAACCTTCCTTTAAGCTCCTGTGGCACTGGGCCCAGCGTTTCATGCCCTGGTCCCTGAATGACAAAGCACTCTGCTCTGCTGTGTTTGCAGAATTGTTGTTACCTGGGATTTCCAGTGGAGAGGATGGCTGTTGAGCTCAATAGTTCCTCGTAGAGATCAGCGCCTGACACGGGGAAAGCAGTGTGTTGGGCCAGCAGCACTCTGCGGATGGCAAACAGAGCCTGTAATGGGGAAATGACAGCGTATGAGGCTCACGGCTGCTGCATGGATCAGACACAACACATGTACGGACTCACCTCGGCCAGCGTTGCCAGATTAGGCTGTTTTCGGTCCAGCTGGGCCATTGTGTTCATAATCCAGAGGTACCAGGTACAATTCTGGCTTGTTTTGATGAGATTTACAGGATTTTTGTAATAATGTTACGTGTGCTCTCACATGTTATTATTATTGTTATTTTAGTGAACATGTAGGTTTTGAAACTACACTGTAAAAATGTACTTGGGTGCAGCACATTTTCTGCTTAGGCTTCATATCAAAGCCTTAATTTAATATATATATAATAATATAATAGCATTACCAAACTACCAGTCATTTTGGCTTTTGATCACTGTTACTCATTTGTATTTTCCAGAAATGTGACATTTCTCTCTTTCTTTTCTCTTGTATTAGAGAAAATAGATCATTTAACTGTTTCTAACTTCAATGTGTTCATTGTTGTTACCTTTGTTTTATTTAACTGTCCTCGATGTTTGACATCAACGTCTTAATCTAATATTAAAACTCACAAAGGAAAACTAAAAATAAAACATTCCCGAGCCCAAACACGTATCTTGAAGTACTGAAGTTTCTTTTATTCCAGTATTATCAATTATTAATGCTATTAAAAAATCCCTTTGATACTTTTGTTTTATAACTTGAGTGATGACTCAATCATCAAATTTGATGTTGGTGAATATTTGGATTGATTAGTACAAGTATTTATTTGCTTTTATCCTGGATTTGAAAACAAGGGAAGAAAACTTCATTTACTAGTTTTCATAACAGATTTAGTTTTAGTTTTGAGTAGTGATGAAGGTCTGATCCAGGATGGGGATGTTTCGATTTAAATCCTCCCAGCTATACAAACCTATTTTGATATTATAATTACCGAGCATGAATGTGACGTCCAATCAGATGTGTTATGAGGCATCTTGCCAATCCTCCAGGCATCTTTGTCTCCTAGTTGTTTGCTGATAAGAAAACTTTTACTTTACATGATAAACAATCCAGAGAACATTTGCACTTATGTTTAAATGATTGTACTTCAGGTTGGATAAAAGCTTCAGCTAAATGAAACTAAATCTATTTTGCACAAATAAAGATCTTTATTATCTAGATTCAAGTTCTACACATTTGGTTTAATTTAATTTTTATTTAGTTATTCACAGTAAATGTTATGATTAAACTGTAAAATGTCAAGCCTCAATTACTTTACTTTGTCATAAGAGTTTGATAATAACATGTTAAATATATATATATCAGTCAATATTAATATATTTTACTCCCTCATGATGTTATCAGTTCCCAAAAAAACAATATGGGTAAAGCTATGACAGCCAAGCTAGCAGGAACATATGCCACCTCCAGCCCTGCACCACCACGGTGAATTTTTAGTTTTAGAAATAAAGTGCGTTTTGTTTCATTTCAAATCTCCAAAGGAAGAAGACAACTTCATGACACGTAGATGCACAACCAGAGGGAGCACGCCTGCTAGTAGCAAATCAACTCACAGCTAATCAGGCCATGCTAACTGCTTGTCCGATCCCTATAGAGTCACACCATGAGGCATTTGGATTTCTGCATCTGGATCTTACAACCGGACGTCAGCCTACTGCACGAGAACACACTGCTGATGATTACACGTTCTCCAACCAGGCTGGGCTGTGACGTTCTGTGTTAGAAGTCATCAAAGAACACTTAGTGCTGTTTAGCAGCCTTACATCCTGATTAGTCTCTCCTCCAGGGCAGAGAGGGTTTCCTGAGTCCAACAACACAAATGTATTTATTGAAATGAGGCAAATCTGTTGGGTCTCAATTAGTGGGAATTTTGGCGCTCCACTTTAGTTTGTGGCCTCACAACACGTCTTTGCTTTTATTTAAAATCCTCGCCTTGCCCATCTTTAATTGAACCGTAGGAGGCTGCCTCAGTGATAAAAGTGTTGGTGCAGATGACCCAGCATTGACCTCCTCCCCTGTTGTGCGTGCGCGAAACAATGGTTCAAATCAACAGCGGGAGCCTGACCGGGCAGAGGGATGCTGGGTATCGGCTCAGGGGATGCCCGCGGGCAGAACAAGCGGGTCAGGAACACTCGGCTCAGTCAATGGGACGAATGTAAACCTGCCACAGGCAGTGAATTAATAAAGAAGAATATTCAAAAACACACAATGATCTCATGGGAGGGGAGACTGTCTCAATCTGTGATTTCTATAGCAACTTAAAATTCATATCAACTCCTGCCACCGAAATATGGAAAAGACAATGTGGTGTGACGGGAGTTTAGAAATTCTCTTTCATAATACATAAGCCATTTAATCTGTTTTTAGATTTCATACTCTCCATCCATGCACAGGTTACATGTACAGACCACGGAGCCTGTAGTAGTGATTTAAAGGTGAACGAATTATAATTTTGCCCAGAAGGGATTAACTTGTACCTACACTTTTAATCTCCACAGGGAACAAAGACATGTAGAGAGCATAAAAAGATTATAAGAGCATGAAGACCGTATGTGTTCCACACTTTTTAAATTCTCTCTCGTAATCAATAATCATTTCAAAGTTAATTTCTTATACAGACCACAGAGCATTTAGCAGTGACTTCACTCTCACTCATCTCTTATTCTTTTGTAACAATAATATCTGGGTTGTATTCTACGCCTCCGTCTACCCACACAATATATGATATGATATCATTTAACAGCCCTGCTGCACATCCTTCCTGATTATTTGCACTTTTGTTTCAGATGAAGTTTGGTCGAAAGGTGAGATTTAAAGAAATGTAGTTTCCTACTATCTGCCCGTGAGGTCAGAACTGAGTCGGACAGTTTTTAATTCATGATTTCTGCTTTTTCTTCACTGAGGAATAAACGTACGGCTAAAAGAAGCAGCTTCTCTTTCAAACTGATAATGAAGAACACATTTTTCTGTTGTTTATCACTTAATGTGTGTAAACTACTGAATATAAAATAAAAAATTTCAGTTGCCATGTGGAAAATGTATATTTTAAACATTGACTAGCCTGCGCAAAAGTACTTATCTCAGTTTTATCTTAAAGTTTTCTCGGTCTTCCAGATCTTAGCTCAACATCTGTGATTTCTTGACATGACATTTACGACAGAGGAAGTCAGAAAACTCATGAGCTTTGCTAATGTCATCAGCTGACAATACATAAGGACAATTCTTGGCCTGCCCCACAAATCCCATCCATGTCGATTAAGGCCTAATAGGTTATTTAAGTTCTGAGAGTTACCTCAGTTTGAAGATGTGCAAATGCAAAATTAATTTTTCAAGTTGATGATGTAAAAATAAGAAGTAATTTTCTGTCTATTTGCCGCAGGGGCTGCATTTACTTCATTTTACTTAGAAAAAAAATAAACAAAATGTGCAATTTGCCCAGGAGGAGCAGAACTTACATCTGTTCTCTACAGGAAAAATAAATGATAATGTAACTTTGCTCTTGCTGAGAGAAAACAAATACAATAAAATACAAAAAAGAACAGGAAGCAAATGTGATCTTCAACCTTGACTTGAACGTCTGCTGTGAAAACATTTTTGCCTGGCTCCTCAAACACATGACCCGTCTTTCCAAGGGTATGTTTAACAAGCCCTGTGGGAGGTCTGCTTACATTAAGCATGGCTCTTTTTTTAATCATAAGCCACCTAATACAACCCACTTACACAGTGAATGGACTCATGCTGCATGCGGGTGAAAGTATCTAAGAACAACGTGATGTCGATCAGGGCCTGAACCTCCCACTCTTCTCTGTTTGTGCCAAGTATACAAATGTGGGTGTCTTTTATTTTCACTTCATTAACTAACAGCACAAACTACGAATCTGATTTGTTTTAAGGAAATAATGAAATTTCCCCCGAGTGATTAGCTGTCATGTGTTGAAGTGAGGAAGTGTTGAATGAAGAAGCTCTTTACTTTTGAATGTTTGATTTATCGGACACCTGATCCTTTCCATGCGTGTGCAGAATAAAATGTGGAGTAACTGGACGCAGGGACTATCCGATCTGGAAACATCAATCCCCAGGATGTTGACTCTGTTTTCAGGGTCCTTGAATCAGTAAATGAGCAGCGTGTTTAATTCATGTATGGTTTGAATACCTTATACGACGTGGAACATTTCTGAGCCAGTTCCTCGATGTCGGATGAGACCAGGTCCTCCACTGTGGGAACAGGAAACAATGGCTGATGAGTTGAGTTTAGTCCTGGACAAAGTGTAAACTTCACAGACTGTATATAAAAACACAATCTCAATCACTCTTACCTTATAAATACTGTATAAGCAGAACTATTACAGAAGTACACATTACAATTTTTACACAATATATATATATATATATATATCAATTCAATTATGCTCCAGAATCCTGAGCGTCTCTTTTTTAACATTGAATACTTTCAGTTACTTTCTGGACTCGATTGAATTATTAAATATCGTGTGAAACTGATATTGAAATTGATTGACGGCAAAAAATGCAATCACATATTTTAAACTTGATAAACACAACAATGACTTCAGCGTAAACCCGTAGAATGTATCAAGAGCAAGCATCCATCTATTCATTCATTCATTCATCTATCTATCTATCTATCTATCTATCTATCTATCTATCTATCTATCTATCTATCTATCTATCTATCTATCCATCCATCCATCTATTCATTCATTCATTCATCTATCTATCCGTTCATCCACCCATCCATCCATCTATCTATCTATCTATTCATCTATCTATCTATCTATCTATCTATCCATCCATCCATCAAGGTGTATGTTACTCTTGAGTCTGCTCTTGAACTTGAAGTCTCCATCTCCATCATCTATCTATCTATCCATCTATCTATCTATCTATCTATCTATCCATCTATCTATTCATCCATCTATCCATCTATCTATCTATCTAGTCTCCATCTCTCTATCTATCTATCTATCTCTCTCTCTCTCTATCTATCTATCCATCTATCTGTCTATCTATCTATCTATCCATCCATCTATCTATCTATCTATCTATCCATCTATCTATTCATCCATCTATCCATCTATCTATCTATTCATCCATCTATCTATCTATATATCTATCTATTAAGGTGTATGTTACTCTTGAGTCTGCTCTTGAACTTGAAGTCTCCATCTCTCTATCCATCTCTCTATCTAGTCTCCATCTCTCTATCTCTCTCTCTATCTATCCATCCATCTCTCTATCCATCTCTCCATCTCTCTATCTATCTAGTCTCCATCTCTCTCTATCTCTCCATCTCTCTCCTCATCACTGAACTGACTCTTGAGTTGTTCCTCTGACGTGTGTTCAGTGTGCTTCAGTAAAACAACACAGCAGACCCCAGGTCAGTGACCCCCCCCCCCCTGACAGCAGAGTAACAGACAGGTTCACTGACCTGTCCTGACGTCGGCAGCTCGCAGGTCTCGGATTAAATCCTCCTCCAGTCCGGGACACATCCCTTCTCTCAGCACCACCATGCTAGCTGCTAGCTACAGGTTGTTTGTGTGTGTGTGTGTGTGTGTGTGTGTTAGCTTAGCGGCTAACCTGCGCAGCTAACTCCCTCCGCCTGCGTGTTCGTCGCTGGTTTGCGTGAACGACTTCTTCTCCTGCGTCAGAACTTTAAATTGTTCTTTTAACGAAGTTAATGTCGCGACAGTTCAACTCTGTGCGAACGTAAACAGGAAGACGATTTAAACACGCGCCTCCGACTTGCCGTAGTGGCTTGTGAACGCAATGGTGTCTGGGTAATGTAGTTTTACTGCTCCAAATCTGCATCGTATGTATTTATTTATCTCTTTTTAACTTTCTGCATTAAATTACTGATCATTGTTAACTTTCTATTTGCGACATCATTTAATTTCTTTATTATTTCTCTTATATTCACGTTTGAAAACCAACAATAATCAAACATGCACCAAACACTGGGACTACAAACCTCAGGCTTAATCTCATTCAGACTCATCCTGTGTTAACTTTGTTATCTTAATTATTATCTTTGCTGAAAGTCTAGTTTTATCCCTTTTGCTGCTGTAACACAGATAATTCCCTATTTTATATAGCACTACATCACAACCTGCATTGATAATAGTATAATAACTTTATCACTTATTTAAAAGTACTTCACAAAATCAATAGCAAAAAATGAATGATCTGAAATAAAAGGTATTCAATTCAGCTCAAGTGTCAAATCATAATCACAATGAGTTCAAGACCTTAATATTTATACATTTAAATGAAGGTAGTTTACATGTAAGGTCAAATCTTACAATATAATATAGAAACCCAACAAGTCCCACAATGAGCAAGAATTGTGGAACTGATAAATTATTATCTTTTCTTTTCTGATCTGGAATTTAAAAACACTAGCCCAACTTTATTTTAGTTTTGATTCTGTCATTTCAAATATAGGCCGAATAAAAATGTACACAAAAACAAAACAGGACATGGAAATGTAAAACAAAATAAAATAGGATTTTTAAAAAGTGTTGAAGTGTGAGAATCACAAGAGACACTGCCCATGAGTTAATGAAGGTGTATTATAATGTCAATGTGACTGTTTTTGCTTTGGTGATTCAGCCTTTGCACGGACTCGGTCAGCTTCAGTGTGTTAGTGACGCTCTTAGAAAAGCATCAACAAAAAGGGATTTTCAAGTTCACCTTGTACCCTCTGCAAAAAGAAGTACCTCAGGTGCGGATGTGGTGCTTTGGACGATGAAGACACTCATCTCAAGAGAGAGAGCACCGCCTGGATCATAAATCCTGTTACACACTGATCCTCACTACCTCAACAAGTCACTGAACTTGGCTCGGCTTGTCCACTCCTTCAGTTCTCTGCTTCAACTTCTGACATGTTTCCTTGACTCTCAGCTCTGGTCTAAACCCGTGAGTCCGCCGCTTTGACCCCAGAACAAATTCTTATATCTGCAGTCGTTTCACAGCTTGAGTGTGTATTTTTACCCAGCGATAAGACCATTTACTGTTATACTTCCCTAATACTCATGGACGGTGGTCTTCTTCTATTGAAGCACTTTTAAATATATACTTTATAAATATAGGTTTATATGAGCTGATCCCCTGTGGACGACATGGATACAAGAGAAGATGTGATAATTCTCTGCGGGATAAATAAAGAATCCTATGATAACCATTAACATGCTAATTAAATTCTACCCAAATGAATGCAATGAGAGTTATGGATAAAGAGCTAATACTGTGCTCATGCCTGTGTGTGTGAGTAATGAACTTCTACTTTGTGATGAGTTTTGAATAAATCCAGCTGCTCCAGACTCTCCATTATTGAGGCTTATTCTGAAAGTTATCTCTGTTTCCAGAAGAGTCCAGTGAATAAATCACCCTGCTGAAGGCCGAGAGTAAAAATGTTGGTAGTGTAGGTCAGCAAGGTTTTCAAAGTATAATGCAATGAGGACCTTAATATTCAATGTATGAATATTATTACTACAGAGCCAGTAATGTCCCGACAGGTGACATGTTGTTTTTATCTTGTGCGCACGAGATAACTACTGGTTTGCACAGGATTTTCTTACTTGTGTGTGTGAGAAAAATGTATTTAACTTGTACTTTTTATCATGTCCCTTCCACTAACATGGAGGAGCAGGGCTCAATACTGCAGCCAGCCACCAGGGGGGGCGATGGATAAGCTTTGGCTTCACTTTTACGGTGAACCTGAACGTAATCTCTAAGTGAGTTGAATTCATTTGGGAACGCGCTCGTTAATAACAGATTTAATATTTAAATGATTCTATGTGTTCTAATGCAAGAACATTTTGATGACAGCTAAATGAAAAAAGGATAAACCCAGTGTTTGTGTTTAAAGCGGCAGAGAAACAACAGAAATGAACCTAAGAACAACAATATGTATAGTTTTTAATTCAAAGAAATAAACAGCTCCTCCGACGGTCTTATCTCAATTAAGCAGCATTTCATCTCGATTACCTGTCAAGAAACAAAGGGGAGGCGTCACGCAGAGAAGTGGACGGACAGGGGACTGTTCTGAGTTAACAGACGAAGATGATGCCGCAGCAGCCTCTTCGCCGTCTCTGATGATTTATTACATCCAACACGTTAACGAGTGTTTGTGGTGTTTTCAGAGGCATTCGCCCACTAAAGATGTTCTCTTTAACAAGCAGGTAGCCATCGCTGTTTGATGAGAGCGATCAATAATGAATGAAATTGACTAGTGCATATTAAGAGCGCGGGAATTATTCATTGGATTCGTGGGAATGATGAATTTGGCAGGATGCACATGTCGTCCATCACCTGAGTGAAGAGGATCTGAGTTCTGCTCGTTACACCAGTTTGTTCTGTTCAGATCACGTGTTAGTTCATTTATTTATTTCATTTATTGTAAGTTGTTGGCAAAAGCATTAATCTCCAGATTTCATCGTCTCCGCATTAACTGACAAAATGAAATCAGTGAGTAAATATTGTTGTCGTGGTTTTATATCTGCCTTGGACTGAAATAGATGATTTCAAAGCCGCTGGATTTTTTAATCATGTTTTCACCGAGTTAAAAAAGAGGTTTTCATCTATAGGAGCAGCAACATGATGTGTGATAATTGAATGTCTGTCTTTTCCTCAGTGATGGATGTAGTATTCACATATTTTATTTTATTAAATACCATTAATGAAACAGTGTAAAATACACAGTTACGAGCGGACTATGACCGACGTATCCATTGGCCGATAACAATCAGACATTTCGCTTCCAGAATTTATGTTTATCAACATGAACTGAATGTAAAGTTTTTATTTTACAGAATAAACAATGAAGAAAAGATTTAAGTTCAGATTTTATGAAAATAAAATTGTATTTTCTTTGCATTTAAACAATTAAACTGTAAAATATCAAACCTCAAACATTTCTTTGTCATTAGGTTTCCATAACGACGTACAGAATCCTTCAGCCGTCAGTAAAGAATGAAAACGGGGTTTTTTGAAAGTCGTCACAAGCAAAGATCAGAACTTATTTTTATATATTTTTAAACTAAATGTGAAAAGTAAAAAAGAAAGAGTTGAAAAGAAAGGTTGCACACTGTGCTTCAGTAAATGTTCTTACTCCACCACTGCTTCCACTTCTTTATTTTATTCCAGTGTTTCATAATGATCATATGATTCTTTTCTCATCCTAACAACCCTGTTTCCCTGACAGGGATCGATATTTTAATCATAGCCGGTAAATAGACTCATCAGGATTTGCCCATGTGGCATGAAATTGGCTGTTTGCTACAAGCAGAGCTGTTTTTATGTCAACCTGTTTATCGTTGCATCACAAAACTCAGACATTATGAGGAGCAGATTACAGGATGGACGGTTCTACAAAACTCAGGTGAAGCTGTGAATCAGACCACATCCTGAGCCAGATGTTTCTTATCTTGTCGCCAGTAAAGCTCGAGATCCTGAACCCTACCTGGGCCAAACCCTGACTTAACGGACATCACAGATATTATATGTCTGCCACTGGTTTGGTTGATGGTAGAGTGGGAAACCATGGATTGGGAGATTGATGCTGCATCAGCAATAAACGCAGCCGAAGAAGAAGAAGCTGTGAGGCAAAAGCTTCTGATTTAGATGATCTGTGTTCCAACCCTCGCCTTTCTGCTCATGAGCTCTGGGTAGTTTCAAACTTTTCAAACATTTAACAACGAAATGATAAAACCACATGAGCTGTTGCTTTTAGAAATCCGGTCATGTGGAGTTAAAGCTTCTTCCTGTGTCGTGTAGGAGAGTCTTTCAGTCCGAGGCTGACTGGACCTTCTTCAGCTCGAGATGAATCATGGATGAAGTGTGAATTATAGAAGACGTGTCTCGGATATAGTCACGTAACATGTTTGCTCAGTATGTACAGCTGCACATGGATGTGACCTGCAAGCAGGATCAAGCTCTGTCATCCCTTGTTTCTCACCTGCTGGAACGTCCTATTAATACTCCGAGTTAGCAACAGTGCACTGAAGTGTCGGCTGTATCCTTGGCTACCCTGCCGCCTGATGCTGCCAGGTACACACACTCACCACCCGCTTTAAGTTAAGAGGTAAGAATTCAGTAAAGATTAATGTCTGAAAGCACACAGCCCGTACCTTCATAAATTAAACTGGATTACTCAATAAACCCCCGCTGTTGACATTTACAGTTTGCTTTCAAAATAAAATCACAGCACTATAGTGAAGAAAATCATTATGGATTTTTTTTTTTCCACAGCCAATAATGGATCCCCGAAGAACAAGTTCAACGAAAAGCATTTTCTTTGTACGAAGAGGTTTTATAATGTGAATGTGTGAACAACCTTCTCTGAGATTATTTGAGTTGGTCCTATAGATTTATCCTCACGTCTTATTTTATCTTGCTTTCTAGAGACAGGTCCACTGTGTATTAATTATGTGTAATTATCTTTGCAATACCTCATTATCCTCTGTGTGGTTAGAAATCGCAGCGTAATCATTCTCAGTGCGACAAAAGAGAGCCTTTGTGTCATTTTCAAAGGTCAATAGAATTTTATATTTTAGGACAAAGGAACTTATCCATATATTTTATATATCAGGCATTTGTTTTTCAAATTCTATACGGGAAGCAACTAAACACAAACCTTTGTGTTATTCACCGAGAACAGACAGAAGCCACTGTGGGAGTATAACACAGCACCAATCAACAGTTTTTCATCAAAACAATGGTTGGACAACAGTTCTTATTATTAATATTTCCACTTCACTGGAAAAGAATATGGCCCAACATTATGTGACGATGGGGAGCGATGAGGGAAGAAGGATGGATGATTCAGGGGAGGGCAAACGATGGGTCAAAGGATCCGGGAGGAAGAAGGATGAAGGGATGAGGGAAGGAGGATGAAGAAAGGATGATTCGAATAAACTGTCGGCTTGACAGCTGATTAGAGGTGTGACTGAGGCTCGGCTCCTGAACCTAAGAAGTTAACCAGCTAACTTCTTTTCCATGTTAAAAATATGTTGGTTGAACATTTTGTTTTTTAACTGTGGAGACGATGCAAACCTCATAAAACACCGAAGAATAAAAGAGTTTGTTTGTTGTGGCTGACGGTTTATTTGCTTTGTTTGCATTTCTTCTTCTAGGTCAGACTCGTACCCATGATGCAGTTGGACGTGTGGGCTGAGGAAAGGGCTCTGGGTTATCACCCTCCTGCAGAGGGGCTTCAGCCGATGGACCCTGACAACATGTCGACTCCCACTGAGGCTGTTAGCCCTCCCTCCCTCCCTCCGCCCTCTAAGGAGCCTGCCATGATTCCTATTATCTGCAAGCGTCTGTGAAGAGGTGTGAGCAATGCTCATCATCAAATGTATTATGTACCAGTGCATTATAACTCATTAAAGTTAAATGACCTACCGCTTCCAACAAGGGAGCGCCACTAGTTTTAAGACTCATCGTTATCTAGAATGTGACTCAGTCGGCTGCAGACCTCCACAAACCCTGACAGTTCCCTTCAAGATCAAGATCCATGAATTGGTCTCTGGGAGATTGGTGAAAAGGTCCTGAACCGCAAAGTTAAATAAAGTGGGAGAGAAAATGTCCCAACATTCCTCATGAAACCAAAATTACACACATTTATAAATATCAGTCGTCTAAACATGTCTGATCTTTCTCATCAAGACTCAAGAATCATTCTCTGATAAAATCTATGAACATGTTGAGAAACGTCTTATCTCACAATGTTAAAGAAAGAATGTTTTATGGGTTCTTCATTAGGTGATGCCCCGACTCTGCACAAAGTTCGGTTCATTAGTTTTTCCACAATCCTGCAGACGAAAATAGAACCTCTTCATCAGAGTGGTACTGTTTCTAAAAACTAGAGAGAACTTCATCTTTCTGTGAATTTTAACCAACTACAGCAGAAGTTGCAAGTAAAGTTTCCGTTCAGGTGATCAAACCGGATCATCTTTGTCCTCATGCGAGCTAGAACCTGTTGATCCGGCGCCATGTTTGCTGCCTGTGATAACACATACACAATTCATGACAATAAGTGGGTGATATCGGCGCCCGAGCAGACTTCCAACTCGACGTGAACGCATCGTGAGCCAGGGCCCACGACATCAAAGCGGGCTGAGCTTCCCAGGCCTGCGGTGAAGGTGGCAATGGTCTGAAAACATTTTCTCCATCTGAGGTGCATTTGCATGTCATTACACGGAGATCTCAGCACGGCCCAATCAGAAATTATTTTTTATGAGCTGGGTTTTTCCTTGGCACCAGACGTGAAGTGAAGGACAGGAAGCGGAGAGGCACAGAATTTAAATACAGTCAGCCGATCCACTCAGATAATCTGATCCCAATCAGGCACCGGATTCTACAAAGCTGTTTCCTACTGGACCGAATCACAATTCAGAATTCGGTGCCTGAGCTCTGTTCAGAAATAGCTGCTCTGCTCACACTTTCCTCTGGTGGCAACACACTCTCTACATGGCTCTGGTTAGCAAGTAGCTACCTCTAACCCAAATCGACGGGGCAACTAAAAGCCCGAAGCCAAACGGATAAAAGTGTAAATGTATTTTACGTGAGAGGATTCTGACAACAATTCCATGAAAAAGTAGGAACATTACAAACGTCAGTCAGAGTGAGAGCCTCCGCGTTAAGTCGGGAGAAGTCGATGTGAGAATGAGAGATGCAAAAATTAAAAAGCACATGTCGGAGACACCGACAAAGATGTCTAGTGTGTTTATGGCCGTCGGAGCTTAAACCTTCCTGCCCCCGTCTGCTGCACTCGGCTGCTCCACCTCTCGTCTGAATAATGCAGAGGATTTATTGCTGTTGTGAACGTGTCTGTGCACAAAACCTCCCGCTGTGTTGTGCATGTGTGAAAGGCAAACTGGGGATAAAGTCCAGACCCAATTCTCTGGACTTTATTCACAGGTCATGTCTGGAAGCTGCTTTAATGAAGCACCTGGCGACGCACAGGACGCGTTTGAAAGCAGAGGGATGCACCGTGTTTTGAATCCCTGCACGACCCCATAACAGGCACCGCCGGCAGTGAGGGTATCCCCAGGTTAGTCAGTACACGTTTCACTTATGTAACTTTGTTAAGAGTCTTGCATTTACTTATATTTCTATGTTAAAGAGAAGCAGACTTAAAATTCCACCCACTAATTTGCCTCAGCAACAAACAAAGCCGTTCTTATCGCCGAAAAAGAAAAGAAAGAAACATCAGTTCTGGCACAGTCACCATTTTAAAAGTCAATCCATCACCAGTGCTGCTGCAAATGATTATTCTTATTTTCCAGCTCCTTCACTGCATCACGCCTGTGGGAGCAGGTAAACACCATCTTCCTGGTTGTGTCTCAATAACATGCAGGTGAGTTGTGTTGTAAATACACAATCCTCACATGCACATCAGGTGTCAGTCAGTTTCCAAACCACCCACACACTGCTGTGAACGTTGTGTGTGTGTTTGATCACACACTCACACACACACACACACACACAGAGACGGCCTCAAACCCAGCGCCTCTGGATGGATGTCAGGATGGGACGGCGGGAGCTGTCACCGCTGCCGCTGCTCTGCATTCATTAAACGCCGATAAATAATAACTGAGCTGTGTCCTCCAAGTTAGTTTTGTGTTTGGGCAAGAAAAGTTGAATTTTTCATCGGCACTTGTGTTCATAAAACATGCATGATTATTTGGTTTGTTGTTTGGCTGCAGTCTGGCGTGAAAAGCACATCCTTTAGTGTCCATCTTACTGGACTTTTTCATCTCCGAGGATTCATCATCACTCCTCTGAAAACCTTGAAGGTGTAATTATCAAGGAAAAAGCCTCTCAACGGTTAGTTTACCTTCCCTTCAGTTTTCAGGCTGCAGACAGGACATGCTTTCAGAGGGAAACCTTGAGCCTCAATAAAAACTTTAAACTGCTGTGTTGCCAGCCATGATGAATAATGGTTTTGTTGTCCTTGGTTGCAAACCACCATTCCCTCAGAAGAGACAAAAGAATCATCCAAATGGATTTATTTGAAACGTGAAAATAATAAAGCTAAACCCATCAGGACCCTGGTAACTGTGCTCATCCTGCTCCCAGCCCGTCCCCTCTGATGCTCGCTCGCCAAATGCTCCGCAGCAGCTACTGATTACGCAGCATTTCAAGCAGTGAATAATGTTTGTTTGGACGGGGAGAGACGCTGGCACAGCACATTGACCTGGAACCTAAGAGTTGTCAACATGAGTGCGTGAAGGCAGCTTGTTTCTGCCTCTCTATTGGCACCCTGTGTTTCAGCATTTCCCCCCGAACCCCACATTGATTTTCTCCCTAAGTGCAACGTCGATGTGTCAAAGCCGCAGAAGGGATCTCGTTACGTTCCACTGAGGATTCGTTTCACGTCATATTTATGTGTAAAAAAAAAAAAAAATCACCTTGAAACTGTTTGCAGACATAAAATCATGAAAATTGGGCGTGGACATTGTCTGTCTCATATAAAGAGGACAACAGGAGATTTTCTGGGTCGGACTCATTCAGGCGAGGGGTGTGTGACTCTTCTTTCTCTCCTGAGATGTTTGGATTGTTCCAGTTTCGTGTCTGCAGCACATTCAAAATGTCATCAACGCTCACTCGATTGAAGTGAATCCCTCCTCTGCAGTGCTTGACTCTTTTCTGAAATTTAGAAAAGGAGGGGATTTATGTGTCAAAGTCAAATGTGTGTGAGTCAGCTGCTCTGGACTTCCTCTTGAAGTTTCCCTGCCAGTCCCCGATAATAATGTCCCAGTGAGGCCATGTGAGAATACAGAAGACAAATCTGTGTCTCAGAGAAGCACGAAGAGGACACAGACAAAGACGCCAACAAGGCTCAAGAGCTTTTGGCCCAAAGGATGTGTGGATGTTTTCCACAGCAGAATCGATATGTCATGTCCTGCCTCCTGCTGCTCTACCCCGGCTCCGCCCTTCTCCTGATTGCAACATTTTCCTGTTGTTTTTAAATGCGCCCGGCCCGGACAACGTCCTGGTGCTTCTTTATGCATGAAAGACAAACTCCAGAGAATGTCCAAAACCTAATTTTACGTACATCCTGTCTGAAAACATCTCGTCACATCGTGTCTGACTTCTTGTTCTCAGGTCGAGGGTCGAATCCTAAAGAAGCTGCAGCAACGCCCCCGGCTACATTTACAAAATGAACCTTTTCATCAGCCGAAATGAAAACATTTGCATCATCACAGTGTCTGTCAGCCTGCGAGTTCAGGAGGAAACCATGAGCTCGAGGCTGACAACCACAGACGAGGAGGGGAATTTGGAAAGTGAAGAGAAATGTGAGGAATAACAGCTGTCTTTTCTCTCTTTAGGGGATTTGCTGTCAGTAACAGAAATATTGAATATTATACCCACCTCTTCTCTCTGTTTGTGAGCTGCACAAACAACCGCTCACCTCCGGTGTGTCGGGGCGGAGGCAGCTCGCTGCAGTCGATCATCGGCGTTAATCAGTGCGTGCTCCGTGCCGCTGTAAGGAAGTTAACGGTTCTGTACAGACGTGATCCTCATTGATCTCGGGAAGTGTTGAAATGTACTTTTCCGGGCACCTCAACTTTCCCCCCAGCCCGTCTGTCTGCTTCTATTTCCAGCAAAGATTTCTTACCTCATCTCCTCAGAGAAGGAGCTTTAACTTACACGGAAGAATATATGGAAAGAGAAATGTGATTTTCTTCTTTCAACCAGTCATATAAAGAGTTGTAGCCCGTACCACAAATGCAACATGTCTTGTCTCAGCATTGCATTCTGGTCTATGGAGGCAGCTGTCAGTGCACGGCTGTTATCTCTGCTTCTGCTATGATGGATCTCTCCCTGTATGGTTTCTGAGCGCCTGTGAAAATGGTCTAGAAAGAAGCCTCTCCCTTTGATTCGCGGGGAATGACACTGAAACCTGACATTTACTGCTGATGTTTTATATAGTTAAAGATATTTCTGCTGTCAGGCTTCATTGTAGCTGCTCTTGAAACATCCTGACGTGAGTTCACAGTCTCCGTGACTGGCCTGTTATCCACAGGGATGAAATAAAACTAAAAAAAATAAAATGTTGGCTACATGGATGGCAGCTTCTTCGGTCGGTTCTCAGCAGTTTGATTCTAAAAGGTATTTGTCGGAGGCGATATGTTATACTCGTGTAGTTTAAATAGTATTAGTACAGATTGTTTGCAGGATTAGGTAGAAACTACTGAACCAATTTAAAGTTTGGGTCCAGAAAGAACTCTTTAAGTTTTCACGGTGGCCGAGACGTCTGAGATGCATGAACCACAACACAACCTCAACAACCACACAACGGAAACACCAGTCGCCGCTTACAATCGGAAGCTTTTCTATCTAGAGGTGTTAGGATACAGGTGTGTTTTTCATTTTTGCAGTCGTCCTGTGACTTCAGGTTTTACGTTGACGCTAGAGGAAAGACAAACTGAAACATTCAGCTTCTCCTCCCCTGCAGTGCGGCTGCTCCTGAGCGGCTGGATGTGAATGCTGGTTTGTTGGAGCCCCACTGCCATGATGACCCTTTATTACAGGTTAGTCAAGGTGTAAATGGCTGCTGTGCTCGCAGATTGATTCAGTCTGACTCACCCCTGCACTCTGCATTGTAACAAATTACCGATGAGCTGCTTCCATTCCACTGCTGAAAAGCCACTGACGTGAGGCGCCACAGGAATAATGAGTTAAACCAGAGACGTCCTGTTATTACAGCTGCAGTCGTGCTGTTAATGTGAGCGTCAGAGGTGTAATTAAAGGGATCAGATGTAGATATATGGCTATGAAATGACACAATAGAGTCGATGTCTGCTCCAAGTTTACTGTATTTATACACTTTGAGGTCATCAGGTCAGAAATTAAGTTGCCGCTGCCTTTTTTTTTTCGTGACCAGAGAGCTTTACTATTTTCTCTCGTACACAAGCGCAGCATCAATAAAAGGTTCATATAAAATATTATTAGTTTACAAGTTTGTTCTGTTGCATATATAAAAAGTGTTTCTGAAATTTGAAACATTAATTTTGATCGTATTTCTTGAGTATTTTTAATTTCGTGCAGCGTCTCCAAGGCTCCACCGTGACCTTAACATGTTGTGCGACGCGTACACACAAGATACGATCACAAAGAACACCTGTGACTCTTCCCATGTAAATCTATAACCATGTTTTAAAGTTTCATATGTGATTAAAGAGACAGGGGCTGCAGCAGTTTACTGCAGCACTATACTGTCCTGGACTGTATGGAGGAGTCGCTGCTGACAGGAGCTGCGGAGCTCAGACCCCCCCCCCGGCGCTTCGTCTCAAACTCACACACGGATAAAACTTGGCAGCTCCTCGCAGCCTGTGGTGTGTTCTGTATGAAGATGTGTTTGCTTTTCGTGAGGGGATTTTTTTTTTATTATATTCATGAAGACAATATGTGCAGATGCAGATGAGAGAGTGACAGGAAGGAAAATGTTTTAAAGCTCAGTCAGTTTCTTTTAGTAAAACTGAATCTGGCTCATAGAATTAAACTGCTTACATCTGAAGATTCATCTGTGGAGCAGTTTGATGCAGGTGCATCGATAAGACAAGAAAACTTGAGGAACACATTTTTGCATATTTTATATTCATTTAAATTTTACCTTTTGAATTTCTACTTTACTTTTATTGCCCATTTTGTACCTTCACCATGTTTTATAGCTGCTGCTGCTGTAAAAGGATCATTTCTCTATCGTTAGATAAATAAAGTTTATCTCATCTTTTTTGTGGAACTTTCAGGAATCACGAGAAGAAGCAATAATAATGTGTATTTTTATAGACAACAATAAATAAGAACATCAGTCGAAACTGTAATATTCAATTTAAATATATTCCTGTTTGACTGTGCAGGTCTGGGTCATTGGCGATCAGCCGTCAGCATCTGTCTCTTCAGCCTCGTGGACGCACTCTTTCTCTCCTAATGACCCGCGAGCCTCGTCTGAGTTCACAAGACTTTGAACTAACAGAGTAAACACAAGCCAGACTTCAAATGAAACGCTCCGAGTGTGGATCTTGTGAACGGGAGCAGCTGAAGGAGTAGAACTGCGATGCAGCAGAAGCTGGTTGAACTCACGTCTGTGCAGGATCTTCATGCCACTGCAGCGAACGCCTGCAGACCGGCCACAGCGAGGGGGGGAACAGCGGTGACCCGTGGACTTCAAACACTGGTAGGACTCGTGCCAGGATCTGATCAACACGCAGGGACACATGCATGGATGAAGGTGTCTCATGTGAACTATACTGTACAGTTAAAATGAAACCAGGATCTCTGCTCTGCTGTTGTACCATGCTGCCGTCAGCCACCGCAGTTTCAGTCTGCAGCTGCGTCTCAATTCAGGGGCTGCATTTAAAGACTGATTGCATCCCAGCGCCTCGACCAGCCCGTCCCGTCTCCAAGGTTTTTTTTTCAAATGCAGCCAATAAATGTGTTCTTTCATCCTCCGAGAAACTACGGCTTCACTGTGCTTCGGCGAAAGAACTGTTTTTCGAAGAGGCAGCGGTGACGGCAAGCGACGAGACATCTGATGCTCGAGTATCAGGCTTCACCTCAGATTAACAGCTGTGTTAAAAACCAACGGGCACTGAAACGCTCTTGTTGTGTTCGGTTGCAGCTTTGTTGCTAAGCAACAGGAATAAGAGCAGGACACGCGGGCGATGCAGATCACGGGAAAAAAAAACCCCTCTGTAGACCAGACTTCAGGTTCATTCAGTTCTTTCAGTTCAGCCTTCAAGGTTTACCCATGAAGACCAACTCTGTCTGAGGCCTCACAGGGACCGAGCTTACGCAGATTATATGCTGGACTCATTTGAGATCAACATGACCTTTGACCTTTGACCACCCAGGTGTAATCAGTTATTCCATGAGTGTGAAACATTTGGGGTTATCACAAGGCCTTCAGCTCGTTTGTGCGTCCAACTGAATGTTCGAGCTTAATGTAAATGAATGGACGGACTGACGGACGGACAGGGAACCCAAAAACATTCTGACTCTGGCCACTGGCTGTTGCGGAGGCATTAATCGGTTTGTTGTGAAAGTTAAAACAATGTTTAAGATGTAAAGTGCAGAAGCAGAATCATTACCTCCGTACAGTGTATAAATCAAACATGTTTGCATCAGTCCTCTGGTGAAGTATTAAGTGGCCAATGAGCCGAATCCTTCAAGGTTAGAGCGTTCTTCATGTACGAGGCGACTGGGGCTGAATCCCTGATAACATCTCTGCTCACGCAGCCGACATCAAGAAAAGCAAGTTTGATAAATGCAGAAAATACTCATTCAGCAAATGAAGCAAACGGACAAATCGCTTGTGTATTGCATTTTCTTTAGTACTTTACATTTAACAGGAAAATACGAGGGTTTGTTTTCGAGAGAATACATGAAATTTAACGGTGCTCTGTACATTAACATATTATAGTCAGTGTGGTGGTAACTTGGCACAGCCAACTGAGTCGTGCACATCGTGCACAGTTTCCACAGGGAGAGCAGGAAAATACAATTCAAGATCTTCTATTACATGTTGTTAAGAAGACTAAAGTTTCTATTAGCAGCGTAAAGACAATTAAAAAAATAACCAATGTATGCAGCGTTACTGAAACAGCATTACAAAAAAATGAAAAAACTCAGACGAAAGCGAAGTAGGATGTAAAAATGATCTATAAACCAGAGTTTTTCTGTTTGTATAATATTATGTGCAACATATTTACATATTGTGTGAATAAAATTGTCGGGTAAAACTGGAAAAACCGTAACCAAACAGTGAAGGAAGCTGCTATTAGACACTTAATCCATTACACTGATGCCATCAGATTGAGGCTGACAACACTAAACACAAAACAGCCAGTTTAAGTTAAGGAGCCTACATTCATCCTGAGACACGGAAAAGTTAAAAAAAAACAAAAAAAACAACGCTTCCAGCTTCTCTCAGTTTTCATGGCAGATCGAGTTTGATGCTGTGGCTGAAGGTCGAGCTTGGACTCGCAAAAACAATGTCTCATCCTCTTTTTCTTTGAAAAGATGTTAACACAGATTATTTTACAGCTCGTTGTTCATTTTCAAACACATGGAAAATAAAGCGATCATGCAGAAAACCAAAACCTTTAAGTCCCAATCCAGGATTTATCGAAAATATCAAATGTGGGTGAATATATATTTACATGTAGAATATTGAGAGGGATGGTTTACCGAAGGAAAAGAATCTCTGAGCGTCTTGTGGAAAAGTAAAACCTGTTTTTACAACGTAGCTGTGAGGACGATACTGTCGTCTTCAGATCCTGTTTAACAAAAGTATTCAGCTGTTTCATGTCATCGTCCAACGAGTAAGGAGTTTGGGAACTAAACAGAAAACATGACGCTGGTATTTCTCGTATAACAGCACTTCCACAAGGAGAACGATTCTGGATTGGGACTTTAATGAGGCTGCTGGGGCTGAGAGGCAGGAGGGATGGAAAACAAAACGAACAGAGCTTAGCGCACATCATCACCACAGAGAAGTGACACTGGTTTTCTCAGCAAAGATCTGTCAGTCAAGTCAGTTAGCACAAAATGATAAGAAAAACCCGAGCCCTTAGAAGCAGCAGAGGAGAGAAATTAAAGGAAAGTGACACGGAAACAAAATGTCTGTCTCGTAGTTGCTTCATTAGTCCTGAAAAGATCTTGTTCCGTGTGAGATCTGAGCTGGAGGAGCATCAACCTTCCAACGTCGTCTCCAGTCGTCCACACCAGTGTTGAAAATTCACTGCAGCTGCAATTAAATATACAAACTCTGCCCTCGTCATGAGCTCAGCTACTCTGCGTCTGGCTGCCTCGCAACCTCCCGTCGAAATCGCACTTTCTGCTCTTTCCGAACTTTCCTCTCTGTTTTCGTTGTAGTGTCGTGTTGTCAGTCAACCCTTAAAGTCGGGGTAAAGGATTTTGTCTCTAAACACATTAGACATGTTAGAAAATAATCACTAGGATCATGTGAGGAGACTAATCTGTGAACGACTGACATGTGTTCGTATCTCTTTTGTGTTTGGGATTTTTTTGGGGGCGCGCTAAGAATCGAGGCTCAGCGACGCATGAGCCCAACTTAGCACAACCCCTCCTGCACGACTGTGACGATGTATATAAAAAATAGAGCACGTTAGCATCAGTGATTCTCCTGCTGAATTGTCTGTTTCAACACCTACTACAATTCGCTAGCTAGCTACCTCCTGCACAATGCATCGTCCCCCGCATTCCAGAATATGCAGAACAGGTCTTCTCACTTGAACTTCACAAGAAAGAGGAGATGAAAAAGAGGAGGTGGACTGATGGAGAGACGAGGATTGTTGCCAGAACACCTGCGTTTACACTGGGTCACTTTCATGGTGGACAACTCGGATTCACGATTTAATCTGCTCCCACTGGCGAATGGGGCCGAACGTTCTTGTTCCGCAGATGAGCGTAAGCTGCCTTGTGTGCTTGTGATTGTGTGTAAAGCAAATGTGGGCGGGTTTGTCTGAGCATTCGGATTTCCTACCAACACTGTTTGTTTCAGCAAAAAATGGAAAAAATATTGAAAAAGTCACACTTTCTGTTTTCCTTACGAAGATCGTTTCAGTTCAACATCGCAAATTAGCGCTTCTGCACAAGAAAACCTGCACTCGACCGCCACTGCTGTTCTCACTCACTCTGAATTGCCAATGAAGCCAATCAGCATCCTGAGATTCTTGTTCGAACAAATCCTCCGCAGCGTCGACACAGCCCCGAGCATCACAGACGATTTATCCACCAGTCAGAGCCGCGAGTATCTGACCCCGTGAACGAAATTCAGCCAAAGCAAATCTGTGACCCCCCCCCCTTTGGGTAAGATCTCATATATCAAACATAATGGGGATTATATACGCAACACAGTGGGTTTGAAACACATCATGACGACATGGGATGACCGTGAGTTAAAGGATGGAGCAAAATCAATGATTTATTCAGTAATCTTCTTTGTGGGCGGACGACATTTTCCTGCAGAGTTTGGAGGATCTTGTTTTCAGCGAGAACGTTTCCAACAATACCTCGTAAGTTTTTCATTCTCCCGACGGCCGGGTTCCAGCCTGAATTTAAGGAGGGCAAATAAATCATCGGGAGATCCCATCTGTCGCAGTTCCGATGCAAAGCAAACTCCCGCTTTCTTCAATCAAATGCGACACCGGTTTTTTGAAAAGCTACAGTTCTGTCAAGACGTCACTGAGGCAAACGACAAGACTATAAAAGTTTCAAGACATCCGCCAGCCGCACACACTTTCTCTCAGTCGGAGTAAGTAACGTGTTAAATGTTCGCGCCGGAGGTGACTCCCGCTCGATACGATATATACATATACTAGAGAGAGGAATGTCTGCATGTAGGCCTGACATGGCATGCGTGTAATGCATGGTAACATATTTACTTCTGCGGTGTGTATGAATGATTATATAATTACAATACAAACATTTACAAATTTGGAAAAAAGTTGCTGATTGTGCCTCGGGATCCCCTGCCATGCAAAGACTGTAAGAGATCCTCACGATACACAAGCTCTTTTCTATTTATACCTCATGCTGGAGATCAGCTGTAGTATTCTACACGGTCTCTAGCTGTGGCGAGGAAACGTGTCTGTTGACGTGAACTGTGACCATTTTGATAAGGCATTAGATTCGATGGGGACCAGGAGGACTAGCTGTAGGGCACTGTTTGAGACTACCTATGAAATGTAGAAAACTCGAAAGAATGACCATGAGTACAAATCATGAGTGTGCTGCACCGAGAACAACAATGAAAGAAGGTTTTGCCGTTAAAAGAACCATTTTTCCTACTTTGGCAAAAAACAAAAGGATTTTTTTTTTAAAACTTTCGTGAGAGTCTTTGACAGTTTCCTGTTCATCAAAGGCCTCTTAGTTTGGCGTAGGTACAGTCACTACAGAGTCCCAATGAACCAGCAAACACGTGGCTCGAACTAAACCTCCTGTCCACATCAGGCTGTCTCTCCAAACTGGTCCCGGAGCAGCTCTCACGTCGGGCCATGGCTCGGCTCCCCCGGTGAAACACATATTTCCTGTAGCCACAGTTTTTTACAGATTTCTCCAGTGATCGAGATCCTCCGCTCGAGTCTTTGGCTTCCTCCGTTCTCTTCTGTGTGAGCGTGTATGAGATTACAGCACTGTGCAAACTAAATGGAACAGACCTTAACCGAAACAACAATTGGCCTTTTAGTTTGTGAAAAATTACCTTTCACAGAGGTGAAAAAGAGAAAAATAGAAAGTAACGTTTCTTTAGAAAGCCGAGAGCAGTGCTTCACACTGCACCGCTTATCTCAGGCTATTTCTTTTATTCTGCGCATGTAGTCGTGCAGTTCCTCTGGGTCTTGAAAGCCCATATCTTGGCAAACCCACTGAATGTCCTCCTCATCTGCAATGGGGATGGAGTTGTAGGGCAGCTCCTCTGTGGGGAGGGTGGTGAAGGTGGTGAACTTCACTCTCTTGCGCTTGGAGGTGGGTGAACTGGCGTCCTCGCTGTTCTCCTTCGTGGAGCCACCAGAGCTGCCGTCACCTCGGCCGTGGACCTGGCTTTGAACGCTAGTCTGGGAACTGCCACTGCTGTGGTGGTCGCCGTGACAGCAAGTCTGTACGCCCTCCAAAGGGTTACTGGGACTTTCTATCTGCTGCGGCGACAGATCGCACTGGGCCCTCAGTGGTTGGCCGTTTCCCAGGAACACCCAGTGGTGGGAGTGGTCCATGTTGGCCTGACCTTCTGGCGGAATCCGCTTGTGTCGGTATTTAAGCACAAAGACGATGCAGTTGATGAGAAAGACTAAGATGGCGAGACAGAAGACTCCCAGTAAAGCATACATGCCAATCTCGAGGTCGGTCATGTTGCGAGGTGAATGCACAAAGTCGTCTTCCTCCTCTTCATCACTCTCAGTCGGTTGCTCCTGATTGCTAATCGTGGGGAAATTGGTGTAATCGATGGGAACACTGGCAGGCTGCTCGTTAGATGTCTCATAAACTCTTCCATCAATGTTCGGATCAATGATTGTACGTCTCGTGACGGGCGCCAGTTCAATCTCGCCCTCTGTGGTGGCCTCTTCCTCAGAGTCTTCCTCTGGGCCAAACCGGACCTTCGCATAAACTGCAGCCGATGCGATGACGCTCTTGCGTTTCGTCTTCTGGCACGCCTCACAGATAGTCATTTCTACACGAATCATGTCACCAGATCCCTCCCCCTCCGCCACCACCACGGGCCAGCGCTGCTGAGGCTCCTGAGACACGGACACCACTTTGTCGTCCAGCGTGGAGGCATTGAGGTTGTAGTCTTTGGGATCGAAGTACGTCAGGGTCGCGGCTGTGTTGTCGCTGAAAAGCATCCAGATAGAAAAACTGGCTTCCTGTTGAGACAAAAAGACAGAAATAGAATATTGATTAGTTAGTTTCTCTAAAATAACTTTCTGCAACCATTTGTTTTTTAAATGTTCAGTGTCATCTGTCTGTGTATTTTCTGTTCTGTCGTGTAATTATATGTTTGTCTTTATGCGAGGGAATGGATGTCCTGGGATGTAAGACATATTTCAGAAAGGATTCTAATCTAATCAAATCTATGCTTTTCTCTCACATGTATATTTTCATACAGATATAAGTAATTCACAGAAAAACAAAGCTGTGGCTCTGGCACTGTTTATATTTCCCTAAAGAATCCTTCAATGGTCCATTGAGTCTTTCTGAGCTCTGGATTTCAATGTCTGATCCCGACCGAGCCTCTGAAGTTCTGGACCTGCAACAATCACTAAATCGTGAGCGTTTGTGAACATCCACAGTTCCTCACGCTCGGCTCAGGCCCCGACAGGCACACGGACGACCTGCCTCTGATGTGCGACCCAGAAAAAAAAAAAGCACTTTTAAGCACGGAGGACGACGAGGTGAATGTCTGCGTTGTCCTAAAACACAGCTCCGCTCTGCAGACAGGTGGACAGACGTGGGACATGCAGCAGCGGGTGCTTCCAATGATGCTGCATTGTCCGTCTCTTCTTGGTTTGTTTGTGTTGAGTCTCATTTTGTGTTCTCTGTCACTGCGTCTCCGCTCCCCTGCAGAGACGCCGGATGAGATGCACGCTGGGTATTTGACAACATTGATCTGCCGCACAGTAAACCGCGACACCGGCGACCATGTAATCAAAACGCGTTTGACAGTCCCCTGTGTTTACAACTTGTTTCAACCAACAATTATCGAAGCTGACAAAGAGGAAAAAAGTGACGTTTCTAAAACAGAGCCCGACACGTTGATGTCTCCTCTAACAAAAGACAGGTGCACGCTGCGTCATCTCAGGGTAAAATTCAGTCCAGTTTGGGAGATGACGGCTTTGTTGTGATGGCGTTCCACCAGGAGCCAATCCCCCATCATCTCAGGACGACACGATGAAGACAGCCTCTGATACGGATGATTTGAATAATACATCGAACGACTCTGCTACGGAAAAAAATCTGACGGAGGGGAGAATAAATGTGTGTGGGTGTTTTCGACACCGACAAAACAACTGGCACCTGCTGTTCCATGAAGATCTGATGCAGGGACGTAGGAGGTGATGAGTGTTGGGTAAGACTATTGCTAAAAAAGGGGGGTGGGGTGGCACTATTCTTTTTTTGGGATCTAACCTACTGTAGTGCTGGAAAATCTAAGTATTTCGAGTCGTGATTTGAGGAGAAAGTATAAGGAGGCTTTGAGAATGAAGGCCTCTGTCAAGGTTAATGTCAAAGCAGCGTTTCCCATTAATGATGAAGGCAACCGGTCATTTTCTACTTTGTCCTGTGTTTTTTTACTCTTCACATAAAGTTAACAAGATCTCTAACTTAGTATTTTGCTCTTTTGCTGCATTGTATACCTGTCTGCAGCGTTATTTACCATGTGGTCACTTACTGGACCCTTCATAAAGTTGTTACCGTTCACGCAGACAGAACGGAACACAGTCTACGGAGTGTGTGTACCTGTCGCTTTCTGTCAGTTACGTGTCGAACACGATCAAACATTTACTTATCCACTAAACAGGCAGTTTCGTTTCACAATCTTTTTTCAATTCTCTTATTTTAGTTTTCCTCTGATTTGTGTTTTATGGCAGCGGAACGTATGTGTGAATGTAAAATTAACATTAACGGCTTGAATTATAAAATCTGTCAAAAACTGCATCGACTTGAAAACTGATAACATCTTATCAAGTTGCTCATTTGAACAGAGATGGTTTATGATGAACCTTCGAATAGTGACGCTCTCGGTTCTGAAAGAACTTTGTCAAGTGGAAAAGAGAATAATGCAGAGGGACCTTGATTTTCCAACAATCCCCATCCATAGTTTATGTGTTTCATTCATTCTGAGAGTAATAGAGGACGTTTCGAAAGTTTTCCTGTGAAACAGAATCAAATGGCTTGAAATAGCTCCGGTGCTCCTCTGAGAGCTTTGCCGGCAGAGGAATTGGCTGCCTTTTATGGCCCGGCCTTGGAGAGCACTTAGGACAATACATTACAATAATTAAATTTCAAGGTAGCCAAGAAGCGGAAAGCAAGAAAAATTGGAATTTAATGCTCGCTTCTCTTTCACTGATGCTTGATGTGGTTGTCGTTGCATTTTTAGCGAATCACGGGCCAATGAAAGGGCAGAGCAGAAGCTCAGACACACACACACACACACACACACACACACACACACACGTATCCCTAGGTGAAGCGGGGCTGCCAATTAATTCTTTGAAGTGAATGGCTGTGATCCCTTTTCCTTTGTGGGGAGACGGAGGTAAAGAGAAAACACTAATTTCTGATTTTCCAATTTATATATATTTTCAATCCATTCTGGCAATTATTCAATTAAAGCACAATATATGAGGAATTATTAATATTTGGAAATATATTAGCTCGGGCTAACGTGGAGTTTTATATTAAAACAGCACCGATGACAGTGAAATGTTCACTGTGTCCTTGCTGAAAGATTAAGCTCAGAAATAATTTAATTACCGAGAAGTGAAAGAGATGCCTGTTTGTTGACGGAGCCACTGGAGGGATTTGCAAATAATCTTTGTTTTACCTCTCTGGAGACACAAATAAGGAAACTCAATACTCAAGTGTTAAAAGGGAATAGGACGTCTTTTTAGCAATGACACTGAAGCACAACTTATTCAAAAAGATCTAATGTGTTGCCTTCGTGTTGGTTTGGACGTCAAGTATTAGAAAATTAACTTTCACATTTTCTCAGTATTTATTTGAAGACTTGATTCACTGTGTTTTCTGCCAAACCAACAGTTATTAACGTTGGAGCTCAACCACAGTTACTTTAAGCCTTTCAGTGACCTGGATATTTTTACTTCATCCTTATTAATGATGTATTTTCAACCACACGTTGTTAATTTTTTCAAAATAAAATGAACTTTACATTTCAGGCAGCTTTGGATTGAAGTCTTCCAGGAAGCAGACGAACGATATGCACAGTTTCCATCTTTAACTCGTTCGTATGTTTTTGATTTCCATTACATTTTGTGGAGTGGTGGGAAATAAGCCAAGGATGGAAATGTCTTCACTTAACATTACTGGATGGGGAATTAACCTGTTTCCTGAAAATCAAGATTGTATACAACTACACTGCAACAGCAAAATACAGCAACATGCTAATTTATGTGTTTAGCAAGTAGAAAGAATATTTTAGTGGGTTTATAATTAAATAAAGAAAAAGGTCACAGTGACGGTAACCTTTCCTAACCATAGACTGGACTGTGGAATCAAACCTCTGGTGGGACATCCACCGGGATTCTGCTGTACACATTCAATCATTCATTCAATAAAATTGTTGCTGAACATTTGTCAGACAGCGATTAACTTTCCCTGCAAAACCTATTTGCTGCAGGAGCAGGGTAGTGTGAGGACAAATGTTTTCTCCCTAGATTGGATGTGAGCACCAATAATGTGACCGTGGGAAGATGTTTGAATATAATACACTGTAATATAATGAATTGTAATATAATATGATATAATATTCCCTGTAATTCTCGTGTGATAAATGATGCCGTACCTGTTTGGGAGCGGTGAGCGTCTGAACGCCGGTTGCCTTGGCCACCATGGTGTGGCTGTTGCCGGGGCTGGGCTGCAGGGACAGGGTCAAGCCCGAGACGGCGTGAACCCGCAGCTCGGTGATGGAAACCTTGTCGTCTGTGACGGAGAACGCAGACTCTCCCAGCACTGCATCGACCGCCAGCGGAGACTCCACCTGCGGAGGGAAAACAAACCCCCTTTTTATTGTTTGTCCTCATGACAGAGGGACGTCGTCCAGAATAGACAAGAGCTTTATTGTCTTTCTGAAGCTCATAAAGACCGTGACAAGCCAATTTTGGATTAAAGTGCTCTGAGCTGATGTTTGCTCCAGTCCGTCTAGAATCCATGTGTCAACGCCTCTGTGCCTATCATCGTGAAAAACAAACAAACGTACAAAAAAAAAAACCACCCACTGGAGATGGAATCAATCTGTAACCACACAACGAAAAAAGTGCAATCCAGAGCCGTCACCTCCTTTTCAAAGTGACAGCTGGCAGAAACACTTGTGCCCATCTGAGCGTCTCCTTTTCGAGTAATGCCAGGCTCTTTGTGTGTGTGTGTGTGTGTGTGTGTGTGTGTGTGTGTGTGTGTGTGTGTGTGACAGGACTCTGGACCCGGTACTTTAAACACTTCTAAAACATTTCACTTTGCAATCGCGACGAGAGGTCGTGAGCGACTTGAACAATGTGAAGGGCAGTTCAAGCCAAGCAGCAGCCCGGTCCTGAGAGTCGTCTTCTCGAGGATTTTATGTAGATCGGAGTGGAACGATGGAGCTCTGACAAGTTCCCCCAATCATTCAGGGCTCCATTTATAATTACCATCATGCACTGCGAGATTGTGAAACACGACACTGCTCATCAAAAACACGTTTTATAAATGAATGAATGAATAATCAAGTGGTGAAAATGAATCATTCTGGTTCTTCACCTGAAGGACGCGAGGGAAGACGCCGACTGTGTTTTTCGATGCTTTCCACGTAATTGTTCTGATCGTTCTTCGCTGTAACGCCGCCTCTGGCTCAGATCTCGGTTGCCACATAATTTGGTGCAATGTAATTCGTCACACGGAAAAAAAGCTCGAGCCAAATCATCTGCGGGAACCGATGCATCTGCAGGTGTCTGGTTTTATTAATTTGGTCTCAGCGCGTTATGATTTCTGTCGCACTCAAGAAACTCGTAAACGTCCTCTCTATGATCAATCCATCCGTTTATTATATAAACTGCTTATTCTACGGGGTGTTGAGAGGCTGGCGCTGTCCGTCACAGGGCCGACAGAACCCAGCAGAACCCGGAGAACCCAGGGGAAACGAACGCACATTTAAACTCCACACTGACCCTGGAAGAACTCAGAGTTTATGGTTTGCAGTTGCTCTTTTGGACGCTTGAACGTCCTTTTGAGTTCTTTAATTTTTTTGCCCACTTCGACTTTACTCGTGAAAACAGAAGTGAATTGTGATGCCGTTGCTTCGCTTGAGGAAAGTTCATCTTTAATGCTGCAACAAAGGAAAAATGTCTTGTTTAGAAAGTCCAGGGTCAAGCTTTAGTCCCTGTGTTGTGTTGTGTTATTGTGTTTGGGGCCTTGTCGGCAGAAAATAGAGATTTCTTACTATTTTAGTGCAGATATCCACACACGTAGCTTCTCTGTCTCTTGGAAACGTATATTTATGTCTATTCATTTGCACCTTCAGTCCTTTCTTCTATTGTCTTTGTTCCAACATTTTGTCCTGATGACTGTTTTCTGTTGGATGAAAAAGGAAAGAGGAAACTGCTGCACCACACTACAACTATAATGCTCCTTTCTAATGTCCTCCCAGCTTTCAGAGGTTAATGGTTGGATACGATTAAGTGCTGCCATTAGCTGAGAGTCCTCCTGCAGCCGTCTCCCCCTGCAGCACCTCAGCTCCTCTGCCCTTGACATTTTTTGCTTTATGAATCTCACTGAGTGAACTGTAAGACTCGGAACGAGATTCAAGAGATTTCAGTGACAAAGGTGTTAAGTGTCACTGCTGTAAACACAAACACTCGGTCTCCCACAGCAGAATTTAAACGTCATGTCCTTCACTGCTCGCGTGCGAAAGACAAACTCCAGAGAATAACCGAACGCAATTATCCAAACATTTTACAACAAAGGTACACAAACATCTAAAAACAGAACGTTTTAGTTTTTCATCTTTTATACGTTTTCATTTTTAAGTGTTTTTAGGGCAGGTGCAACATTCAACTCACTTTTATTCTGCGTTATGGTTCTGGGTCTTACACGATGTGTCCTTGTGCAGCGTCTCTTTTTGTTTTTTGTTCTGCAGCTGCTGCAGCACTTTGGCCCAATAACAAGAATATTTGATTTGACTGAATGTGCTTTTCTTTTTTGGAGATGATTGAATGAATGAATACACCAGAGCGGAGAGTTGTGCAACACACAAACGTGCACAGATTCAAGCACACGCATGCACGCACATGTCGGCCTTTTTTTTCTCTCCCCCTTTATCTTAATCTCCAACACCACAGCCAAAGACCAAACCTCCGCCACTTTCCACAACAGCTCCAGATATGATCGACAGACGGTCGAATCATCTCTCGCTCTCTCTCTTTTTTGATTTTCTTTCAGCCAAAATAAAACCTGAAAAATCGACCATAAGAGAAACACGTTCCCTTCCACACAGTCCCCCGCTCCGTCTCTAATCTAATCCTAATCCAAACCGTAACCAAGTGTTAACCCTTTGAAATCTTTCGGACTGGAACGATGGTTTCAACTTAAAACGTGTCCGCACAACCGTATGAAGACGTGAGCGTGTGTGTGCGAAGCCTTGAGGCCGGATAGTGAAATGATGCATAAATAAAGTTTAAAGATTGTTGCCTGATAAATCTCTCACTCTCCAGGAGCTTTTACTGCCTCGACTCAAATATTTGCGTAGTTGTGGAGATTTTTTAAATCATATTTTCGAGTCTATTTCATCGGGAGTGCTAATAGAGGTGAACGTTACGGGTCCTCTTTTATCGATGGCGACGGAGAGGTGAAGGTCGCGTCCTGAGCAAAGTCGAGTGTAAAAACACTCGTCTGTGCATAACTCCTGCTGAGGTCAGAGCGAGTACACCTCCGCCACCGAAAACTGCTCACAATTGATTTTTCTGCTATTTCCTGTAGCATTTGGCTGCGGCTGATATTTTCACAGGGCAATTAAAATGTCTAAGAAGAAAATCCAACACAATTAAAATCAATATCGGCGGCTGCGTACAAATGTCAAAACACGATTCACCGCATTGTACATTGATCGCATTGAATTTAAAAATGTAATCAGAATCTAATGTTGTTCGGGGTCACATGATCCGACCTGGAGACATCGTATGTCGGCTTTTATTCCTCTGTTGCCATGGAACCGATTTCATGGATAATTAAGAAAAACCTACACAAGCAGAGCGAAGCAGCGTTTGAAACTCCTCCAGTCTCGACTGCTTTTTGTTTCCAGAGTTTTAACGCACAGACCTAAAAAAAAAAAGCCCATTTAATACATGTTGTGCTCGCCTGTATGTTTTCTCCAGATGCACCTGAACACAACCTTTTCAATATTCAGAGTTAAAGAGAAACAATCCCAAACACACAATTAAAATATAAATATAAATATAAATATTCTGAATCAATAAGACGCCAAGCTCTCTTTTTCTAAGATTTATATTTAAACATGGCTCTTGGCACTTTCCGCCCTCTGCTGCCAAAATATTAAAAGAAGCAGAAACAATCAAATATATTATTTTATATTTTAAGTTCAAATGCTGCATTTCTCCTCATGAGACGCTGCATCGAGGCTCAGTGGTTTTAAACCGTGACGTCTCCTTCTCCGGCCGTCTCTTCATTATCAAACCAGGCTGAAGTTCTGTCTCTGACCCGACGTCGGTTAAAGTCCTTCGCTCGCTCGTAAGTGATGTTGAATGTGGTCGGAGCTGAATCACTGAGGTTTAACGCGGCGGAACGGTCACACCTCATTTAAGACTGCGGAGATTGTCAGTCAGTCGGATCCAAAAGGCTTCTTCAGTTCCGAAGAACTGAGGAAGAGGCTTTTTGGATGAGAATTAAAAACTCCTCAGTCGAGTCCAGTTGATTTACGACAAGATGTTCCTCATTGAAGATGTTTTGCAAAGCACCTCAGGTTAATGTGAGCGGCTCCACCTGCGATCACCGAATTATCTTCAACGTGACGACTCACGCCACAATTTTTCAAAATCAGCCACCGGAAGGAAAATGTCTGTTCTGAACTCTCTGAGGAGAAAATGAAGAAAACTCAAAGCAACACGATGCAACTTCTTTACTTTAAATTAGCGGCTTCAAAAACAGTTTGACTGGATCAGTTGACCTGTCGTGAACTAAACTTAAATCTCAGCGCATGAAACGTGTGACTTGTTAAATATCAACACAGACGAAGTGTGAAGTCGATGAGACGAGCGGCTCTCAGGGGATGTGAACTAAAGACAGTTGATATTTATAGTTGATGATTCCGTTGATGAGACTTCAACCATCAGAATCAGCTCCAGCAGGTTGAAGAGTAAAACTGAACTGAAGAGAGTTAGAAGTTCTTAAAACCCAGAGTTTATCTCCAATATTCAACTTTTAACTTTTAAGAGTTCGGTGGATTTGTTACAGCTGCAGCTCATCTGGTCCAAGAAGCCGAGAATCATGGGTAATGTCTATGAAAACCACACGTCAGACACGGAGGCCGACATAATTAAACACGTCTTCCTGCAGAGGGCGCAGTTTCTCAGTAAAAGTTGCGAAGTGTTCCTTTAACATTTAATGATGGTGGAGTTTAGTCGGCGTGATCTGAAGCTGAAATGAGTTTGTTCACTGGATGTGGCTGGTGATAGTTTTAATTATCGAGTCAGTTGAACTTTTAAAGCTTTTTATTAATTGGCACAAATAAGTTTTGCTTCAGTGGAGATCACAGAACGATCCGTCAGCCCGTAAAACTTTGAGCAGAAGCTCAACAGAGACAGACAATGCCCTGAGTTTATTATTTATTCTCTTGGCACTGATGCAGCGCTCTGTTTTTAAAACAATATGAGTGGGGGAGGGCTGCTGGCACTCGAAGACGGAAATTAAGCTTCACACACTCTTTTGTCACGTTGAAAATAAAAAAAAACCCAGGAGACAGATTTTCTCCCCGACTGTCATCAATTTCTGATGTCTGTGATATTTTCCGTTGTGTGTTTGCTGATGAAGTGATCAATTCCGTTTTTACTTTCCCTCAGCTTCATTTATTTCGGGCACAGTTGATGATTCCTTAAATTTCTCTCGATGTCCCAGTGAAACTTGCACAGGTTGAGAAAACGTGTGTGAAGCCTCAAGATACAAATACACGTGTTCTTCTCATACTTGCTTGTGCATCCGGACGTCCTTGTGGTGAAGTGTCTGCGTGGACGTCCTTGTCCGTCCACACAGATCTCCGTGTAAATGTCTGATGTTAAAAATAACGCATCTCTTGTCGACACCACTTGTACACGACATAATTCCTTTAATGTTAATGTCTGAATGTAATTTAACAGTAATCAACGAGTCAACGTTGTGACCAACCAGCTCGCTGACGTTGAGACATTTCATATGAGAGAAACATCTGAAGTCAAGTCTTGGACCAGCGGGCCGACATCTCCGCCCCTGGAGCCACGCTGCTAGCACATGAGCAGGCGTCACCATGGCAACCACCTGCCATGGATGTTCCAGCCGCTTCATGCATTGGCAATAATATCCTTTACCGACATTCCAGGATTCACTTTGGAATTGAATTATATCCTGTGTATTGACTATTTTTATTTCAGATTTGTTTCTAATTGTGAGCCTTTCTTTTAAATCAGAATCTAACATTGATTTACTTTGAATGTGACCATTGCTTTAAAGTGTGTTTTAAAGATAAACTATAGAACGACACTCACCACGTCCACATCGGTTATATTCAAATTTTGATCCGCACCAAAATACACGTAGCTTCCACCGAGTTTTGTGGAAACAGGTTCAGGAGTTTCTGCGTAATCGTGCTGACGAACAGGAAACGACAGAGGCTACAACGTCACCTCGTTAGTGGAGGTAAAAAAAAAAACAACAACTAATCCTCAACCGAGTCTGTTTCCTTTTCTTCCACAACGCTGCCTCCTCTCCGGACGGCCTCGATCATTAGCATCTGAAAGAGCCGGCACCTCTTCCCCCGAAAATAAACCAATGCTATTTTGACCAAATCGAATCGTCTGGGCTGAATATTGAATCATGGCGACTCATGGCGAGTAACGAATGCCGAATGTGTCCCACGTCTGTCATCTGCATTTCTCTGTGCAGCGAGGAGAGGTCAGCTGTAGTCGAGCGGCTCCTTCCAGCTCTGCTCCCAGTTGAATTCGTCATCGGTGCTGCCGGCGGCGGAGGTGAAGTGAAGCACGAAAGTAGTTACACTTTACATGTTCCTCATCTCGGAGCTTCTCAGGCTGTCACCGGCGAGCACGCGGCTCCGAGGAGCTGTGCACGTCGTCGTGTTCGAGGCCTGCACAGGAAACCGCGGCACCATTTCTCTGCCGTCGGGAGGAAACATCTGAGCAACGATGGGTCCGAGCGGCGGGTCGACGCTGACCGGCGCATGTTACTCGCATCAAATGACATTATCTTTAACACACGACGTGCTCGTCTCTAAACCTCACGTTCAGTTTACGACACGGGGACAAGATTTATTCATGCAAGATTTCATCATTCATTATCAATCATTAACACCTTTTTCTTTTATGCACCGAACAGACTTTGCATTTCAAACTGAGCGCAGATGATGATGTAAGATCTGCAGAGGTTAGGCTTTCATTTTGCTTTACAACACCAGGACTCGCTCTTTCAGGTTAAAAGCACGTGTAAATCACAAAGTTGAGCAGCAGCAGCGAGGACACGTCGTTCCCGTTAATTGAGACGCGGTAGATTCACGTTCTAAACCCACAGATGTCGTCTGTGTGTGATGACGGAGCCTGGTGGGAAATTGCACCAAACAGAATGTGACATTATATAAAGTGAGTAAGCTTTTTTTTTTTTTTTTTCTTTTTAAATTCAAACTGCAGGGACTCTGGGAAATAGTTTTTTTTTTTTTTTTTCCCAGAGTCCCTTGAGACGACCAAAGTGAGAAGATGTGGAGCGTAGTTGTTCTTGTTTTTAACAAACGCAAACACAGCTTCATTCGGCTGGAAACTCTACAGGAGTGTAAAGAAAGAGAAGAAGAAAAGCTGAAAAGTCAAATGAGGTATTTGTGGTATATGGTAACTTCAGCATTTTTCTAGATTTTAAAGAAAAAAGTTAAACATACAGAATATTTACAGAGGTTAAAGCAGGTGTGACGTTTTGACTCCTTTTAGATTAGTAGATTTAATAAATGATTGTTTCTTCACTTCATGAATCTAAACATCGAGCTCAATCACACGCGTGTTCAACAGAATCATTAAACAAGTCTGAATAAAAAAAACCACTGGATCTTCAGAGGACGAGCTTCAGCAGATTAAACCTCGATTCTGTGGACTTAAGAGACAGATCAATTTAGTGTGTTTATCTTTTAAATTCGACGAGCTGCAGCCTTCACTCTGTGGGATTTATGGTCATTTCTCATTATGCTTCCCTTCAGTATAATCAACACTGACGAGAGCTGATATGTATCCGGCCTCTTTATGCTTGTTTGCACAAGATACAAAGTGCTTCTCTTCCGGGAGGATGAACTGATGAAATACGAATGTAATACCTCTTGAAACGTGGTGGAAAATGAAAACATAACCCCCCCCCCCCCCCCCCCCCGCTCTCAACTTTCACCGTCCTGTAAACTTTCAGGCAATTACACAGCGTCCCACGACGCAGCAGAGTAAGTGGGTGCAGCCGCTGCAGAGTAAACCTCTGAGACCCCCCCCCCCACCCTGCGAGGTGACGGCTCCCACGACAGTGACTGAGTCTGAGTCGTCTCCGCCGTCCTCCCACGATAAAATGACTTTCCCGCACATCGTGAACTTAATTGGACGGATCAAAGTGGAGTGGGCTGGGGAGACGGAGGGACGAGCAGTGAGACGTCGCTCTCGTGTGACACGTTGGGACGGAGGTTGGGACGTGTGACTCTGTTTACGTTTATAGGACATGATGGGCTCATCTACGTGTTTTCAGCTACAGACCGAGATGAGACACATCGTCACAGGGAGAGAGGACGATTTCATCATGTTGCATTTATACAGTTTGTTTCTATAAATCTTCATATTTATATTTTTGTGTATTTGTATATACGAGAATATAATCTTTGGTTTTGTTTAATTTTCTATTTATATATGTTTATAATTCTATCTATCTATCTATCTATCTATCTATCTATCTATCTATCTAATCTATATCTATCTATCTATCTATCTATTTGTATGTCTGTCTATCTATCTATCTATCATCTATCTATCTATCTAATCTATATCTATCTATCTATCTATCTATTTGTATGTCTGTCTATCTATCTATCTATCATCTATCTATCTATCTATCTATCATCTATCTATCTATCTATCTATCTATCTAATCTATATCTACCTGTCTGTCTATCTATCTATCTATCTATCTATCTATCATCTATCTATCTAATCTATCATCTATCTATCTATCTATCTATCTATCTATCTATCTATCTAATCTATATCTACCTGTGCGTCTATCTATCTGTCTATCTATCTAATCTATATCTACCTGTGTCTATCTGTCTATCTATCTATCTAATCTATATCTACCTGTCTATCTATCTATCTATCTATCTAATCTATATCTACCTGTCTATCTATCTATCTATCCATCTTTCCACCTCTCCATCATATAAGTGTTTCTCTCTCTCCAATAACTCCATCCTACAGGGGGCGCTGTTGCTCAGTCAAAGTGCTCGCAGCGTTGCTCTACAATCAGCCAGTGAATGAATTAACCAGCGAACACAGAGTTCGGATCATAGACTGCATATAAACAGGTTCAGATACACACTCAACAGTTTTCTCCTTTTAAAGCAGCTGAACACTGAAGATTAATTTCCCTGTGAGATCTTCCAGAGATGATTGTGTTTCCATTCTGCTGCTTGTTTGCAGATATTAATTAAATAATCTCTGCTCCGAGGACCGACTGTGAATTCTGTCCAAGTCTGGCTTTTCACTTTGAGAGGCAGCTATTGTTCAGTAATCCTCCGGATTAAACGCCCGACTCCCACCGGGTTTGGAGAATTCTTGGAAAGTTCACGATTCTGCTCCGTAATCACTGAGTATACACAGTTTTTTTTTTTTTTCTTGGCCCAATTAACACCTGGTATCTTCACAGTTTAACTTCTCGACCGTCTGTAATTTTATCCTTTGTGTTTAAAAGAGACCTAATTTAACTTCGAGATAATTTATGCGGTGATCATCGGCCCTCCTTTTCGAAAACAAAGAAGTCAAATGTCTGGAATATTGCAGCTAGGTGGACAAAAGCTGCTGCTTTTCTTTATTCATATTCATGAGCTGGTGGACAATTTGAATCAATCTCCCCGAAGAATCAAAGACTCATTCAAACCCTCTGACGGACGGAACGTTTCAGTGAGAGCGTCATTGTTGAGAGTTACACTGTTCATCTGCAGGAAATCAGCGCGACGATTTCCAGTTAATTGTCGAGTGAGCTCTGAACGGCAGCTTTCAACTGCTTTGTGCTGCCAGTTCCTGTGAAGCATCAGCCAGCGGAGATCTCGCGTCCGTTCCCTTCATGGTGTTTCAACACGAGGCGTTCAGGGACGTTCGCTCGCACCTTCAGGGACCGAGGGACCGAGGCGGCCGGAGTTTTGATTTGATCACTGATGTTTTGTGAAGTGACGTCCTGCTGTGAACTCCAAGGACACGTAAAAATGACCTCTAATGTTATCTGCCATGTTAGCATCTGTTAGCGCTGTCGCCTCCCTGCAAGGAGGTGGCTGGTGGAACCTTTCTTTGCAGGGCTACATGTTGGGGGGAGGTTAATTGGAGGTGGGACGTGATTGTGAGCGTGAAGGGTCGTTTGTCTCTGTTTGTCTCGGCCGTGCGATGGTGGACGCCGCCTCTTGTCCAATGCTGCAGACTCCCTCGACCAGGTTCCTCAAACTAAACGACCACAGAGTTTGATGGCAGATCCATTAATTGGCTTTATTGACTGATTTTGTTTTCATGTATTCATTTTGTGTTTCTTTATATCCCGACATCTCCTGTTGTTTTCAAATCAATGCATCTTTCAAAGTTCATGAGAAATGAGATCATTTCACATCACGTCTTATTTATTCATCGCATCTATTTATACATTCTCACAATTGCTGTGAGTCAAGTTACGTCTGGTGGTAAATTGATGTATAATTATTCATACCTTCCAGCAGATTACAAAAGATTTATTGCTCATTTAAAATGATGAATTGGTGACTTGTATCTTTCCTCCCTGTTTCTCCATCATCTGACACATCCATCAGGCGACCATTCTTTCTCCTGACAGGCTGAAACTGGGATCTTTCATGGTGATCAAAACTCGGTTCACATAAATGACCAGCGAGGCGTCGGTAAATCACCGGGCAAGAGTCATAACTTTAGCCGTTTCCGTTATAAAGGACATCTGAATGCGACTCAGCCGATGTATTTATACGCACTTTATATCAGGCAGCTCTTTTATTTGAGAAAATTGGACATCAACAGTCTTATAATGGACGAAGACGAAAAGGTGAAGAGGAAAAGAAAGAGGATAAACTTTTAGGATGAGTCTTTCTTCTTTTCCCAGTTCATAGCCTGAGCCATTATTCCCAGAGTTCATAATAACCTTGTACTGACCAGGGAAACTGCTGGAAGAGTTTAATGGAGACATGTCCGGCTCATATTCAGGTTCGTCTTTTTAAATTGAGTTATTCCTTGAAAAGACTCTCACTGTCACGTCACTGTCCTCAGACTGTCCATTGCTGCAGCTCCTCTTTTCAGCCTCTGTCTGAAGCTCTGCACTGTGTCTCAGTTCAGGACCTGAATCCGTCCGAGGCTGCATTTAAAGATCGACTGCATCATATTGGCGGAGGAAGTGAGGCGCGTCGCAGTAAGGGCGGGACAACCTGGTGACACCAATCCTCTGCGGACTACACTGTCTCATTTTGGTCTTTGTGGGACAGCGTAGACGGTCGTCCCTGATTCGGGACACAGCTTCGGTTTTAGCTTCCTCCTGATGAAACCCAATCTGCTCTGATTGACCAGCTACACTCGGTTTGTCCCATGTAGCCTCTACTCTCGCTTCACCTGGCTGCGTTAGGGGGCGTGCCACACTAGCCGCTAGGTGACGCAAGCCTTAGTGTTTCCTGTCCGGCAGACGAGCTCCCTTTAGACTCTGGTTATTTTAACTTTGCAGAACTTTTACTTTTCACAAGGACAATATAACACATGAGAGGAAACGAAGCACTGAGAAATCATCATGTGTCTCTTTTAAAAGGAGAAGAACCACAGGGAATCGGACCGTGAGAAATGTTTTGGACAACTGAGATAAACGGTGTAATTACAATCCAAACTCTGGCGCAACCATCCATCACCGCTTCTCCACCGTCTCCGGGGTTTGATCTGCAGTAATGGTTGTAGTTGTGTATGCACGGACACACAGACTTTGCTTATTCAGACATTTCAACCTGCCTGTTTGTTTCCTCTCCCGTCGGACTTTGCCGTGGTGTCACCGTGTTCCCAATATATCGAGGAGTATAAAAGACCAAAGTAGAGAAAATAAGTTTTAATAAAGGCGTATTACCCTTGAAAAAAAGGCATCAACAGTCTTTGAAAGAACTCATCTCCTTTGCTCCCACCAGCTGCTGCAAACTCAGAAAGAGTAATGAGCTCTAAAGTTTTGAATCTTACTCCCTCCGCTCTTAACCTCACCCTTCCCTTCGCGTGTGACGGCTGTGCAGGTGTGAGGAGCACCCTGCTCACTTTCATGCAGGTTTTTCTCTCCTGATTCATGTGAACTTTCAGCGCCGTCTTGTAAACGGCGTCCCTCTTACCTTCAGCGCAGTGGACCCCAGCTCCAGGCCCACCAGGATGGTCCTGTCCACCAGCTCTGCTATCCTGGGGTCGGCCACTTTCAGGGAGTCCTGGACCAGGTCGGTGACGTCCACCTGCCAGTCTGGCCCCAGCATGGTGATGACCTGGTCGGTTCCCTCCGTGGAGGTGGTGTGGAACTGGGTCAGCACCTTGACCAGGGCGCGCTGGTACTGCAGCGTGCAGCCCCGACTCACCCGGCGCTCGTCATCGTCTTCATCTGCGTCGCTGTCTCTGGTGCTCCTGTGGCGGAGACAAAAGGGGGAAATATATAATATAAAAAGAGAAAGACAATGAATGAAACATTCATCCGCCTCGTGTAAAGAATCCAGCAGACACAGACGCAGTGTCAACTCAACGTCCTCATGAACACATGTGCGTGGAAGATGGAGAAGCAGCGTTCAGGAAGAAAAACATCACCGATCACAACTTGTCACTTCTTTAAAACGGAGCAGCTGCTGCTGAATTATGCCGGAGACTGGGGCACAATTCTACGTCTCAATTTGTGCCTTCTGTTTTAAGGGTCCCCGCTCATTTTCTAATTTGACATCATAACACTGATGAGAAACCTGGAACAACTCCCCACGAATCCATCACATTATCGGCTCTGATGTAGTGGCGATGAGGAAAACGTCCCCGGTGCCAGCAGGGAAGGAGACAAGCACCAAAAAGCAGAGTTTTGGACCGATGCCCTTCTTATTTCACAGGAGCCCTGGGCAGCAGGGTTAAACATGCCAGGTGCATCCCCCACCGAGTGCAATCTGCGCTGCAGCAAGATGTACGAGTTACCCAACTCCCCTCAGCAGGCTTGACAGGCTCTGCCAGTTCCCCCTTAAAAAAGCTCTCCTCTATTTAATCTCTGCTTTGACTTAACTATCCGAGCGACTTGAGATTCAGGAGCGGCAGCAGGGCTGTCGGCCACAGTGCGGCCCACCCACTGAATCAGGCAACACGTCACATTATCAGGCGGAGCACTTTCGTCCCGAGGCTTCACGGGGGCTAAGAATAAACTCGACAGCAAAATGCAACACCGCGTTCACCTTTTCACCTAATGGCTTTGATTATTAATCCTTCTCTGCACGCCACGTTTCCACATCTCATTATTCCCACCAACACGTCAGCCTCCTCTCTGGCCGCGACATTGTCCAGGCAGGTGAGAGGAGGAATTAAAGCGCCTCTCTTTCGCAGGCTCTCGCGGGTCATCGGACGTACCTGCACGTAGCTGCTCACTCGAGCAACTTAAACTTCACCTCAGGAACCCGTCTCGCTCTGATTACGATCGGTTCGTGGACTTATCACCGCCGTGTCTACGGTTGGTTGCATGCGTTATTTAGAATTGAATTTTAAAAGCAATGAAAAGCACTTTCTCAGTCGCCGTGTGATTTTTCTAACAACGAGGCGAAAGCATTATTAATTCAACAGAATAGGACATTACTGACTTGACAGTTCAAGCAGAAAAGGAGCAACACTGCAAACTGTATAAAGACAAACGAGCCAAAGAACGCGACCTTCACCTGGAAGCAGCAACACGCCTGGTTTCACTGTTTGAAACCAGCCATTTGCAAAAACATGCATGTGGCTTATTTGTCACAAATTAATTCACTGCACACGCGGGCTAATCTTAAAAGGTTTCTGTTTCTTACAAAGCCTCTTAAATTAAGTGTTGAAAGTGTTTTAAATCCACACAGTTCGCTGTGCAACACTCCGGCAGTGACTGCAACATTTGGTGCGTTCAAAAGACAAAACTCGCAAAACGTAGAAAACAAAATTACTAAGGAAATATACTAATTCACTAATTAATTTAAACACTCTCAAACTAAATAGTGCTGAAGATATAAACACTCCATGAGCGGCCGTCAGCACCATCACTCACCAACAGCGAGGTATTTCTGTGTTTTTTCATTTTCTCCATCTGTTTGATATTTTTCTGGGATCTCCGGTTTCCTTCCAAAAATAAGTTTGGGGAAATGGTGTGAATTCAAATGTGTCTACGTGTGTGTGTGTGTGTGTGTGTGTGTGTGTGTGTGTGTGTGTGAGCCCAATAATAGACCCGACCTGTCTGAGATGTACGACAGGATCCAGCAGAATCAGTAAATAGAGACTCAGATGGGTTGATTGTGAGTTAGTTCAAGAACCCACATAATTGGAAGGACTGAGTCAATAATACTCAGTGAGCATCTGAAAGTTCCATAACTGAATGGTTCAGAAACACCAGTAGAAAATACACATAACTCTGCTTCCAGGCTACAGGTGAAAATGTTGAAACGTCGTCCTTCCACCGAGTTTCACAGTAATTCATCATCATCACGGTCACTTCAGGGTTTAAGACTTTGAATCGATAACGTAAAGTCTGTGTTGCACATCGCGGGAGTTGAAAAGATGAGTTTGCTGAACCCGCAGAAAAAGGAGGCGGCGCATCTGGAGCCTCGTGCTTTTTAATCTCTCTCTGGTGAGTCCATCGACTCGACGGACTTTAAACCTGATCACAAAAAGACGACATCTTTGGGGAAACTTAAATCTTTTCTTCTGCTTGATTCTCTGGCGCCGGATCTCGTGCTGCCCCCCCCCCCCCCCCCATGTCTGTCCGCTCGCTGCTGTGTGTCAGAGACTGACAGCGTCGCTTCCGGACACGGAGTTGCTGCTGTACTTAGAAGGTAAGTGAGTTAACTTCACAGCACACTCACTTACTCATTCAGTTAAAGGTAGAGAAAGAGCCAATGAGACAGTCTGTCTCTGTCAGAGAGTTTCACAAGTCTTTGCTCGGGTCAGGGAAAGTTTACCGTCCTGAGTCTGTACCTGGAAATAAGGTTGATATATTCTCTCCCCACAGAATATTGTCCGTTCTTATTAAAGTCTCTGATACAACTGTACAAGCAGAAGCTTCAGTGCACACGAGCTGCCCGCCCGATTACACTTTCTTTCCATTTTTAGAGCATGTTGCTGGATAATGCAGCCAGTGAGCAATTCTGCGGCGCCGTGGCAAAGGCCCACTGCAGGCCAGGAGACCTCGCTGCGCACAAAGGTTCAGAATGTGTCACTTTGCAGAAGTGAGGGAACGTGGGATGGAAAGACCGCAACAGACGGGAAGAATAAAAGACTTAAGGAGGCGAGGGAGCGAGCGTGGGAGGTTAGAGGTCATTTAAAAAGGAGCCGGAGCGATTGTGAGAGGAGGAGAATAAGCGAGACGGAGCGAGTGATGGTCGGAGTGAGAGGAGTTACTGGAGTTCAGTGAAATAATCATGGAATAAAGCAGCTGAAGCAGATTCTGACGCAGATCATTGTCGTGACCACGAACCCGAACCTCAGTTTGTTTTTACAATGAATTCATCACCGCTGCACTTTTTACTGACGGTCAACACCAAAGATCGACGTCAGGACAAAAACAACCTGTCAGTTCACAGCAGACATATTGTGAGGATTGAAACTATCTTATTCTAAATCCTGTCACTGCCCCTCACTGCTGCACGTCTTGTTTTGTCAACGGCACATGTCCGTGTTGAAGTTTAGGTCAAATCCTGAATCACGAAACGTGGTTTTGTTTCTTAAACAAGCCAAAAGGTGAATGACGTCCGTCCAGAGATCTGCGATTGTCAGTTTGTGGCTCGAGAACCGTTCATCTCATCGGTGTGACGCTTGTGCTGCTAAGGATCCGAGAAAGGTGTCATGTTAAATTAAGACATGTGATACGTTCAGTATCAGTTAACACTGAATAAATAGGAGACCAGTTCTGGGCAGCGGCAGCAACGGCTGAGACACATTGTCCTAAGTGATGTTGTTAGGACATTCTCCAGGTCAGGGTTCTGTCAACTTCACTGAACTTTGAATGAACACGGGAACAGCTAAATTACTGCGGGTCACTTTTACAGTTTTTCAGAAATAAAGCCGCACACAGCCTCAGCACAGGTCAAACAAACAGGCCGCTTTTAAACAAACACTGGTTTCACTAAAAAACACAAAGACTCCGGTGGGAAGGTCGGAGTCAGTGTCCGCAGCGTGTGACACCTTCGAGAACGATGGGAGTCGTCTGTGTCTGCAGTTTCCTGATGCTCCGCAGAAAAACGTAGAGAAAATGACGCACTCTCCGTAAAACCAAGTGACATCGAGCTGCAATCGGTCCTGACTGTGCAGCAGCGTCACGGAGCCCACAAGGGGTCTTTGATTATTGTTTTCACTGAGACACAAAGGAAGCTATGTGCATATATGAGATGAGCGGGAGGAGCTGGAGAGACACGTAGTTTAGAAAGACAAACTTTCAAACCATCGCAATTTGTTTGAAGCCACTGGATCCACTGTCGATATTCAGGTTGAACGACCGCATTATATTCTGCAGCGTTCTGCTTTGATTAGCTGGGACTTTGAAAAAAAGCCAAAACGAATAAATGGCACTGAAGTGTGGATTTAAGGCTCATTTTGTACTTGAAAATAATATTCCTCTCCAGCCCATTACAGCCCATTGGGGATCCTTGAAAAACGAGGCTCTGTGAGATGTTTCCCAGGTTCTCCGGGTCGTTCGAAATGCCTCCATTCTTCAAACACGCCATTTGTATTCAGGTTGTGTAGAAATGGATTTAGTCTGTGATGATGTACTCCAGCAGCGACGACAGCCGCCACCCGCCTCAGTGTTAATGCCGCCATTAAACATTCCCTAAATGAAGGGTTGGCGGCCTTTGTTACAGACAAGAGCGCTGGAATATTCTAATGAGCCTAAGTTTCTTAACCCGAGACCACATTTTTCATCGAGGTCCCGCTGCAAACAACCTTAATCTCCCTCTGGTGCCATTTCCTCCACGTCTAGAGGTGTTATATTTCCGAGGCTCGTCGCAAAAACACCTCATTTGTTTTTTATTGCCGGCTGGATCCCGTCTATAATATTGATATGATGACCACAGGATTGGCCTCGATTCGTTATGAGAATATGAACAGAATAGAGGAGTGAGAGCCGAGCGTTCATGGTCTCACGGAACACGAGCGTTCAGGTGGACGTGGTGGTGCAGCGGGCAGATGGACCTCATCACCAAAAGGTTTTCATTTGCATCCTCAGACTTCAGTGTCTGGATGTAGCTGGTGGGAAACGTCTCTGCCGTGGTTTAGCAGCTATAACTACTGTTTGACTCTGAGCATCATTTTCTGGATCACGGCTTCGCAAATTACCTGCGTCTTCCTCCAAAAACATCATTACCTCTCTGGCGATGTGGCCGATATTCAATCTGAAAGGATCCGGGTGCGCACACTCAAAGTCAAATTAAGCCGGCATCTATGACCTGTTGTTGAAAAAACAGGTTCAGACGGGTATGACACATGCATGACAGCCCCGTAGATCAATTTGCACTTGAGAGGCTCATTTCGCAGGCGTGTGTTTCTGCCGCGCGCTCGAGTCAGAGCCTCTAATTAGAGCAAAAACAAGCAGCAACACACAAAATCCTGGAAAACAGAGAGGGTGCTGGGCGGCTTTTTAGTTTGTGATATTTAAGACTGCGACGTTCCATGCACTTTTGCATTGTGGGTAATGATCCCTCTGGTAATCATGTGCAAATAAGACATAGAAAATATATTCTGCTGCGGGGAAAGGCTTTGTTCCTGTCACCATAGAGGCTGCAGAGAAGACAGAATCTCCCCTTCACACATTCTATTATACGCGAGCTAATACACAGTGTGTGTATATACAGTTCTGTTGTATTTATACATTCAAACAGCAGATGTTTCCATTAGGGCAGGAAAACATAAAGGTTCAGTTCATGCAGGATAAATATCATGACATGAATCTGAAATTACAAGTTTTGAAAGTTAGAAACTTCTCATGAAGTTTCATTCAGGAGCAAAGCTCAGTCATAACTAACTTCTTCATTCAAACCATCAGAATCAACATGTCAGATTATTCAAACTGACGACAGTGTAGAGAAACAGAAACTGAGCATTAATATGAAGCTGTTCAGCCGTACCTTCTGTCGGGCAGGATGGGAACCCTCCATCCTTTGATGAAGCTCAGGTTGTTGTCGGACAGTTCCACCTGCAGGGGAAGCTTGGGCACCCACACCGTCAGCTCCAGTGGCGCGCTCAGGTGCTCGTAGCTGAAGATAACCCTGGCGTTCATGGAGCCCCGCGTCTCCTTCCCGTTGACGAACACGTAGTCGCAATTCATGGACACCTAGGACAGATCAGGGTCAGAAGTCAGAGACCATCTATATGGTAATGTTGACGTCGGTGAGAGAGGATCTCAGTGATGTGAGGTGAAATACGACGCAGCGGGGATGCAGCTGTCATTTCCACAATTCATCACGCAGCGTTTCAAGGTTGATACTTTCAGCAAAGCAAATATAAAGCGAGGAATAGGATCTTTTATGGATTTGAATGTGGTGTGAAAGTTCAGGGCTCATAAACCAGATCTGTCAACACCTTCATTTATCCCACAGGATTAGTTCACTCAAATCTGACGAGACAAAACAACAGGTTTCAAGTCGTGCAGATTTTGGTTTTACTGAACTTGTCGAGTTTTATATGACATCGTGGAAAACTTTAAATAAAAACTCAACAGCAGTGTCATTCCACGAACAGCTTATTGGATCATTTGTATTAAAATCTAATGAAGAAGCATCCATCCAGGGTGATAACATGCTTCGTGACTGTTTCCAGGAAAATATGTTAAATCTGGAAACCTACGACAAAAACCAAAACTGTCTGCATCTACTGGAAACCACTTTAAATGAGATGGTGTTGAATTGACTGTAACTGGGTGAAACTTCTCTTAAAGCTTATTGGATGACAGGATTTAGTGTTTTGACGTTATGGTTCACCTAAACACCCCTTTCCTCAAACTGTCCATTTGCTGCAGCTCCTCTGTTCAGCCTCTGTCTCACTTGCTTTCAGCTCCTGTCTCGACTGACGAGGTGTTTCAGGAGCCTCGTGAGACTTTGGGTTTTTTTTTTAACTCTGCAGAACTTCAACATCCACAGAAACACTTCATAAACATGCAAAAGGGAAGGAACCCAGAGAAAGCATCATGTGTTTCCTTTAAAAAGATATTTGAGATTCATCACACTGCAGAACCGCTGCCGCTCCGCTGTGCGCCGCCGAGTCTGAAGATTTTTTCATTCCACCCGAACGCAGATGAATTCACCGGCCGGAACCACAGACGTGGAACGAATCAGTGAAAATCATCTGCTGCTGCGTTTGGTCACAATGAAAACTCCCAGACTCCCCGGCCTGGAAGGCACGGGGGCTGAGAACCGCTGCTGTAAACAACGCTTACTCGCTCTGAGCCCTTCTCTCTTCTAATTTGCATCTTTTAAGCAGTCAAATTAATGCTTCTGAGTAACCGAGTGTTTGTTGAGCATGTACGGCGCAAATTAGGCATTCAAGCCACATCCTAACCCAAACATCTATCGGACCCGTTCTTAGCAAAACAATTATTCAAACACAGAATGTGCCAACACAAGCTTTTAGGCACAACTCATATGATACGAAGCCCGGCAGCATTGTGGTATTTCACATGAACTTTAGCTCATAACAGCCACATGGAAGATCATAAACATATTCACACATTTCACCTTTTTCTGTGACATTTCATGTGACGTCATCTCTGACTCTGCAGTGGCACAAAGTAGGAATTCAATATATGGAACTTTCTGAATCTAAGTCGCAGCAAATGCCATTTTTAACTTGAAACCATTCTTCAGGCTTCCCCCGTCCAGTCAAATAAAAAAAATAAAAAAATCTCCAGCTCAATTTTAATTATCATAAATACTTGTCCCCCTCTAACACTAAATTATTAACTGCAATGGATCCGGAGGGCTTTGCTTTTGGGCTCCCGCTGAAGATTTATCTAGTGGTGGGAGGTGGCTGGCATTGTAATCAGAGGATCTAATCTCCCGCAAATGGAGGTCGGGCCGGCCAGTCTTCTCAGGGCTGGGGATTCATCATAACTGGGAGGAGGTCGGTAATATAATTCCCCCTCAATGCAGACAGGCCGGGTTTGGGGGGGGGGGGGGGGCAGCGGGAGCGACAGCGGCGGCGGCGGCGGCGGCGGTGGTTGGAAGAGAGCGACTCTTAAGATGACAGTCTTCCCCTCTGGTTCAGCTAATGCAATTTTGCAGGGTTTGACCTTTTGGGGCCACCGCAGTGTTATTGTTGTGTCTGCTGATGTGTCTTATCTGAATGAGCCGAGATACAAAAGAGGGAAGAAGGAGTAACTCAACACAACGACCCCGGCCACCTTGATTAATCACAGCGCGGTTTCAGTAGAGAACATCTGTCTGATCTGCACTTCGCTCTCACCCTAAAGACACACACACACACACACACGCACACACATGCTCACGCTCACGCTCTCTCTGCAGCGCCGCTTCAGCTCCCTTCGCTGCTGATAAACTTGGCCGGCTAATTGCAAGTCAAAAGCTGTTAGCAACTCCGGGTATCAGTGGCCCTGTGGGGGCTTGGTGAGGAGGGCTTTCACACACCGAGCCGCCACATGCCATCACGCTGCCGCTAATGTGCTGTGGCATCTTCCATGGTGCCAGCAGATTGCCTGGGTGGAGACGGATCATCGGGACAAGTGCAAGTGCCGTCTCCGCTCGGTCGTGTACTGGTCACATGATGCGGAGTGAAAGACTGGCTGGGTTAATTAAGGTGAGGACACCTAGGGGCCTTTCGCACAGTTATTCCATAACATTAACTAAATTAATTTCCCCAAACGGTTCCAGTAGAGGCGGCGGCTTCTGTCCTTCAAGAGATGATGCTGTTTTATTCAAATGTGACCACAGATCCAGAGATCAGGCGTCTGTTCATCCAGATTCTGGACACGTGCGTTCACATGACTCAGGGAGGGAATAGAACCATTATTTTATTGCAAACCGCTCAAACGGATTCTCTGCCGCTGCAACATTGGTTTATTGTTTCAACATGAGCTCCTAAAAGACTTCAGCAAAAGACGGTTCAACTCAATTCACTTCGATTTGTATCGTGCATCACAACATGAGCAGTTTTCAGACGTGAACTCCGGGGGAATGGAGATCAGACACAACAACAACAACAACAACAACAAAAACTCGAAGGGGGGGACAGGAGACATCGTATGACTTCCACTGCAGTGACCACGTGTTTCACATCAACGCCTGTGTCACCAAAACGCCCTCGTCTTTAATTTGGTGAGCGTTCACTGCTCGTCTGAAAGCTGTTTTTTAAAATTAGGTAAAGGTGGAGGATTTACATCCTTCCTCGGAACGACTTCCAAGATGCAGACTCTGGTTTCTGTGTATCTGTGTGTACATGTATTTAGAAAACCACAGTGTCACAGCTTACTTCAAACACGCCCGCTGCTTTGTGTCTGTACGTCTGGAGTCTGTCTGGCTGCACATGAGATCTGCTCTGACCCTCGCAGACTTGCAGCCCAACAAATTTACAGCACATGGCTCCTCGCAGCCACGAGGACACAGAAACCATGAATTGACCTTTAGACCCTTCCGGCCCGATAACTGCCCCCATCTTTCCAGCTCAGTACGCTCGATGGTTATTCCTGCAGCTCCGAGGGAAAACATTTTAATCTCCAAGCCGAGTTAACCTGATGGCATCACTTCAGCTCCCGGTGAATTCTTTAGCTTTAAATAGCAAAACTACGAATAAAGGATGAATTTGAACCTGATAATTGATCAGAACTGATTTTAATCGATTAGAAACATGTAAACTATTGACCTTTATGGATAATCAATGGCCAATCAATTATATATCATCAATAATTTGTGATAACAACAAAAAGGTGATTTCCCATCTTGATGCTTCGGGAGTATTAGTGGATGGACTTTGTATCTGAGCAACAGCAGATACTCTTAAATTGTAATTGTTGCCTTTATCAGACAGAAGAAAAGGGAGTAAGAGAAAGATGAAACAAGGGACATACTGGACCGGTATCCATGGTGACATGACATGCATCATGGATGTACGAGCAGCTCGGTCACCGCAAATCAGAAAAAAAAAAAAGGGCAAAGACGAAAACAAACATCCAGATAAAAACATTTTGTCATGTTGGACGTGCAATAATCAGAGAACGACCTCCGAGCTGCTGGAAAGTTATAAACAGGAAACAGATGTTGGTGCATCTGCAGGTGTTGCTATGTGCTACTTCACTGTGTCTCGCAGACTCCAGCAGGACGAGCGATTTTCTCCGCCACGTTTCAATGACACAGCAAAGAACGGTGCAGAAGAAAAATGGAGCCATCTTGAAGACGTTCACATATTGGTGCTGCGCGCTTCCAAAACAAGAAACCACAATTATCCAGGACTCTCTCCCGTCAAAATTTGAATATCCACTGAATGAATTGCCACGACACTCTGCCAAATGGAGTTTCCATTTAGGGATGACACATGCATCAAGTGAAGGGTGAATGAAAGCTGACATATGGCTAGCATTAGCGGGATTGTAGCCGTGGGTGAAGCTTTTCTGGCTTCAAGAGCACCAGAGTTCATTTAGCTGTGTTAGCTAAATGAGGCAGCCTCCATTAGCCTGTTGTTTTTGGATTAATGATGCCGAGTGTGAAAAATGATGCCGCTGCAGGAAAGCTGGGACTTTGGAGCTTTTTCTGTTCAACAATATCTTTTATATGATTCATGCTGCAGAGTGATCAGCATCATTCAGAGGTCGGCTTGTTTAACGAGTATCTGCAGACGTTTTCGAGATCAAATCTCTGCGTTCAGACACGACCTCCGGGTAAAATCTGGAGAGTCGGGTAAAGAGTTTACCGGAAGTTTGCTTTTCAAACATCTTTTTCTGTTTCGTCACGTTTTAGGAGCGTCATCATATCCATGCACTTTATTCAAAAACGTTCGAGAATACAGTTCGCCAAATTAACGACACGCCCACTCCAGACTCACGCCTGTCTACAAACCAATCAAAGTTAAGTTTAGGCAGACACAGCCCGTGTAGGTGATGACGACAGGAGTCAGAAGTCTTCAAATGTAGAATATTTGGAACAAAGACATGAAGCTTGGTCTCAAACTTTTAGATATTGAGAGACAGATGTCTCACAACCTCGACAAAATCCAGCCACAGCTTCAAACCCTGAACATTACCTCATTATTTCATTAATCTGCTACTGAAGCACCTTCACTCTTTTGGTTTAATACTTTCCCACCACGAGCTCGGAGCCTGGCTGCAGGGACTTATTCTTTTTCAGCCACAAGAGCATTAGTGAGGTCGACCCCTGATAAAGTCGGGTTCCGGTTCATCCCACTTAATTCCACAAAGTGAATGAAGTTTTCCTCGTGGTTCTGACTTTGTGTGCAGGTACGTTGCTGGAAGAGACGTGTTTCTTTCCTCTAAAGGGTTTTTGTTGTGAAAACCTCTGTGATAGCGGATAAGTTCATTTCTCCGCAGAAAACACAAACCGTTAAGCGGCATCGTGACACGCCACACGTGCATGATGCAGGTGTACCTGGATGTTGTCGACCACTCAGAGCAGACTGGAAAAGAAGAGCTGCAGCAGTGGACGGTCTGAGTGGGAAGTGATGGCTGTATCATATGTGTGTTGTGGAGGGAGGAGCCTTATCTCTGCCTTCAGTTCCTTCTCCAGCCTTAATAATTATTCCTGCACATGCTGTGTACAACTGTGCACACACAGGTTTGTCTTATCTACGCCGGGCTCTTGACGCACTCTGCAGCTTAGTTATTATTTCAAAGAAGAAGGAACTAAAGAAAAGTGCCTGTAGAGAAAATCACAGCCGCTTACCTATTTTTACTCTTGGAAAGAAAAGAAAAACACACAACAGCCTGTGGGTTGGCAAATATCTAAATGAGAATGCAGGGCTGAAAATAAAGAAACTGATTTTAGTTTAAGTGCTGTTTGAGTTTCAGTCTGGAGTCACGAGGCTCAGGAGATACGACGAGGTGCTGGATGTATTCTGCGAGGCTCATCTGTACCACTCAGAAAAAAAACAACCAGCATCCTGCAGCTGCAACACGACTGTGATTAGAATAGATCATCATGACTTTTGGGCGTGAGAGTATAATGTGTGTGTGGTATTAAAAGACAAACACAACAAAGTAATGGAGGACGCCGCTTTTCTTTGGGCACACGGTGAACGCTTTAGTCTTGTTTTTTCCGGGGGGCGTTTTATTGAACTGTCATGACTCGTGTATTTCCTGGGCCTGAAGGTCTCAATTGAAATTAGCCTCGAATGCTCGACGGCAACTCACTGAAGCAAGTGCACTCAATATCCCACGCGCTTTGTCTTTAATGGATAATGAAAAATGATAAATGACGTGCAGAGGCGAGGCATCCCGATGCAAATACTGTGAGAGGACATGATTCTGACACCTGATGATTCTGGACCATCCGATTCCTCCAGAGGGAGAACGGGCCTTTTGCCGGAGCCTGAACAACATGATTGAAAGTGGTTCTGTTCTTCACAGACGAACCATTCAACCAACACCGAAAGACTTTTGAGATTAGCCATGAAGTTAACATTGCACAAGATGTCCAACAAATGAAGAAGAGACTCCCTAATGTCCGTTACCCAGGTGTCTGCAGTCGTCCGTCTCCCCGATGTGAGTTGTAGGGAGATGCAAAGGAGACACTACTGGAATTAGACCAGACCACATTTGACTGGATCGCACTAACTTGAAGACAGATTTCATGACGTAGACACGTCCCAGACAGTTGAACCCTATGTCAGTATCCGTCTCACGAGGTCCAAGACGGTTTAAAATGCTGGTCGGTGTTATGAGCCAATCTTTGAAATCTGAAGAAATGTGATATTAAAACCACGGCTGCAGTGAAGACACGTTATTTAGTTTACAGCTCAAGAAAACCTTTAAGTGCTGTGTCTGGACCGTGAGTTTAATTTGTTCTCCAGCTGCTATGCAGGACTATTTATTTGGACCCATTTGTTTACAACCCGAGCAGCGTGAGGCCGAGAGCATTCGGATAAGTCCGATATATCAGAGTGAAAATATATTGGACGTCTGCTGGTGTTTTAATAAGAACAGATACAAGCCATTCACAAGCAGAACGATAGAAGTCAGCGTCTGACTCGACTTCGTGGCTTCACCGCCTGAGTCTGTAAAATCTTCCATCAAACCTGCCTGACCCGACCTTGACAAGCTGCTAAACCAGAGACGGTTTCATTAGCCCGACTTGATACGACAGCTTTACTGTTCAATCAAAAATATGAAGAAGAAAAAAGGATTTCTTTTTTTTTTTGACGCAGTCAAATGGTCAAATTTAAAGATTTCTGTTACCGGCACATCAAAGTCGATCGAACTGCGAGTCACGTCCGGACTCCTGCTCCCTGACGGCTGCAGCACATTCACATGCAGCTGTTACTGTATTCACAGTTTTTCAATAACCACACAACCTTTTAATGAGAAGGAGACGGAGATGAAATGGTTTTGTAAAAGAACACACAGAATATCAGGAGCCAGGATAGAATCCATCTTCACCCAGGGAGGCACGACGCGACACCATGTGGCTGTTGTGATAACCAGGTTCAACAGTTTGAGCCAGAATGTAATTGTTCACATGCTCAGACGTTAGCGTCGACCTCCTGATAATTAGCAGCAGGATGTAAGAGAGCAGAAACAATGCGGCTCTCTGGCACAGATTCATGCACAGGCTGCAGCCTGCAGGCCCTGGATTCTCCAGCTTCACTTTAATTATTCAGACAACAGAAAACCCCTGACCTCTATTAGCCAACAAGAAACATTTGAAAAATGAAGCAGCTTATTGGGAAACTGTCGGACATCTAGGTCAACGATGATACTGAAGATTCAGGGGGTTGCATCCTTCAGAGGCGTCACAAGGGTGCCATCATTATTCTCAGTCTCTCATCCAATTTAATTTTAGAACGATCACTGTATTTTCTTGTCTGATGCTCAAATGTAGAAGGTGACGTGGGACGTTCACCTCCTCTCACCTGTTCAGGAGCATCAGGGATGATAAAATGCATTTCTCTATTTGGAAATTACAAATATCTAAAAACAACTGATGGTCGTTTGGGTTTTGATTGTAATTTATCTCCTTAAATAGATAAAATAGAGATTTAAACTGAATATAATCGTTTAAAATAAGGAAGCAAACAGATAATATGTTCTATTGTTCCCTCGATAGTTCATTCCATTCATTCTTAACTCGCATTTTTACTGTGAAAGGAAAATTGGTAAATGAGATTCTTGGTTTCTTCACCTATAACGGTAAAAGAAATAAAACTATGCTGAATAAGACATTTCTGAAACTTTAAATACAGTAATGAGCAATAATCTGGACACAACTAATAACAAGAAAACCACCATGATTATAATAATCACGACAATATTCAAAGAATTTGAGTTTATATTCAGAGAGAACTTCTTTACCCCGAAAGGGAAAATAAAAGCTGTGCAGCACATAATAAAAACTTTGCTAGAATTGACTCCTTTTTATGAATCAGGAGGACCTGCGGAGAGTAAGGGAGTGTGAAATTGAAGAAGCAGGTGTATCGGATCACTGTGCAAGTTTTTCCAAAAGTCGAATTAAAATCACGGGAGAAACGAGCATTCTGGAGGTTAAACGCTGGGTTATTATTAAATAATAAATCAGCCGTCGACGTGATAGAAAAATAGATTCAAACATATCAACATGAAAACGCAGAGATTAGCTCTGGTGTGTGTGGAACTTGAGCCATCACTAGAATTAAATAAAGGATGGTGCAGCTCTTGACCGCACTCGGCTTTAAAGAGGAGGGTCTGAAGTTTTGTAGCAGAGCGAAGACCCTGAAACTTTCTGAAACCATCAGTGGGTTTGATCCCGACAGATCTCTCCTCTCATCGGCAGCACGTTCAGAAGGTATCGACCCGATGGGTCACGTTATCAGTCGAAGTACTTTTGAATCAGTGGAGATTGAACTCTCGGACCAGCTCGGTCATTATGTGATTCCTCCGTGAATCCAGAGGATGTTTTGATTTAACGTGTGGCACAGAAGAAGAAGTGTGTGTCTCTGTGTGTGTCTCTGTGAGGACGTTGTGATTTGGTCTCACTCACTCAGGTGTTGTGTGGCCGTGTGATATCCGCCCCCCTCCCCCGCTGTTACACAAGGTGATAAATTACTTTAATCCCGTCACACTTGCTGCTTCATCTGGAATACAACGACATCCATTATGCATTGTTTACTTCTTCTCAGGTCACACGTCCCTCTTCCACCATCGTGTTTAACGACCAGCGGTGCGCCGCTCGACTGTACCGTCGGAACAATCAGCCTGTGGTGAAATCTATTATGATTGTAATTGACTGGAGAAAACAATAACTGTGTAATCGCCGCCTCCATTGTGCTCTGCAAGTTGTTGTTGATCCCACTTTAATTTGCTTAATCAACAAACCAGACGTGATACCGTGCGCCGAGCGTGGATTCCCCGTGAGTCTGAGCGGTGATTGTTCTGGATCCTGGGACGCTGCTGTTACATCTGCCCGCAGCCATCACACTTAAATGAACAACGAGAGCTGCAGCGTGGGTTCTCTTCTTCTTCTCTCTCTCTCTCTCTACGCTCTCTACATCAGTGAAGCAGAACTCTGTGGACGAGGCGTCTCCCCTGAAACGCAGCAGCTCACCCACGGTGCTTCAGAGAGCACGTCATGGAGCTTTGACTGCTCCTTTGCAACCACACTGATTCACACATATACGGCGGTTTATGAACATGCATTGATTTTATCTGAGGCAGGAATGAAATCAGGCGTTTTCATGCTCTCCTGAGGTTGTGACCGTGGAGCTCAGGATTCGTGCAGGGGCGAAGGGATTTGATTTTGTTTCAGGTTTATTGTACCTTCACAATGTCTTCGTTGGACGACTTGCACTGCACGGAGGAGGACACGTCCGTGACCGCTCCGTTCATCTCTATGGAGACCATTTTGACGGGGATGGCCACGGTGCGTCCGGTCAGTATGGCTGTGTTGATGATCTCAGTGTCCTGCAGAGAGAGAGAGAGAGAGAGAGAGAGAGAGAGAGAGGGGTGAATCAGTGGAGAGGAGCTGTGATCTGCTCTGATATTTCTGCTGCGTCGCTGGTGTCCACATTAAAAGCCGTCTCCCAGGTGACACTCCGCTGTTACCAGGACGCGTTTCATTGCATTTCATCACTTAACATTTCAACTCTTTCCTGCTGAGTGACCACAGAGAGTTAGTTAAAAGGAAAGCAACAATCTTTACATTACTCGTTCTACTCTTTCTTTAAATCGCAGCATCGAGCTTAAATTACAGACTTCGTAAAGGGCAGAACAGTTTCTGTGCGGCTCTGATGCAACCAGGCACAGGTTCAGTTTGACATTACTCCGGGATGTCAGAGGAGGTGGCTGTTTGCCTCAGCAGGAATCTCACGAAGAATGGAGGCCTCATACCAAACACGTTGCACTGGAGTCCTGCAGCAACAGGGATCGCTGCTGTTGCCATGGTGTTTCAGAGCAATCTGTTTTTATGTGAATCACACTTTTTGTTGATCATTAAGAAAGAACAAAAGTCTATTTGCTAAAAAAAACGATTTACGACAACAGGGAAGATAAGATGATGAGAATGTACAATTGTAAAATCTGATGTTTCTTCAAATGCAAAAGAGCAGGAGGTCAAGTAATGTTAAATGTTCTGGATTAAAATTAAGATTTTCTAGTCTTGATGAGCACGAAATGTTCATACAGTGAATCTTGGGGCAGACCGGAACTTTCCGGCGTATTCACACACGTCTACAGGAGCTGCTTCTCCAAAGCTTCAGGTTTGATGATTCATTTATTCGCTATTAACTAATTTACGGAGATAATTTCAAATGAGGAAACGCCTTCAGCGTCTTGTCGCCTTCAGCGTCTTGTCGGGGGGGGGCACAAACTGATACAACGAGTCTTAGGCAATGAAAAAATTATTCTTCGATTCTGATGAACTATGCAAAGAATCCAAATATCGTCAAATCATCATTTGCATTTCTGTTATGAACTCAAGGTTTCCTCTTCTAAGATGCACAATCAGCCCGGGACACACTGACGCCACGCAAATCCTGAAATAGCAAATTCAAATTCCTGCCTCACTCGTCTCAACGTCTTCATCAAGTGACTTTTTTCATCCCGCTCTCGTTTTTCAAGGGGGTTCCATCGTCTGCGAGGCTCAAAATTGTTTATTCATAGAAGGAATATTACCCACAAGCCTCTGCGCTGAGTGTTGAAAAGGGCGGGTGCTCCATTTGGCCAGAGGCAAATAAAGAAGTCAGTCGTTTGTGATGTGTCCGTCGGCGTGATACCGATCCTCACCTCTCAGGGTGCCATCACACATCACGGTGAAAAGGTGAAGAGAGACTCAGAAGATCCAGTCTGGACCCTTTTCATTTAATTTTACTTCGCCATGCGATTCCCCGCACGACTCAAAACGCCTCTTTTGCATGTGAGAAGTGTTAAAGTGTGTAATACAGGCAAAGTTTATTATTCTGTCACGTCACCTGAGTTTTATAAGTAGCACGGAAAATAAAAATAACTGAAAATAAATGACGAATCCAACAAATCTCAAGATCTTCAGCAAACAGCTTCATTCTTGTTTAATTAAATCTGAAACAATGTCAACACTAAGCGCTGGAGTCTCCCACCGGCAAGATGAACATTTTTCAATTTCACACTATAATGAAAAAATTTATCTAATGAAACGCAGGAAATGCAAAAAATAAAAGTGCGAAAACAAAGTTCCTGCTTCTATAAAAACCAAAAAGCAGCAAAGTTCAATGGAAACAGATTAAATTGATGAACTCGTCTGTTTCCATTTCACTGATTAAACCTTTAAACAAACATAAACATCATTTCACATCACACTTTCGTTTCTAATCCAAGCGTTTCGTCTTGACTCCTCACTACAGTGCTTTTGAGAAGCTTGGTTTTTTGGGTTGTTTATTCTTTTCTCCTTTTTTTTTTTTTTTTTTTGAGTTTATAAAACACGGCCAATTTAAAAAAGCAGCAAAGCACAACAGACCTCTGCGGGTAATTGACGGGGCTCTGGGGTGAAATCCTAATTGAAAGACATCATCCCTGAGCTCCCCTCGCTGTTTTGGCATCTGGTAAGTACTAACACTACACGAGACACTTCACAATTAAATGTGCGCTGCTTTGGGAGCACTAATTATGCTTACCTGAATTTAGCCCCCAACAAAAAAAAAAAGTGCCATGACTGTGCACAGCTATCATTTGACTTAATTACTGTGTTCTGTATGAAGCAGCTGAGCACTTATCACAATTTAATGGAAATACCAAAGAAAACCAAAGTGCTACAGGTGATTGACATCTACGTGTGTGTGTCACGTGGTGCGGCTCAAAATCAAAATCCATAAACTCAAACTGAGTCGAGTGATAAACAAACTTTTGTTCTCCTTTTTTTCTTACTAAATTAGAAACACTTGATTGGTGAACATGTGCATAATCTGATTTACACGGTTTATTAGACCAACGGCCGAGTCGCTCTCATTTGTGTGTGGTTGATGTAATCCCGTTAAATGTAATCCATTACTGCGGAGCGTCCCTCGGCGGGTTTGGCTTCGCTGAGGCGAGGTTAGTCAGCGTGTGAGACTTTAACCACACCGGCTCCACCTGCTTCTGAATAATGTAAACAACACAACTCGGCCAGATGTGACTCTTGACGGATGCACAAACACGTGAAACACGAAACATCGTTTCTTATTGAACATCTGGCCGCTGCCGTGGCGCCGAAGAAGCTAATGGCAGAACCGCCGCCTCCTGCGCTGCATCGCCCTCCCTCTCTTCTTCTTTCCTCAAAGTCACGAGGATGTTTTCAGAGGCTCCGTGTTATTAGTGTTCTTAAACGAGCTGCAGGCCTCAGGGTTGATTTAACTTTACCTGGAACCGTTTCTCCTCCAACTTTCTTTCCTCTCTGAAAACTTTATAGTCGGGGTTCATTCCACTTTGTTATTTCTATAGAAGTCAATGAGAGAATGATTTGTAACGTCAGTAAACATTTTTTCAGAGGAGCTGATTTCTCCGTCTCTAGTTTCAAGTCGTCTTTGTTGCAGCGTGATGTTCAGACACCCTGTGATTGACAGCTCATATCGTCCAATGGGTGGCAGGTTGCAGGTGTAGGCGGGTGTGCGGTGCAGGGCTCCACCCCCAACTCTCACAAACTCACACACACACACACGTGTGGGTGACGTCACGGTGGGTCGATTCCCAGATTTAGCACAAACTTCCTGCACTTTACGTTTCATCACAAGTTTCAAACTTTGCAGAGAAACAGCAGCATCCCTTTGTTTCTGGTTCTCTGGTGCTGGAAACAACCTTCACACTTCCGTGCTGTGGTTCCTATAATCTTACATGAGGGGGCGTAACATCCTTCATCTGTGTTGCCTTGTAACCCGAGCGCGTGGTGTTTGTATCTCGAAGACAGAACCAGCCTCTCTGTATCAGCAGTTTCAGAAAGTGCTGAGATTTCCCTCAAGCTGTCAGCGGGCCGACGGCTCCAGCTGAAAAGTGCTGCTGGATTTTGCATCTGCCACTGAGGCGACAGTCGAAGGACGAGCGACTTCAGAGACTTTTTTGTTTTTCGTGTCGCATCGTCTGACCTCACTCGTTTCTGTTTTAAATGCTTCATCGCCTCGATGTGACTTAATTCAACTATCGAACTGTGAATTATAACTTTGAACTGCACCAGGACAACGTTCAGCTTCATGAGGGTCAGAGAAGAAACGTGTCGAGCCTCTTCACCACAAACTGTCCCATTACGCCGCTCGACGAGACGCCATGATGATAAAGGTTCTCCGTCCCGTCGGCGTTGACGGCGCCACCTGTTTGCAGCTCATCAATCACGTTTCATGGGCGTTAGCATTGTTTAACTGAAGCACCTCTCTCAGTGGAAAGTACACACACACACACACACAGCGCCCACCTCCAGGTCTCCCTCACATGTGGAAATCAATAAATGTTGTCTGACGATGTAGGTTTTTAGTTTCAGCCCGCAGCTCTTTGAGAGTAACAGTGAGCTGATCTGAACCTGGACTCCGGTTTAGTTTTGAAGTGAATTGATGTTCTTGTACTGTTGAACGTCAGTGATGTCTGACAGACGCATTAGAGTCGATCCCCAGGTTGTGAAAACTTTCTGGGTTCCTCAAGCTTCACAGGGATTAGTCCTCAATGTGTAAGAGACGGGTTATATTTATAAAAACAAAAAGTTCCTGCAGGAAGACTACCTTTGAAATTCCTTTTCAACTTAGAAGACCGGAGACAAACCCCGATCCCCTTCCTCCGTCCCGTCTTGTATTAACACGATTCCTCTGCTTAGCGATAAAACCACGCGGCGCGGTGATGTGCGGAGCTGAGGCGGGAGGCAGCGGACTGAAAAAAGCAACAACACGTTTCTGCCATCTTGCTCCGGAATGTAAATTTTTACACGGGGAAGTTCACACGACCAGAAAACTCATTTTGCATTGCAGCTGAACACATCTGGGTACAACTGCATGTTAATCCCAAATGTCAAGGGGAGCAGAGATATAAAGTGAACCTTATGTTGCAGCAGATGTGCTGTACACAGAGTCATAACGGCAGCTCAAGTATATTTAATGAAGCTTTAGGTGCAGAACACTTGTAATTATGCAAATATGAAACACATAACGGCGCCGTGCGATTCGTATATAACGCGGCAGACCTTTCACTGAGAGATGGATGAGGTTATATTTTACAACATGTGTGTATTTTATGACATGCAACACACACCGGTGCTGCAGGTGACCACCGAGCTGCCCTCACACAACACCTCTCTCCTCCTGCAACTGCTCGACATCTACTCCTACGTCCAGTCTTCTAGATTATTTACCACGCACGGTAAATTTTTATGAACTGATATAATGTGCGGTTGGATTTTTATTTATTTTTTTGTCTCCGAGTTTTGCTAGAGGGCGAGGGAGGGCGAGGGCGGGGCATAGCCGGCGGTGCTCGGTGCCTCTTGCTTGATTAATTTCCCTTTGTTCCCATAATCTGTTTACTACTCGCACTAATTGCCACCTTTCACTAGGCGAGGAGACGAGCCCAGATTAAATGAGTAATAGACACGTTAGAGTTCTGGTTCTTCAGCAAATCATCGACGATAAGGTTTATTTGTAATGATGAGTACATGTGGCCGGGTTACGTCTAATGCTCGTGATTTAAAAAATATTTATTTAATTTCTATTTAATCCACACTTTTAGAATTTAGGCTAAAATTATTTGTTTTAACAATCTCCCTGGTCATGTGTGTACAGGAAGTAGATTGTCTACGCTGCAGTCAGTCTCTTTGTTGCAGAAAATACTGCTAACGAGAAACAGCAATGAAGAAATGTAAGAGCAGGGATTTCTTTTCTAGAAGCAACAACGAGGCTGAAGTGGCAGAAAGTGTTAGCGACGCTCTACATTCTCCGCTGGTAGTCGAGACTGTTACCAAAACGCAGCTCTGGAACGTTCAAACGTAAAACGAGGACATCAGCATTTCCAAGCTTCTCTGTTTCAGGGGCTGAAACACTCGTAAAGGCAGAAACTGTCTTCGATTCTGAATAATAAGGTCTGTGCAAAGCAACAGCTGGTTTTGAATTCGACACACGTCTGTGCAGGTCTGTTTGAAGCTGCATGAACAAGATCAGGACACAGACGGATTCATGGATTCTTTTCTAAAGGACCATTAACAGATATATTAGTGCAGCTCTACTCTGTAATAATGTGCAGTTGTAGCATGTCGACGATAAACAGTTTTATATTCATGATGTTTGTGTTAATCCGGCTGTTCTTCCACTCACCATGGCCAGAGGGATGATGGCCTGAATGTCCCGCTGCACCACCGTCAGCTCCGTCACCACCTTCTCTGAATCGGGAGGCGGGTTCTGACCCTTATAGTCGATGTTCCAGTTGATCCTCCGGGTCACGGAGAGGCTGGTGAAGTTCTCCATCTCGAAATCCAACTGCATCACCTCCACGTTGCCCAACACGTCCCTGTTGTGCAACAAAGGCCCAAATATCACTCACAGCCAAATGTTCCTGACAACCACTGCAGAGTGAAACAAGACAGTCTGGCCACGCTTTCATTTCTGGTAATGAAATCGTTGACTGGATGGTTTTTAATTATTAAACGTGCCATTTAGTGAGCTGTCGACACGCCGCCCGGCAGTTATTTTTAAAGTTTTCCTCAAGTTACCCTGGAGCTGACGAAGAGAAGCCGAGGATTCATCACGGCTTCAGAGCACAGATACTCGTCATGTGTGTATTTTTATACTTTCAGTATTTGTGCTTTGTTCAACTTGATCCGTCTGCGTCTAAATCTCCTCAGGCAAATTTCAGTGTGAAGTAAATATCCTGGTGAATGAACTTTCACCGCATGTACTCTGGATGTACATCAGATTTTCAGAATAAAAGTTCTGGCTCCAGTCAGCGTTCTGCATTCAGCTCAGCTCACACAAGTTATCGGACACGTTCTCTGACGAAGAGGCTCGTTCATAACATTTCACTCAGTCAGCTGCGCTCTGCGCTCCGTCAGTCAGTCTGATTGCTGGATCTCAGATTTCCTGACAGATACAAGGCAGTTAATATGGCGGAGGGATCTTAAAGGTCACAGTATAACTTTAACAACGTCGTGACTCGCGAGCAGAATACTAACCTCCGTTCTTTCTACTCACGTAGATTTGATTGCTTGGTGTGAAAAATAAGCAGCGGAGGCAACTTTGATATTCAGTTCCTGAAAGAGACGTTTCACCATATGAGTGGTTTTTATTAATCGAGTTTTATTGTCGAGTCATTATGATATGAAGTGTTTCTGTGTCCGTGCCGTTTGTGGCTTCATTAAAGGAGCCCCACACTTTACTAATCGCCCCATTAAGAAGCTAATGAGCCAAATATTTCCCTCAGGAGTCAGTGGAGACCAAAACTGAGGCAGAAGAAGAGTCTGACCTTCAACAGGTGACTCCTGAATGAATCTTTAAAACATGGGAAATCTGCATCGGTGTAACCAAACTCAAAATGTCAACTTCAATCTTCAGTGTCGTTACAGATTTACGTAAAATCAATTACCACTTTTAATGAAAATCACAATCTCACCCTGACTGTACCCAAGCGTTTTATAAGCCAAATGAAAACACACTGAAATCCTTATTTATCTAAATGATTCCCTGGTAAATCTGGGAATTGTTTAATAAAGTGTCCATTAAAAAATATTCAGATCTGCACCCTGTCATCCAGTTTCAATAAAATCGGTTCTGAAGTTTCTGTGTCATCCTGCTAAAAGACAAGTAAACACACAAAGTTCGATTTTAATTTGTCGCAAATATATTTCATAGGAGACCCGACTGGATTGTGTTGATGTCCTGATGCGACAGATACAACTGTCCTCCGATAAGTTGGTGAAGAAGACTGATGTGACAATAGACCTGTTCATTCTTTCTGAAGGTGTTTCCACTCGTGCCTTCGGGCTCTCGTTAAGCGACGCAAAGTGAGCAGAAGTGACAGATTTCTAATGGCAGCGCTGCTTTGATGGCGTTATCAAGAGTCATGAATGAATCAGTGATTGTCTCTGAATGAAAACAGTCGGCAGGTCTCGTCAATAAACAATCACTGCTCCCTAATCTGTCTCCCTCCATCTCTGAGGCCTGAGTCTGGAGCCTGTGAAAGGAGATTGCAAATTTTATTCAGCCCCTCACTTTCAAAATAACCGTAATTGCGCTGGCTGCAGATTTGCTTCTGAGCCGTCGATAACCTTAGTAACCTGATTGTTCTGACGGCCGTGGACACTGGGAGCGTTCTGTCGTCGGGAGTGAGGAAGGCGTTGGCCCGGGATCCTCCACATTTTGCTCTCACAAACATGACAGTGATGCAGCGGTGATAACAGCCTCCCTGTTATGAAAAGTCTCTTTTCGGGGGCTTGTAATCCTCAGATTCAACAAGCTTAACATGAAACCGTCTCACTGGTGGCGAGGGGGCAAATTAAATCTCTCTCCACGCGTGACGAGAATCAAACCCGCCCGAGCTTCACCTTTAGTTGAAAGTGGAGCGTTGCCGTCTGTCCTTCACAAAAGCGGAGACCCGTCCCACCATTCGGCCTGAGAGCCTTTTAATGAAAGCTGGATCAAACTACCCGCTCCACCCTCCGCCCACAGAAGGTTCCTCTGAAGGAACACCGTGATGAGATCTCGGCCCATTTGTCTCGACATCACTCACTGAAAACAAACACCCCCGTCTGCCTGTGACACACCAAAGCTGTCATCAATACGACCCACTGAAGTGTCAACACGTGCGGCCGCTCAATACGCCGCCAGCTGCCTCCACGCTGCAGGAAAGTGATGGTCACAAAGCAATGATCCGGGTTAGAGGGCGCTTTTAAATCCATGTGGAGTAAATTATAAATCGGTGAAAAGAAAAAGCAGAAAAATGACTTTTCGCCTCCACGTTTCTCGCAGTGATCTACAGTCACACTTGACATTTTGACACAATGTTTGATATCTTATTCAAAAGAACAGATTTAAGGTTATATCACATCGCCGACTGTCTGCACATCCCCCCCGGGTTCCATATTTACTCTCTGTTTTAGGTTTTAGTCTCTGTGGATTTCCTGTTTCCACATTGGGACTTCAGAGAACTCAACGTTAGTCAGGGCAGCGTGGCGGCGCGGGCGGTTAGCAACAACGTTCCGGGTTCATCGTGGCGTGTTCTCCCCGCGTCTGCGTCTCCTCCACAGTCATTAAGGTTGATTGACCTCCGAGCCGTCCAGGATATAAACCGAAGGATAATAGATTTTGGGCTTGATATGAATAATGAAGCCATCCGTCCATACTCTGTTAACTTCGTCCACATCTTTTGCAGATTTGTAGCCGATTGAAACAGAAACAACCACAAAACACGAGGAAACCAATTCAAGTTTTTGAGGAGAAACTTAACGAGTTGGTAAATTGGATCGTCCTCCGTCGCCGCCATGTTTGTTGGTGTCAGAAACTCGTTTCCTTCCATGAGGCAGAAATGAGCCGTTAAAAATCAAAAACATTTTCATCCAGATAAAAGCATCATGATATTTTATGATATTAACATGAAATCACTGAGTGAAGCAAACACATGTTTTCCTGTTCCAACAGCAGCTGCGTTACTGAACTTCATTCAAACACCTCAATGGGATTAGAGCATGAACTTTTCACCAACATAATTAATTTTGCATGTGTTACCCAATTAATGTCACTCGAGTCGCTGCTGAGGTTTGAGAAGAAAACAAAATAAAGCCAAAAATAAACCATCATTCAAAAGAGGCGTTTCTGTGAACTCTGTGATCCGGACACTATTCCCCGAAGCTTTCATGGAAACAGACGAAAAAAACTAATGATTCAACACGTTTTTTAAAAACTGGTGGGCAGTGAAAAGTTAAATGGTTGATTTCGTAGCAGAAGACGGAAGTAAACACGGCTGAAGAAAGACGAGCCTTGTCTCCGTTAAGTTAATGATCTGTCGAGCACAAAGTATATATTTTAAAAGCTGTAGCTTGGGGCTTCATCAGTACTCGGGGGGGATTTCATTCTTTGATCAGAGGTCTGTTTGAACTGATTAATAGGGAGAGATCATTGGATCAAAGCACAGCGAGGAGAACTACAACAGCAGAAGAAGAGAGACGGTGAAGAGAGGTTCACGGTTACAGTCTCTGATCAGTCAAAGCTAAATATAAGACTCGGAAGAACTCGTACCATTCGATTACCAAGCCTCAGCTTTGATTTGATCACGTCAAATATAGAAAGAACTGTGTGAGAGCCGCCCTTTAAACACAAGCAGGTCGAGTCCGAATCCACATCTGTATTTACGCCACAGTGACGCAACTGTGCTCTTTCATTTGCGTTTCCTTTCCCGAGCAATGAAGGATCCAATGAGTGGATCTTCCTCGGGCCAATCAAACGCATCCCAGGATTCATTTGATGTCGCTGAGGCTAATGAGCTAGCTCTGCGAGCGGCTGAGCCGCAGTGCGAGCAGTGACTCGAAGCAGCTGATGATGCGCTGGTAAGAATGGGAGAAGGTGGCGGACACAAACAAGAATTCTTCACTAGATCGGATACGTAACGGCCCAAGATGGAGATTAGCTCATTGCATTCAAGGCTTCTCAGATTCTTAGCATCATCACATTCACACTCCTTCAAGTCTTTATGCTAAGCTAGGTTAACCACGCCTTGGATTTACCCAAATGTTGCACACTTACAATCTAAAGCACCTACATTCAGCCACAGACGGCCAGAGTCACTGTCCGCTGCACCTGATGCGACTTCCATTTTTTGGGACGACAAGATAAAATGTCCGTTGTCTTCATCCACCCCTTCCTTCAGGGTCACGGGGGACTGGAGCCAATCCCAGACATCGTCAACCCTGCACAGGTCGCCGGCGTGTTGCAGACATTTTATACAATAAGTTGTTTACTTGCATGATGTCATAATTTAAGTAAACACACACTGGGGAACATTTATTGTCCTTAAAAACTCGTTTTTTTCCCTGAAGGAGAAAATAGATGGGTGGCTGAATAGAGTTTTTGTCAGCCTGTTTATTTGTCCTGGTTTGGAGTCGATATCGTGGCACTTTAAATGTGCTCTGGGTCTTTTGTCGTTTCATCTCCTGTTTAACGTTGAATTATTCAGAGCACAAAAAAAAAAACCCAACAACACAAGCGTCTTATTAAATGATCCACGTTTGTGTTTCCCTGACTCGCGACAGTTGTAATGCCACAGCACGTTTGAGAACATTTCTCATTTGAAACCCATTGACCGCAATCAATAATGCATCGGTTCACGTGGCGTTATCAGGGAGCTGCTGTCGGACTGGGACTGTTCCAGGTGGACGTTTACAGGAAGCAGAAAAATACGTTTGGAATTAATCCCAGCGTTGACTAAACACTGAGCTGATGAAGAGGAGATGAGTGAAGAATAATAAAGAGGAGAGGAGACTGATGAAGAGATCAACGTGGCGCCCTGATGGGAAAACACTGTCACCTCGTTTCCTCCGACTCAGGTAATTTAGAGTAAACAAAACCAGATGTTCAAACAGAACTGGCGCTCAGATGTTCGAGTGTGTGTGTGTGTGTGTGGTTGTCATCAGCGCAGGGAGTGTGTATTTGTGTTTGTTCGGAGGGGGGGGGGGGGATTTGTTTGCTTCTTAAACACAAAAACACATATGAATGAAAACAATTACTAAGAACATATTAGAATTCGCCGTATTACTCCGTTTAAACTGGGTAATTATGGAGACGATCGTCTGGAGGTTTCATGTATTTTTGGGCTCATTACTGTAAAGTGTCGGAGTCTGAGGCGGCGGCGGCGGCGTGTAGTTTTTCTTAGAGGAAGGAAGTTGTGCGGCTGTGAGCCCACTCAGACATCAAACACAGAGGAAAATAGGATTGAATGCTCTTCCTTCATAAAACAAATAAGAATATAATCAAAAAGCAACGCTGCAGGGGACGTGAGTGCAGTCATTGTGAACCATTAAAATACACAGAACGTGGGTTGCACGTCTATTTTTGTCAGTTTCTTTATGACAAATTAAAGACGCACAAGAAAGTATTTGAATCCCGTCACATTCATGCAACTTAATTGGAAGGAATACATTTATTTAGCTCGTAGACGTTTAAAGCATATATGCAAAATATTATTTTTAGTCTGACTAAAGTAGAAACTTGAAGCAAAAGCATTCACTTGAAACCATCACCTCGATTTGACTGACGGCTGAAGTTGCTTTTTCAGACGTCAGATGTGAAGATGAGTTGATGTCGAATGTTTCTGATGAAGTTTAAGAACAGAAGTTTCCTTTATGTGCAGAGGAAATTTTAAATGAACCAGTTCCAAAGCCTCGTAGATTAACTGGGATCTGATGATTTTATAGAATATGATGTATATAGAATATAAAATTATATAAAAGCAGTTCAAAGGAGCTCAACTTTAAACATCTACTGAAAACCCAACGCACATCCGATGGAAGACTAAAACATGAGTACTTCTACTTCTTTTCATACTTTAAGTACAGATGATACATGCTTTTACATACGTATGTGTAGTGGAGTATTTTTACTTAAGTGAATGATCTAAATACTTCTTCGACCAGTGTGAAAATTAGAAAACAGCAACAAAATCTTCTCATTCCAACAACAGAGTATGTGTCATTGCTGTGAAAATGACTCATGTGATTAATTTTCCTACACAACCAGACTAGAGCCACTTTGTGCAGGATTTGTAAATTTCCAGCTTTTATGTCTCTGACTGGTGGAATCAGAAAAAAAACCCCCAGTGTGACACACAACAATGCATCTATGGATGAAAAGCAGCATCTGGAGGGTCCCAGCTCTGCTTCCTGCCGACTCATTCTTCCACATCAGTGACTCACAATAAGTCGATGCTCTAATCATTTAGAAATATATATGAAAACAGAAAAGTTAGGAAAATAACTTTACTTTAGGAAATGGGTTTTCTGCTAAAGTCGGTTTACGTAATAATAAATAGCTGGAGATGTTTTTGCCAGTGACTCAAAAGAAGAAAAGCATCAGGATTCCTAAATTAATTGGGGAGATGTTGTGTTCAATGTATTAAAGTCCTCTTGAAAACTCTGCAGCGCTCCGATACAAACGGAGGATTCATGCAGACTCACAAACAGCCGCCCGATATACAAGTGCTGTGAGGCAATTTCACAACACTACCCTTTTCACCACAGAGTCCTGAGAGGCCCGAGTGCGTTTTATACAAGAAGATTTCATGCTCATGTTCAATCAATTTGATGTGAATGAAGCATCAAAAAACAAATTCCTTCCGTGGCGCCGCTCTCTCTGAGTGGAGAGGCCCATTGTTTGGCTGTTTGGCTCTAGGTGGTCACAGAATTGACTGAGTTTCTGACTAAATCCAGCGTGACACACACTGTTTCTCAGCCCAGGCTTGACCCCCTACTGGACACTTCCCACATTGTGACAGGGTGGCAAAGATTACATGACATGGGTCATGGCCGCCACTGAGGCGCTAAGGAGTAAACAAAGGAGGGACTCAGTTTTCAGGTAAGGCCAGTCTCTGTGCTCGCATTCTGCATCTGGGCGTCTCGTCCACGCGCAAAGTGCAGATTTTTGAATAACTGGTCATCTCTCTAACTATGTGGGGACATTTAAAACAGAGAAATGAAACGTTTCCCACTGAATGAATTCAAACTATGGCAGTAACAGGGGTGCACGTGCACATGAAGGTCACTCTCACGTGCAACAGTTACAGGTACACACACTAAAGAACCACAACTGCTGCTAAAAACTATGATCTCCGACTATCTGCATGTTTGGTAAAAACATTATGGACTGATAAAAATGATCTCTTATGTTAATTAATTTGTTTGCATCTGCACCAATTTGCACACACTCATAAATATCAGTCCCCTAAATATGTAATAAAGTACAAACAATATTGAAAAACACTCGATCTTACAATTTAAAATAAAGTAATACTTGCATCCACCTCCCATATGGATCAGCACTAACATTAAATAAGTTCCTCCCTGAGCCAAACCACCTTCCGCCAAGTTCTGTGAAAATTCGTCCGGCAGTTTTGCGTAATCCTGCAGACTAACGAGCAAAACGATGACATAAGCTCCTCGATGGAGGTAAACAACAACTGCATTGCGTGAAAATCCCTCAGAAACCATGAAGCTGCTTTTACTGAGTTCATTACTGTCCCGTGAGACACTGCAGGACGGTGACTGGCTGTTGTCTCCACTTCAGAGGAACTCTCCATAATTACTGCTCTCAGACATGATCTTATCTCAAAGTTATGTTAATGTCCGCCGCCAGAGTCGTGCACCTCATCCCCCCACGTTCACTGAATTAACGGCAGATGTAGTGAGACTAAGGAGATAACATTCAATTCATTAAACTTTGCGCTATAAAGCAGAGGGTGCTTTAGTCACTGCCGTTGGCCAGAGCTGTATTTTATCTTCCGTAGCTCCTGGGGCATTTACGAAGAGTGGTCGTGCATGATTTTTAAAAGCCGCCTTTTAATCAGAGAGAGAACTGAGACTGTTTCGCGCTGGGAAACCTTTGCTCCAGTGTCTTTGTGCAGCAGAGGAGCGAGGGGCTGGGATGGGACGGTGTGTTCAGGGTTGGGGTCTGTTGACTTACCCCTGCTTGACTCCTTTGTTCTTGTTCACGTCGATGGTGGTAATGGAGTGCTTGGCGCCGGACTGCACCTCCCAGTCCACCTTCCACTGGGCATTCTTGGACTTGGTCTGGAGCAGGTTCACCCCCTTCTTTGCTTTGACCCTGCAGCAGGAAAAAAAGAAGAAGAACGGGACGAGTCAGTTTTATTGGAGGCTGTGATTCATGGGCGAGGTCAGAGGTGAACGCCCTCCGTGTGCGGCAGACCTCTTTCTCGCATTGCGTCACGGCAAAAGCAATTCCACAGATGAATCAATAACAGAGATGAATGAAGATGACAGAGCGATGATACATGAGGGCAGAGGAGCAGCACTGCTGCAGGTCACACTGGACATTTATTCGCTATAATTAAACACCTGAAAGCCTTCAAATCCTTATAGAGGGAACTTTTTCTAATTACTTTTAATGTGGAATTTCCTAAAGACACAATATGATGATGCTTTATTGGTTTGGAGGTGAGAGCCTTCGTCCTTAACCTTCACCTCCGGAGGGAGAACGTGCCGTAGGTGCGTCACAGGGCAGCAGCTGGAAGGATTTACATTTACTGCTCAAGGACAGTTCGAATCTGGAAACTCACACAAACCACTGTCTCTTTTTATTTTCTGTGTTCACAGTCAAATGTCCAGAATGTGAGACACATAATGAAGAATTTTATTTTTATATCATCTTGTTATGATGATGATTGAATTCCCAACTGACAAATAAAACATGTACAGATAAAACAACCAAGAATGATATACAATACTTGTATTTAATACTACAATATGTATTTTCCTATTCACAAACACTCATATGTACTAATATACTTAAATAAATAAGTAAACTCTTACAAAATATGCATGTTACTCTTATTTTTGCTTTTAATAAATTTCAACACCGTCTCTTCTTTCGCTGTAATTTCAACATTTCTTTTTTTAACAGTTGTCTTTTTAGATTTTATTGTTTAAACATCAAATTGTCTTAATATCTTTTGTTTCTAAATGATCAATTTCATGTAAAACACCTTTGAGCTGCATTTTATTCTGTTCCAAGTTTATTTTTTAAACATTTCACAGTAACGATGATTCAATTAATCAACAAAATGATCCAACAAATGATCAGATTATTAAAATGAGTTAGTTCAACCGAAGGGGGAAGAATTACCGAGTGTGTTACACACAACCTAGATTCACACTGGAAGTAGTCATGCATGCATGTGTGCACCAACTTGAACCCACGCATGCAAACAGATGCATCCATACATTTATAATGTCCGAGGAGAATATGCATGTTCCTGCCTGCATGTGTGCAAACAAACTGATGTACGTGCATTAATCTTCTACAGTATCTGCAAATATTACATCTCACATGCATGAAAAATGAATGTGCCCGCGCTCCCAATGCTGTGCTGTACATGAAAACCTATGAAAACTATAAAATGAGAATTTTTATTTTTCATTATTCATTTGCTGGTTCATGTATAATGTGTGTTTTAGTTTGTGTTGCTTGCTGCCCGTGTTCAGACACCACATTATATCTAGAAAAAGAAATAAAGGATGGAAAGAAAAAAGATAAATACATATTAAGAAGAAAGAACGGTTATTGTGCTATTAGGACACTAAGCTCTGGTATTGATTCTTATATTCATGAATTTTCAGATCTATATCTTTTTTACATTGACCTTTTTACCATTATAATCTATTTACTTTAGCGGCGGCCTCCACGGAGATGTAAACCTGAAACATCAGGAGTTCAATCAATAATGAAAACAATGTTGAAAGTGTTGAAAGTTGCAGGAAGGTTTTTTTTTTTTCTCGACATTTCTGTTTCGTGAACGTTTAAAAAAACCAGCGTGGAATCATCTTTTGTGAGAAATTGTTCGAGTTGATATGATCCAGTTTCCTTTTAATGTGCATCACAAAGACGGATCAAATCAGCGATGAAGAATCTGAAATGACAGCCGTCCTCTGTGACTTTATCCAGACGTGCTATTACGTTGTCCACCGGCAGAATACTAAACACCAAACGGCAAAAAAACAAAGTCACTAGATTCCCGGTTATTCTGCGTCTGGTTATTTGACCACAGGGACTTTCGCCCGACTCCTGCTTGATGGAGACAAATGGCTCATCTAGCGAGATGCAGAGGCAACAGAGATTATTGATCCGTCTCATTTTCATGAAATACAAGACGGAGATGAATTATTTACATATCTGGCTTCTGTTTACCTGCTCTGTGCCATCAAGACAACCCACTGATAACAGGACCGGGAGTGATAATACGTTTGAGCCGCCTCAGATTCGTCCTCACAGACTCTAAGAAAATGTTTTGAATTCCATATGAAACTCAAAATGGTAATAATATCCCATCAGAGCGTTTCCACAGGCAGGCTCCCCTGGACACACTCATTGGAAGTATTACCTAAATCACATTTCCTCTCCACTGCCTCATCTACATTCGGCCGAAAGTTTCAGGCTCTTGAAACATCTTCCGAGATTGTTCCATTTATTCCTGTGACAGATAAAAAGTCTGAAGTCCCACTGAGCTGTTTCCATTTGCTGCACTAACATGCGCTCGGTGCACGGAGCGCTCATCCGTGATTCGTGAAAGCAACCGACTTTCAGCTGCAGCCGTCGCCTCGCCTCCGTCAGTCAGAGGAGGATCTCAGCTCAAACAGGATCTGTACTTTATTGTTATTCTTGGTTTTCTACTGAGGACATTTAACCAGCGATTAAAGAAAACAAGCTAATAACAATTACTCCATATCAACAAATGCACGGTGCAATGCAGCATACCACTGCGTCACTGTTAACTCCGAACCATCTGAAATAATTGTCTGACTCTTCAGTTTGGTCCGTGTAAATGGAAGGAGCTGCAACCAGCCACCAGGGGGCGATCAGGATGATTCGGCTTCACTTTTTGGGGAAGCTGTCATTTCATCCATCCTGACATGCAGTCTGTGGTTAAACTCCTTCATGGGTGAGGGATCATGGGTAATTCAGGGGTTTATCATGCGGCCTACACTGGAGACAGGGATTGAACATCCGACACTCTGGTTAGAGGACGATCCGCTCTACCTTCTGTACACACACAGGTAAACAGCAACATTATTTAGATCATTTATATATATTTCAAAAACCTTCATGTTGTGCAGATGCAGGTCCTCTGCTGGTACATCATCAGATCAGTTCTTAATTAAGTGATGGATGAGTTCTGACCTGCTTCTTCCACAAATTAGTTTTTAGAGTACAGACTTTTAAATGGCTTTCCTCTGCATCACATGGTCTTCATCTACATAATAATATTAATAATATTAAACATTTCTTACGGGGCGAGGTGCGTCGCACTGAGGGAACTCATGACTGTGTGACCTAACATACGAGACAGCTTCTCCGTTCACTCGTCACCTGCAAACACTTTCTACCCTCTTTGTCTGAAATCAACAATAAAAAAAAAAGGTTGCAGCTTTTTCCGTCTTCTTTCATCAAATCCTGCACATTAGAGAAAACACGGTAATTATCGGTTTCAGCTCCGTCGACGGGAGATGAAACAGAAATATGTAACGTTTAAGAAATCATCCTGATGACGCGTGTTCCCTTTGATGTAAGTCAAAACAGGGGAAACGTTAAAAAACCCTCAGACGTTGGAGGTGACCTAGTTGCTGCTTGATTACTGGAGCTTGTAAAAACACTGATCACACCAGACGATAATTACACCTCGTTGTCGGGTATAACCATTTCCAGTGCGTTTCCTGGTAAGGAAGTAACCCTGATGAGTAATTCTGTGTATTTATATTCATTAGCTCCGCTCACCAGCAGCTTTTAAAAACCACTACATATTCATCATCATCTTTTGAAAGAGCCTGGTTATTGTGCAGAAGCCATGTTTTTAATCAGACGGCCCTTTTCACAGACTCCGCTTCATTTTGACGCCGCAAATGAGACGGGATGAAGCACTTACCCGTGGGAGCGCCGCATGAAATCGGGCTCCCCATTGAACAGTGTTAATGCTGATTAATCAAAGGGCATCGCAAATGCACGGCAGAAACCAGCGATAACACACAGCCCGAATTCTGAGAGTCTCCACGAGCCCCGCTGCTGCTGCTGCTCAGGAAAGAGTGGAGAGGCGGCGTGAGACACTTCAGCCGAGACAGAGCCATTACTTACTCAGTCCACACAGATGCCTTCTGCCATGGCAACGCCTATTAGACTGTGAGGTGGCCGATAAACACCGGAGCTCCTGGTCACATTCCAGGTGTGTGAGCTGCACGTTCACTTTCCTGCTCCGCGGCTTCCGATGGCAACAACATTACATAAACCGCTGCAGCGACTTCCTGGCCTGTTGTTAAAACCTATTTTGCAATTCAAGTTTGAAGGAGACATATTCTACTCATGATGCTCATAAATTCATAATTTGAATAAGTGTTCTTACATGAAAGTGTTGCTGCACTGATGTTCTTAAAATACAGAAATGCTGCAGCTCCTCCTTTCAGCCTCTGTCTCAAACACTTGGTTTCGGCTCCTGTCTCTTTAAGACCCCGTTGTCTGCTCTGATTGGCCAGCCGGACCCCTCTGCTGTGATTGGTCGACCATCTCTAGCTCGTGTACGAATTAACAGCCTCTCGCTTTACTTTATGTTCCCTCTTAAAATGAAGCTGCTACCCGTGTGTTACGTGAATATCATGTGACATCATAACGGCACAGAAGTATCTTCAGGAGTACTCGTAGTCAAAATCAACTTTATCGTCTTTTCCACCTTAAGTTCAGGACATAGACATGTATGAGTACGCAACATATTAGAGCAGTATAAGTACTCAAAACGTAGTACAGAGTAGGGGACAGTATGCATATATAACAGGGTGGTTCTGTAGTTTCCTCTGGGGGAGAGGAGCTCTCTTTATCACAGACGTTTTAAATGGAAGAAAGAAACTGTGAAAAAACTCCCTTTAAAAGAAAAACTCCCACTGGGACCGTCGGACCGACCAATTTGTCCCAAACTCAACATGTTCAACAAAGGAGATAAAACGTACGTGACACTAAATTTAGCAAACAAATCATTAAAATCCTTCTCGTCACTGTTTTGTCCGACCTTTGTTCCACTTACAGCTTCCCTGTCTCTTCCTTGCAGCTCGCTGCAGCTCGCCGTGTCTCCGTCTGCAGCCGAGCGCTGGGCTCGTCCTCCGCTGGGCTCGGAGGCCATCGTCCTCGTGACCCATTTATGACACTTGCTGCCAGAAATCATGTCAACTGGCTGCCACACGCTGTAATTTAATCTAACTGGCTGCTGTTAATAAATAAAGTATGAAAACCAAGACTAAATCAAATTATAGCCTCCAAGTCTTTAATTTTTCCTTAATGGACCTCTGGAAGAGTATTTATTGAAAATATTTGAAGAGAACGTCCCCGCAGGCAGAGCGGTGACAAAACTGGCTTTTTTTCCCCCCACTGTGTAATGAAAGTCACGGTAAGAATGCATTTTACAATTTAATTTAATTTTATAATAGAATGTCAAACTCTACGTACTGTGCAGGGTGAGTATGAATTTAAATGCGTGCATGTTGACGAAAAGCCGAGTAGCCGCTGCAGACACTGGAAAAGCAGCAGTGTAGCCTATGGAGCTTATTATCAGCTCTAACATTCGTGTTCACACTTCAACCTGCGTCTCCTGATCCAGTTCGGTTTGACCTCTTTAAACCGAACCCTCCGTCCAGGCCGAGCCGAGATGAGTCTGATTTCCTATTTTCCTCCGCACACTAACCTGTCAAGTGTTTCCAAAGTTATGTTTTCCCAGCACGCTCTGCTTCAGGGCCTTTAATCAAACTCCTTCCTTCTTCCTAAAAAAAGAAAACCCGCCAATAACCACTTACAAATTTCCCTGGCACTGCAATGATTTCCCCGCAAAAGACGGCAACTCTCGTGAGCGACAAACACGGATACACCCTCGGATCAGAAGCAGCGATCTTATCAATCATCTCAAGCACTTTGATATCTCTGGAATTTATCTTCGCTAGTAAACAGCTTTGAGGTTTTTTTTTTTTTTTCCTACACAGCTGGAGAACCAGAGCCGCGGTGCGTCTGCCAGGGACGGACTTTTTAATGGGAGACTCCGAAAATTAGAAGAGGAGAGGAGCTGGGGAAATATCGCAGAGCAAATTACAAATTTGAAACCGCAGCTGCTGGTTGGTGCGCGCTGATCTGATTTATTCCTCGTAGGTGAAAATGAGCAAAAGCGGCGCTGTGATAAATACGGCTCCTGGAAGAGTGCGACACAGATAACAACAGCACATCCCTGGTTGTCGAAGAATTTCCCCCACAAAGGAGAAGTTCCCACCGGACACTCAGGCAGAACCAGCTTTGTTCCAAACGCAACAAACACAGAATAAAGTTAAATTCTACCAGACGAGACGAGTAAGCTGGGTAATTATAGCAGAGATCAAACCCCCTAATGCTGAGGTGAGATAATATCCTGCTAAACGCTGCAGTTACACAACGTCTTGATCGTTCTTAAGACTAATTCTTCTTCACCCCGAGAGCCGGAACTGTTTTATGGAGCCAAACGTCTCAATGAAACACAGTCTTAAAGGGTAAGGCTGCTTTTATTCTGCAGCTGTCACTGGTTCCTGGTGTAAAATCTGAATTCTTCTTAAAAAAGGTCAGAATTTTATAGTTTTCTTTTATATATAAATGTGGCTGCAGCCGGGCACGGTCGTTGTTTGAAGAGGTCACGGAGAAGACCATTTGCTGGGGACTATTTTCAGCCGTGGATGAATACAGAGCTTCAGGAAACAGCTTTGAGGACACACTACTCGTTTGTAGAGTTGGGTTATTATAGTATTTGTACAAAGCTCATAAGAGATGAATCCTCCTCTCATCTCCGTCCAGGTCTTCTCATGCAACACGATGCTTTTTTAATGAAACTTGATCTTTGCACGAACATTTCCTCAATTGCTTTTTTTTTTTTATCCATAAAGCTGGAACCTTTTTTAATGGAGCTCCGTCCACCATTTAAAAATACTTCAATTGATTAAATCTTTGGTTGCAGCGTGAGTACTTTCTATAGGACTGAATACTGTGCTTCACAAATTACTTCTACAACAATGATCCTCCAAAAATCAAAAGTCCTCCCCGTCGGCAGCTCTTCAACAAAATCAGGGTTTTTGATGAGACTTGACTTTTTGCACAAACGCTCCCTCGATTGCTTTTTTTTGCCCTTAAAGCTGGAACAATTTTATGGCGCCCGTTTGAACAGGCGGCTCCGTCCGCCATTTAAAACGCTTTGTTGCCCCATAATTCCAGTGTTGTCACAACAGTCAAATCTTTAAAAACAGAATTTATCGTTAAAAACACGGTCGCAGCTGCAGACTTTTAGAAAAGGTTACAAACGTGGATGCACACTGAGAGATCACACTTGACTTTCAGCAGCAGGATGCATGAATGATGTGGTTTAAGTGCAGTGCACGGACGGAGCACTGTAACAATGTGGTTAATTTCCTATACGCAATTAAGCTTTGACTACACAAAATATATATTTATGTATAAATAATCTCCCGCTCCTTTGAGTCTGCATTGAGCAGCTGATGCTCTGGTTTGTGCCTCAGGAAGCAGAGAAGCAGAAAATGAAGTATCTTGTGACGCTCTGTGCCTGAGCACGGTTTTATCTCTGTGTTTCTTCATCACATTCAAAGGTTGCCTGAATACGTGTGACACCGATGCACTGAGGATTTTTTTTTTTTTCCTCCTCTCCGATGGATTAACCTCACGCTGGATGTTTTTTTTTTTTTTAGAAGATTTTCTCTCTCCTGCCGCTCGCACCTTCTGCAGCTCAGGTCTAAACTGTGAAGAATCGCTGCAGCTGCTCTTCAACCAGGTTTAATTCTCACTCGTCTCCTCCATCAACATAAATAAAGATATTTTCATTCCTCACATGTAAAGAACACGTGATGGGATTTGAATAAAAACCTTTAACGTTTCTAAATCCCAGCCTGTGATGGTTTCATTATATTGAAACAATAAAACTTTAAATTACAGCAAAAATAAGAGTTTAATTATTTTAAATCTTAACTTTTGTGTTGCTATTAAAGTAATTAAAGTTATTGCTATTGAACCACGTTGTTTCTTCAACACACACTGTGAAAACAAGAAACACCTTTTAAATAAGCATAGAAAAGGGAGAAACGGTCAGAACCATTTAAATAGCGACACAGAAGATGGAGAAGACTCATTCCGATGTTTTTTCATTCTACACAAGAGAAATCCTCACACAATCATTTCCCTCCACTTGAGGTGACAATCACTAAATGATAACGACTGTTCTCTCCATTCACCAACTCGATCTCCAGCCCGAAAACAAAATTATCTTTTTGATGAGACTTGATTTTTTTTAAACCAACGCCTCCTCAATCTTCCTCATTTTCTGAGCTTCTCCGAATGTTTCATCTGGACACAGACGACCAGGACCTTCGTCCCTGCGTCTGCCAGCCCCCCCACCCCCCCCCCGGACAGAATGGACTCTGGTATTTGGCGTTCACCGATTGCGTGTAAACAAACATCTGATTGCGGAGGGCAGCGACAACAGCCCGCGATCGGGGAGCGAAACCCCCGGTGGACGGCGCCGGGCTTCACGGTTGTCCCTTTAGCGACGCACAGACGAAGGCAGAAAAGTAAATAAACAAGTGAAATGTCAGTGCTCGGTGTCTCGGAGGCTTTCGCTGCACTCGCTTTTGCATTTCAGCACAAACAGGCCTCTCTCCCCAACAGCTAAATTTGGCCAGCAAAGCCTTTTTCCCCCACTCGTGTGCCGGCAGAAGCTCCATTAGTTCCTCTGAGGCGGCACTTTACAGACAACTTCGCCACTTCTGCTCCTGCAGACACAACAAATTCCATTTCATGAAGATATGTATAATTCAGAATAAGTGCAGATTTTTATTTGTCCTTGGCCAGTTGTGGATGTGGTGCTTTTATGTGTCCAGTGACATGTAGTTTATTTATTTACACACACGCTGCCGTGCACCATGTTTCAGCCTCAGCGTGCTGCTGCTGCTGCTGCTGCTGCTGCTTCGCTGCGTTATGTTTATGGGTTTTTGTTTAGAAGCATTAAAAAGTTTAGTGCTGGTTTTCAGAACTTCACTGAAGCGTTCATTTGACCCGACATTCAAAACAAACACTAAATCATTTCTCAACTGCCATAAAAACTGAGCATGATGTAAAACGAGGACCGTAAACAACATGGACGTCCGTCGCGGCGCCGCCTCCACTCTCCCGGTCACCGAAGTTCACAGACTATTCTGCTTTCACTTGTCTGAGCAACTTTAAAAACATGTTGAAGAAACACGTTCACAAAGGAAACTGTGTGATGCACTTTATTTTTTTATATTTCCCGTCTGTTTAAACTTAAGTTAGCGTTGTCAAAACCACTGAATCATTCAAATGTATTAAAATATGAATATTATTATTATTACATACTATTATTGCTGCAGTTCATGTTAAGTATCAGTGCAAATATAATATTTATGACTTATGACTATTATATGATGTTATACAATTAAATTAATAATCAAAAACAGAATCATTTATTATACGTTTCAGTGAAGTCTGGAAGTTTAAATTATCTAAATGTTCTTACGGACACAAGTTTCTGATGTTTAACTTATTGAATCCTGAGGATGTTCTGGATTTTAAAAGTATGATCGTCTGCAGAATGTGGAGTTTTCAGCGACACACTCAAGGTAAGTTTGGTCGTTGGTTTTTAAAATGCAGAATTTAACCACAGCTGTTAGCAAAGACGACAGGGTCAGTAACACTTGTAATTGATTCAACCCATTAATGCTCCTTCGGTCCCTCTCCCGGTGTTAGCGGCTCTAACGTGAGGACGTCGGGCGTTACCATGGCAGCGTTGATGCAGTTTTAATCACGGCGATGTGGACGGAGCCTGAGTGTTGGTGATTTATTGTTGAAGTAAACCTGGCAGCGACGGCAACACACTTTATCAGAGGACCTGTTTGAAACCAGGTCTGAGCTACGAGCAGTAATAAGTCACCTTTCGCGTAGCACCGCGTGTACCACGGATATTATATAGCAGTAGTACTGTGCAGTAGTACTCTGATTCTATCCGGTGGTTTTACTAGAGTTTGAGTTTTGAGAATATTCGACTCACATGACTGTTTGCAATGGTGGAGAAAAACAGGAAGGAGCCAGCGTGTGAATGTTGAGCTGCCTGAGCAGAAAATATGGGATGATTGACAGAGGAGGTTTGTGTTTCCTGGTGTGTGTGCGTGTGTGTGTTTGTGTGTGTGTGTGTGTGTGTGTGTGTGTGGCTGCAGGGGGCTTGTCAGAAATCTAGGGGGTCGGTGCCCCTGCCTGCTCTCTGCAGGATCCCGGCGTGCACTGGTCCACAAAATAAAAAACCCTTTTTTTTTCTTTGCAGCTTCTTTGGGAAACAAACAAAAGTTCAAATATTCACTGTGGCTCAATAGAAAACTGCAAACTTCTGAACAGACGGCGAAGATGATCAGTAGAAAGAGCAGAGATGAGGATGTGATGGTAATTCCCTCGTCTGCGACATTCCAACGTGTCTGACAGAGACAACGTGCGGGGACGCCGCTGCAACGTGTGGATGAAACATAGAGAAACCTTCTCCTTCAAAAAGCTTTTTGTTTTTCGCCTCTGCACAAATCCACCTTTACTGTGTGCGTCTAATTCCATCACCTCGTGGGCTCGAGAGATATCACAACACGCACACGCAGCTCAGCGACGCCGGGCCGCAGCAGAAAGAAGAGGAGGAAGGCCTCGTGCAGTGTGCTCGTCATTATTGCCCTGAGACAAGAGAGGTGTCAGTGTCAATACGGGGGCTGCACAACATTGTCAGTCATGACGACTGGAGCAGCCACAGATGTTCACTTGGCACAGAGACGCACGACGCTGCGGAAAGAGCTAACGCTCATTACGCGATTTCAGACGAGAGGACGCTCGTCTAACTGTAAACAGAGCGGCCTGGCCATGCGAGAGGACTCAGCCAACAGGGACGTAATCAGCCCGCTCAGTGATTCAGCCGTTTCTGAGAGAAATAAAAAAATCAGACGGGCTCCGATGTGTCAGTGTGGCCCAGAAGTCAGAATTCAGCCTAAACTGACAATTCACTGGAGGAGAAAAGTGGAGTGGAGAGCAGGACGAGCGTTTAGTTCTTCTGATGAGACTCTTTTCTGGAGCTGCATGGAAACATAACCACAGCGCCTCGAGTAATACGGCTCCGCGACGGAAGCAAAGAAAGGCAGTGGGGTTTTTTTTTTGTTTTTTTTTTTTAGGCTCCGCAAATATTTGCAGCGTCACAGAGGATCTCGCTCGTTGTAGCAAGTCTGGCGATGTCTGTTGCTATGGAAAAGATGGAGACAATGTAATTACAGTGTACAGGAGAGGGGTTTTAAAAGAGGCTCAGCCTGTTCCTTTTAAGTTTGAGGATCTTAGGAGTTTAAATCTCGGCCGTGCTCCTACTCGCTTTGCCTGGATTCAAAACACAATTACAGGTCTTAAAGCAGAGGCTGTTTGTCGCTGCAGCAGCAGATGAAAGGGTCGCCCCCCCCCCCCCACCCCCGCGGCTCTCCCCTCCTGTGGTTCAGGAGAGGTAGAGAGGGTCGTCCACTCACCAGAGGGTCGGTGGTTTAATCCCCGGCACCTGCAGTCTGCATTCTTAAGTGTCCTTGATCAAGATACCAAAATACCCCAAATAACCCAAACCCCAGCCTGAAGCCCCGACAGCGTCTGAACGGTGCGTGAGCTCACACGTGGACCACATCGACAAGAAGCTAAAGCTTTTGTCAGCTCAGATTTTTTGGGATTGGGGAGAACTGTGTATTCTGTCTTCACTTCAATGTCTGTCTCTGTGCAGTAGTTAAGTAATCAAAGTACTCTAGAGTACTGCAGTGGAGCCCGTCAGTCCCCTTAAAGTCAATCAAGCTGCACCTCATAGATATCAACTCGTCTTAATTAACTCGTTTCTTTTTTCATCAAGATCCATTAACTGTTATCTGGGAAATCAAATGTCCAAGAAAAACGTCCTATTTAAAAATGTGAAGAGAAAATGAAAATGTACGTCAGCGTTCAATCCATCCTCACGTCTCATCGTTACAGTTTCTCCATTACAAATGTTTTTGGTTTCACTGATTAAGGTTTTTTTTTGAAGTCACATTTACTTTGAAATACTACGTTGTTATGTGACGGAGTGGAACGTGTGGTTTGATGATGTCACCGCTGCACTGTTGCCACGCCACCATAACATCCAGCGGATCATCAACACGCTGCCGTGAGCCGCGTGTGGTCGGGTGTGCAGACGTCCTGTCTCTAGTGCTCAGGCTGTCGGGACGTTAAACACATCAGACTTAAACTGTGATTAATTTAACCCCGGAGGAGTCTGAGGACGAGAGAAACACATCTGAACTGCACATTTAATTAAAACCATCGATTCTACTGATGCAACAGTGACTTAACTACATTAGCATTGGGGAGCAGGTTATTCTCTGTGTTAAGGTATCTGTCGATTCTTTTTTATTTTTAACGATCAGTTCATATTATTTTCAATCTTATAAAAACCGGAAGAAAAGCAGCAGATCCTGTAATTTCAGAAATGTTGTATATTAGATAAAAAACATTTTACATGTAGCGGTGCACATACAAGGCCCGACGGCCCCTTCAAGTCAATATAGCTGCACCAAATGCATTATTTATTAAAAATGTCCTGCAAAGTTAAATAAGTGGATCAGCAGCAAACTTCCACGTCTCGTTTCCTGATCCAAACCACTTCCTGTCACCAAGTCCCAGTTGTTTTGGTGTAAACTTGCTCACACACACACACACACACACACACAGACAGACGGGGGGTGAACACATAACCTCCCTGCTTGAGGAAATTCAAGTTAAATCAAGTTTGAAAGTTTTTCGTCGCAAGTTCAGGACGAAATGACGACATTTCACAAAAGTCCCCTTTGTGTCTTCGCAGCCCGGAGGACATGTTGATGACCTGATCCTCGTGTGTGAATGTTTCAACATCAAAGCTCGTCTTCAGATTCACTTACGTCATCTGAGCGGCTACTGTCCGAGGGTTTGAAACCCGAAACCACACACACACACACACACACACACACACACACACACACACACACACACACACACACACACACACACACACTCTCTAGAGACTAATGAAGTGATCAGCACGCACCGGCCTCACTGTGGATGACATCAGTGGACTGTGGTGAAAAGGCGTCTTTCATCCATATTTCATGAACCTCTCACATTTCCTGCATCTACATCATCAAATATAAAGATAAATAAAAAAAACAACAACACATTTGTTCCTAGAAACTCAAAGGAAACCTCGTCTCTTTCATGTCCCGATAAAAAGGCCGAGTCGGAGTTGAACACATGTTGAACACAGATCCTGACACATGCTTTGAAAACACTATCTCCTTTTACTGCCCCCCCCCCCCACCCCCTCAGTGACACACACACACACACACACACACACAACAGCGTGTAGGCGGCGGCAGTGGGCGGGCATCCTTTCTGAAGACAATTATTCTAAGTAGTCTTCCCATCAGCCAGCGCCATGAGCAGGAGAGCCTCGGGTGAGCCAGAACCTTTCTGAGGAGGCCATTGGGAAATGGCCACTGTCCAATTTATTTGATAAGGCGAGCGGAGCTCAGACCTGCCAACCGACGCGGGGCGGAAGAAAACTGAGGTCGTGCTGAAACCTATCCGCTGACATTTCCAGAGTTCGAATCACTCTGCATACAGTGTGATTATAATAATACTCCAGCTGACTTCAGGTCAGACATTCAAAGTTCAGGGTGCACCGAGCGACTGTTAGCTCGGAGTGTTAACGCGGCGACTCGGAGATCGAGCGCAGAAATGTACGTGTGTTGCTGTTACTCGGTGGAGCGTGAGCGGCGGTGATTACTGTACAGTGGAAGAGGGCAACAGAGCAAGGTACCGACAACAGGAGATTAAATTCACACATCATGTGGAGCGGGGGAGGGGGGGGTGCTCTCAACTTTTCCCTTGAGGAACTTCTGTTTCATATTGGACAGCTCCGAGTAAAACTAGCTCTCTCTGGAGATTCTCACCCACACAGGCGCCGGTATAAAAGAAATGCCATCCGTCTCTGGGGACACACACACACACACACACACACACACACACACAGTTACAGGAATGATGCCTTCACAATAAATAAATAAAACTTCACAGAGGAGCGGCCTGCAGCGTTCTGTCACGTGAGGCTTTGAAGTGATCGCACCGAGCACGGATCCAACATGTTAAGAAAAAGTTTTCAAATACATAACATGTGTTAAGGGGGGGGGTGCCATGTTCACTTTGTGCTGTGACGAGTGAGACAAAGGTGCTGAGACACAAACCTCATGTTCAGGATTCAAACAAAGCAGAATCTGATTTCTGAACTGGGAGGATTTGTAATTTTCAGTTCCCTCCATCGTCTGTGTCTTCGATCCTGTTCGATCTTGTTCGGCAGCTCAAAGCAGGACGAGGACAAACAAACATTCACACTCAACGTTCACACCAATTTACTGCATGTCCTAGAAACCAACTACGCTGCTGCTATAGGCCCCTGCAGCCACCAGGGGGCCCACCAATTTGTTTGAGGTAAAACTGGCAACAAGGACACGCGAACGTATCTGACGCGGTGTCAGACTTATACGTTCATACAACAGCTGGTCTACACACGACAAGGTCCCAAGATGCACCGGGACGATTCTGGACTCGGGACAGTCGGAGAAAGTCGAAGCATCACGGGAGTATTGAGAGGCGACCACCGTGCCGCCCCACTTGTTTAGTCCTAAATAAACAAATGTGAGATACAACGTCTCTTCAGGAAACAGTTCTGCCTTTAAGACGAGCCGCTGCCTGTGATGTTCGTCGTGTCAGATTGCTTTTGACAGGAAAAGGACGGCAATCTTAAAAGCCATCTTTTTTAAATTTTAGGAAATTGATTCCATCAAAAACCAACCGCAGCAAAGCTGAATGAAGACGGCTTCACACCAGATGTTTCAGTTTTCAACGAGGGCATATTATCCCATCAAAATAAATCCAAACATGGTATTATTATTTTGTGGGGGGGGGGGAATCAGAGTCTTCTTCAGTGAGTCAAAGTGAGGGAATACCAACACGACACTCGCTTCCTTTAAATATTCAGATATTCAGGAGCCTCTTCAAAACGAGCTGATGGTTCCAGAGGAAACTCCTCACACACACACGTTCGTTCACTGACATTCAACAGTGAAAAGAATCACACATTAAAAGTTTGCAATCCCCGACACTTACAGGTTTTAAAGTCACGCTCAAGGACGTCCGGCGCCACAAGTTAACTGCATGGTAATTCTGTCCAAGCCGTTCTAAAAAATGTAAAATGTCTCATAAATGGACGACATTAGGAGAATATTTGCACATGCCTAAAAGTGGACGGGGCTCTGCAGAGGGATGAAAAGGTGTCCTCGGGCGTCCTCGACTGTAAAGGTCACATGTTATCAGTCCGTTCCCGGGTCTCTGAAGTGGCGCTTGATGTCGCGCACAGCGGAGAACAGACAAGCTCCTGTGATGCAGAAGCTGAGGACACAAACAAACCGAGGAACAAAAGGCCGTCTGGGCTGAAACAGTAAACGTAAAGGCGTCAACAGATTGTGGATTGAGCCTTTTCAAGTTGCGTCTTTGTGTCGTGTCGGAGAATCAAAAGTGACAGATTGAAAAAACGAACCGAGCTCGAGGAACCGTGACGGATCGTGATGGGACCTGCTGCTCAATTCACAAATAACTAACCTTAACCCTAACCCAAACAAAACCTCCCATCTGGGACGCAGGCAGCAGCGCGCAGTCGGCCGTCTGCTGCCTCTCCTGCAATCGATTCTGAAAACATTGTTGATAATCTGAGGCAAACAGAACCACCCCCCCACCAACACAGCGCTGGCGGCGGCACCTCGAACGATGTCAATTATCCTGCGACAAATGACAGCAGCACACTTGAGAGCAGCCCTGAGCTCTCTGACATACCCTTACCTTGCAGATATAGCTCTTTCAAATGCAAATCCATCTTTTATTTCCCAGAGGAAAAGGAATCCCTCTGCGAACTCCTACTGTAAATCAAACCGGCTGAAAGACACAGAGAGAGAGAGAGAGAGAGAGAGACATCCCTCAAGAAATAAGCATGAATATACAATATTCAGTAGCTGATAATCTGCCCCCCCGATGGAGGGACTCCACCCGACGTCTCTGAGCTGATCCCTGAGCTCGGAGATGAAGAGGGGGGGGGGACGCTCCCGGAGACGAGTGCAACCTTATGGATGTCTTTCCCTGTGGAATTTAAAATGAAACGGGAGACACCCTGACGTGTCTTTTCAGGAAAGAAGACGTTTCAAAGAGAGCAGATGCTCGTAGACGTCTGTCATTAAGAAGCGGCGTAGGCCGGTTCTCCTGCAGGTAGAGAACCAGTTCTCTGTCGTTCTCACGTCGATCCACAGAGCACGCAGGCACCACATCAAGACTTGAGAGTGTCTCAGTAGAAAAGCTCCTCATGTCCTCTCCGCCCTTGACTGCAACTTCACCAGTTTATCCAGTGCCAGGCTCTGACTCTCTGAAATTCCTTTCTCCCCGTCATACCGTCAAGGAACTTAGTATCGCTGTGGGACCAAGAAGTCGTTCAGTTTGCTCTCTGCACCAACTACACTCCGAGTCCACAGCTCCTTCCTCCATTTTTCTAAACCAAGAGGAACTCTGGTGACAGGGTTGTATTTCTTATGACCAGCGCTCCAGCAGAGTCCATGAACTGTAACATCCTTTGTTAAACGATCGTCAGCCACGTGAAACGATTCCGAGGCGTATTTGTTCTCCAGGATCACAACAAACTGGTTTCTGACCTTGACTGAAACTCCACAGGTTGTTTTTTTTTTAATTTCTTTGACTTCCTGTCTCATGGTCAAAGCGTCACTGGACCTGAAATGCTCCGGCTCGGGCATTTCAATCAGGTCTGCCGTTTATTCAGGGGAACGTCTAAAGGAAAGATTTGGCAGAAATTGATTGAGGCAAATGTGATGTGGATGAAAACTACCCTGAGGCTTTTTACAGGTATGATTCAAAAGACCTGAAAAATCAAAAGGAGAGAAAAAACATAAACCAAACAAGCGACGGTGGAGAACAGCTTTTCATCCAGAACCAACAGCTCGTACATGCTTGATATGCAGCTCCTGTACACCATTAGTAAACAGGCAGCACATCCCTGTTTGCAGGCTGCTGTCTCAACCATCTTCACTCCTTTTCATCGACTAACGTGCAAACTTTAAATGAAATGAGATGCGGTCAGGGCACATCGGCCTCCTCTGCAGGCTCTGCTGGTTTTTCAGCGGAAAACGTCCATGTGCCCTTTGCGTTTTAGCAACAGACGCGTGTCAGCACCAGCGAGAAACAGTTCCCAACGGCTGAACTACATTTTCAGAACATTCTTATTTTTTATCAAATATGCTGCAAACAACATTTGACTTCTGTGGCTCCGCTGGTTGGCAGCGGAACGTGGATGAGACGAGACACGGACAGAGAAATAATAGGACCGGAGGAGAGCTTTTTAAACTGCACTGCACATCCAACAGCAAACAATCCTCTCGTTGTAACTTATTCAGCATCGGACGAGGGTCAGAACGTGGCATTTTAAAAATGTACCCTCTGAAAAATCACATTTTAAAAGATAATGTCCAAAATAAGTAAAAGGTACGTGAAGACGCTGCGCTCCTCGTGAGGTTTTGTTGCCTCTGGAATCGGTTCTATAACTCTAAACTTTAGTTTTCTTGACTTTACGTCTTTGCAGAGGCTTTTATAAGCAAACAGATTAGTGCTTAACTCCACAGACCCGGTAAAAAGAACTAATATCAAAACGGTCCGTTGTGTTTGAGTGCACACAAACAGTTTCCTAATCAGATGAATGAAAATTACCTTCCTTAATTACTTTGCATTGTTTACTTAGACCATAAGGATTAAATGATACAGACTTCTATAAATCGGATAATAAAGTTGAAGGAGTACAACGTGCACCCGCTGCAGAAGGTAAATATGTTAATATATAATACACAGTCATAACTAAGTACTTGGAGAAAGTACGCTGTGCTTGGAGACCTCTCTCTCTGCAGCTGGGACGTCTCATTGAAAAAGTTAGCAGCCACTCATAACTTTTAACGTGTGAGGTCAACAGTGACGAGGCTGTTCCCACATTACACAACACAGGTCGCCGCGGACATCCTGTTAAAATGCAAACAAACGGCTCCATCCTTTCCTCCCCTGTGCATTCGGTCAATCAAATTATCTTCACGCGACTTTGAATTTTGATCTCCGATGAGCTGTTTTCAGACACGGACGCCAGAAAAGGGCTGAAAAACTGTGTCTGGACATTTTCAGGACGTTTTGTCTTCCACGTGTGAAGAACGCAGCCGCAGATTATCCGCCCTCATCTTGTAAAACTCTTGAATCGTCTCTTTGTCAGTTGATGTTTTCGTGTGTCCGGATATTTTCCCACTGCGACAGCTTCTGGAGGCTGACGAAGTCCAGAGCAACTGACTCGGACTTGCCTTCACAGAAACAGCCCCTCGGGAGACTTCAGAGAAACAGAGAACAGCTTCACACTCACACAAGTAGTTGCTCAGCAGAAACACTCCAGAAACTGGCCTGTGTGCAGTTCTGCTCAAGCAGGTGCGTGTCGCTGTCTTTGCTCAAGGGCACATCAGTTCCTCCAACCTTCTGGACGTAAACCTGCATGTGTCTGCAGTTTCTATCACCTTGGAACCAGTCGTGTGCGATGCATTAACAACAATGCTTCATCCGCTGTATTTAAGAGGTAATACCCTAAAAGCTTACGCGAGAACAAGGGTAATATTCACAAGATAAAATATATCTACATTAATCTAAAAGGGATTTTTTTTTTCTTTTCTGGCCAAGAAGCTCCGCATACGTAGAAAAGGTTCCAATAAATAAAGTGCAAATACCTAAAACAATAACATAAAAACTTTAAGTAGAAAATTAAACGATGACACGACTAATGGACGGCTTTATGTTTTAAACCAAGCAAAGGAAAATTATCTTTCTGTTTCACAACGTGACCATAAAAAAGACGAGTGTTCACCAAAATTAAATTTCCATTTTCCTCACGCCCGCAGCTCCTGCTTCCCTTCGCAGATACATCACTCCCGCTCGTTGCCTTTATTAGCCCGGGGCTCTCTCTTTTGTCTCTGCTGAAGACTCTTAAATGCTGGAAGTGGCTTCTCCATTGGCCTTTTGCCCCGTCCACCTTCTGGCGTTGTGAAAACCTGATAAATGCAGCTCAGTTTGCAGTAAAAGAACAGCGCAGTTTTCCTTAGTGCCACAAATCATTCTCTCTTTATGTCTCTCTCTCTCTCTCTCTTTAAAAGCAATCCCGGCCGGCTTCACCAGCAAACCTGACCTGATGGCGCACAAGTGTGAGACAGAGGATAATCTTGTGTGTTTACAATAATTACACAAACGTCTCAGCCGACTATTGATTTATTGATTTTGAAATCCTTCAAGTAGCATAAGTACCAGTATTTCTTCCTAAAGCAATCTGTGCATCACAGTTCTTCCATATGGACGCCTCTCCGAGCCCCCGCTCAATCTGGGTGTTCCATCTCGTTATCTCATAACCGACTGGAATAATTCTCCGGCTGCTGTTGACAGTTGAGGGGATGAGGGGGCTGCTTCCCTGTGGCAGTTAGTGCTGATGAAAATGGTATTATTTTGTGCAGTTTACATAACTCCTCCATCCTCCTCCGTCTGAGCCCGTCGTCTCTCTGCCCTTTCACCAAAGAGCAGAAACAATGATGCCAGATTAGTTTCAAGACGATATGAAATGTCAGGTTGAGAATCAATGAAATATCAGGCTCCCCTCTCTGCATACTGAGTAATGCCAAGTATGAGGAACGGGACATTGAGGAGCGGATTGTATCTGTCACGTCTCTGATCGTACACCTGCACGGATCCAGTTTATGTGGTGACGACGGAACAGAACACGCTGTTTCCATAAATACTAAAAATATATTATTCAGGCATGAACTCTGGAAAACGTGCTTCGAGATGTTCTGTTTGTGTTTCACGTGAGGAGACCGGCGGAGATCACGTGTTTGTCTTTGCAGCTCATCCACACAAACATCAGCCCTTAAAGCCAGAAGCTCCCAAATGTCGTCTTCTGTCCAGGTTGATCGTTCGGCGTCTTTTTGTTTTTCTTTCAGTTTCACATCCATCACGTGTTGGAATCATCATCAACAACACGCTTACTTGCGAATTCTCTGGACTTTGTTTTCTCACATTTCACACTTGACTGCCGGCAGCAAAAGTTTTATAAAGTATCCAGAGGAAAACAGTTGGTGCAGCGTGTGAGGGCGGCGTCGCCGATCTGCTGCTTCTCATGTGCATCTGTTGTTCGCACAGAATCTGCTGCAGAGCTGCCACGTGAGGTTTCTGGTGCCTCTGCTGGGTTTCCTCAAATAAAAGTTGGTCTTGTGTTCTCACCCAAATGCCAGAACTCCACAGTATGAAGCTCTGCAGGTCGAAAGAAATGCTTTTACTTTGAAAAAGGTACAAGAAGCGTTCAAATATGTATTTGTGACATATTCGACAGACAGACATGTGAGCTACGTTCGGAGGAAACAGGCGAGACCCCGATGCGCGGCTCGCTCTTCCCCGACAACAAGGCATTCACGTTCTCACCTACAGCCCATCCGGAAGAATTTCAGATCAACCTCTGGACTGCACGTCTGAAAACGTCTGCATGATTTTCGTTCACATCCACATTCACTGCATCACTTCACTGCACGTCCCCATTCCAACATGCAACAGCGCTTGTTAAACCTTTCCTGTAAACAGCCAGAGGCTCCTCGATGGAATCGGCACACGCTCCTGACAGTTAGTGCGCAGAGCAGCGGCCACTCAAACGTGCACTCTGAGTTAAATGTGACTTGAAATGAAGTCGCTGTTTTGCTCTCTGCGCTCGTACCGGACGACGCTTCTACCATTAATGTTTCATACGAAGCTCGGGTGAAATGTAAGGTCCATCTTTCTGAAAGGGACGTAAACCAGAGTAACAGCTGCTGAAACGTGTTGGAGGCTATTTTCTGCTCTGTGACGCGGACGCCACCTGTAGATGAGACTCTCCGCTCACAGGGAGAAAGTCTGAAGGCGAAATAAATTAAATTAATTAAATTAAACAGCAGTGGGAGTGGGAGGAGGTTTTCTATTTTTGGTTCCGTGCAGTGAAGGCTGTGTTTTAGTTAATCTCTAAACTCCAAGTGAACTCTCCTGTTGTCGTCCCATTTATGCAGGAGACATTACATCACTGTGCTTTTTAAAGAAATGTTAAAAAAGGACTATAAGGAAAATTCTGCAGCGTGATTCTTCTCGCGGTGGACGAAGAAAGAATCTGAGAGTCGACAGATAAGAAAATGGTGCTGAAGAAGCTGACGGTGAACAAAGGACACCGACCCGAGCACAAACCTTTAACTGCCACAACAGAGACGGGCATTGATTTCAGAGGTCGATGACATTTTCATTCGCAAATGCATCAACTCTGATACTGATCAGAGTTCTGGAGCTGCTGAAGCAGAGGATTTTGAAAACACTGTGACGTTTTTGTTTGAAAACTCTTTTCTGGATGGAAAGAGAGAAAAACCCCACCCAGCATCAGCATTGAACATAACATGGAGAATCAATTACCAGCGTTACATGTGCAGGGAATTTAATTTCCCATGAAATCCAGCACGTGCATTCCCAGGTACGTTAGAGATCGTTTTATTTTGAAAATGCCGTTTTCAAACAGTAACCTAGTCGTCTGGATGCAGCCTCAGTTTAAAAGCACAGGGGAAAGAGGGCCTCCGCACTCACGTGAACCAAACAGAAGAAGAGGAGTAATCTCACGTCACACGGAGCGTGTGATCACCACAGACTGCTTCCACCTCTTCACGCCTGCATCTAATACTCGCCGACCTGTCCTCATGGTAACCCCCACCTTAATGTACTTCCCCGGGCTTTAAATCACTGCGCTCCACTTCCCTCCTGACTCCTTCCTCCACCGCTCTGTCTCCTTCTTGTTCGCCCGCTCTTCCCTTTATGTCTCATCACCCGGCCACTCTAATTGCCTTGCTTTGCCAAATGAGCCAACCGATTGTGCCTCCGGTTATAAGCTGATGAGGAGTCTGGCCCTGTCCAGCCCCTCCAACTCGCTGGGCTTGGAGAGCTAAATAAAGAGGGGTGAGATGAATGAGGCTCGCCGCCGAACGCAGATGCCTGACGAGCTCAGCCGGCGTGACAGGCAGCGTGCAATCATATTTCACCGTCTCACGGGAGCCGGGTTCCTGGCATCGCATCTTTGCTTTCCCCGACCACATGTCAGAGTCGCTTTCATGAATCGGCTGACGTGTGCCGGTGTCAGTGATACCTGGGGGAAAGGAAGCTAATTTTCCATCTCTGCTTTTTCACACAAGTCAAAAGCTACACAACGAATACAACCGTCTCAGTGAGCGTCGGAAACTTTGCTGAAGGGTAAACAGTAAAAAAAAAAAAAAAACTGGAAGTGCGTTCGCGGCTCCGAGCTGAGACGCATCGAGAGCCTGTGTGATAAACAACGCTGCCACTTTCCGAGCTCGAGATTTGTTCAATTCCTAAAATACTGAAGTTATGAGGATGCGTTTTCACACATGCAGATACGTTTGCCAGGAAGTAATAATAAGACGCGGCGCTCGGTGCACGCTGTGTATTCACGGCTGCTTTAATGTCACCGAGCCGTTTGCTCTCGCGGTGGCAGAATGAAAAAGTAAACAAGCGCTGTCAGAAAAGTCGTCTTCACTTCTACCAACAAGTGTTCGATGACTTGGCTGCCGCTCGCTCCTGTTCACCATTCTGACAGTCGCTTCTCAAACACTTAATCATCATGGAAAGTCGATTTGCTTGACAGAGGTACATATCCACAAAACTGCTGACTGGAATTAGTTCATCAAACTCTGCGGTTGTTTCCTGGTGAGGAGCGAGTGTTTGAAGCCACAGAGAAAAAAACCCTCCATCGTTCTGCTCTATATTTTTGGGTGGTTGCTGCTCTGAGCGCTGGCGTCGGTGTCGTGACTGTGGCGCCTCAGACGGGACGAGACTCATCACCAATAAAATGGAGGAGCTTCTTTTATGATCTGCCATCACAACAAAAACAGAAAAGCCCATTTGCGGGAGCAGATCGAGCAGACACCAAACGCTGACGGTGAGTGCCGTGCTTTTGTTTGTCGTCAACACAACGTTCTGTCTCCATGGTTGTTAGATTGAGCGGCAACAAGCTCGTCCATGCAAAGTACGAGGCCAGGCGCTCTGCAGCCGGGGCAAGAGGCAAAAGGCAGGCGGTGATATGTTCCTCAGCATCCTGCCAGAGAAAAACTCTCCCTGGACACACACGCCCTTCATCAGCCAACACAATGATTGTTGCTTTGAAGAAAGTGCTCCATCAAAAGATGTGTGGATGTTGGCTTCAGATCAGGGCCCCTCGCTCTCTGTAGCTACTTTCAGACAAGCACTGAACTCACAATCTCCTGAAATCATCTGGAGGCGGCTGCACGTGAGAACGAATGCGTCCGGGTCATTTTTGCTGCGGACGGTTTTCCCACCAGCTCCCTCGCAACATTTCTGGAATAAACCCAAGTCTGAGAACAGCAGGAGATTATCTGCAGGATTTACCACGAGCGAGAAGATGCGTCGATGATGTTTCTAACACACGGACACAAAACTAAACAACAACAGAAAGAGAAGAAGAAGAAGAAGAAGAAGAAGAAGACAGCATTCAACATGTTGGAAAGACGACGAGATTCACAAACAAGTAAACAAATTATAGATCTAGTTGTTTTGTTATATCTTTAAATAAAACATATGAAGAATGTGTGCATATAGATAATCAATGGGAATCTTTAATAACAAGCTGCAGAGGCCAAAATATTTTGATTTTCAGTTCTTAAAAAATTTTCTTCTATCTGTTCCTCGGTTTCTGTTTCAGGTTTGGTGTGTTTGAGTTTGCAGCAGCCAAACTGGTGCATATTTTTATGGTCCATTTTACACACACACACACACACACACACACACACACACAGGAGCTGCAGCTGGAGCCGTGTTGTTTACCCACTTCACCCTGCAGAGGTCTCCTCCTTTATGGAGTCATGCTGGTGGCGGCCCTAAAGCTCCAGAGTAGCTGCTGCACAGGTGGCCACTGAGCACATATTTTAAAGATGAGCCTATAAAAAAAGAAGTGGATACCTCAAGAGCATGTTTGACCAACTCACACGGAGCGAGAAGCGCCTCTGCAAATATTTCCCACTCGCCTCTGAGTTCACATCAGTCGAAGACAAACACGGGATTATTTTTTATTCCCGCCCAACTCTCAAGTGAAGGTTTAGCCGTCCTCCTGCCTTGATCTTGAAACGCTGCACTAATAAAAGAGATGTTCTGCAGAGATCTGACACTCTGCCGTCCGTCCACTTCTAACACGACGAGTCTCTGCAGCGTGAACTGAGAGGCTCACGTGAGTCCAAGCATAAACACACGGTGTGAGTTCCTGCAGCAGCATGCACGATGCACCGTATGTCCGGAGACAACACAACGAGAGGGGAGCACACGACCCTGCGGCCGCTCTGAAACAGGCTGAACTCCTCGTCAGGGCGGTGGAACGGTTGAGGAATCACCTGGGGCGGAAACTTTAAAACAGAAAAGCTACTGTCTCCCCTTGTGGTTAAAAGAGGAGTCGCTCTCCTGTATCGACGCCAGACACACTGAGTTGAAATTGATATTGATCTTTCCATCTGAGACACCATCTTTTAAAAGAAAACAAAAAAAAAAAGAGAGGAAGAAAGACAGAATACAACGGCTTCACTTGCTTTTCCAATAAAGCTGCATTTAACATTGTAGTTGTGTAAGTGACGTGTGCTGCAGATACGTGAGGGCGATGTGGTGTTGAGCTGGTTATCAGTGTGTGTGTGTGTGTGTGTTACAGTTTGCAGAGTAAATTATGCAAAGTAAAGTGTTTCTACAACCTCATGCTTGGCTTTCACAGCGAGGAAACAAGGGCTAAGTCATTATTCATGTCCCTCGGTCTCTTCTCCAACAGAATTAATGTGAGTGTGCTGGAATGTTGCTGCTAAAGGACGTGATTCGTCAGCACCGCGCCGCTGTCAAAATAACTTGGGAGTGTGTTTTTACACCACGGGAGAGCGGAGAGGAGGCGATTACAGGACAGATTAGACGAGAGGAGACGAGATACAGGGGGAGGGGTGGTTGATGGAGGTGAAGAACGGTGGAACGAAACTGATCTGGTGAAATTGAGACGGGTGAAGAGCGATGAGCGGAGAGATGTTCCATCAAAAAACCCTTTTCAGATTTCAAGAGTCTTCTCAGCTGCTGTGAGCTGAGAAATGTGAGCGACACGAGAACACGCTTTCCAGAGAAACACTTTCCAGAGAAACACTTTCCAGAGTTTCCCTTTGGATTTAATTTAATAACTCAACAATTTAGTCGAGATTAATTTGTTAATTCGCTTAAAAGTTGGAAGATACGTCTAAATCCTCCCACACAAGCTATTTTCCCCTCAATTTTGTCGTCACACCCCCCTCGGTGAAAATAGATAAGCTCCAGTGTGAACATGGTTTTCTGTTCTTATCATTCAGCGGTGAATGACAGAGAGTTTAGAAACTCAGCGATGGCTCATTTTCAGGCACGGACGTTGGATAAATTGTCTTCAGCCCTTTTGTTGAGTGGACGCAGAAGAAGAATCTCCAGCAGAGAAATCGTTCAGGAGAGCGGCGTCGATTCTTATCACCCAGAACTCTGGAATCTAATCGTCTGTCCGAGTTGACATCTTCGTTAATTTGTGTCTTCTACGTGTCCGTCTCCTCTTTTTCATCCAGAATGATTTTTGTTTACTCAGTTTTTGTGTCTGTCAACTCTGTGTCTCGTTAACCGGAGTTTTTCCAGGGAGGCTGGAGAGACTCCGGGGAAAAACATCTGGTTCCTCACACACAGCCTCTCCAGAGAAATCTGGATTCAAACCTCTCTTCGTATTTTCCCTCATCTTCGGTCCACGGTGAATTCTGGAGATCTAAACCTCAAAGAATCTCCGAGGCAGCACACTGAGCGTCGTTCACATTGCTGAAGTGAAGCGGATGTACAGTAATTGTCACTGACCCTGATGATGAGACCGATTGCTGGTCATTAAACCGTGAAATGCCAGCCAGGGTGGGAGATAATAAATCCCACACAGGAACGTGAAACTCAGCAAAATCAGCCAAGGCCGGGACTGTAACGGCTGGAGGAGGGGGGGGGGGGGGTCTCTGAGTCTCCTCACCCCCTTCAGAACACGAGCGCTGTAATCTGGACCCGCCCGTCAACTGCAGCGGCGGCGGCCTAGTGAGGTCAACGACCCGTGGAGCGCTCCCCTCCTGCTCATGACGCTCTGCAGCTGGCGGCCCGACACTTTCCTTTTCGCCTCACGCTGCGTTTTGTTGTTATCGGCTGGTTTTTGGTGCAAAAATAGAGCGTCGGGTTCTTTTGTACCCAGATCTCTATCAAAGTCGACTTCGTGTTTCCTTTTTCCTCTCGCTCCGACAAAGTGCTGCTTGAGCTGCAGATAAAAACCCGATGCCTGGTTTCCTCCACACTCGGCACAGATGCGTTCTTTGTTCACCTGGACACTGACAGTGTGTCTGAGGCGCCGTGAGTGATGCTACAATAACACCGCACACCGCTACCTGCATCTTAACGCCTGAAAGGGCTGCGGTGGTGTTTCACCCTCCTCTCCACACGGGAGGCTGGTGGAGCACTGATACGGGATATTTTTAGATTCAGGTTCAGTTAAATGACATTTTCTGCTCAAATACTGTGAGTGCATCAATGTTAAATAACTTGAGTGTTAAACTATTCAGGAACAGTCTCTTACACGTGCTGAGCAAACTTCACATTTGCAAATGTCAGGGAAATAAAAATCTTCTGTTTCAGCGACTTGGTTCAGTGTGAAAGAAATGAGACGACGCCTGAAACACAAAATACAGCAGCAGGAAATAAGAGGTGGGACTTAACGGCTGATGAACAAAATGTTCTGATGAAAAAAGTTATCATCACGATAAACGTCTCTTTATGGTTAAAGTTTAAAGAGAATGATCAACACTCCACGAACAGCAAAAACCTTTTATCTGAGGTTGATCAGCTACGCGCTGAACCTCGTTGAACTTTTGTTAAATTGCTATTTATGAAAATATACTGCACGTACTACATTCAGTACTATCATTTAAAATCGTGGGCACACACTGTCTCTGACTTAGAAAACATGCACCGGCTCAGCACCGAAGACGACACTGACCAGTTAGAATAAAACACTGAGTGACTGTGGCTCTGGAGGTGGAGCGAGTCGTCCGCTGACCAGAAGGTCGGTGGTTCCTTCCCCGCCTCCTGAAGTGTCCTTGAGCAAGACACCGAGTCATTCGTTTCACCACCCAACAGAGTTTATGTAGCACGACTGCAATGTTTCATTTTACTCCTCCTCCACTTCTTAATTAATTGTTTGGACATCCACATCCCCACAAATGTCAACAGGCCTGAAATGTGGTTTTGTGTGTTTAACGGTCGCACAAACACAACAACACAAACTCCGGGGCTCTTTAGCAAAACAGCTGGTGCATAAATTGATGCCGCCATTAAAGTTCATTACTGGCGCATCAGTATAGCAAACATCTGCATGCAAAGCGTCTGGTTCATTCCGTCCCTTCCGTGGAAACACAGGACACCTGCCAGCCAACGAGAATGAATTCATTATTCTCCACCACGTTAATTATCAATATGGTGCTAATGTCAACACAGCGTGTAGTCCGTGATGAATTCTATATGGTGAGCACAGAGTGTTTATGAATTCTTTGTGTCTTCTAATAGAGATAGATATACTTTTCAGTTTTGTGTGATTTCTGGAATTATAAAACATCTTTAATTTATAAAATGTACATCTTGAAAAACATGTATAAACTTGTGAGGGAAGAGGCAGAGAACAGGATTAAATAGAATATACAAGATGTACACGGAAAGATGTGGAAGTACTAGAAAGGAATAGAATATACAGGATGTATGTGGAAGTACTAGAAAGGAATAGAATATAATCCTTTGTTAGCTTAGATATTCTCGTATAATGATTTAAAGGTAGTAATCAATACTCTCATGTGGGGTCTGGTACCAGCTCCTTGTACTTTGACTTTGGGAACATATATTAAATTTAATCCTTTTATAATTGATGGAAAATCTGTGCACTGACAGTAATTAGGGTTGTAATCGATACTGCATGAATCCCTGGAGAGAATTACCCCGCTGTCATGATTCCTCCACCCCCCCCGGCCCCCCGCCCGCCGCCCGCCGCCACTCTACACGCCATCCCGACACGTGATCCGTCATTCACTTACCCAGAACCCACCACTGCTTTGGAAAACTGATAGCGTAACCCTATTTGCATCAACCCCCGTTAATCCCTTTTGAGATCCGCAGGTTTGAAGATCAGACAAAGTCGAATTTATTGCGGCGCAAAATCGTTCTGACAAGAAAATCATCCGTTCGGCGAAGGAGCCGATTGTGAAACTCCACCGCTGGAGTAAGAAAGATATTTTTATTGAGTCGTGAAGTGAGAGAGGAATATGATGACAAAAGAAATAAAGATCTTCAAAGTGGTTAAAGCCAAACACACTCTGCTCTAAATTACATCTTACACCTCACAACCCGAGTCACCTGAATGTGTTTAGAGGATTTTCATTGATCACATTTAACAATAGTACAATATGTGAGATACCGTTAATAACAGATCCAGCCATCATCCCATCACTCGTGGAGCAGATTATAAATTCAGAGCCTTCAGATAAAATCAGGATTTACCATTCTTTCATAAAACGCTGTTACCAGGCAACAGGCGTCACCCGGAGCCGTGTCTGAACGCATGTGTTCTCAATATCAGCTCTTCATTTACTTAAGGAAATTGCTACATGTCACCAGAATGGGGGGTTAATTATTCTCTCCTGCTGAAACCCCGAGACAGACGCACACACACACGCCGGAACGGAATTCACGGCGGAGGATTGTTTGGTGGCGAATGTGCATCAGCCGGGATCCGTGGCGCCCCGCGTGTCGTCTATTGCGAAACAACAACCTAGATCTCCGGGGGGCGGCCGCAACTGCGTCAAGTGCGCAGCTTCGTGCATTAACCTGCTAAGCAGCATCAATGCATCACACATCACTCCAGCGGTTAACTGAGGCCTGATGAAACCAGCAGGGCAGCGGGGGGGGGGGGGGGGGGGGGGGGGCCGAGGCTGCAGAGACAGCTTAGCTCTCAAACACCCGTCCCTCCCTATCCGTCCCCGACCAAGCAGGCCCTCGCCTCCGCTATCTAAGTGCACGTCGGAGAGCTTGGTGTTGGGGGGGGGGGGGGGGAGCAGGCCAATTGGAACTGACAACAGGTCCCTAACACCCTCCGCCTCCACCTCTCGGTGTTGTGGCTGTCGTGCGCTCGCTCCCCCGAGGCCCTGTGGAGGAAGGCGGGGGGGGGGGAGAGTTTGTGTTTACACAGCTCCAACACCTGGTGGGTCCGCCGCCTGTTTTACAACGCTGACGCTTCGTCGGGCAACATTTCCACGTGGAGATACACCCGTCTGCCGAAGTGGGACACGACCACACGGACGAAAGACAGAGAAGCTGAGACACTGAGGCTTCTACCAAACCTTTTTATTATTAGCCTTTGAATTGATCGGCCCGTTATATCGACTTTGCGTCTAATTAAATCCTGCTTGTTGGTCCGCCGCTGGAGGATCAGCTAACTATTACCGACTCGCTTCAAACACATCTGATTGGGCGCACTAATGTACACACCCGTGTTTTAAAGCAAGCGTGATTAATCACTAACTGTTGTGTGCACACGCTGCCGTCAGTGCTTCTCAGGGCCTGGAATCGAACCTTGAGTATAATTCAATAGAAATCTAAAACTGTCAGTACAGGTGGCACAGAAGACTGGGGGGGGGGGGTTAAAGGGAAACCTATTATCTCAAATTCAGGTTGATGATTTTAATCAGGTTTAATTAAAAGTAAGAAAAAGAAAAAGCATTGTGTGTCTTCTTTAAAACCTGTTTATTGTCAGTTTAACTCCTCGATCAACAACAACTGGTGACGCAGCCGCAGCAGATGTGTTTGGATAATGTCACTGGTTCTCCTCTTTGGACACGAGTCCATAAAAAAGGATGAACACCCACTCCCACTTAATTTATGCAGCACATTCATGACAACACGCCGAGTGCAGACTCGAGACGTTTTTTAATTAAGCATTGTCTCATTTGTTTTAAAACATTAGTGGGTGTCACATTCATTCCAAACCGGCTCCACTCGCTGATTATTGGAGTCTCTAACTCTGTGGGTGGAGAGCTAATGGAGGCAGCTCATTAACTGCAGTCGATACAAATACTAAGTGGTCGAAACTTCATAAAGAGACTTTATTACACACAACTTTGTGCTAATGAAGACGCAAAACGATGCATATGTACGTGATGTACCGACGTAAAGAACCAGTTGTATCAGGAGAACTGGAAAATAGAGAATTTATGATAAAATCTAAGAAGCTGTTTCTTGGTCCGTGTCTCGTTCCCTCTGACAAAGTTTCATAAAAATCCACTCAATCATTTTTGCGTCAAACAAACTCACGAAAACTTAACGCGAGCGTAATGCTCACCATATCGTGTTTTTGAATTTCAGTCGTTTCGTGGTGGTTTTTATTTACAGCGGCTGATGAGGAAGCAGCTGCTGTAACACTCTGCTGCTCACTGTGTCATCCTCCGTCTATTATCTCATCCCATTGACTCACATATGAGTCACTGACAGTCACATCCACAGATGTGTTTTCTGATTGTTTCACTCACTCTGTTATGTTTTATGAATGTGGCAATATTACTACAACAAAGCAGTATTACCATTTCTAATATAATTACTATTTGGAGATTAAACCCCAGAAACCTGATTATCATTCCAAATGTCTTTTTTACGAGCCCTCTGGTTTACTCATATGGATCTTTGCAACGAAGCAGATACTGTAAATAAAAAACGTTTAAGAGCAACACAGAATTTAGTTTCGTGCCGTGCCAGCCTCCGAGTCTGAGCCTGAAATAACGACGCTGTTCTCGGCCCCCGTGCTGCAGGAAGCTGCTTTCTAGTGCTACAACAAGAAGAAACTGCTTTCTTAAACAAAACACTTCCCACAGAGGAATAAACAAAGACAACCGCAGCCTTTAAAACCTCACCACCGAGGAGAATTACGAATCTTGGAAGTGTTAGCAGTCCACTTCACACAGACGACTTCAAACAGGAAAGTTTTGCCCATTCTAGTTGTTCCTCTAACACGCAGCTAAATCTACCCGAGGATTTGAGGACGCGCCGCCCACTCCGCCTGAAACGGGGAGAGAAGGAAAACCGACATAAATAAACGTGAGGGTTCACGACTGGGTGCAGAGCTGTGAGGCTGCAGTGCTAAACAGCCATTAAACAGAATGGGAGGGCAGAGCAAATGACCATAACAAATCTGTCCTAGTTTGCTGGGAGGCATCGGTTTTGAGAAGTGTGCTCAAAATTATTCCAATTTAAATCAGCCTAACATAACAACCTTCCAGCAGCAGGATCCTCCACTCCGCAGCCCAGTCCTCCCCCGAGAAGAACAAAGACATCAGATGAAAGGAGGAAAAGAAGGTTTCACACGAGGTGGTATGAAGAGACGGGCTTCACTGTGAGCGTGGGGGGGGGGGGGGGGGGGGGGGGGGGCAATCAGACTTAATAACACTGACCACATACAAATGGAGGAGTCAGTTTTTCGACAGCACTTCAACATTGTTAGAGACGCAGCGGCAACAGCCAGCGGGCCAAGAATGCTGCATTGTGGGAATCCCCTTTGAACGTCCCTCCACTGCAGCGAACATTATGTTTAAATAAGAAAAAAGGTGCATTCACTGAACCCAGGAGACGTGACGATGCGAGGACGCAGCAGGGGGTCCTCCGTGAGCGGCTGGGCGCGCTCTTAACGAAGAAGACACAGACGAAGAGGACGCCGGTGTCTACGTGCTGTAAACACAGAAGCGTGATCGCTGCAGCAGAATGAATACATCACTTCCTGCCTCTGCCTGTTGCTCCACCTCTCAACTAAATCCTGCAGAGGATTTGGTGCTGTTCCGAACACGTCTGCGCGGAGAATCTCCCGCCGTGATGTTCACGTGTGAAAGGAAAACGCAGCAGAAAGTCTATTCTCCAGAGGTCACGTCTGAAAACAGCTCTAAACTGCAGCGTGCCACCTCGAGGCCCAGACACGTACGTCATGGGTCGTCTACTCTCCAACACTTAGCAAAGGTCGGGGTTATCCATAAAAATTAGAAACCTTGACTTGCAATATTATGTGTTGTGCTTTTAGTTTTAATTGACACATGCAAGTGGAAAATAATAGAATTATTATTATTAAAAATAATAATTCAAATGTGCAGCTTAAACTGGGGTTTCCAGGTTGTCGGATTAAAGAAGTGATAAAAGTGCTGCTCAAGCTCCAGCATTAGCAACTGGTTCATTCTTTAACCCAAGAAACATCAAGGTGTGATTTAAAATCTACAGCAAAGAGCTCGGTGGGAACTTTTACGACACCGCAGCCCGCAGCTCCTGCAGCAAAGGTTAGTCCATCCTCGGAGCAGCAGGGTGAGTCCACCTGGGATGTATTACAGAGTGATGGGTGAAGTCCAGCAGAGTTGTGCCCTGCCAGAGGTTGCTTTGATAATTACTGTAGACCTTCATTAAAAATTCTCCTTAAAGTGGATCTAAGTGTCTGAACGTGCCGACTGGGCCGAAACACAACTCGCAGCCAAGAAGTTTCATGAAAAGCTTTTGTTCTCCTCTGAGGGAGAAAATGATCATTTCGGGAAACATGGCCGCTTGAACAATGAGCCACACGGGCGAGCGAGGGATCGTCACACAGTGTGAGCTGAAAGCCGGCGGAGAACATGGGCGCACATGTGACAATGACATTGGTCTTCGTCAAACGGAAAAAGAAACGTGACGAGGTTCCTCATGCAGATTGAGCGGCCGTGTAGAGGGAAGCGGAAAAACCAATTCATCCATTGACAATTATTAGATTAGCTGTCCCGGACAGCTGCAGCGTTTTATGAATATGCATCAACCCAATCCTGTCTTTATCTGAAATCCTCCCATTGCTTCGCTCTCACCGAATTATCGGACCCATTATTCTTTTACCATTACTCCCAATACGCTGCCATGCATGGTGCATGTCTATCAGCGTGCAGCAGAAGTGCTCTGCCTTCACGAACGTGCCCTCATGACCGACTCTCGGCTGTTGTGACTTCCAACCTTCTCGTGTTTACAGTGAAAACACGCGACTCAACAGCTTGAAACACACAAAAAAAAAAAAGATCCAGGGGACTTTTTCTTCTTTTTGGGATCAATAGAAATCAGAAGCTTTGTTTTCCTTGAATCCAAAACTACTCCTCGTGTCGAGAACTGAATCCCACCGTGTACGACCCTAAAGAGTCTCACTCTCAGGACAGCAGCGAACAGGCGAACTCTTGATCTCGCCGCACAGGGTTTGATTTTTCGGCTTTTTGCAAATAACAAGTAACGGCGAGCAGCAGTCGCTCAGGGCACAGAGCACATCATTAAAACCTAAAGTTAGTTGTAGTGGAAAGATGCAACTTCTCCACACCACTGCCTCCTTTGAAACGGTGGCCTACTGGGCAGAGCGATCTTCACGCCGGATAGAGCCGTGTCTATTACGACAGATTGTTTGGCAAAGCTGTTCATAAAAATAAAAAAAATGGAGACAGGAGGAAAGGAAGGAGGAAGAGATAGTAATAAAACTTCACCAATTTCCGCATGTGACAACATGAAGGAGGGAGGGAAAGGTAAATGGTGGCGGCCTGCGGTGGGAAATATGGCTTATCTTGGTCCTGTCCCCTAAACCCCCTAAAGGTTCTGTAGATAACCGCGTGAATTTATGTGTGTTGGATGAGGGCGGCTTTGTGCATGTAGAAAAATGATCTAATGGAAGAGGCAGGGGAACAGGAATATGAAGCTGACTGAGAAATGTGATAACAGTTGGGGGCAGAAGCCTTACGACCTGCCTGTGCTGCAAATATTACCCACGTCTGAGTCTCCACATCTCTAAATCCTGTCAGCCGTTTATTTCTTGAAGTCGTGCAACAAACAGTTTGTGTAAAAAGAATAAGTAACGCGTCTTTAAATCCAATAAGTGATTACAGCGGCAGCCAAACGCTTCTTGATAAATTAATCAGCCTCTCCCAGATGTGAGGGGTAATTTGGACGACTCTTCACGCAGAGCTGCTGTTAATCAGGGACGTTTGTGGCTATTTGAGTATTAAACGCTCTGTTTGCTTCCTTTTTTAAAATATTTTTTAAAGTAAATCTTTTGACTCATCTGCCCACAGAGAGTTCCTCATTTGGAGTTTGCATTCAGTGTTTCTAATAATGGCGTCCCGACCGCAGAGTGAAGCCACGTACACCGAAGTTCCAACGGTTTTTCCTGGATGAGCTGAATTGTTGAGTTATTTCCCAGATGTATTTGAATCAGCTGTGTTTCTAGATCTTATCACAGCGATGCTCACGTTTCATTTAACAATTAATAAACAGCTTTTTATCCAGGCTGAATATCAGGTTACATCCAGTTAAATAAACTCTGATCAGATCAAGATTTAGCGTTTTCAAATTGCTCTATAGAAAAAGACGTCTCACTTGATTTCTGACGTCATGATTTACAAAATGATGGTCATTTGGTAAACGGGTGTAGGTGGGCGTGTTTCTGGGAGCTCTCAGTCAGACTCCACCCCCCCACGATTTTACAAGATGGCGCTGGACAAAATGCAACACTCCAGGCTTCAAAATGGCAGCTCACAGACCAATGGGTGACGTCACAGTGAGTCTGTTATAAATTCTGAGAAACAGAATTATTTAGTCTCGACCCGTCAGCGTTCTTATGATGCAACACACAACTTTCAATAAACGAGTGACCTTTTATTCTGGGGCCGCAAATTCTAATTAAGACGTTCTCACAGAAACCAGATCGATGTGGCCGTCATCAGGAATATTTAACATAAACACACAAACAAGACAAAGACGTCAAGGACAAGACGGGCTACCGTGCCATCATAAATACAGTACGCCGTGAGACTGCAGCAAACAGCGGCGCATAAAATACATCTCCATTCCTGGCGAGGTGTCACGGTATTTCACTACTTAAACTGCAGCACAATCGAAGGCATTTTCTGGGAAGCTGAGACTGAACATAAACCTGTCCAGAAGAAAAGGAGGAGAACAAACACATTTGGCTATTGCAAGATTTAAAAGCAGTTCCATTTGGAGCCCGGGAAAATAATTTACAAAGATGAAAACATTTATCGTAAGCCTGTGTACTGAAATAAAAAGAAAAAGGAAACACTCTTGTTATACCTGAGGACCACTTGTTTGATTAACTTGCACACCAAGGAAATGAGGAGCTCTGAGCCTTTGTCAATTTGTCTCTCACGCACTTTGGATAAACTAACACTCTGCAGGAGGATCAGGCGATATTCAAATATTCATTGGAAACAGTGGAAAAGAAGAAAAAGAGCCCAGGTCTGTGTTTATCCATCTGTCACACAAACAGACTTTTGATCTACTGATTTCTCAAAGCATGAGGCGAATATGAGCGCGTCTATAAGTGACTCCTGCATGAAATATTAAAGCGGAGAAGTTGATCATGCAATGCAACGCAAAGTGAAGATTTGTATGCTGCACCTAACCTCTAAGATTACAGCTTTCATTAGACTAATGCAATCTAACGGCCAAAATAATGATATACATTTCTGCAGAGGCAGAGCTTTCATTGCTAATCTGCGGACTAACTCTTGATAAAAGCGTTAAAACCGATGCTGAGGAACCGAGAAGAGAGCTTGAATTAACAGCACTCACTGGTATTTTACGTAACATTAATTAAAATGGATTAATAAAAAGCAATTTAGGCTACAAAAATGACCGCATGCTGAGAACTAGCAAAGGAAATAAATGGTAGGGATGTAACTGTGCAGTTTTCTCTCCCAACATAAGGTTTTAAAATCTCATGTTCTGTGATTAAAAAGGAAATAAATAAAAAAGGTCCAGCACAATTAAAGCTGTCAGAAAGACTTCATTCAAGTTTGATCAAGTGGTTAATGGGTGAAAGGAGCCCTGGTTTTCAGCAGCTCCCTCCAGGAATCATTACCACATGTTGTATTATTTAAAATTAATATTTGGTTCCTTCAGAAACTTCGGGATCTTTGCTCGCATTAGCTTTTCTGGCTCTGGACGAGGAGGAGTATTCTGATCATGTTCAGGTGGAACAAGTGTTATTATTCGAAACGAGGGTTATTTACAGAAATCCAGGACCAATCACGTAGGTTTTTTTTTACACGGCCAGCACCACCTGACCAAATCACAACACAGATTTCGGTGCGTAGGCTAAATACTGAAATAGCTGTTCTGCTTTCAGGAAACAGAAACATGAAGCCACAGGATTTTGTTCACACTGGTTTATCTGGCAGTCAAACTCGATGCAGCAGCCAAATACCTGAAGCTAAATGGAGGAAGGTGTCGCTCTATTCCACACAAAAGGATTCCGACACCGGATGAAAACAATTCTGTGTAAAAGGAGGGACGCTCTACTGACGATGCGCTTCAGGAGCTTCCGTGATTTGTGTTTGGGCCGTTTAACTAAAGATAAGCACAGGGTTGTAGAGCTGAAGCGTAAACCACTGGTCACGATTAAAGGGACAGAGAAAGACAGATGTCTGTCCCCTGTTCAGGACGTGATACCTCGTGTCTCCTGATGCACTTTATAAACAAAAGTGAAAAATACAAACAGTCATATTTGCAGTGGGGAAAAGAATAGAATGTGTGAAACTTCCTAATGAGTTTAGAAGTGAAGCTTGACCCAGATGAACTCTACGGCTGAGTGTCGAATGTGTCACTAATTAAAATGTGTTTGAAGCTGGACTGCTTTGTCTACGCACGATGAAGAAAGAGGCTGATTGACTTCACTGATCTATCTCGAGCCTCCTCCACGTTAGCAGATGGGACATGAAAGAGTCAAGGCACGCGTTAAAAATAAATGTTTCTCAAAGATTGGCAGCTGAGACTGATTCCTGTTTGGTTGCTCGCAGGACTTTGTAAAGACTCTCGGTCCAAATGACGTCAAATTCAATGTGGCGGAGGAGGTGATGGTGGTGCGTTCCACTGCGGCCTAATGGAGAGTTTTATTTTGTCATCAGGAAAGTGGAAGCACTTTGAGGCAGGCGACACGCTGCTGACCTCTTCCTCTTCCATCAGAGATGAGTTGCGGATAAGCAGCGTTTCTCCGTGTCGCCCGATGCGTCCTGACAAGACGGCCCTCGGCAGAGGCATCACTTCCCGAGTCATGCGATCTGAACGCGTGCACACTCCGAGGCGAGAGGTGCTGACGTGTCCCATCAAAGCATCGGGAAGAGAGGAGCCGACACTGACTGTGACAATGAGACGTGGGACGCCGAGCAGAGAGAGGGAGAGACCGCAGAGCTGGCAGGAAGCAGAGGCTGAGGTCAGGAAGTGGCGATGTTCCCTACGAGGCGCGAGCAACCTTCTTGCTGCCGGGGATGAAGCCACTGCTGACTGAATGTGGGTCACCCTCCCTGGCTTCCACTGCGCCTCCTCTCCTCGAGCCTTTATATTTGGAGCCAGGGCATTTGAATACTGCATGGCATACCCAGGGCTCCGGAGTACTGCACTGTTTCCAAGAGCCTTGTGCCGTGCACATAGATTAGGATAATAAGAACACAGCTCGTGTGTGCACTCAAACATGCGGTGTTTACTTCAGCGAAAATGTCAATGAGTCACCAGAATCTAAATTGGCAGCTCAATATCGACTCCATCCACATGCATGCGGTGACCTCGCTGCAGTTTAAAGTCTCATTCAGGTTAAACTACTTACCCGAGCCTTTGATATTCTGCAACCAAGTCTCCCCATGAATAAAACAGGGGACGATCACTCTGGCTGCTAACCAGCTGCAGCAAGGTGAGTTCTAAAGAAAATAATTATCATTTCATTAGAGCTTTGTGTCGGAATAAACATTTGCCTCTGATGTCGAGTGCGACTGCTCACAGATGGAAAAACAGACGCAAACACAGACACAAGGGTAAAGGCCTCATGCTGTATGATAACCCACATGCTATAGCCAGTAAGTTTTTAATGATGTGTCAGATTGCAAAGCAGCAGGCGCCGCAGGTTTAGCCGATTTAAAATGACCTGTTTCTGCCGTTACGGTCACTGTCACCACCCACACGCCTCACGTCGGACTTTCTTTCACCAGTTACGGCTCTGTATCCGACTCAGGGGGGACTCCAGCCAATCAGAAGTCTTCGGACAGTGCATGAGGAGGTGCTGACATCTGGAGACCAGGTTTAATTCATGCATCCAGACAATTGATGCTCACTAAAGAGAAATGACCGTGTAGACATCAGAAGCGTAAGAGGAACGATTATTGGCCAAAGCTTTTGCATAAAGAGGAGAATTTGTGAAATGATCATTGAAGCTGTAACAAATGAGAGTCGCACCAGAAGAAGAAAATGTTTTGGGGATACGACTGATTTCCAATGTTTCTCCAGTTGCTTTCAGACCTGCACCGAACTCCCAACACTTTCCAGAAGGTTTCTAAAACTGGATGGGGGACGGAAATGTTTGGTCCTGTCGGTGATGTTTCGAACACATGACATCACACTAATCGATAAGATGTGAGCCCATCGTGAGAATGGTTTGGACATTTTCCTGTTGCTCTGATCTTTCCTGACCCGGACAATCTCCTGCTACGTTTTTTTAATATGTGAAAGGAAAACTTAAAACTCACTCACTTCTCTTCATCCATTCCTGTAAATCCTGCACTGTGTTTACTACCTGGTCTCTAACTGTGGCACTGAGCAGGAACCAGGGGGTTCGTAAAGGTTGTCCCTCTGCTGCCGGTGACAACGAGGTGGACGGGAGCAGAGTTTGTGGCCCAGAAAACTGAAACTATGAGCAACACAAAAAAAAAAAAAGGGGCTAATGAGAATCATAAATCTGCAGAGTTGGGTGATAATTCTCTCACTGCAAGCGACACCGCACATCGCATTATCGTAAATTAAGCAACGGGAAGCGGCGCTGGCAGTGGTTTGCTCTCCGTCACCTCGCAGCAGAAGGGGTCTTTGGTTGTGTAGCGTTAGCATGCCTCCACCCCCCCCCCCTGTCTGTGGTTTGGTCCCCCGTGTCCAGCAAACCCCTGCAACCCTCAAAGTAATAGTAGTGAATACACTTTTAGAGAAAACAAGTTTGAAACATGCTAAAAAGAAATGTACTCAATAAACACAAGCGTTTAAAATAAAATGGAATAAATGCAGAACAATAGAAATCATTTATTTAAAGCTGTGGGGCCCTGAACGCAAAATAAAGCTGCTGGATGAAATAAAAGATACTGACGAGAGGTGAACAAGTATCTGAAGCTGTTTTTTATGATGATAGTATTTTCCACGGAATGATAATTTACTGTACATATGAAAGAATCTTATAATATAACTGCTGCCCTTTAAAATATTTATATTTTAAAGCTGTATGCTTTAGTGTTACTTTAGTACTACACTTCTCAGATATCACACTAGTGTGACCAGTGTTGGACACTGAAGAGACTTAATCCTTCTATTCTTCTGCAACTCAAGCGCATGATAATGAGAACTGTGGACTGTTGTTGTTGTTCATCAATATACGATGGTGAGTAGAAAGAATTTCAGTTAATTAAACACAAAAAACAGATTTTTAAATGCAAAGGAAACTCAGGAGCAGTGTGAGTCTGCACCAGGACGAGCAAAGACAGACTAAAAACAGCTCCGTATTATTATTGTATGACCGTGGTAACTAAATTTGACACATCACTACTCCCTGTCTCGCTGAAACACACAACGCTCATTTCCGACTGCGTCACTGTAGCCGCGCTGAAAAACGAGGCCAGATTCCAGAAGTGGTCGAGCTCTGGCCTCCGTGTTCCCGACGTCGACAATAACAAGTCTTCAAAGCGCCGTGACTGAGAGGAGGAAAACTGGAGGGAATGATGGAGGCGAGGGGAGAGTCAGAGGAGAACGAGGAGGCCCTCTGAATTTTCTTTAAAGACGCTTCTTATTGCATCTTTAATAATCCTCCTCGACGCGCACGGACGACCCGACAGTCGGCTTCCAGAACTGTTGAATTCACACCCCATTGAGCGGAGTCACTCAGGAGGCTCACGCTCGACTTTCTTCTCCCGGCCCCTTCTCTTTTTAAGTCTTGTGTTTTATCACTGCTCATTTCCATCCCTGCGAGGGGCTCACAGACGCAGGCTGCCTGAGAACTGCAGCGTTGCACGGATGCTAACATGGTCAGCTAAATGTTTCAAGAGGCGGGGGACGCAGCAAAGCCTTGTACTACAAACCCTCGCTGCAACTTTGTCACACTGCCACACACCCGATGCTCTGATTGACTGGAACCATCGTCGTGGAGATCCTCCACGAAGGTGTCGAAGTGAAGCGCGCTGTCAAGAGACGCTGTGTTGTGCAGGACAATACTGTGACACCAGATGATACTGTACGTTGTTGTGAGTGTAAATGCTGCTCAGAGAGCGTGAAGGCTCCCGGGGGGTCGGGACGTTCATAAGGACGGTTCACGCTCTCGTCCGGCTCGAGGACGGACTGCCAGGATGTTTTTAAATTCAGCAAAATACAAAAGCTTCATTCTTGAACTAATTTCAGATTAGAGCGCTTTGAAATCCAAGAAACCACGTGACCACCGGGTTGAACGTGCACCTTCTAGTACCGTGGACAAAATGCAGAGTTCAGAGATGGTGCAACGTGGGGTGATGAGATTTTAATGCAAAAACTGCACTTCTGGCTTCTTGATTAAATATTTTGTAACTGCTCTTTTTGAGATAATGTGATTTCCCAAAGGATGTGAGTCAAACAGTGTGTAAAGTTCAATTAATGGTAAATTATTATGTTGTTTACATGTTGGCGTAGTTGATTGAGGCTTTTACATCCACACCAATGCATTTTCAAACCGTTATAATGGAGATTTTTAAAAAGTGAGGTTGTGTTTTAATATCGAGGAGCGATGGAGATTTGTAAAAAAAAAAAACGATATACGGTTCACGTTCAAAGAGGCTCCACATGTTTTATCTGTTTGTGTGATAATCAGTCAAAGGCTCTACAGTAGAGAATCACTATTGAAGAACCACTTTCAGTCAGATCCTATAATGAGCTACTGAGCCCTAATTAATACTCTGCAAGTCTTCTCCAGATTCCTTAAAGATTGAAACCGTCATATTTACAGTGCGTTTCATCATCACGTCCTGACTGAGCTGGTAATGGACTCAACCCGTTTCCATTCTTCCTGCTGCCTTCACGCCTACGAGCAAAAGAGAGAGAACTCACTTTCCTCCTCGAGCTTTCTCAAGTGCAAATAATCATTTATTCTCTAACCCTGAATATTGCATTGACAACCGAGGAGGGGGAAGGAAGAGCAGAGAGCGCGGAGCCGTGATGAGCCTGGCGTTCCCTCAGCTCCGTCTCCACAGACAGAGAGGGTCAAACAGAGGAAATTATTATTTATTGCAACAGATTGTTCTGAAACAGTCCAATGTCACAAACTTCAAAAGGGAGCATTGATCACAGACATTTTGAAGCTGAAATAAAAAGATGGCGGCCACCAATGATTCCCTGTCAGCAAGACTTGATGGAAACTTGCACGATGCTTGTGTTTATATCACACTTCTACTCATTTATTACCTTTATTCGATTATATCCCTTATTGCTGTAACACGGTACATTTCCCAAAAGGCTGACAAATAAAATTATCTAGAGTTATCTTATCTTATTTGTCTCTTTCATATTTGCCTCAATTTAATACAGCGAGTGCAGATTAAATGTGGTTTCATAGTTAATAATCGAAGAACAGGGCTCCCTGAATCCAAAAGATAACAAAAGACCTGGTGTGATGACGTCATGAAGCAGCTTAGGATCATGGGAGCTGTTGTCTTGACAACCCTGATGCAACTCCGGCGTAAATCGTGTTCAAAGATGACGTCATGTCTTCAAGTTTTAATTCACGACGCGCAGCAAACGGCGATGAACGATCGCGATCCATCACGAGTGATTATCACAAACAGTGGAAGGGAAAAAAGAGCCAATCAGCAAACTGGCTAACGTTGTGTTTCCGTCATCGTAGTTTGAAGTTAGAGCGCAGACGGATATGTTGGAATTAAAAGGCGACTCAAATGAAACGCCCCCATCCAACGAATATATAACACATTTTAATATATCTGTTGCATATTTTATCTCGATAAATCTAAATTACTATGAAAATATATGTTTAATAATCATTAATAACCAGGAAGTGTGTTGATGTAGGTACAACAACATTAACACATTCAATATGTATATATATATATATATATATATATATATATATATATATACATATACACAGTATGTACCCAGAAGTTAAAACATCATTGATAATATTTTCCTCTATATTGAGGATTTAGGTTTTTTCTCCAGTGCAGTAAGAGAATGAAACACGATGGTTTACTGATGCTGGGCCATTTGAGTGTGATCCACGAGCATTACCTGGTCAAACACAGGTCTGGAGCTTTAAAACACAAACTGCTTTGAGCAGCACTTCCCTGGAAATTATTCACACGGTCCTGTCCTGAGAGGAAAAGAATAAATCTCTCAGTGTTGCGCCACCACTTCAGAAGGTGAACGGCACAGTGCTGCCACACTTTAACCCCGTCGTCTCCACTTTATCTCACCTGGCTTTAATTACTCCTGGCACGTCGCTTGGCGCGGTGAAGGAGAAATGAATGAGAAGGGTGAAATATGTGATTACACGCTCATTTGGCCTAAAATGAACACAAATGACGCTGCAGCTCGTGTGCTCGAACACAGAATATCGCATGAACTGGATTTACATACCATCGGCCACAATTAACGAGCCCGCTATGATCTTATAATAGCATTAAACTCCACAATTAATTTGGATATTATGTAATAACCTTTATCTAATTGTGCTGCCTTGAACCTGGCTGGAGATAGAAGCTGTAATGAGACTGTGCTGTGATAATGATTCCATTAATTGTGGGCTATTTGGACGTGTAAATCCTATATTTCCTATAAGCCTGTCAACTCGAGACTTTACACGATGCGGCATTCAGACTGCATAGCTTTGTTTACATGCAGCCTCGCCGCCTTAAGCATAAACCTTGGACAAATTGCAGACGATTATGTGTGAGCGTAATTATAAAGAGAGATATAAGACTGGAGTTTATGACTGGAGAGAAATGACTCATGATGGCGTCGACCAGGAAGCTGCAAAATAATCTATTCATCGATAATTCTCGTGATTTTCATGGTTGCATGAAAACAAGGAAACTCAGGATGAGTCTCTCCTGTGCAAGTGAACAGCTTGATCATATTTTTCTTCTCCGGCGCTTAAACGTGTGAATATGAAAACATTAAATGTGACATTCAGGCAGAATCATTTTGGTAGCGGCCCTCAGACTGTGCCTTCAGTGTGCTTTCTAAATCAGACTTACTTGAGGCTGAACTGCTCCACAGTGGAGTTGGGCATCAAGTAGAGGAAGATTGTGAGGGTCTCCCCAGGTTTCAGGGGCTTCTCGGGCAGCCTGAGGAACATGTTCTTGTCCAACTGCTTGTCCACCAGCAGCTGCTCCTGACTGGCCTGGTACAGGCTGATGCTCCCAATGCGCAGCAGGGGGTGCTGTGACAGAGGTTCTCCCCTGGAAGTCCCACCACCCCTGTGACCTGAGCCCTCACTGCACTCCCCTTCCACATTGGGCTCATGGAGAGTGTAGTACAGCTCAGCCTGGAGGGTCTCACTGGTGAGCCCGTCCAAGAGCCCGTCACCAGAGCCTTTCCTCCTGCCCAGCGGGGCCACGTTGGTGTTAAACCAGGACGGAGGCAGATCCAGCTGTGCCAAGCACTGTGCCAGGTTGCCTTTCATGCGGCAGGAGGTTTTAATTTCACGGACATCCCGGAAGGCGTGCAGACGGACGCAGGGCATCTTGTCCTGAGCCTTGAAGTCATCCCAGTCTCGGCCCGCGATGTAGAAGAACACCTGGACTGTGGGGTTGTTGGAGAAGACGCGGGCCTGAACAATGAAGGCTCGCACCTTCCAGTTGACTGTCAGCTGCCCGGGAATATCCAGAGGACTAGCTGGCTGGAGCAACTCCTTGGAGAGAGCCTGGTCTCTGGCGAAAGGCCCAAAGCTTATGTTGATGGCAGGGAGGTCTTTTGTCTGGAAAACCACAAAACTCTCAGCTCGCTGCAGCGGGTGTCCAGCGCTGGGGCTACTGCTGCTCCTACTGCCGCCGCCGCCGCCGCCGCCACCGCCACCGCCAACGGTTTGTCCTGTGATCTGGACCTCTCGTAAAAAGAAGGCCAGTTGTGCGTTGGACATTTTGAAGTTGGCGGGAAGGTACACGTTGGGTGGTGGTTGGCTGGCTGTCATCGCCGAGGAGCTGAGGAGGGCATCAGAGCTGGTTGGAAAGATTTTACCCGCAAGGGCTGCGAAGACAGAAAGAAGAAGAGAGAGGTTAAACTTTTAAAGACAACTTTTTAAAAACTTTTATCACTCATCAAAATAAAAGGTTAAAGTTTGAGAGGAGAGGTCGATTTAGGGAAATAATGAATGAGATATAAGCAGGAAGTCACTGCTCAGGCAGCAGGAGAGGAAGGAGGAGCATGAGGTCAACACACGCTAATCAGATGATAATAGGCCAATACATGTCGAGCATCCAGGTCAGAGGTCGTCCAGTGAATCAACATCAACAAGGTGTGTGATCTTTTTCTGGGAGATAACAACTCATACAATCACAGCTTTTCACCAATTTGATCTAAAACCCACACAATCGCTTTAAAAACAGAAAGATATTAAAGTTTGAGTCCAACATGTGTCACATCCAACAAGTCAACGGCTAAAAGTCAGGAAAGAACGAGCTGAATAAATGTGACATACTTATCAAAATGACCCAGAGCTGAGCACAAAAACAAAGTTGCCTGTCCCCATGGTCCAAAGCAAATATTAAAAGTCCCATATTCCAAATGGTTTTCTCATTGAGATCTCATTCTTTAAACGTGAAGAAGAAGAAGAAGAATCTGTTTAATTCCCCCTGAAGAAAAAGCCTCCTCAGTTGGGTTTGCTCCTCAGCGGGCGCTCCACAGAAGTTTGTCTTCTTTGGGTTTCTCTGAAGAAAATCTTTGCCATGTGTTGCAAAAGAGGAATAAATGAGGGTGGGAGGAAAAAAAGAAAAACAGCAATATGCTCCGGCGGTTCTTCACTTGGTCATGTTCTTGAAGCCGGCCTCAAAGGTTCTGGGCTTCTTGAACTTGTGCTTGTCTAAATCCCCGTGGCTTGAGTCTTGGTTTAAGAGTGGTTCAGCCCCACGCAGCGGCTCTTTCAATCCCAGACTGAGCGTGGCTCCAGGACGGGCTCTTGATAGACAGGCAGAGCCTCCTCCCGGTTGGTGGGCTGTACGGGAACTACAGACAAAGCCTTTGACGCCGCCCCATCTTGCCACACCTAGTCTCTAGTCTATAATCACCATTTTAGCTCCCGGTCAGAGCTAAGACACACAACCCTCAGAGGACGAGACCTACACCACACACACCGACACACACACACTCACAGGCGGAGGTGAAAGAAATAACACTCTGCAGCCCGATTCATCCTCTCCCTCTGGACGTGTTCGGGCAGACTCATATGTGTGTGTGCATGCAAGTGAGTTTAAGGGCTGTGAGAGTGTGTGTGTGTGTGTGTGTGTGTGTGTGTGTGTGTGTGAGGTGGGGCGGGGGATGGATGTGTTGCTTGAATGCCTCCAGGCAGAGAGAGAGAGAGAGTAAGTGAGAGGGAGAAGGGGAGAGGGAGGGATTAGGTAAAGATTATTGATGAATTAGCCTAGCTCTCTTTCCCTTCTCCTCCTCTTTCTCCTACTTCCCCTCCTCCTCTTTCTCCCCCCTCCTTTCGTCTGCTTTAGCCCCATGAGAAATCCATGAGAATGAGGGGATACCAGCTGGAGGGGGAGGGGGATCTGGACTGCCTCCCTGCTCCACTCACATGTGCCTGGAATTCCCATAATAAAAGAGAGAGGGATTCATGGGTGTGTGTGTGTGAGTGTGTGTGTGTGTGTGTTTGAGTGTGTGTGTGTGGGCCCCATAAACTGAATGGCAAACAGTGGGCGCAACAAAAGATGAAGCCGCAGCCGGGGAAACATCCCGCACTTACAAATGAGCAGTCGTAGCCATAGAGAAGGCTGCAGGAACTATAATGATGAGAGAAGCTACTTAGAGGCCGTCTAGTCTTTATCGAACGTGCTCTACCTCACAGGAATGTGTGCACGTTGGAATGCGTGCGTGTTCAGAAAGAGGAGCTGCTCTCGTCTTGATCAAAATTAAAAGCGACAAATATGTGCAGCGGTGCACAAACTTCCTTCAGGTCTGCTGGAACAGAACGCTTCACACTCCAAAGCTGCAATTCAAACCGTAAACTGGATATTGTACCACTAACAATCAACATAAGAAAACCAGAAGTGCACTTAGAGAGTACAAACCACCAACAAGGTCCAACAGTCCCCTAACATTCAATCAAGCTGCACCAAATTACAAATACTTAAACATTTCACTCCTCTAAATATACGGATAAATATTGTTTTCATGAAGATCCACAACCAAATGTTAGAAAACGTCCTGATTCCAGATCTGCACCAAAATGTAATGAGTTCTTTCCAGGCCCCTCCCACATCCTCCCACTAAATTCAAAGTTTAGTGGTTTTCTTGTGTTTTTTCTGCAAACTAACAAATAATCAAAACTGCTTTCAGACATGAACTCAACTCAATCTCCGGAGGGGCTGTGTGTGAGAACACAAGTGGCTCTGCGGACATTCTCCGGAGTTTCTCCCGCAAGCCCCCTAGTGAAAAGTCTGGATAATGTCCGAGTGGGACTTTTTTTGAGGAGATTCTCCAAAATCAGACAAAAACAAAAACAGAACGTCAGGTAACGCTGGCCTTCAGAAAGAAAAATCTAATATGTGCCTCCCACATGAGAATACATGTGTCTGCCCATCGTAATATCAAGGAGGCGTGTTTTTCCTCTCCACTCTTTAAAGCTCAATAGGATTTTATCACCGTGGTTAAAAAGTAAGTAGATATTGGAACTGCATTACCCGCCACTTTGCTCCATCTATCTCACCGTGTCTGGAGGCCGCAGCAGCCTGAAGCTCCGAGAAACCTTGAATCCAAGGATCTGCTGGGACTTTTAAAAGTTAATGTGTATCATCCTCCCCTGCCTCCGAAACTACTGTCGAGCTGGCCTTGAGCAAGGCACTTAAAGGAATGTGTCTCCATGTGTTCCACAAGCACCTGCTGCTGGCCAAACAGCCCAAAACAAAATGGCATCCAGCTTGCTACGGTGTTTTAATGGTAATTTCGTTTTTTTAAAGCAGTTTCCGTCTGACTGCGTCTCTCTCGCTCTCCTGCATCTGTCGGTTTCGGCGCAGGGAGGCTGTCGGGCCACATCAGGAAACATGTTAAATGTACAATTGTGACTCCAAACAGTTTTCCGACATTAACTGAGCCCGTGGAAGCCAATGACGACACAATATTCAACTGTTTGCATCATCGGTGCAATAAAATTCATCTGTTGGATTCGCTCAAACAGGTTTAGAGGAGCTGGGAGAAAAAATTATGGAGCCAATGACCCCAAGAATGAGATAAAACACCGAAATATAATACTAAGATAATAAAACAAATACTATTAAAAGTATTTATACTGCGGTGGTCATACAGATGGATCTTTGTGTCGTGTTTCTGACACTGGCTCTAACCCTTTACAAGAACATTTCCCAATGATTAAACAGTAAATATTGATTTTTTACGCAACAAATTCCAAGGTTATTTCCACAATCACTTTTCTTTCATGATCTAAGTAGCTTCATACTTTGGACCATTTTCTCTGAGGAGGGAAAGACCCATTTTTTCTTCATCTGCTGTGAAAACATTGATTTTCTCACCATCCACTGTGATAAATGTGCATTAAACAGCACACTCCTGCAGTCCAGAGATGTAGCGTCCATTATTTATTACAATAATAATTAAAGCTATATATCTACAGATTTTGTCGGCCTTTGTGTTACATGAAGAACTCAATCAGAAACAGGAGAGTGTTAATAACAGGTTCAGTGGCTGTTGCTGGAGAACATTGCTCAAGTGTATCGAGTTTATCTTGCGCCGAAAGCACAGTTGTTTGTTGCCTCTGGCGAAACGCTGAGAACCGTGAACCCGCAGTGACACCGATACTTTGATGTCAGGCCTGAAGGTCACCTGACCACCACCCAGGCGTCTCCTAATCCCCTTTAAATGCAATGAAACTGTACAATAACAATACACGCAGTGAATGCCATCAAACAACACAAATCCCTGCCCCTTGCTCTCAACCTCCAGGGCGTCGCGGTGTCATTCGAGAAGGTGATTATAGCCCACGATGCATCAGGGTGCTCTTGCCTCCTTTCAGGCTAACAACATCAGTGGGTAGGTGGGTTTAAAAGGTGGGAGGGGGGGGGGGGGGGGGGGGGGGGGCATGGACACAGATGGGCTTCCAGTGTGAAACCCTATCGCCTTCCTCTTCCACTTGATGTCCTATTAGACCTCAGGCCAAATTGAATTGAATTCTCTTCCTGTTGTGCTCCCATTACGTGAAACATCTGCTCTGTGTGCATGTGTGAGCGAGGTGGGGGGGTGAGTGGGTGTCTATGGTCTGAGGGCACTTTCTATTCATTAGATTACTTTGTGTGATGTCAATTAATGAAAGTATTGGGCCACTTTGAGGCTGAAGCTCCGTGGTTTGACATCTGCTGTTATGTCAATGACAGTCTGCAAAAGACAGACAATTTAGATGAGAGGAAAAAAGGTTGTGATGCAAAAAAACAAATGCTGCTGATTTATCGTGTTGGAGAATTCAATCAATCAATCCACATATTCCAGCTTTTTGTGTTTTGGAACTAGACCCTGGAGAGAAATGAGTGTGAGAAGATAAAGAAGAAGAGTTGGAAGAAAGAGCAGGACATTAAAACTCTTAACTTGAAAACTGAAACTGAAATCCCAGTTGTCTGAATGACCCGACCCAGCTCCAAAAGGATAAACTCTGTAATAAATGTTTTAATAGTTCATATCTGAAAACAGCTTTTGAAACCAGGGATAAAGTGTGCTAATGTTCTTCAACAACCATATTCTTTGTTTCCACCAGGTATGCTGCATATTCTAGTCATTCAAATTTGAAAGGAGCTGGAAGTATCTGCTGTGCCCCCTGGACCTCTCTGAGGCATTCAGAAGACCAAAGCTAAAAAAGCCGTGTTAAGATACTCCACTGTGCGCCTTGCTAACCACACAAAGGCTGTCTTATGCAAAAGCTGGCTGCCAACTCAAGGGGAAATAGAGAGGATGTTATGAGGAGGGCAGACATTTGATCTTGAGGGAGAGGAGTGCATGAATGTCTCCTCAAGTAAAAGGTCAGGAGAAATTGTTAGAGAGAAATAGAGCATCCATGCAGCATCGCTAATGTTACAGTGCCAGTTCTGCACGATCGATCTTCATCTTACCTCCCGGCTCCTCCCTTCTTGTGCTCTGCCCCGAGTGTAACGCTATTACATTTGAAATGGTCAAATAATACATCAATTCAATCCACTCGGCTAAACACACAGCGAAGCTCTGCATTACTGCGTGAGAACACTCGAACACCGTTAATGCACTTTCTCTCTCGTCAACTTTTAACTTTGGAATCCTCCATCCTCACTCCACTTTGGCTGAGGCGCGTGTATGCTAATGCCGTCGCCTCATCTAAAATGGTTTGCATTATCATTCAATTAACTACGAATGCAACACAAAGTGCAGATGAGAAGATACTGCTAGCCCGAGGATGAAGGACATATTCGCACTTGAAACACCGGTGCAGCGAGTCCTATTTTTGCCCCCCTCTCCGAGGAACCTCTAATTCCACCTCGGTCGGATGTGGATTACCTTCAGAGACGGACGGCAGCTGGGTTATCTCAAACACGGTCGCAGCGTGGGGCTTCGTATTTGACCGGTTTTCATCTACATGCATGAGGTAATTACAGACAGGACTCAGGCTCAACCGGGAAGATTTGTCCAGCCCTTGTGTTCGCATGAAATCAAATCACTTTGATGGTTTTAGAGATAAGTAGAGTACATCAGTCATTCTATAGGCTCTTTGGTACATATCTTACTATATTATGTCCAGTGGACCCACGTCTGACACGCTACGATCTGATTCAACACGTGAATACGCTGAAACACATATGAGGCAACTGATTGTGACGATTTCAAAGATTTTCTTTCAAACTGATGTAACACAGGCCGATGGGACACTGATGAAAGTATTGCAATATTTACATTTTTGCAGTATTATGAACTATGTGTCTGCAGCAACATTGGAGGTAACACAAACAGAACATGCTATACATTTATCTGTTGAAACACACGTTGACTTAATGGTAATCAGAGGCAATTCAAAATGTTTGGCGACTGACAATGCATCTACACAAGACTGTGATGAAGTGTATTTTATATTTCTAGTTCTAGTCTAGTTTGTGTTAGGATTATTAGAATATTATGGTAATTCTTTGGCTCTGCTTCTCCAGGATGAATTTGTAATTTTGCAGGAAGAGATGGAACCAGAGGGAGCAGCCACAGTGAGGTGTTGGACGGAGAGCTGCAGGCGACAGGCTGCACACCTCCAACTTCCCAGCGAGGGAACCGGCTCCCCTCGCTGCGCTCGCTGTTTGCAGACTCATGCTGCACGCAGCGACAGATCAGAGACATGGACAAGAGCCAGTTGTTGCCTGACATCTTTATTGGAATGATTTTGTTTGTTTTTTGCTGCATCCCAGAACTCTGTGACCGGGAGAATCAAACCACATTCACTGTGTCCGCCAGTTACTGCAGGCGTCACTAATTCAACCGGACGGAGTGAAATCCTAAAGATGAAGCAGATGTGCTGCCTGGATCCTCAGTGGTCACATCCTGGAACGTCCATGAGCCACGTTTATAAACTGAGATGCAATTAAAGTCTAAAGTCCTTTTTCTTTACGTGTTTGTTTTCTTCAGATGTTTTTGTCATTCATCACATTTGTGCTTAAACCAGAATACATATTTATTTTTGAATAACTTAATTGGCCCTCAGTTGGTCTTTTCAGTTCATGTATATCCACATATTTGACAGGTAGACAAAGACAATGAGCTGCCACATAAAGAAAAAAGCAGATGCTATAATTAATTTACTTCAGACAGGAAACGGATTCAAAGCTACATCTCCGCCGTCAAACTTGATAAGTTTGTGGCCTCAGGTAGAAGTTGACGGGTTGCTCAGCTCAACTCCTGAATTATGCAGAAAGTTTGACGTTAATAACTTTTGTGGTATTTCTGTTTCAGCTAATTGAAAAGTGCAAGTCAGCACCGTCTCACAAAATGGACGACTCTGTCCTTCGTGCAATTGTCTGTTCCCTCCGTCCCAAGGGCTCATCACCCACGTACGTCCACAAGGACAAGGTTGCAACACAAAACCTGGAAGACGACGACCCACATCCATCCTCTGAATTTTTTAGTTTTTTCTCTTCATGTTCTATCCTTTCAATCATTGCTTGACCTTTCAAAATAATTAGCTTTCCATCGTTTATTGTGCATAAAATAAAAAGTATTTACATAAAACCATATACTGTGTATATATATATATATATATATATATATATATATATATACTGTCTCATTTTCTTATTTGCAGATTGTTATCTGTGTAGATTAATCATCTCTTTCAACTTTTGCACCTTCATCATCCGATGAAAACCGAAGTTTCATTGGTAAGAAGAAAAACAAAGTGAGATGATTGATGATCTAAAACTCCAGTAACTCTCTCGGTACAAAGCGCTCGCTATGTGTTGAGGAGACCATTTTAATTCTGCTCTCAATTTTTAATCGATCTTTTCCTTTGGACAAGAGCTGTCGGACACGAGGAGATACTTTTGTGAATGTACAGAGTCTCAATTAGTGGAGTCGGAGTGTTTTCTCTGTTGAAGTCTCGCTCTGTAATTCCGGCTGATAGCAGTGGTGTATTTCCACATTACGTTCACAGGACAGCTTTAATGAGGCATAATTTGCAGATTAAAAAGGAAGAATATATAACTGGTGTGACACCATCAGCGGGATATGGAACATTTCATCATTGATCCTTTATATGCACCCATAAAAATCATCCATAATTTATATTGTGAGTCGCCCGGTCCAGTGGAGGCTGTTTGGAAGCAGCGGCGGAGCCAAGATATAATGTGGTGGTCCTCTGATTAAAGACCTGCTGAGGATCTATCAGTTATGTCACCGTTCCCCGGGAGCTGACGAGATACCAGCGGTACTGTTCGACATCAAATACTCACCAATCAATTAGTCGGAGCGCTGACGGAAAGTATTGCAGAACGCTTTGAAGAGGTAAAAAATAACACCATCACGGCTTTTCTTTCCCTCTTTCTTTCTTCCTGTGTCCTTGTTTTGATCATGAGAGCTAACCTGCATGGTGCAAGACTAATAATTGAGTTTAATTATGTAACTGCAGCAAAGAAACCAGGAGACGTGTGGAGCATGAAACTGATAACAACGCAGGATTGACTTTAGACGTGTTGTTGCTTCCTAAGCGGATTGATTTGCTCTGATTGTTTGAATGTGAAGCTGCAGGAGTGAAGGAGGGGGGGGGGGGGGGGGGCAGAGTTCTCCAACTAGAATCAAACACTGGAGCTGCTCTGTGAAGCTGCAGATGTTTATAAGGTGTAGTTAGTGCAGCTTTCAGCTCGGCCCCTGCTTTGTGTTTCTTTGCTGCCGAGCGGGGCCTGGTTGCCACAGCGGCTGTGTGCGACTCTATTGATGAAAGGATGCAAATGCCTTGTGGCAGCATGATCTGTGCCTCAATACGATCTGAGGCTGACGCAATCCATAGGGCTCCAGACAACAGGGTTTCCCATAGGGGATACTCTGTGTGAGGTAAACTGAGCCTCGGAGTATTATACGGCTGCAGCTGGTACAAAAGGATTTCCTATACAGAGAGACTGCGTTAAAGGATTTACTGTATCATTTGATGAATGAAACCATCGTCTTGTTAGCTGGTAGGATCGAATTCATATTGTTTGGCTGTGAAAAAGTTTGTCGTGTTAACCCATGTTTGGGTAATTATGTAAATGAATCAGTATTAGTGCGTATTATAATGTGTATAATGTGTATTTCTATAAGTTCTTCCCTATGTAAGATAATTATTAGTCAAACGAGTATTTCAACTATTATCTTCACACATTTATCTGCCACAAACAACACTATGCAACTATTGTATTTAACATGTACTGAGTTTTTACTTTCTTCCGTGTCCCGTCCACAACCACCGAGGAGGCAGGACGTACGATCTATACTGCAGCCAGCCACCAGGTGGCGATCAAGAGGCTTTGACTTCAGCTGTCGGAGTAAAGCTGAGCTGTATTAAAAACCAGAGTTTATCTCCAATGCTCAGCAGGAAACTTTAAAACATGAAGAATTGTAAAAAGGTGGATTTCTCACAGCCGCAGCTCTTCTGCTTCAGAAAGCCGGGGATCATGGGTAATATCCAGCGTTCAGTTGAGTTTCAGTTCAGTGAGTGAATGACAGTCAGCGCTCAACACACTAGTAGACTTTTGTTGTCTCTCGACTTGAAAACCACTTCATCGCTCGAACACGGCGCCGAACACAATGGATGTGTGCCTGCAGAGGGCGCTGTTGCTCAGTAGAAGTTACTCAGTGTTAACTCGTTAAAGTTGTGGCTAATTGGAGAATGTTTGAAGCTGCTGAAAATAATTGAAAGAAAAGATTAAGGCTGAAGTCTCGTTCCTGATGTTTGAACAGTTTCAGATTATCCATCAGCCACAACATTAAAACTACTTACCTGTTTTATTGACGTGGCTCATCCGTGTAATCTAATAATTTATAGCAAATTCATTTCTTCATTGTCTGTTTTCATTACTGTTTCTGTTCTGTTGCCCGTTTCAGATTCTATTTTTATCCGTTGACTCCACTCTGCTCTCCGGCTGAGTCCCTCTACTTTTGCTGATGCAACGACCTAATTTCCCTCGTGGCGATCAATAAAGCCTTATCTTGTCGTTTTTTTTTATTGGAGCATTGTAGACATTTTAATCTAAATGATGACATTTCTGCAAATGAATGGGGCCACACTTTCATGAGGCAGAAAAAGAGGGAGAGGCCGTAACTGATTTGAATGAAGGAAAATATAGAAGTTACATCCATAAAAATGAGAGAGCGCCTTGCATTACACTCAATTTCCCTCCGTTTTATGCCGCCATTTTGACAGATCTGTCAATGGCTTTGCCCCCGAGGGGAGCAAGGACAACGCTGATGCATGCAATTCAGGGACAAGATAGCTCTCACATTATTTTGGAAGTGTATCATTCACGGACTGGAGTTAACATAATGTGGAAGGATCCCCATTTCAAGAAGTCTCGAGTTTCTGCCTCTGTGTCACTGTAGAAAAGTCTGTTTTCCTGATTCCGCTCTTGTAACCGCTGCGTCTAATTAATGTTACATTATGCTGATTTGTACGCTGCACATTGGCAGATATTCATTATATTTGACCAGATTCTGCAGCACAGCCCCAATTATAGCACCCGAGGGATAATACAGTTATTCTGCACATTGTATCAGGATACAATGGACGAAGCAACTCTTTATTACCATATATGTTTTCAGCCTGCTGGTGCTCTGGCCATTAATTAGCAATTAGTGCCTTGGGAAGATAAAACACAAGCTACATCGCGGAAAATAAAGGAGGGCAAGGAAAGAAAGTGAACTCTGATATATTGATTTCCTTTTCTTTTTTTTACCCCCGGAGAGAAGGACTGAGGAAAACGACAGACAACTACAAGCTCAACGGTAAATGATCTATCTATCTATCTATCTATCTATCTATCTATCTATCTATCTATCTATCTATCTATCTATCTATCTATCTATCTATCCATCTATCCATCTATCCATGCATCATCTATCTATCCATCATCTATCTATCTATCTATCTATCTATCTATCCATCTATCTATCTATCTATCTATCTATCCATCTATCCATACATCATCTATCTATCTATCTATCTATCTATCTATCTATCCATCATCTATCCATCTATCTATCTATCCATCTATCTATACATCATCCATCTATCTATCTATACATCTATCTATCTATCCATCTATCCATACATCATCCATCTATCTATCTATCTATCTATCTATCTATCTATGCATCATCTATCTATCTATCTATCCATCTATCTATCTATCCATCATCTATCCATCTATCTATCTATCCATCTATCTATCTATCCATCTATCTATACATCATCCATCTATCTATCTATACATCTATCTATCTATCCATCTATCCATACATCATCCATCTATCTATCTATCTATCTATCTATCTATCCATCTATCTATCTATACATCTATCCATACATCATCTATCTATCTATCTATCCATCTATCTATCCATCTATCTATCTATCCATCTATCTATACATCATCTATCTATCTATCTATCCATACATCATCTATCTATCTATCCATCTATCTATGCATCTATCTATCTATCCATACATCATTTATCGATCCATCTATCTATCTATCCATCCATCCATTAGTACATCCCTCTATCCATCCCTCCATCCATCCATTAGTACATCCCTCTATCCATCCATCCATCCAGTCCTCCAGTGTGTTTACAGCAGGAGCGTTTCAGGATTCATTAATTGTGACAAAGGAACACGTCACCCTTTGCAATAATTTGCCTCATTAATGTGTTTTTAACAGTTTTTGGATGATGAATTCAGAGTTTAATAGAGTCATTAATTTGAACGTGCTGTATATTTTACTCGTGCTGAAATAATAAGAGCTGAACGTATCGATGTCGATGTCATAGAAGGAGAAAACTGAGAAAAAACAAAGAAAAAACAATAAAACCTTGAGGGACAGGCTGAGATTCCAGTGAATGATTATCGACAGTTTGGAACTGACGACTGTATTTATCCCTCTGCTCAAGTTTATTATTGACCTACGTTCTGAAGAAGAAACCAAACTGCCTCCTTCCTTTTCTTCACACGGCAACAAACAGGTTTCTGTCCAAACAAAAGACTCTTTCAAGGCTGTTTAATCATCAGGGTGGAAAAGAAACAAGACCGCTTCCACTTTCAAACTGTTCCTCGTTGATTCACTTCTTTGTCGCTCGCACAAAGCTGGTAAAGCTTCTAATTTTCCGTCTTAGTCGATTCAGAAGAAGCTGCAAATTACAATAATTTAGTTTTTTATATAGCTAAATAATGAAAAGTAAAACAAAAGAGTGCTGCGGGACGTGAGATTTCAGATCTAATTCATCCGAGATGGGGTCACACGGCTGTTAAATGTATTCACTTTCCAGTATGAATGAGCTGGATGATGAGCTAAACCTTCTGTTGGTTTTGTCTGTGAATATGATCCCTATGATCTTTTAGTTTTATTTTTCCAGTGGAAAAATGAATATGAGACCTCGTTCTTGCTCCCGGGGAAAAAAGCTGCGGTGAGGAAATAAGGTTGGTTTGTAGACATACGTGTTATTTGCCGAGGGGCAGCGCCGGGGTGAAGATTTCCTCTCTGCTTTTGATTTCCCTGCCTCTGATCATTATATTTCATTGCCGTCGGGGGTGCTCTTCATCCCCCTCGCCGGTATGCATTTAATTTAGTCAGGGTATTAACATTTTTGTAACCCTTGTTTGTTCAAGAAAGCTATTAGTGGGCCTGAATGCTCTCAGCAACATCCTGCTTGAAACCTGAAAGGCACCCGGTGTGACCACAATCATCTTTTCCTTGTTGAGCGGTCGGATGTTTGGCTCTTTGCTGCAGGCACCTTGAAACTTTGAGCAGGAGACTCATTCACTCTGCCACTCACTCGAAACGAGAGCTCCCAGCTTTGCTTTACCTTCAGGTCTTTTCTTCGGCTCTGCTTTCGGGGGTGGGGGGGGGGGGGGTGGGGGGCTTGTAAAAGTGCGTGTTCTCGTGAATCGATGTTTTGTTGTCGGTGAAATGCAGCGAATGAACATCGCATGTTTTTAATGTGACTGGCAAGTCTCAGTTGTTGTTGTCGAGCCATTGTGAGTTTTCTGGTAAATCTTTTAAGCTGCGTCAGTTGCAGAGATGCATTGTTGGATTTTGTTCTCATCCATTCTGGGATCAAAACAAGTTATTCTGAAATGGACGGAGAGATAAATCGTTTGTAGCAGTGAGAGGATGTTGTATTACACAGACTGACTATGAAAAACACTCGCATGCTTCATTTCTACGTACTCGCACTGAGCTCAGTGCACTTAACAAGGTTTTTCATTTTAGTTTCCCACCGAACGAAGGTTGTGTCTCTTATTTTCTATCAATACAGTGAAGACATGTTGTCCTTATCATAAACCAGAGCCTGTATATAACCTCAGACAACATGACGTGAAGCCAGAGACTCTTGATTGCCCCCTGGCTGCAATAAACATAAATATCACCTCCTCCATGTTAGTAGATGGGACGTGGTTAAAAATACAAAATGTGAAATATTTTTTTCTCATTGATTTATGTTCAACTGTCATGTTCCTGAGGAGTTTGTTTTTGTTTTTGGATTCTATGAAAACAGGAGGGACTGGAGAAGTTTCCATCTTTAAACTGTAGTAAAATGTTAAATCACATCTTTAATTTCTACTCAGAGTTGAAAAGTTACAGCAATCCTCAAGTTTTTAAGTCATGTCTTAGGCGTTAATATCTCTAAGTTAAGAATAGTGAAAGATTATGATCTTGGTTTGATAATGAAAGTGACTGAAGTGACTTGATGTTTATTTCTTTATCGATTCTTTTCACCAAAACAGTTGACTTTCATTTAAAACTGTTTTTCTCCGTGTGCCTCGTGTGGTTGTTACGTGTGTGTGGTTGTTATGTGTGTGACATGTTTGTAGCTGTTACCAAACACCTGTCAGGTAACTGCTGCCACAACGAGCAGCTAAATCCATTTCCTTTGAATTCGTGGGACTGTCACCGGCACACGTGACAGAACTGAAAGGTTTGTTTTGGACTCTGTGCAGAAACCTCTCCACTGTTACTCATCGCGGCGTGAACGACACCGTACATGTGACCGCAGCCTCGTCTCCCTTACAGATCATTCTACGTTCACTGATGATGCGGCTACTTTTTCTTCTCTATCCTCTGGTTTCATCTTCTTTCAGAGAGAGAGAGAGAGAGAGAGAGAAGAGGTAAAGGTCAGCATTACTCCAACATGTAAATGTTTACGTTGCCAAGCTACTGGTCCTAAAAGAACCAAAGCTCGAAGACGTGAGCAGACCTCTGACTTTTGCAAGGAGAAAATAAAAAGATCTTTTTGCTTTCACAGCTAATGCATCGCTTGTGACGCTATTCACATCACAACACTGTTGTGCAGCAGCTCTTCGTGGTGTCATGGCCACTGCACAGCCAGCGTGATGCTCTCTCTTTCTGTGGAGGAAGAAAAAACGATAGCCTACCCTGTTTTAGATTTCCTTCATATCGCTGTCACACAATCACGCAGGTTTTAGTTGTTTTGTTCCCATGGTGACGGGTTACACAACCGACTGCCAAATCACAACAGGCTAAAAAAAGGGGGTGTCAGAAAAAGCACTTGCTCGTGGAGGAGTGGGGGCTTAGATACAGCAGCGCTGTGCTTTTCTCCAGTGGTGGATTAAAGAGACAGAAAATGTTAACTCAGATGTTAAGTCACTTGAGTGGAGGCAGCCGAAGCAACAGAATAAACACGTTTCCCAGCATCTTTAAAAGACTTCTCGACGTGCGGGTGATGAACAGAGGCGGCCATGATGTACGCGTCGCCCGCAGGACGTGACTAAACTAAAAGCAAACTTTGCTGCTGTGAAATGTTGAGTAACAACTTGTAAAAGTCACCAAATTTGATGAAAATGTTGCACTCTGCTTTTCGGGGACATAAATCCCCCGCATGACTCGACTCTGTAAACATCCACATTACTCTGGAAATTGCTGCAAGTGTCAAATTTCCAGCACTGAACGTGGCCATGAAGCTGACAGACTACCGGCCATCATAATGTCCAAACCGTAGAATCACTCCCTCGGGATATTTTTCTCCACAGAATATTGCTCCATGGAGAACTGTACAAAATCAGTATCTCTCTATTACAATATTGCAAAACTTTGTACAGAACGACAATCGCACATGAATTCATATCAAGACACCGTGTCTCTGAATTAACTGGGTTTTTAATCAGGGCGGCTGATTCTGCTTTTTGCCATCGAGTGGATTTTGTCCAACGACACGTAGATCTTAATTGAAGGAGCCAACGAGTCAGTATCAGCTGTGACTGTCATTTATATATTTACATCCAATAACAAATCAGAACCAAACACCTCAATACACATCAGTGTGATTAAAACTGCCTGAGATGACAGAAAACACTGGACAGTAAAAAACATTGAATCCTATTTAAAACATTTGGTATAGAATAAATGTAAATATAGTTGAAGTGTACGTCATATGAATAACTAAAAGTTATGCAAAGTTACACGTCCATACACCCTCATTTATCTGTCCACAATGAATCTGTCATTGCAGCAAATGACGCAGAAGATGACGGTGGGGAGAACCTGGTCTGATTTGGGGTCGACACTCTTCCCACTTTGGAGGGAGCGGCTCTCTTATCTAGATCATATCTGCCTGAGTTCATCAACAGGAGCTGAGCCTCCTCCTTCTCTGTGCTCACATTAAATCAGTTACCCTCCAAAACCCTACAGAGACTGTTCCACCCCCCGACCACCTAAATCAATTAAATCAAAAGTAAACATCGGAGGATTTATCCTTAAAAACATGATTGAATTAATACAACTACCTGAATATAACCCCCTCAAAACAACGGGACATTGAAATGAAGTCTATTGTAAGATCGCTCTCGTCTAAATCCCCATTAGTTAATGATTTGATGACTAATCACATTGATTTATTCTGTATTACTGAAACCTGGTTGCAGCGAGTACAATATATTAGTGTAAATGAATCAACATCCGCCGCTCATGTTAATTGTCACATTCCTCTGGGCCACAGGCCGAGCAGTCACAGTGACTTTCCACTCTTAGCTTATTAATCGACCCTCGACCTGAACTTAGTTATAACTCATGTGGACGATTTAAACCTCGTCTCTAACGTCCAGGCTGGAAAAACGCAAACAGCAGCAAAAATAAGTAAACTAGTGACTGAGCATCGTCCACTTGCACCTTTATTTTTACTCGGTTAGTTCTGAGGACAGATAAAATAATTAGAGTAGATGACGACAGCATCGGCCTTAGTCCTGCATTTAATTCACTGTTTGACTCAATCACACCAACTGTTTTAATCACGCCCTCAATCCTATTCTGACATGTGGTACATTAGTTAAACATTTAATAATCTTTCCCCCAAAAACTTCAGCTCTCCAACCAGTTTTAGTTTAGTTTAGTTTAGTTTAGTTTATTTTAGTTTATTTTAGTTTAGTTTGAAGTCTGAAGTCACAGTAATGCACCACACAGCTTCAGGTTGCTGCTACACGCACACGTTGGCTCTATCAGACATTTTATCGGACTGAGAGCAGCTTCAGATAATGCTGTAAATAAATTTAAAGAGATAATTCCGTTATTCACTCCGATGCCATGTGCTGATCATTTTTCTTCTTCTTCTATATATAACTGTTCCTGGACCCTCGCTCTCCTCTCGACCCCATCTCCGTCCACTCAACCAGGCAGACGGCCGCCAAGCCTCCCTCTCAGTCTGAGAGTTTTCCCTCTCCACTGTTACTAAGTGCTCATGGTGGCAACTGATGGATTTCTCTATTTGATATTGAGAGGTCCTGACCTTCGTCTGTCAGGCGCTCCCAGATAATGTATGTTAAATCTTTTGTTGTTGTATACAATGAATAATCGACCTGAGCCGAACTTTGTGAGATCAGAGTGCAATCGAAGGAGTAAAATCATGAATGGATAAATGCCGGTTTATGCAGCATGAATAATGAATTCAAAAACGTGCAAAAAGACGTAAATGGATGGTGACCTCTGTCCGCACTCTGTCTTTCATTTCGTCTGATAGTAGAGGAGCAGTACCACAGTGAATCAATGGGGGCAGTGTAGTCGATAGTTCAAGTGGGACGAGAAGGAAATGGAACGGTGTCGGAACTTTTTCAGGAGAGACTGTACATAAAATAAATCATCTTTATGTTGAAATACAAATATTATCACAACCTCCATCACTGTCGCCATGTTGGTTGTTAACTCTGTGCTGCCCCCTAATGGATCCATGGCTCAACAGCCATGCCGACGTAAAGGTAAACGCATTAGAGTTCACGGACCATTTTACAATTGTTGGACTGAAAAGACCAGAGATATCTGTTTACAGAAAACAGGTAAAGAATATGAAGTAGTTCAGGGGAAAAAAATACATGTTTTCCTAAACTGCCACTAAACCTGGCTGATCAACACTAATCTACTATTTACACTTTTCTGAGTTCTGATGCAAAACCAAGGCGATAACATCCCGAATAAGTGTGAGGATGAGGCCCAGAGGAGAAGACAGATTTGGAACAGGTGGGAATTGAAGAATTAAGTGTATGCACCAAATGTCCTGCCTCTGCAGTAATTTATATTGCTGAGAAGTAGTTTATTTACCCTCTCCTTAGATTAAAGTTAGAAAATAACTTGCAGCCCAACAGGGGTTGGATAATACATTTAAAAATATGCATCCTTCATTTGTTTCTCTGAACCAAAGTCCCTTTACACTTTTAAATATTTCTCCAGTGTTGGCTGGTGGCTCGCAACTGACATACACATGTGGATTTCTGAAACTGGGCCTGATGTATCATAAATACACATAAATGACGTATTTGGGGACAGACATGCATTTTGATTTTGTAGTTTGGTCAATGTCCCATCCACTGACAAGGAGGAGGCAGGTTTTATGACCTATACTGCAGTCAGCCAACAGGGGGCAACTGAGAAGTTGTGGCTTCACTTTTCTGAAGCCGTCACGACGCCATCATCTTTATATAAACTCTTAACCTGTGACACAACTCAGAAAACAACGTGCCCAACTAAATGTTACCGTTGTTCATCCTGTTGATTACAGTTACATCCCTCATCTCTTTTGAGAATCAACTAAAGTTATTAAACCAAAATCGTAGTTATATTTACGTTATAAATTGTGACGGTTGTGTGATGATGTAGCAGCGCTAGCAAATCTATTGGTCCCACATGTGGGAGAGAAACTATATTATTCTTTCTATTGTCTAAATCCAAATTTTCTGCTTTCCACAGATTCAAATTTTCGTGATCATGCGAATTTGGACACAGCTTTGTATTTGTCCAGAATGTGCCGGTAACTCGAGCACTGAAGTCTTTATTTGAAAAAGATGACATAAGTGAAATACTAAAACAATAAATAATGCAAACAACCCACACGATCATGAACAGATTATGACCTTAATCCTGTGATGTTGTTGTGTAGATGTTTCGGAGATAGCATAACTAAATATATTTACATCTCATTAACACATTTCTCTAATAAGAAAGTTTAATGTGGGTATGAATTTGCATGTAGCCACTGTCGGAGGCAGGAGCAGGGCGGTAATATCAGCGTGGAGGCGACTGACATGAGCCCTTTGAATATGGAGTTCTCCAAATCCCTTTGTGATTCAAAGTTTATTGTTTCCTTGCTTCAAATGGGGCGGAAAAAATGAAACGATTCAAAGTCACCCACAAGGAAAGATTTCCTGATCTTTCTTTAGTGATTTGGCAGATAAAAAGAAACAAGTGCCGAGATGAAATATTCACGAAACACTGACGTGATGTGGAGGCATATGTTTTATTGATTGAGAGCCAAAGAACAATAGAGCCTCACGTTTCCTAACTTTAAAAGCACTCGGAGACTGAAGGGAACTTTCACGCGCCGGAGAACCACGGCGGATACAACGAAAGTGACAGAGCCAACCCCCCCCCCCCCATTTACAGCCCTTTTCCCGCTACGCTACAAAGCCTAAGGTTAACAGTCTGCTCGAGAGGCTAATGGAATGGATTGGAGCTCTCCACTTAGAAGCATGTGTGGCGTAGAGTTCGCTGTCTGGGGAGATATTATGGCGTTGGGTTTGAAAAATGAATAGCGGGGTAAGGAGATTGTTTGTTTAGGGATCAGGGCTGAGACAAAGGAATAGGCGGATGACGAAGAGCCGTGCCAACATGGACGCCGGTTAAGTGGATGTCGTGAATGTCAGATTGAGCATTGTCCTCTAATGGACCTTGCGGGGGAAGAAATGTATGCCGTTGTTTTCAGACCATTAAGCGGAGCAGAGGCCTACCTGAGTGATCCACAGGAGACTGTAAAGATACTAATGGTTCGTTTGGAGAGGAAAAATCCATGAAGGACTTTTTGTGGGGCTAAGACTAGACTACTAGACTGGGTAGATGGATGGATGGATGGATGGATGGATGGATGGATGGATGGATGGGTGGATGGATGGATAGATACTTAGGTTGATTCTTAGTCACTCACAAATCTTCTGAAACAATCAAAATGACAGAATAGTCCAGATGTGTTTGTGACGAGGGATCAAGACGTTTCAGACCAGGTTCGCTTTGCCGGACAACAATGCATCTCTGCACGAGCCGGAGCTGGAAAACAAAAAAAACTGCCAAGGCTGCAGTTCACAGAAATGTGTCCAGGTTGCCAGTGTGTGCTTCCCATTCTAGATATGAAGCCTCTCCTCTGTGCTGCAGTCAAAAGGCGTTGAATAAACAGTGCTTGCAATTTTGTCAAAAGGATTACTCAGGCTGCAGAGTGCTCCATCACAACTCCCCCTCTGTCGTGGTGATAAAACATGGGAGTGGGAGATTAGCGGTGGCAGCCTTACTTTTTTCCGGGGGGGGGGGTGGCGAAAGAAAACAGGAACAGGAACAGAATGACCAGACACGAGACTCTGTTCCACTTTCTTCATTCAACACCGGTCCGAGAACCTTGAGTCTATTTTACAACGCGCACTGAAAGGTTTTAAAATGCAAATGTGGACTGAAGCGATGTGGCGACATAAAAATCAAACTCTGGCTGCATCCATACTAGCATGGTGCCACTGTAACCAGGAAGCAAGTTTTAGTTTGAAGAGTTTCCAAACTAAAAGGAGGTGAGCGTTTCCAAACTTGTTTGTTTGAGTCATTCCAAAGTTGTGTGGAAAACAAGTGTAGATGCAACAAGTGATCTCAACTGCTGGAATGGTTTCTACACATATTCTCCAGACGATAAAACACAATGACTGACGATGATGCGACGGCTCGACTTCTTATTTAGCAAAAAGTAATCACATCGTTTAGTTAAAAATCAGATGAGATCTGATCTTTAGATGAGGCTCTGTGTACTTAGGGCTTAAATATTTAATGATATTTAGATATTTTGAGACGTGCAGGTTATGTCACTACTTTTGGTAGCATATTTTGAAACCAGTGGAAAACTACTAGCATATCATGTTCTACAAAACATGCAGGACTGGCTAATGACACAAATGATTCAACACAAAATGCTGCAAACCCCCCCCCCCCCCCCCCTGCCTGAAGCATCTGCTGCTGTAAATGACACAGTTCCGATTCCGCACCATCCGTGCCATTATCATTCATCCTGTTGTCAAAATGAACAGATTCGATTAATAGCATTTCTGCAAACATGACGTGCAGCGTTGGCTTGTAAGTGTTTTGGAGAAAAAAATGATAGATTCCAGCCAAACGTGATTTTCTCCCACAGATCAATTAGCCACTCCAGCAGCAGACACACACACACACACACACACACACTCACTGTATCTGAGACTGTACCGCAGGGTGCGTGAGTAATACTCAACACAAGGTCAGAGTGCCGTTGCCGTAGCACTTTGCAAACAATAATTCTGCCCCTGTTATGCAAAAAAAAAAAAAAAAATGCTTCGCTGGCTTAATCTGCTTGGTCATGGAAAGATTAGCCTCTGCTGTTTCCCCTGTCCATGATAATGAAAACTGTAACACCAGACGAGCGAGCGGCGCCGCATTCACGATGAGAAAGCACCGTTAGACGGACTGACCCAAATTTGTCCCCTCACGAGCCAATCTCGTGCTCGGTAAATAACATCTGTGTGTGCGCTGTTATCTCGCGTTGCAGTTAATTCCAGTTCCCTTTTTCCAGTTTTCATTATGGAAATGTCGCATCACTTCCTCTGCATACAAACGTGATTTTCTAGAAACTCGCAGTAAGCACTTCTACATTAACACTAATGTGCCGGTTCTGAATCTGATGCTGTTTTTCGATGAAGTCAGGATATGAATTTTAGATGGAAAATAGAGAGACTTCATTACTTCTCTCTCCGGCGTTTACATGACGCGAAGCGTATCCAGGTGTCGGGTTCATCCAGACGTTATGCACCAACTAAACTTGGACTCTGCTGGATTTGGCTTCTTATCGTCTCATCAATGATGGACATGGATGATAAAACAGTTTAATCTCTGCAGTTCAGTGTCAGAAAATTCACTTCAGCCAATATCAGCGTCATGGTTTTGTCTGGTTCTAGCTGCCAGTGATTTCTTTTACAGATCACTGCAACTTTAAACACAACAAACTGTACGGTTATTATTTTTCTAGGTTAATCAATTCATCGTGTTTTCTATTAAACATGAGGTTATACATTTTGCAAGGTTTTGCACTGTTGCCTTAGAGCAAGAAGGTTCTTGTTCATATCCTGGTTGGGTCAGTGGTCTTTCTGTTCTCCTGTGAAATAATACAAGAAAGGAGAACATTCTAATATTTGAGAAATTGCAACCATCGATGTTTTGACGATGATTACAGCAGCATGTGCATCCTGGTCATGTCCCTGTAAGAAAGAGAGGGGGTGCACATTATGCCACAAAAGTGTCATTCAAGTCCGATGAGTGTGCAATCAACCAGGATGTTCCCAAAAGCCCTGATGAGCCGGATACTAGTGTGAAGATAAACAAACATTTTGCCAGAATCATCAACATTCAAACTCATACGGCAGAAAGAAATAAGCTATCGACAGACTCGTGTGGCCCATTAACGTTCTGATCCCACTGGATCTCCATGATGGTGCCAGCTGCGGCTGCGACGCCATCACAGTCATAACCGTACTCTGCGCCGCCATTAATTCGAGAGGAAATGTACATAAGCGTTCATTGTGTCATCCAGTGTTGCGCTAATTGCTGTTTTCCTGGTAGTCACCTTATTACCTCGGTTTAATCACTGAAATGTACCTCTTTCTATAAAGCCATCTGCGAGTGACACGGCAATTACAGTCCTTCACCTTTCACAGTTAAACAGCTGCTGGATTGTGTCGAGAGAAAGAGAGAGAGGACAAAATGCTCAATTTGTCCCTGTCTTCTGGAACTTTATCTCCATATTGATCCTTTTGTGGGACGGAGAACTGGTCTCAGCTGTGACGAGTGGAGGAAGGCAGGATAAAGGCGTCAGCTGTCGCGAGCGCGAGGAAACAGTATTGATGGTGCTCCAGGTGGGACGGTTACAGACGGTACAGCTGGAGGTGTCGGCTCCAGTCTGTCCTCACGTCAGCCTGACGGAGGCCCTCGCTGCTCCCGCCTCTACAGCGAGCAGATGGAACAAAAGAGGGAGCTGTTTGTTGGAATTACAGAGGAGCTCTCACTGATAATCTCTCAGGATGAAAAAGTTGGAGGCAGGGCTGAAGGAGCATCAATGATTTATGAAAACAGCATCAAACGGGCGCAGCAGAGAATTCTTTTTTTTTGGGAGCGTCTGCGATGTTCGGCTGCGACTTTAGATCTTGAGCCGTCATCAGAATCCCAAATTAAATCAGAGCAAGAACATATTTTAAAAGTGTATCATCACGCTGCAGTTGTATTCTCCTAGATAATTACCACGAGGTATGTCATGATCAGTCGATGTTAAACTGCTGGTGCAGCGACTGCTGCTCTGATCACTTCTACAAAGAGGTCTGCTGCTCGTTTAGGAAGCACACGCTGTAATATCAGGTTTGATAACAGTCTCACCTCTGAACACAGCCACGCAGCAGATGCTAATCGCTTAGAGATTATGGTAAAATGGCTTGTACCATTTACCTTATCAGGCAGAGTGTGCCGAAGCAGTGTCACACACCCGCACAGCACAGCAACCTATTTTTGTCAAACGCATTTGGGTCGTGAGCCCTTGTAGGTATAACCGACTAATTTTTATGACGGCAGCCACAAGCGTAATCCAGCATTTGGAGAGTAAAAAAGATGCAACTTGAGAAAAGTGCAGCCGCAGCAAATACAGAATCGCAACACGTCCGGAGGGAGGTGGAGGGGGGTGGAGACTCCATGAGGCGCTAGAGGCCGGGATTCACACCCACACTGGAGTAGGTGGATTTTGTTTGGGAGCAAAAAATAAAAAAAAAGTGCTCTGGTTTGGGAACGACGGTGGTTTTGATGATGTTCATGTGCTTGACTCCTCCATCAACTTTCAGACCCTGCACGCTGTGAATGATCTGATTTTATTCAGGACTTAAACTACTTTATAATCCAAAACAATCCTGTTCAACAAAAGAATATTTGGGATAAAAAAAAATGTTTGTAGCTTGACATGAAGGACACAAGTCACTAGATTTCTAATTGATGCTGAAGCTCAAACATGGACGCTGAAGGACACTTCAACACCCACGGGCGGTGACTCAGTGAACCACTGAGGACGCTGAGCACCCAGGTGTGAGGCGGAATGAAACTTTGTGGTTGGTGCTAATCAAAGATGTGATGACAATGGGGAGTGGGTTGGGATTTTGGGTGTGGGGGTCGGGCATCAACTGTCAACTGGCAGCAACATCAATCAGCGTCCATGGCAACACTGGATCATATGAGAAATACTGAAACTACAATAAGTTGCCTCCAAATGTTGGTTTGTTTGATCCATAAAATCAGAAGTAGAAAAACTACGAGGACATTCTCCAACAAATCAAAAGTTTGAGCTCATGTTACATTTACAGGCTTGAAGCCAAATTTGCACACTGCACTAAATGTTTGTTTTTGTTTTCTTGTTGAATTAAAATTAAACAATTTTCAAAACCACATCCGACTGCCTCCTCCTTCGAGGTCAGGGCTCTTCTGCGGAGGACGTCCAAAGCACTTGATCAACGACCTCGCTGCAAAGGTCACAGATCATTGTGGCAGGCTGCTCGTCCGTCAAGATGCCGTCCAACGCTGGAGGAAAGAAACAGGAGTTCTGGCAACGCTTTCACCGACAAAACAGTTTAATGAACTTAAAAAAACATAAAGGACTTAGGGAATCATCTAGACGAGTTTTAATTACCTGCAAATCCTTTAAAATCATTATTCCCCTTTTTTAATCATCCTCTTTGAAAATCAATATCACATTTCATCATCTAGAATCACCTCATCTGCGGATTTTATTGCTTTAAACTCCGTCAGTAACGCATCTGTGGAGGCTTTGTTGAAGTTATTCAGCGTGGAAATGTCCAGGTCCGAACCCTAAGAGCGGAAAAGTGGCAAATTTTGATCTGAACTCTAAGAACATGTCAAACTGCACTTTGTTCCATTTGATGCCTAATTTGTGTGAATATAATGTCACATATTCCCACTAATGGAGTCTTCCTTAGGGTAAGTGACACCGCAGCAGCCGACGGTGGCCCGCGGCTCGCGCTGATCGCTCGCACGGCGCCGTCTCGTTAAAATAATTGACAGATGCACATATTCATCCATCGTTCCCCATTTCCCTCCACCTCCCTCCGCTGCAGGCTGTGTATTTGTTACCATGCCAACGCGCCGAGATCGCTGTTAATTAACCGCAGCAGAGTTGCCACTTCTCGCTGATTTTTACATGTTTCCAAACAGCCGGGTGGTCTGAGTGCAGCCGCGAGGGCCGATGAAGGACGCCCTCGCCCGCCAAGTACGACTGTACTCCTACCAGTGAAAGCTGTCATTAGTCTTCAGACGCTCCGAATTTACCGATACACTGGGTTTAGGGGGGATGTATGAATTTAAAGGCTATGTGGAATTAATGTTGATACTTTGCTGCGTCAGTGATTCAAGTATTACTGCCTCTAATCTTCGTTCTGGTTGCTGCCGTTTCTGCGCCGTCACTGTGAAATTACAAATTATTAAGGTGTTAATATTAATGTCCACATTAATCAGAGCCAGAGTCGGATTTCATTTCGACTGAATGAACGTGGTCATTATGCAGAATAATACCGAGTCAGCTGGAATTACAATTCATTCCACTGTGGCGTCATTAAAGACATATTTCAATCAGGGGTTCGGAAGCTTCCAGATGAGACACTGGTTTCACATTATTTCACCGAAAGGACGACTGCTCTATCTGAATACATCGACATACATAGATTAAGAGTGTGAGCGTATACTGTACATAAAGATAAACAACATGACACTACACTAACCGACTGTGGGTCAGTATTATGACATTCAAACTGAGATAACCAAACGCACCAAGTTCAGAAAGGTCACAAGTTTTAGTTTGGTGCTTGTCCAGTCTGCTAACACGGAGGAGTTGGGGGTTTATGATTGATTCTGCAGTCAGCCACCAGGGGGAGATCAAGATATCATATTGTCCATTCGATGTACGATCTCAGATTGTGAGCCACGGGATTCACTTCCTGTAAAAGTGTGGAAGGGATTCATACCATACAGGTGAAGTTTTGTTTTTGGTTTCAAACAAAGTTCAGTTCTGTCGTCGTGTCTGTTGCTCCTCAGCCTGTGAACACAGTTATATAATATCTGCAGCTGCTGCTCTGGAGGAAAATCTCTCTGATGACGCACTTGAAGATTCACTCCAGAACCTGGAACCTGCAGATCCACGAAATATAATCTTTGACACCACAAGAGATTTGTCATCAGAGACGACTGAACAAAATCCACCGACTGATGATGATGATGATGATGGGATTAAAAGTTCTGCAAAAAAAAAAAAAGCTCTGGATTATTTTGTCAAACCCTGATAATATTATGAAACTATGGGATACGTCATCATGTGTTCCACCAACTTTCTTGGATTGAATCCCTGGATCGTCAGAGCTGTTGAGAACTCTCGGTATCTGTTAGTCGTTGGAACTAATTTACATTTTTTGAAGATCTGTCGGTGGCTCTTGTGCTTCACGCTCTTCAAAAAACCAAAGTGGTGCCGGTGACGGAGACCAGAGATGAATCTGTGTCTGGAAATCGCTGTTTTTCTCACTTTTCCCCTGGTGAGTCATGTCCGACGTCATGCGTCACTTCGCTGCCGGTTTTGCAGCTTGTGTGATTTGAGGTAAAAAGAATTGCTGTTGTACGATATCCTGCAGACGTGAGAAAACCTGTGAGTGAATAACGATTGTTTACGTTCCCATTGCAGACAAAGCCAGATGTAACTGTTTTTCCTTCACCAGTGGAAAAGCTGCTTTACGTGTTTGTTTCTAGTTTGGTTAACTGCCGTAACTTTATTATTAACGTGTTATTAGAGTTCATTTTTACAGACGTCTGCTGCCAGGGAGGTTTTCCATTCTGAACGTTCACATTGCTGCTTCAGTCCATCAAACACAACTAAGGATGCATCCACTACCGGGAGCAGTTTTTATTACAACATGTGATTTAATTAGTTTAACAACTTTAACGTCATGTGTGAATTAGGTCCAGAGAATTAGGACCGTATTATCCACAGTGAAGAATGCCCTGTTGGATATTAATGCTTGGATATGAAAATTGAGTGTGCTGCCCTCTGGACAACCAATATGCACCTAAAAAATTGAAACATGACTGTGTTTGGCTTTCACACTTAAAAGGCTTTGCATACATATGCAACTCTCTTTGTACGTACCTCCCGGCATTCCACCGCTTCAATTTGGGATTCTGGAGCGTTCAGCTGGAGAAAGATAAATCTAAAGGGGGGGGGGGGGGGGGGGGGGGGGGAGTGGGTGCTCTGGAAATAAACTTCATAATAAAGGTCTTATATGATTCCCCTTAGTTTTATCTTATTGATCGAATTAGGCAGCAGCAGGTGAATCCTAATTTATAGCACTGGAGGTTTTTTCTTTTCTTTAACAAAAAAAAAAAAAAAAAAATGTTTTTGAATTATTTTGCAGACAGTTTTGAATTGGCAGTAAAAGACTCTGTGTCTCAAATGGGCCCGAAACAATTTTCTTTCCACTGCAGTGCTCTCACTATAAAAATATAACACCTGATGGCAATCCACTGTATATGGGTTGTGAATATGAATATAGTAGTTATTCAGAAGATAAAGCATCATGATGGATCCTGATATCATGCTCACCAGTGCTTGTTACAAACACACACCGTTAGAATGAGCGATAAAATATGTGTTCTTGAGTATAAAACCCTAAAGGAGACATATGATGGTTCTATTGAAAAGGTTTAATTGCTTTAATTTTCAACACGTCACTTTCCTCATAATTGTCCATTGCTGCAGCTCCTCTCGTCAGCCTCTGTCTCAAACTAGCCTCCACTAGGGCTGATGTGTTTAATCTTCTCTCTAAATCAAATCTTCATTAAATTGCTATTGATAAAATGAGTATTGTGATAATTATTGATAGACTTTCCAGACTTTCCATTAGAGACGTTTCATGAATCAACTTCAAGAGCTCTCACGTTTCAATGAGAAAAGTTTACATATTGTGGCATGAAGTTGCCGGTAAATGTTGGAGCTCAGTAAATGAGTTCATCATAGGAGTCTGGCAGTCCATGTGCAGTCTGTTTACATGCTCGAACGCTCTGCACCGGCCAAAGCAGTGATGAAGCCAACACTTTGCTTCCACAGACACGGTGGATTCAGATCTGTTACTGCGTGTTGCCAAGCTGGGAGACGCTGCCGGAGAAGTGCCAGGAAACCAAGATAATAAATAAATAAAAATCACGGGGAGCCACCACACATGTGTATCCAACAATGATGATGAAGACAAGGCAGATAATGGTTGATGGGATCCATCGTCCCCATGGAAACGTCTGAATATACAATGGAAGAGGAGCCGACTGTTTACTCAGATAAGTTGTGGAAAGGAACTCCCATTTCCCAGCAGCCACAACACAGCACGACAGCTTGACGGCACTTTTTACATTTCAACGTTTCACATCTATTTCTGTGTGTAAATGGACAATCCTCAAACTCGGTGTGTTTATATTTCATTTTAAAATAAGGGTTGATTTTCCATCTGGAAAATGAATCTGGGTAAATGTCAGGCCACTTCCAGGAGAAGGAATGTAATGAATAATCAAGTAGATGTAGTTTTTCAAGATATTTCCTGTCAGATCTCAAATGTGAACCTGGTGCAACAGGAACAGACAGAAGCTCGCTGAAGACACAAGGATTCAACATCTGGGCACCATGAGCGTCAACTCATTCAATCCGTTCAGTAGTTGGAGGATGTTTTAGTCTGGACCAAAGTTTTTTTTTTGTTAAAACCCTTCTTCCTCTTTTGATAACAGGAACAGTTTTACTTTGCTCGAACTGCGACTGACGGTAAATGTTCGCATTGCTTCACCTTCACCACTGGTCGTAGGGTCGTGAAGTGAAGTTGGTTGGCGACAACACAGTCCCAGAGTTTTCCAACTAAAACAGGGATATGACTATTTCCAAACTAAGCTTTAGGGGTAAGACAATTCCTAAGTGGGGCAAGAATTCAGCAGCAAACCCTGACGCATCCTGTTTCCTGAACCTAGTCCAACCATCAGAACTGAAAGTTTAATATACTGTTATTGTCTTCAGGCCGCAGAACGTGTCTTGAATATAGGGTAGATTAAAAAAAAAGCATTGATTAGAGTGACAGTGACACATCACGTCCATTCAAGGCACCGCTCCGTGCACATGTATGAACTTTGTGGGGAGAAAAAGTGTGTGTTTGTTTTATCCTGACACCATTTTAGCTTCAACCTCATATTACGTATTTTGTGCTAATGCATGAAGGCAGCTGATCTCCTCTGTACATTTATAAGAGAAAGATATTGCTGGTGCTGTTGCTGAGGTTTCTGCAGACGACCCAGCTCCCACCTGAGCTGACAGCCAAACACCTGACAGACTGTCTGCAGGAGCAGGAGAGGAAATCTCAAAGGGGTCTGAGAGTCCAGCTCTGCGTCTTACAGACAATAACCCCGGTCATGTCAGTGCAGTCTGTTTGTGACGAGTGGAGAAAGGGGGCGACGGTAAAGACAGTGTTAAACTTTTCTTTATTTGAGGAAGGTTTTCACTGGAGGGTCGTGATGGAGCTATTAACTAGCATCACTAGCATCATCCTCATGATAGAAGGACACTGAACTGATGATATTATAGGTGTTTTCACTACTGTCCTGTAAATAAGTCAAATCTCAATGTTGTGTCCTGTTTGTAGAATTAATGGAGATTCACTCTGAGATCAAACGATGCCTAACTCACCATTCACCATCCAGTTATCTGGAAACCAGACGACAGCAAGGACCAACCGGCCCAGACGATCGAGGCAACTTTAATTCTTCATTTCATTCATAAGCCATGTGGTTTACTGAAAAGCTCAGAAGCTACTGAATATAATAAATCAAAGTGCAGAGTCCAGTTCTATTGATATGATGAGTTTGTGTGTTTCGCAGAAAGAAAACATGGCTCCATAGCATGAATGAGTAGAAATCTCAGAGCACCTCGGATCATGATGGGGCCACCAGCAGCCTGATAGGGAATCATCGAGGGGACCAGATTGTTCCCATTGTGCCGGGAGGTTCCCTGGAGCCTTCCCCTCTTCACGCCCTCGCTGCAGCTCGGTGTGAAGGCCTGCTGACTCAAACAAAGCCGTCCTGGAGAGCTGCTCTGGCAGCCATGGACCATTAGGACACTTTCTCCTGCCTCATGGGATCAGGCCGGATGTTCAGTGAGGTGAAGGGCAGAGAAAAGTGCACGACGGACGTCGAGCTGGAGGAGTTTTTATTGGTTTCGGTGAAAAGTGGCGTTTCTGTGCGAATCCAGTAATAAACAGGAACGCTACTGAACCGACTGTACATGGTCGACCGGGCCTGTTCTGTTCACATGTTCTCTCTGTGTCTACGTGGGTTTTCTCTGGGTACTTCCTCCCACAGGCCAAAGACATTCAGGTGTGAATGTGAGTGGTTGTTTGTCTCTATATATATCGACCCTGTGACAGACTGGAGAACTGTCCGAGGTGTATCCCGCCTTTCACCCTATGTCAGCTGGGATTAGCTCCAGCTCTCCACACGACCCTGGATGGATGATGGATGGATGATGGATGGATGGATGGATGGATGAATGATGGATGGATGATGGATGGATGATGGATGGATGATGGATGGATGATGGATGGATGATGGATGACATACAGAGATGAAACATATCTAAGAACTAATTTGAACTATCTGACTAACTCCATCATGGTCACGGTTTTCTTTATGAACTCTGTTTCATTATATTTTCTTTCTGTTTCCTGTTGTATTTTGTTTTCCTCTCACATTGTGTGTGTATAATCTTTTCTGTTCCTCTCATCCACCTCTGACTGTCATCTTGATTGGTGTTTGTTTATTCATCTCATTTGAGGTTTGAATCTTTAATACGATTTCTTTTTTGCACATTCCCCACATTTGTCTGCCCTACTTGCTTTTTTCTGTACTGACACGTGAATAAATACACAAATATAAATCATAGAGACTCAATATCAAGTAAATTACTTCATTTTAAGGTGTTTAATCTTCCATTGGTGACAGATGCCCAGAATCCTACTTGTCCTGCCAGTTCATCTTGCATTTTGAAGGAAAAGAGCCAGCTTCCTCTCGAACGCTCTTTGAAAACTCTTTGCATTTTTGATAGAAATGTGTACTTTGGATGTCGGATGCCTTCGGTGGGGGAGTTAGCGGCTCAGCTCGGGTCTTGGGTAATGTTGTTTCCTAACTCTCCCTTTGTGCCAGCTGCCAAACTGCACTGTTGCATCTTTTAAGATAGCAAAGCATTTGGAGGGCGGCCAAATCAGGGACTGGCGTCGCTATTTATACTGAGAGAAAGAAGTTAGAGAAATCCCAAGGGCGCGTTAAGCGGCGGGGGCATCTGATCAAGCCCATGCACTGTACATCAAACTTTGAATTTACGATGAAAATTCGACTAAGACCATAAACAGGCTAAATACTAACTCGCAGTCACAGTTTTGCAGCTGCATGAAATTAAAGATAATGACTGTGGTTTCTGTGAAAGACTCACAGGTCTAAAAAAGATGCAGGAAGAACAAAGCAACTGCAGGCAAATAGTTTATTTTGTAAAATAACTCGTCTTCCTTTCTGTGTTCAACTGGATTGAGATGTAACTACGGTGAACGTCGTTTCCCTCCCACTCATCCGACCACGAGTCGTGTTAGATTTCTCCAATAATTTATTCAGGTTTTTTTCCATGAATTACCGAGGAGTTCATGTTTTTACCCCTGATTGTTTGTGTGTTGGTTGGTTTGCTTTCCAGCAGGATTACGTAAGAACCACACGACAGATTTCCACAAAACTTAAGATGAAAGTTGGGACAGGGGCCAAGAGAGAACCCAGTCAATGTCAGCAGGGATCCAGGAAAAAAGGGACAGACCAGGATTTTCTGTCGTCTCTCTTTAGTGTTTTTGACATTGTCACAATTTTCCGAGGGAATAATTAATATGTTTTGATTAAATAAATAAATTAAACTGGTGCAGAACTAAGTAAAAGTCTGGATCCAGCATATTCAAAGCTTTAGTGAGAGCCGTCCAAGTTTCATCATTACGGATAAATTCATCACCGATGTGTGCACGTTGGTCTGATTGCACACCACCTGCAGGGATCTCCTAACAGGCTCTGACAGCTCCTCTCGTTCTCCGATGTGACAGCTGATTAAGACAGTTGATGAAGTCGTTTCCCTTCTTAGCCTCAAAACGAAACAACTGGTGTCACAGACGTACAGTAGCTGGGATTTTCCAATGTGAGGCTGATTCATTCGGGGCAATCACCAATTAGAGTTTGTTTATGTATCGTAATGAGGTTTTTACCCTCGTGTTGTAACGTACACAACGACCGGGGGGGGCAGGATGATTCGTTCAATCTTTCGTTTCGTTCACAGACACCTGTGTGTTTTGATTTATCAGATGCTCAATGCAACTGTGCACGTTATCGTTCATCTGAGAGCGGCTCTTCGAGTTTTAATAACGAGACTGTCCTGCTTTTAAAAGAATGACCCGACAGGTCCTCTGTGCAGGGTCCCACGACCCACAGGTGAGTTTCATTGCCAGGCCACCGCCGATGGTCACGGTCATTATGGGAAGGCAGCGTTTATATAAAATGTTCGGCTGCTGTGGACGGACGAGTTGAGGAAAACGACCCAGAAGACTTCAGTGGTCACGAAAGCACTCAAACCTTAATGGGGTGGTTGCTCCAAAACCACCACATGACGTTTTCCTGAACCATTACTCCTCACAGGTTTAATCACATGCTTATTATAGTCACCATGACGACGTGTATGCCACAGCAGAGGCAGGGGGATATTTCAGGGTCGTTCAGGTTGTTGTTTTCGACACGTAAGATACATGTTAGCGGTGACAGAATATTTCCTAGTAAATTTTCCCAGTGGAAAATAACCAGAATTAAATCAACATCAGCCTTGACAGGCTTTTAGTCTCCGCCGTGAGTTGGTCCGCAGGATTTCCTCCGAACGAACACACACTTTTTTCGGGTCGACAGCATGAAATTCCTCTTTTAAAGAACACTTTGATTAAAAATAATTGGTCTTCAGGCGATCTCATGACAAGAGTCTGCAGGAGACCACTGAGGCTGCCGGAGAGATTGCTCCGAAAAACTGAGTTCATTTGGTATTTAGCCATTTTCAAGCAAGATGGAGGGGATGAGGTCGGATCAACGAGCTGGGCCCCTGGAAATCAATTAACTGTCTTCCTCTCTGTGTGCTGCTGTATTCCTCCGGTGGACACTTGAGTGGCTCAGGTTTGCAATGAAGATCACAGAGCTTGACTTTTGATACAGGGGCCTTCGTTTGAGGAAATAAAGTAGGATCCACCCAAAAGGAAATCACCAAATCAGCTGACAGGAAGCTTCGGTCCCTGAAATAAAGTAGTAGTTCATTGAATTACCATAAACAAATTGCCAGACAGTGGACCGGGGGATTTCAGGGGAACGAGGGGCTCTGGGGCCACGGTACAGTCCCCTGCGCTCTGCGGTTGGCAGGTCTCGATGTGAAAACACATGAAAAGCTGTTCGGTTTACACGTCAGAGAATTATTGAATAAATCTGTTAATCACGAGTGAGCAGATGGATTAATGAACGTGTTTGCTGATGAGATCGCAGTGAACTGAGGTGGTTCTCATTTTTTTAGATTCTGCACCAGATGTGCTCGGCCTGTTTGATCTGATGCCCCCCCCTCCCCCTCCTCGGTCCCCATGAAATGAGCTTTACTGCCACCACCTGCTCCAAATGTCTTCATTTCAACTAGATGGTGTTGGATAATCTCAGTTATATACAGGTGGATATTAATACACAGGAGCGTTTCAGGGGACTTAAGGGGGCCCTGGGCAAGAGGGGGGGGGGGGGGCCCTCTCAGCTTGGGGCTCCAGGGGATTGCCTGCTCTATTGTGACGCCCCTGCTGATAACACATGCACAACTTTCTATTTTTTAATCTTCTTATCTATTTATTCTAGATTCTGTTTCTAGTCTTGTTTTTTTATTTCTTACATTTTCCTCTTGCTCTGCCGCTGCTGTGTGAATTTTCTCGATGTAGGATCGATGAAGGTGCAGCTTATCTTATCTCTTATCTTAATACAGGAGTGTGTATTCTCTCTCTCTCTCGGAGTGATGGGGGATTGAACTGCTGTATTTTGCAGCACGACTAAGGAGGTATCGGTCGTCTAGTTGACTAATTGGTCGGGTTTCCTGCTTCATTCCCCTCCAGAGAGCTCACTTATTTGCCCTTGAGCAAGATGCTGCTCATCATAAAGAGCTTTGAATGGTCGATGTAATAGAAAAGCACTAAATTAATGTAGGATCCACACACTAATGTGAAATCTTTAACAATGTCACTTAAATCCATCGATGTTTGCATTAATCTACATAAATAAAACACCGCACGTTATCTCTACACGCACGTACGCGGCACTTCCCATTAATAACTCAACACTGAAAGCCTCGTGTTGATTTGTGAACGCAACATGACAATATTTTAAATATTGTTTGTTGCACCATCTGGAATACTGATGAAGCAGCGCTCTCTGTAAAGGTCATCTTAAAAGTCACAAAAACACACAGTGCACTTTTGTCAGCAAAACCATGTGCAGCTTCTTAACGTAAAAAAAAAAAACCACGGTTAAAAATAGAAGTGATGAGTCTCAGCTTTGTGTGAATCCCATGAATTCAACACCTCTGGCGGCTGCACACAATGAGAATTCAGGAAATGTCTCTTTTGTCTCTCTGATGATTAGGATGTGTCCGTTTTGTAAAACTACAGTGAGTGACGCAATCGTTCGAACTGCGTTACGCCACAAAATACAGCAGTGAAACCTCATTGTTCCTGTTCGGATCAATATTTACTCTCAAATCGAAGCTTCAGCACAGTCGTATCTATAACAATCATTCAGGAGCAGCAAGTGCCTTCGAGTATCTGCAGGGTTTTGTTTGTGGATTTAATCTTGTGGACAAATTAAAGGGAGAACAGTCGTATAGACGTCTGTGATGTCCACACGTCGTGTCCCCGGAGACGCGTTGTGCCTCCGGGCGCAGTTGAAATGCTGACATGAAACGTTGTTGATTAGAAAACCATTTGCACCGTCGGCTACTCTCCGCTTGACTTCAGGAAGCCTCCTGTGGTGCTGAGTTTCACTCAGTGAACTGTGTCGGCTGATGTCTCCTGTGTTAGCTACCTGCTGCTGCCAAGCTCAGGAGCAGCAGTGGGGGAAATATAGTGGATGCTATCACACAGCGGAGGAGAAGAAAGAGGGCAGGAAAACACTCCAGGTCTCTTCCTCTTTCAAAAAGAAAGTTTCGAAGGCCGGCCTGCTCAAGTGACTCACACGTGAAAATAAAGTCAGAGCAGGTTTAGTCACAAAACCATAAATCAAATATAAGTTATTTTTCCATTCTTAATCACACACAGTTTAATTATTTGAGATAATATGAGATAGCAGATCCATTTGCAAAATAAAATATATTTAAGACGAGGATCCAAACATTTAAACATCACATCCTCGAAAGACAGTTAACGACCTTCAAAACACTTTAGAGCTGCGATTCATTTCCATAGATGTGTTTATTTATGTGGAATTTCACAGCTGGTGAGATTTCACATCAATAAAATACAAATTCAAACAGAGACGGACAATTTAACTTGTGAGTTAAAAATACTGATGATCTTGTTTTTTTCCAAAATGACTTTTCGAGGTTGTCACAGAAACACAGACACACACGTATTCAATCCCCTGGTCTCCGTCTGATTGGCTCTGTTAAGGATGTTTACTTCAGATCCAGAATATTTAGTCTGTTTGTTCGAGGTGCTCTGCAGATGGGATGAAATCCAAGAAAAAATCCGAGGCACTCTCCTTTTAAACGGCAATAAACCGATCTATAAAATACAATCTCATATATATATCGGTACAAAGACTCTTGCTTCAAGAAGGCGGCTTCGACCGAGAGGGTTTTAGTTTTCTTGGATTTTTTCAAAACCATTGATAAAAAAGGATGAAAACAAAAGTCTGTCCAATCATCGGCCCTGAGCTCTGTCCAACGTAGGTTTAGTGGGAAACTTGCTGCTTGAATGTTATTTAAATAACTAATTCAGTTTTTTGTGCGCAGAACACAAAAAGCCTGAGAGCTGCATGGAAGCAAATGATGCAACTGGAGGTCGTTAATTCAATTCAATGCAAGTTTTTCAGTTTTTATACTTTTTTTTTCCGGAGCAGGAAAGCGTCACCTTGCCTGGCCCCCCCCGCTCTGAAATGAACCTCGGTATTACAGGTTGCATCACTGACTCGGAGCATATTTTCACAAGGATTCGATTTTTAGTGATGTAACGAGACGTGGTCGCGGCCCTGCAGGCACGGGCCGGCGGTCAGCTTAGGGTCGTCGGCGAAGATAACGTCTACGTGACTAATAACAAAGACAGCAACGTGATGAACTGCATTTTATCAACCCCGGCTCGTAAACATAGAATCCACAGGAATCTGCATCATTGAGTTTCACACTGACTCTGTGTATTTCACTTCATCGTGCGCTGACAGTGACGGACAGAACTGAGAGCGTCATCTGTCAAAGCGCCGACGGGCCGTCAGCAGTCCACACGTTCTATTCTTTATTTTAACACTGACGGCCGTCTCGTTCTGTGCCTTCACATTTCATTCACAATTATATGCCGCCGTTCTTTAAGTGATGTTCTGTGACATTTTCAGACTCTGTTAAAAATGTCCTCAGATAAGTCTGGTAAATGGACTCGGTCGCTGCGGCCCGGGTTTATATATATTTAACTGTAAATGCCAGCAGATTCCAAATGATCCAACAATCTCGCCAGCAGCTTTTTTTTTGTGGGGGGGGGGGGGGGGGAGTTATTGATCATGTCTGTCACTGCATCCGACTGACCTCTGTCCACATGACGCCTTGTTGCCCTGTGATTAATATCATCGAGGAAAATCTCACTTTATTTCACGAGTAATTATTTATGCAAAAACAAAAAAGAGCCAAGAGAGCAGAGGAATCATTCATCTGGTGACCGCAGGGTTATAGAGGCAGACCCGGACATTGATCAATCGAAGAAAAAACTGAATGTACTAAAGCGAGAATGAAAGGACAACTGAGATGTGGGTAAACTTTAAAATGAGAATCAGCTCCGGTGACATTTGAGGTGAAGTTAAAAATCCCGCAGACAGAATTCTATACAACACTCGAACAAACATCCGGATAAGATCCGACTGAACCATCTTTGAGAAACATTGAGTTGATGGATGCTTTCATTTTCCCATCCGCTAACATGGAGGAGGTAGGGTTTATGACCCATGCAGACCACCAGGGGGCGATCGAACTAAAAAAAACTGACTGAACTTAATTCAAGGGTTTTAAAATTCCAGTGCACGTTCATCATCAATAAATTATTTTTATAAAATGAATGTTATGAAATATTATTCCAGAGTTTCTTTCCTTTATAAATAAAATATTGAGTAAATCCCACTTGCGTCTTTCCACAGCTTAATCTTAATAAGTGAAAATGTGACTATCATTATATATATAAAATACAATAATGAGACAGTGACGGGTCGTACAGCTTCCTTCTATTAAAGGTCTTGTGTAACCTCCACAGTTAATTGACCCGTTCACCTGCCGGGGGTCCCGGGGGCGAAAAGATGCTGCTGCTCTCGAACCATTAGTTTCCTCTCCGTGTCTGTGAAGTTTTTCCCCGAGAAACATTCTCCCTGCTTTCTGCTTTGCTGTGGAGTCATTTGATTTAACAGTAAATGTAGAAATGTGTGGCCTGGAAGCAGAGAGAGGAAACAACGGACATCTTAACACCAGCCTGTCTGCATCGAAGCAGGAGCCACTGATCACGTTATATTGTGCTTTAGTGAAGCATATTTCATAACAAATTCAAATTCCAATTAAAACCACGTTAATTTAACATCTAATTAAGCGTCTAATGCCGCTTTGCTCTGAGCCTCGTGAGGTAATAGGTAATATAAACAGTGCTGGTGCTGAAATGAGGTTTTAAAAACGAATTCATTGTGTGAAAAGTCTTTATTTCACACACAGGGAACCCGAACGCCTCGGCAATGCAAAGATTGCGTCTCACGAACTACGAGTGAGCAGGTCGTGATCTGCACTGAAGCGAACATTCAAACATCAACCGAACACGTTTATTAATCTTTACACGTATTTTTATCCGTTCTTCCCACGAACTAAATCATTCAAACCAGAAGTTATAGCTTGTGTCTTCACTGCACCTGGAAACCTGAGGCCGCAAAAACAAGGGTCATCTTGACGAGTCACAGCAGGAGAAGCAGCTGTGATCACCAACATCCACAATGACTCATTACAGTTTGGTGAGCCGGTTGCGAAGCCGTGGTTCAGTAACCTGCTGACTCACCGACTGGGCTTTTTAAAGCAACACGGTCATTATTAATGTTTTCAGTCAACCGCTTCCAAAACGTATTATTGATGAACCTGCAGCAGAAGGTCCCACGGAGACGTTTTCGGAAATCACCTCTGGACTCGAAAAGAGAAACGAAAACCGAAAGAAAAGAAAAACAACAGACTCTCTCTCTCTCTCTTCCTCTTCCTCTCTCTCTCTCTCTCTCGCTGTGCGTCTTCCTTCACTTCCATCCTGCCCCGGCTGTCAGCATGAGTGTCGGGCTCTTTGCTTTCCCAGATGTTCGCCGGCAGGAAGAGGCTCCGTGTCTGTCATCAGTCAGGACAAGTGACAGCCACGCCGGCCGCCTGTCACAGCTGCCGCTCCTCGGGTCACCGGAGGTGTTGTCGTCGAGCGTCCGCGCCCGGGCGGCGGCCACCACTGCCCCCCCCCCACCCCCCGTGGGCCGAACAGAGGCTCAAGGACATTTTGGCGATCGCGTTTTGGCAGTAAAATACAAAGGATGATGTTTTTGGGGCAGATGCTGATATTAGAGACATTTCCCAGACTAACACATCAGCTGATATATATACGAGCGATGATCCGTATAATACACTGAACTTTAATTAAGAAAGTAAACCTACATTGTGAAAGTAAACTTAAATGGACATCTCTTATGCATCGTTCATACAAATTATCAGCCCAACAACATCTGTCCGGCTGTAACATCTATAATTGTTTGTATTTTTGTCGGTGTCACTTTTAATATGATCGTCCAAACATGATCTACCTCAGGGAGGCAAATCCACAGGATGCAGAACTCCTCCTCTGAAATGAATTAAAGATTACGTGTAAATCCGTCCACGCAGACACACGCCTCCGACACGCTTTTGTACAGATTCACGCTGCACACCCACTCACTGACGTCAGCTCGGACTGACCCACAAAACAAAAACACACAACATAACGCAGCATACAGTTCGCCACCACGTTACAGTCCGAGCCTGTGGCGCTTCAGAGAAACCAGGGTTACATCATCAGTCAGAAAATGTTGTGACCCACTTTGAGTGCAAATGAATCATGAACTGCGTTTGAGAAAGAAAAGAGATTTCAATACGTGGTTCTGCTCCTAAACCCAATTCATCTGAAACAAACCCACATGTAGATTTGTCTTCCTCTTCCACTGGAGCGATTTTCTGATTTTCCTTCTACAGTGTGAGCAGTAAACACATCGGGGGGGGGGGGGGGGGGGGGGGTCACTGTATAAAACACTTCTTCGTTTTCTACATGAATAAAATAAAAACAAATCACAGGAAGAGATGATGTCATACAAACAGGAAACGTGGGCTGGAATATATATATATATATATATATAATAGTACTACTAGATGTTAGTCAGAATTGAGAAGGGCTGAATTTGCTCGAGTTGAAACTGAATAAACTCACAGAAACACGTCTGGGTTTGAATTTGCACATCAGTGAATGTGCTCGAGTTCGTGCTTCAATCGACTGCAGCAGCAGCAGCAGCAGCAGCGAGTCAGGAAGCATCGAGCAGCTCGGGGAAATGACCAGCAACGCAACAGAGCATTTCAGAAATCCGCAGGTGACGACACGGGTCACTGCAAAAGTGGGTCACGATCAAATTAGACAAAACCTCAAGTGAACTGCGGTCGGACCGGGCTGCAGACGACACGAGGTTTCTAACGACTGAACAACCTTCACATTTACTTAAAATCTGATCCGGACGCAGGTCTGTGGACTTTATCGATGACCTTTAAGAAGTAAAAGTACAAGAGTAATGTGTACTGGACTCTTTGTTTTCTTTTGATCCTGCCCTTTGATACTTTAAGACGAAGAGAGTACGATAACCAAGAAAGAAAGCTGTAAGGTTTCCTGCCTTTTTATGAATCACTGAGAATAAACATTCAAATAAAACCTCGGTGTGGGCTGTCGTGTTCTCCGTGGAAACAAAACACGTCACCAATCGTGTTTATTCCCTGAAGTCAAACATGTACTTGCTTTTTCTAAGTGACTGATTTGTGGAGACAACCGGATGTGTTGCTGCCCCCGACTCTGCCCCTAGTGTTCATGTGGGTATTGCATCTTGCACAGCTGACGCGGGGGTGTGTTCGAGGCGGCCATGACGATGTCAGAGGTCACTTTCTTCGACTCTTGAGTTAGAATCCTATAATTGGATGACTAAGACTAAACTTTATTTATTTTTTATAACCCAAAAATATCAAGTTTATCGTGCGAACAAAGAAAGAACGTATCATCCACCACCCGCCTCCTCACTGTGGGAGGGATTTATGATTAAAGTCCCACGGAGCCACAACACGCCGGAGAAGACGCTCAGCCTCGAGTCTCACGTCTCTGAAGTGAAGCGAATTTTTAAAGACTCCCGGACAAACACGCTCAACTTGAAGCGTCGACACAACAATGGCATCGTCGCGTTTGCTGGGAAGAGTGCGAGCGAACGGCGTCGGAGCTGGAGACGCAGAGACGGAGACGCAGAGAACGCACAATGACCGAAAGTCAGCCCATCGGCGCCCGAGGGCTGCCGGCTCATGAAATTTCCTAAGCACACAAAAGACCATTGAATCTTTCAATATGAAGGAATGTAAAGTAGAAGCGAGGACTGGAATGTTTTCCCAAGACGACAGGAAAAAGGCAAATGAGAGATCTGAGAGCTGAGCCAGCGGTGTCAACACGAGAAACTTTACATACTAATTACTTCCCAGAGGGAGTTTACCACATCGTTCCCTCTGCGCGCTCCACGGCAGGAGAGCGCTGGCACCTCCACTCCCGGGGAACGCTCGGCATAACGTCTCCATTGTGATTTGCAGTCAAAGTATAAAACGCCCTCGTCTTCTATTTAAATGCAAAACATGACAGTGTGAGGAGTTCGGATGCCGCTGCAGATACAGTCCACAGACACTAATCAGGAGCAATGCAACTGCAGGGGGTTGTTGACACGCTGCTTAAGACACTCCGGTTTTATTGATGTGTGTATTTATTGAACGTGCTCAGTGTTATCATAACTCATCGTTGTCATGCCCCTCCCCCTCCCCATCCCTACCATTTCATCCCTTCTTGTTTTTCACAACATCTTCTCTCTCATTCCTTCTTTTAGTGCAGCAGGTTTTTTTTTTTTGCCTTCCCTCTTCATTCCAGCCCTCATCAGTCATGCACTCGCTGTTTTTCCTCTTTGTCTTTCCTCTATCTCTCCTCCCTCGCTCTCTTCACCTCCCTTCCTTTCTATTCAGATCACTCTCCTTCATTTCAGCCCCCCCCCCCCCCCCCCCCCCCCCTCCCTCTGGATCTCATCAAGTCGTCCCTCCCTCCCTCCCTCCCTCCATCCTTTCCTCTCCCCGTCCTTCCACCCTTCCATCCCTCCCCGCTCTGAAGCAGCGGACCAAGGACGTGACGGGCTGATAGTGGTGTGATGTGCATTTGCTGGGCTCCATGCCACCCAACTCTCTTCTGTCAGACTTGTAATAAACGACCTCTGCTTCTACTGATACATGGCTAATACCTCCAAAAAGTCAAATACATCACATTAACTCCCACGCCACAGTATGAAGGGCACGGCGGTGGTGTGCACGCCAGAGCGTTGGTGAGACTACTGATGTTAGGTGCTGGCTGCTGTCTCAGCAGAGTGACACCTGGGTAATGGAGTCCTGATGATCTCTCTGGAACGAGAGTGGCTCTGCTCGATATAAATAAACCCACCCTAACTCTGCGAAGCTCCTCTGATGAACGACTCTCGCACGATGGCGGCTCGTTTGCATGCACGCTCGTTGGGGCGGTTAAGCCCTTTACACACCGGGGGCGTGATGAGGGAGTGAACCAGAAAATGCGGAAATCTACCTCAGTTTGACGAGGTGGCTACGAAGAGTCGAGGTTCACCACCTCACACACGTCTAGAGGTATTTTACATGACGCTGGTGCAACAGGTGAACGTCTTGTTGAGGAGGCCAGAGCCACCGAAGAGTCAGAGGACATGAAGCTATCGACCCGGAGCAGCAGCTGCCAGTCCGTCTGTTAGTTCTTCTATAACTTTCATGAACGGAGATCGATTGATGCATTTATTCAATATTAGCCGTCTGCAGAACTGTCTCTGGCTCATCTGCTGCATTTTGACCTCTGCATTTCTTTTCCCAAGGAGCGGATAATAAAAGCAAAATGATTGCTTGAAATCTTTTCTACTTTGGTGCTGGAAAAATATTGAACGACAGAAAGTCCAAAAAGATTATTTATATATTATTTGTGTGTGTGTGGGAGCTGGAGTGAATATAATGAGAGTTTTTAAAATCTTGACTCAACATGGCGGCTCGTCTTTGTCGGATGAGAGAACAGTGTAACAGCCAGTTTGTTTATTTAGATTAAACCACATGTAGCTGACTAGTTTAAAGTTTAAAACTTAAAGTTTCCACTGAAATACTTTTTTCCTTTGATACAGTTTGAATAAAGGGTTGAAATTCATATTTCAGAAAAGCACCTGCCCTCCTTTTTATTTTCCTGGTGGAGGCCGCTAACATTTACATATAAATATCAGTTGACCCTTTGTTTACTTTCTTCACTGACACAGAAGAAAATGAAAAGACTGCGTCAATCACAGCTCAACTCAGAGAAGAGAAGAGGAGAGAGAGAGAGGAGCGACACGACAAGATGACGAGACAACGAGAAGAGAAGGAACGTGATGTGTCTGTATATACACACACACACACACACACACACACACACACACACACACATATATCTATATAGTAGAGTGATTCATCAAAACATGTTTGTATAAAGTTCTGTATTATTATAATATTATAAATGATGCGTGTCTCGAGTGAGGCTCCGAACTTTTTGTTGCAACCAATTTTTTTCTGAAACAAGAAAAACAAAAGTTTAAAGAAAATATATTTCAACGTCACCTCGACTGAGACTTTAAGGTTAAAGCTCGAAAACGTTCTTTTGTAACGTGCAAAGACCGGAGGAGACAAGACAAGTGATATCAGGAACAGGTGGAAGGAACGAGGTGCGTGTTGCTGTGAACCGCAGAGAAAAGACAAATATCAAGAGAAGAAGAAAAGGCAGAGCAGATTTAAATGTGGATGTTGACGCTGCAAATCTGAAAATATTCAAAAACCTCACTTTTGCATTTGTAGATTTTAAAAATATGTTTGTCTCAAAGGACTGCACGATGTGTTTTGGGGAAAAACAGGAATATTGATTTTGCCAAACCTCTAAAGCGATGAGGTTGTTAAATTACGTTCCTCTACAAACGTTTAACCATTACAGGAGCGAGACTAAGAGACTAAAAATGTAATAATGACAAACAAACTATGGTTGGCGTGATTTTAAAGCTATTAACCACTTGAACCTCTCGGCTCCTACGTTAAATCCATCACCCTGAACGCCACACACTTACACTCTGCCATGCACCACGAGCACGCGGGACCTCCTGCATGTGCATAAACGTAAATCCTGCAGAAACTGGGGATGTTGTTTAGCCACCGTGAGCCTCTGGGAGTTTTGACCCTCGGACTAAACCCCTGATCACAGCTGTCACTCCGCCCCGCATTGCGCTGCGTGCAGAAAGAGAGCAGCGACCTAGTGCAGCACGCCGTTTGTTTTCCAAAGACGACGGAGCAACTGCTAAGAACTGAAAATAAAGTGAACAATGACAGAAGTACACTCAGACCGTGCACCTGCAAACTGATGAATTCAGCGTTGCACATCACAATGAGCAGAATAATCACGTTCCGCCACGCCGCTCGGGTGTTTGTCAGATTTGTCGGATCAGAGCTGCTTTTCAAACCAGAGATGCAGCAAATGAGATAAGGCTGAAAAGAGGCCTTTTGTTTCTGGGACGTAATGAACGGCGTCGGTGTGTTTTGCAGACGGATGCCGTGTTCGCACTCACATTCACGGCGCCCGTCAGCGCTCGTGTGGCTCCACCTGCTCCGCGGTGTCTAAATGATGAGCTTCCCCTTGAACCGGCTCGCTTGTTTTCTCACTGACGACGTACACGCTGCATCATACAGAGCATACAGGGCATAACTTTACTTGTCCCCGTGCACATCGGTGTGTGGAGCTATTCCAGGAGTCCGACGGGTTATTGTTTGACTTTTCTTTCACCCGTCCGCACTCAAGTTCACTTGTTTCGCCATTTCTGATGAAGTGAATCGATGCGACAGCGTGTCCCTCTCTCTCTCTCTCTCTCTCGCCGAGGTGAAAGATTTTACATTGCAGATTTTTTTTTTTTCTCCTCCAGAAGAAAGAAGTCACCAACAGCAGCAGCAGCAAACCGACCACATGAAACGTTGACAACTGAGAAGTCGAGGAGACAAGAGGACGACAGGCGTTAGATTCCTTCGGCTGGACGTCAGCGCAGGACGCGTTAATGGCGCCCGCTGCTCACGGTCGGATATGACACAACAGAAAATGTGATTTGAACATTAAAACAAGATGTTTCACTTGTTTACTCCTCCCGCCGCGGTGCAGAGGATTACGCCAGCGTATCCAAACACATGCAGCACTAAGCCGTGTGGCCCGGCACTGGGGACTGCACACGTTACAGGAAAACAAAGCTGCGACCCAGCCACCGGGTCAGAGGTGTTTCCTGTGCTCCCCCCCCCCCCCCCTCCCCCGTGGAGTCTTCACTCATCCAATTTGTGCCTCCCTGTGCAAGAAACACATCAGCAAAGTGTATTTGTTTCCCTGAGCGAGGGGAGACAGGGGAGACAGGGGTCCATCTGGCAACCTTAAGCCAAGAGGTGACTCGGGAGGCGACTGCAAAGCACGATATTACCGCTGGCTAACTTCTGTGCTCGCCTCCTCCCACTCCGCTTCCTCCTCCCAGGGCTGTGGCGAATTCTCCGTCAGTCAGCATCAGGAAACCATTTCAAATTTTTATTTTGTCGAAGCAGTTAAGTATGACTCGACGAGGCAGAGTAAGAAAACAGCTGCACGACAACCTCACATTATAATATTCCCATCCAGTACTGAACAACACAATCAGATGTAGTGGCACTCAGGAGAATTTATTTCTCCGCCGAGGCCCGAAAACAGACTCTTTAAATCAAGCTGCACCAAATCTCACACGCTGGTAGATATCTGTCTCAAGCTGATTTTAAAATATCATATTCAAGATCACTTCTCACTACATGAGGCCACTGTGACCTTGTCCAAAGCCTTCAGCCACGAGGGTTCAAACTCAGAGCAGCAGGAATCAATAAGTACATTAATCAGGAATATGTTTCTCTCTGAGCTGGAATTTACTTTGAGTTTTCTTCTTACAAATCAGCTCGGACCACTTTACAAGTTAATAACAGCTTGTCAGTGTCCTGCACCAGCTCCGTTGTGTTTCATTGTGTTCCCACAGAGTCGAAGGACATAATTGGGTCTGGAAGTTTTGACGTGCATTAACTTTTTGGCATATTTGTTTGAGTTTTATTAAACTGACGGTTTAGAATGTTTGTTTTTAAAAGGCGTGAGTTCTCACGGTGTCAAATCGACTCTGTGATTCCAAACATGAAGCCCAACGGGTGAGAGGACAGCTGACCCTTTAAAAGCAGCGAGGTGCTGCGGGGCCTCGGTTATGAATGTCTTCTACGCGACGATTACTCACAATTCAATCAAACTGCACTTGATGATTCACCAGCCACACTCCGATCAATCAAGTTCCCTTAAGCATATTTCGCCGCAGTCAGCCCTGAAGATCCTACAAATCGCTGCTGTCATTAGAGGACACATGGGCTTCAGTCATGTTTCAGCAGATCCACGTCCCTGAGTGCTTATCTAAATGCAAATATCCAGCCTCTGTAATTTTCTATTTATCACATAAGTGACAAAACTTTCACGTTCTGCAGGAAAAACCCAGAGTAACTAAAACATCCTTGGCTTCAAATTAGACGAATAAAATCAAGAGATGTTTCTTAGAATTAGACGTGAAACAGATTCGATGCCGCAAACGTGACGTCTCAAATCAGTGTTTGATGATTTCTGCCGATGAGAACAGAAGTGTGCTTCACGTAGTTCTGAGTCAGATATACTGGATCACCACTCACGTCCTCTGTTACAGTTCGTACTCTGCGGAACGTAAAGGTAAATATTTACAAAACGAGACACACGTACCTTTAAATTTCTATTATTGCAGCGTACTGACATTGTTTGTTTGTTTGTAAACAAGTTTACGCAAAAAAACTGCAGGACTGATCACCATGGAACTCGGTGGGAGGATCCAGAACGGGTCAGGAAAGAACCCACATCATTTTTGCAAGATGTTTTCAACATTATCGTTCTATCTATGAGGAACTTGGTGCAGCTTGACTGAATTGAGTTATTGAGTGTCCTCATAGTTTCATTTTGTTTGTTTGTGTACTTTAGTTTATCTACTTACTTCGTAACGTGACGAGGAATATCTTGTGTAACACGTCAGGATGAATGAGGGGACCAAACATGGCAGATACTCTCGTGTGTGCGTCCCAGTGTGCGGAACACACAGATTTCATTATAATAATTGTGATTATTCTTTTTCCCTGATTGTTTGTTTTATGCATCATTTTTCCCATGGGGACATCTGCAAATTGAGTTTCCTCTGGGACAATACATAGCATTTCCTAAACAGTGTTGCTTAATTCATTTCAGGAATTTACATGTTCACAATATATAGGCTGCATGAATAATTCATAGAGTGGCTTGAAAGTCCCTTTGTCATTTACTGCTGCATCTCAAATCTGGGCTCAGGTGCCAAGCGCCATCTTCAATATTAGCCGCTGCACGTAAACTGACACGTATGTGAAAACCAAGGGCACGAGGCTTTAAATCACTGTCGGAGCTCGACGGAACTTCTGACTTGACCCTCGTGGTGGCGAGCAGCGGCAGCGGCAGATGATGATCCGGGCTTAACTGAGACAAATAACTTCCCCTCAGTCTCTGTGCCCCTCCGTTTGCTGCCTCCGTCAATATGAGGTTCTTCTGTTCCTGCTCCTGCCTCCACCCCTCCACCCTGCTAAGCTCTAATCGCTTTGTCCTTCTCTATTGCCCTCTTCAGCTCGGTGCTGTGGGTGCGATTGAGGAGTGTCACAGTGAATGATGTGATATCGACAAACTATCAGTCTCAGTGGAGTGTGTAATGTCCGCCAACGCTGCCGATCAAACTCTGGACCCTTTTGATTGTGCCGTTCGCTGAATGAGGGGATCATGCTTTCATTTCAGCAGAGTGGCCTCGCCTCCGGCACCGTTCCGAGAATCCCTTTGACGGAGCATCACCCCCCCCTCCAAAAAAAAAAAAATCTGGACAATAAGCTGAGCTATACACTTAACTGACCGCTGCCGTCTGTCAGCTGCAGCCCCTCCGCTCCATATCAGGCCGACACACACACACATGCAGTCAATGAAGCACTAACATGTCAGCATAATGAAATTGGACAGCGTAGTTAGTGACGCAGCATTGTCCTTGTTCATCTGCTTCACCATTCCCACCCCGCACAGAGCCGGGCCACCAGGATATCGCTAATCACTCACAAAAGGAGGATTAGCAGGGGGGGGGGGAGGGGGGACAATGGAGGTCTAGATGTCAGAGACCAGCACCTGTCTGAAGCCGCCTCTGTCGGACGACAGGCGGCTGGAAAACTGCAGAATGTAGCTGCATGGACGGAGGTGGAGCCAGAGGGACCTCAGGGGAGTTACTGATCCACACAGGAAGAATTGGTCCAACTACACTCAAACTAAAACTCCTCCTCTCTTGTTTCCTCTTCACCGCTCACTTTTTAAACGTATTCAGTGTCACTGAGTCTGTGCTGAAGCAGCTAATGCATCACAAACAAATACCAGTGGCACCAAACTTGAGGATTTCGTTCTTAAAAGCTTTAAAAATCTGGAGGTTTTCATGAGGCCAAATGTTTTTTCTCTCAACCTGAAGTCTCCTGCCACCAAATATGTATAAATTAAAATTCAACAATAAGGGACCTGATCCAACAGGCGGCCGGGGACGGACAGACCCCAAACAAAGAGTCCTGTGGATAATTGGCCCTGATCACAGCTGGAGTCCAGCGGAGCAGAACCAACCAGAGGGACGTAAACAAACACACCGGCAGCATCCTGCACCGGTTCGCCAGCAGATATGTCCGCAGACAACGTGACACAAACCCCATTCATGAAATATAACTTGTGCCTGGTTCATCTTTTGACGAGGAAACAAACAGACACGTGACGACATCGATTCAAAACTTCAGGGTGAGAATATTACGTTTTTCCTGAACTACCGTTTAAAGTATTTGTGTCATTGAGATTGTGTTTGTGTGAATGTGACGGACCTCTGACGTCGGCACGTTAAGTTGGTACTAAAATACAATAGTACTGTCATGCTGTTTGAAAAGACTACTACTGAAAGGTAGTGTTTACGTTTGAATGAAGAAAATGAATGGACCCATCACTATTAGTGCAGTATTACTTTTTCTTCTTCTACTGTTTAACACTGTCTCAATTGGTCCAAAAGTCCAAACTATCCAAACAAATGTTTTTTAACAAGACGAACGAACAGAACCATGGTTCCGTTTGATCCGGACCCAGACCTCTTCTTCAGTCGGACTCAGTTTCGGTCTGTTGGCCTGGATCCTCGTCTGAGGAAAACAGATTTGAGCTGATTATGGTGAAAACTCAAACACTGCTGTCATTCCTAGAGACAACAACATGGTACGACTTTCTCTAATTGTCTTAACAAGGCTTTGTGTTGAGACGTCTCTGCCTCTCATGATCTTCCTTCTGAACCATCATAGATCCAGTTTAATCTGCAAAGTGCTCGAGAGACCAAATCTTGTTCAGTGTATGAAAATCATCGTCTCACAATAACCGACTCTCGGGAGAGAGAGCGTTCTTCAGCGAGTGGCTTTTTTCAAAGCAAGGGCAAAACTGTTTGGAGGAATATTGAATTCAGAGCTTTTCACGCTTCACCGAACCTGCTGCAAAAAGATGAAGACTTAACTTTCAAAGACGTCGCGCTTCTGTTTCCCTCCTCTCACTCTCCTGAATATGTTTTCGAAAGCCATCCGAAATCGGCCTTGACACATGATGGTAATTGTCTGACCGCCGCCGTCGGAGCCGCTCCACACTCATCCTGCTCGCTGCTTCGCTTGTGGTGAAAAGTGCCACTTCCTGCCGAGCCTGTTCTCTGCCAAATGTCACCAGAGCCGTCCTCTCCCAGCGAGACACGACACCATGAATGCCGGATCTCACATTATGTGGAATGGAGATCGCTTCATAGCAGAGTCTGTTATCGACGATACGAGGAGCAGAGCTCTTCAACATTCTTACACAGGCGCTGCCACGTTCAGTCCGTCCAGCACCAACAGAGGCCTTTTGATATTTGGGTTAATCCGAATCTGTGAACATGAATTCAACTGAAACAGCAGAAATGTGATACTGAGGCCGAACATGAGCAAAAACAAGAAACAAGTAAAAGGAACAAACATTCTAATAACTGTCGATATTAACGCACCCTGACGTCGTCCATTGGTTTGTGTCGAGTCTGGTTTTTTTTGGTTTGTTGAAACCAGAAGTTCTTCGGAGAAATATTTGGAGGAGCAGGGGGCGGAGCTTGACTGAGAGTAATCCCGTTCACTCCTGTTATTAATCAAGTGAGGAGTCATTTTATCGTCGGCTTCTATAGAAACTAACTGGTTTGTGCAACCAGTGGACTCGGCCCTTGTGCCAGAGGCCAGACTGTGATCCCCGGTTTATCCTCTGGGATCATGAACATCATACATAATTTATCGGATTTCTGCCGTTCATTAGTGTTTGTGAGTTCAAGGGGAAAATGTCCACTTGACTTCGGCACAGTTCACGGGCAGCATGAATATTCAAACGACACCGTTTCATTGTGGTCTGTCGAGTTCTCTTTCTCTGGACCGTCCTCGTGACCTGCTGCTGTCGGGAAAATATCCAGTGGTCCCTCCTTATTATTAATATATGACACAGGTCTTAAATATATCTGTGGCTGAATGTGATTTTAAAAGTATTCATTTCATTTCATTTTAAATGCAACAAATGTAGTTTTATTTAAGTTAACTTAACACATTAAAAGTAAAAGATCATTTTTGGTTTCATGAAAAATAAATTCATTGAGGGATAAGGACCATATCACCTCTGATGAACCCAGGAAGAATATTTTTATCAGTGAAGTAATAATATATGAAAAGCACATACACATACTTTACACATGCAAACCACCATTAATCTTTTTTGCCACAAAAATAAATTCCTGATCGGCAAAGAGATTCAGAGCTCCTTGTTTTCTTTCCTTAAACTCCGAGCACCGTTTTCTCTCTGATCAGCAGCGGCTGCAAAACTACTGTGTGTTTGTTTGTGTTTGTTTATTTGTGTGTGTGTGTGTGTGTCTTTCAGAATTAAGCCCCGACCGGGTCAGACAGAGATCTGACCCATTTTACATCTTGTACACAGCTTGTAAATAATCGGCGTTGAACTATTTTTGGCATGAAAGTCTCACGGCAGGAGTTTGATTTAAAGTGAACGTCTTTGTTGTACAGTGCAGAGCGGTGTCATTGAAACTCGTCACTTTTTAATTATCCCAAGACCTTAAGTGAAGCTGACACCTTGGTAATAGGCCCATGTGTCCCGGGAGCTCATTTGACACAGTGATAATGTGTCTGGATAATATGATTAGCTGTCCAAACAGTCGCCCGTCCATCAATCACGCAGATTTGCATCAGAAGCATCCTACAGGGATCGTCTGAGAGAGAAAACATTGGACTAAATCTCATGTGCAGGTTGGGACTGTGGCATCGATTAATGACTTTAATCATTTTTATTTTCCAGCGGAGGAGCAGGCTGGGGGGTTAACACCAGGTGAGTAACCTTCACAGAGCAGCAGCGGGGAAAAAAAAATCCCACCTCTGGAGGACTCACGATTTAAATATTCACACAACAAAGAGAGCCAGGGATCAAGTTTGTATCTGCACATCTCCAATAACAGAAAACAGATGGAGCAAAGGATTATGGGAGGTTTAAAGGGAAGGAGGGGGGAACAATGTCAACAAAACACAACAAACCACAAATCAAGCACGTCGCTCTGCAGCTCAGAAGAAAACTAAACTCCAGATCACCCACTTTTCCACATAAGACGGCAACCTACTGAGGGCCCCCGAGCATTTGTCTGACAGCCTGACGAGGCTGACAGTGAGAAGGAGCAAGATGGCGGAGAGAAGCAAAAGCTGAGTGATGGGTTACCCTGTATCCTCCACCCCCCACTGTCTCCTTGCATGTACTTAGGAGCTGCCAAACCTTTTGTGATATTAATGTCATCGGCTTTTTGTAATTTGACTGGGGAGTTCAAATCTTGTCTCGGCTTTGCCTCTCTCGTGTCTGCAGGGGCTTGCATCTCTCGCAGAAGAAGAGGGAGGCTTGTTGGGCTTCGGTTTCAAGGCAGATGTCAGACGCACCTCACTTCCTGCTATAAACTGGGATGAGTCTGCTCCGGGCAGGAGGGAGGAGGGGGGGAAAAAAAAGGTCATTTGGCAGAGCTCTCGGCATTTCATAGCGATATTTCTTGTGTATGAAGTGGCAAATGGGAGCTTTAACTCACAGATGGCACGCACTCTGGTGAGGGCCATAAACCCACCGCTTCCTCTGACGGATTTGTTTGTGTCAAGCACCTGATACACGTCCAAGATGTCTGATAAACTGCGACAGCGGCCAGAAAACCGCAGAGTGTTCCTGCGTGATAGCGGCGGATTTCTAAAGCGCACCTCCACGACGGTTACCTGCTCCTCCTGACGGGGCATTCATGTCCTGCTGCCATTCTCCGTCACCTGCCTGCACCTCAACAGAGAGTCCACAAATAACACAGAGTGGGGGTGTGCTGGATGTGTTTGACTGGGTTGTTCCCAGTTCTCATCCCTCGTCCTCCATCCGAGCAGCTGATGTTAAAACCACAAGGTAAACAAGGACCAGAAGAGGAACATTTTTAATCCATTAACAAGAACCCAGCATGTCCCTGCTCTAACTGTGGAAAGAAGCCAAAAGAATAATGTGTGATGTGCCAGAGCTGCTGCTGGATTCATTAAATGCATTTAAGCACATGAAGGAAATCTGAGACATTCACAGAATCACATATTATTATTCCAGAAGATTTCAGAAATTCAGTTAAACTTAAAGAAACTTTTTTTAACCTTAAAATAGCAGTTTGGAGAATGTTTCCTCTTTCATTTCCACTCCTCACCCTGAACGTCTGGTCTATGTAACTTTGGAGAAAATGGATGTAGACTGTTGTTGACAAGCCACGGTGGAAGTGAAAGAAACCTGCATTCTCTCAAATGACCAGCGGGGGGCTCCACTGGTGTCTAAAAAAGTGAGAAAATGACTTGACCTATAACTTCAGTAATTATTGTAAGTAAAGATATCGTTTGATTGGCAGCTAGTCTCGTCCAATGGGTGCAGGTGGCAGGTGTAGGTGGGTGTTCTCTCTCACTCGGGTCTCACCCCCCCACTCCTCCAATTATGGTGACATATGGTTTCAGAAAACCAAGATGGCGCCAGACAAACTGCCTAAGCTTTAAAACAGCAGCTCGCACTCGGTGGGGTTGACGCTTGGTTTATCTCCGATATTCAGACGGAAACTTTTACGACATGAAGAATTCTAAACAGAGTTTGGTGGATTTGTTACAGCGGCAAGCTCTTCGGGTGCAGGAAGCAGGGGATCATGGGTAATATCTGGCGTTCGGTTGAGTTTCAGTTCAGTGAGCTCCGTTGTGGAACCCAACTTAATTAACAGTTACATGGTGTTGCTTTAAGGAATATTTCATGACAATACAAAATAAAATCCACAAAAATATTCCTACTATTGCAACTCCCAGTAAATTTACTACATCTACTGTGGCCTGTTGCTTAGAGAAGCCATCCATCACCAGGGTGACCAGGCTCCAGCTTCCTTCCTGCTCGCCCTCTGTGTCTGACCCTGACCTCCGACCTCCCTGTGGAGCGGTGGCGTCTGATGGAAACTGTCCTGCATCAATAATAGATCACATTACATCTTTTAAGAGGGGTGGGGTAGGGGACAATTTATTTGCTACAGCTTTTCCACTTCCCCCCCGTCTTCTTTCTCCTGCAGCCAGCCCAACGCTCTGGGTTCACTGATGACACAGGAGTCTGCACTTTACGCTGGATTTCCATATTCTGATTCATGTTTTGGCAGCTCTCAAATCAGACAGCCTGCCCACACAGAGGCTTAGCAACATCAAAAGAGCCGCACTTCCGCCCTCAGATGAATATCTTAGGCCACAAGGTTTGGGCTGAGAAGCGACAAAAAGAAAAACACCGGAGCAAATACCACAAAAACACACACGAGCCAAGAGCCACTGGGCGAGATGTCTGAATAATGCAGGGATCCTGTGCAGAGGCGCAGCGATGGAGAATTAACAGGAGCCTGAGTTAATGGCTGGAGCCAGTGGATTGAATTTCAGCAGACTGTGGCAGCAGCTATCAATTTTGGCTCAGATAATCAATAGGAAATATGGCCTCTGTGTTACGGCTCTGCTGTGAGAGTTTGGTTTTTCTGCTCCGGAATCACGTCGGACGAGCTCAGAGGTACATCACAACCTCACTTACCCCGACACGGCAACCTCTTCAAAATATACTCATGTGGATTTTATTTGTTCCAGGGGAAGCAAAGCAAACTCCCTCCCAGCGGTCAGGGGTGAACGTATTGCTCAAGGGCATCATGGTGCAAAATAAAGAAAAGTGCAGCCATCATTTTTTCTCTCTCTCTCTATAAATATATATATATATATATGATACTGGGCTTTTATAAGTCAGTAGTTGTACTGTATAGAGGATCCAGACTGTACGTGATATTTTTTTATTCAGGCCTTAGGTCCTGACCAGACGGACACTTTATCACAGTGAAATGACCTTGGCCCAAATAGTCAGAATAATGTTTAATTTTCTGGGATCAGATAGAAAATATCTCCAGCCCCTGTCATTACAAACCACAAGCCAATTAAGTAATTTCATTTTTATCTTTTTGACCTTAAGTCGTGGGGGGACTCTCATAAAATGAGATAGATCTTATATCTCGACCTTTTGAAAGACATTCATAAAAAGGTCAGACTTTACTGAGCAAATATTCCTGCTAATGAAAAGGTTTTCTCATCAGAAGAAGCAGGATTAAAGCAAAGTTGGTGGATTCTTTAAGATTAAAGGTCGAATTATTTCCACCATTGTATCCGTGAATTTAAAGTTAAAGCACAACAGCCACTGAAGATGTTCTCCGAGCATGTAGCTCTGTTTTTAACCTGTATCAAGAAATCAAGAAATAATGTCCAAGGACAAAAGGACTAAATTACTTTGTGTAAACTGTATAAAGAGGGACGACATGACCGCTTCCGAACAGTGAAGCCATATCATCTCAATCGCCCCCTGGTGGCTGGCGGCTGTATCGCTCGTAAACCCTGCCTCTACCATGATAGCGTGATAGAAACCACGTGTTCATTCACTGTGTACATTCATAAACTGTCAGGGTGTCGCTGTCTCTTTGAACGCGGAGGAATTTACGATTTAATTCAAGTTCAACCAAAGTGGTTCTTTTGTCGTATTCGGAACAACAACCGTTGTAAGGAAAACCAATTCTCCATCAAGCTTCCGCATGTGTTTGTTTACTGAGAGACCTCGGCCGATGGGTATCAGCCATTTTCTTTCATGAATTATTTAGTTCTATTATTATTTTGGACAGGAAATATGTGGAGACATGGAGCAGCACGACATGCATACCCAAACTGAGTGGGACATTTTACTCAAATTAAAGTAGTAAATTAAAGCCGCAGCTATTAAAAACAACATGAGTCCATCCATCCATTATCTTACTGACGTGTCGGAGGAGGGCCGGAGCCAATCGCAGCTGAGGGGGTCACCGTGGACAGGTCAAACATGAAGACAGAATAAATAAATTCAAGACGAGAGGGGGACACTTCAAACATGTGCGTCTGCTTCTCGGGGACATGTGAAATTTGAGCTTGTGACAACGCTGCGTCTTCTGTCCCACACAGTCCATCAGCCAGTTTTATTTTCGGGAGCCTTAAATGGAGTGGGAAATATTACAAAGTACATCTAGAGGTGAAGAGGGACACAGAGCAAGCACTGGTCCCAAATGGCTCTCATGTAGTATTTAAAGGAGCGGAGAGCAGGAGCCCGGCGTCCCCCGGGGGCCCGGCTGCAGGGTGAACACTCTGCAGGTAATGGCACTGCAACAACCCGATGGCTTCAACAGCGTGGCTCCTCTCTGCAGCGACAGCAGCTGTAAAACTGTCATGTTAATGATAAAATCGATGCTCGCGGGCCGCGGAGAATCTGCAACTGACATTCCTCCTTCTCTGAATCCACCTGAGCCGCTTCTGATTTTCAAATCTGTCACCTTTTGGTACTGATCACCATCGAGAGGACGAAAACCCCGACCCTGAATCTTTTTCACCGATAAACTCAGATCTCGGTAACTCTCGCGGTTTATTTGTCCTGTTGCTCGAGGACGCAGCCGCAGCGATGGCGTGGAGGGGCCAGCGAGTCAGATGCTTTTCTAGAAAATGGAAATAAATAAGTCAACAGAACAAATGTTGTTTTGATGAAGTTAAAGTGACTCACATGCGGTCTCTTCTTCGCCTAAGCTCTTATTTCGCATGACAAGACTTTGCTGACTTTCTCCAGAAGCAGTGACATTTTAAAAGCCTTGCCCCCGTGTTGGTTGCACTATTGTCCTTGGTGCATGAAAAGAAAAAAAAGACACCACGCACAAAAAAACGACCCTTTTTCTCTCTGCAGATACTCTGGTCCAGATTCTTTAACACGCTTTGGCTCCTCCTCTCTGCAGGACAGAGACTTACATCTCAAAGTTCGACGAGTCAGGACAAAAAACTTTGAGACGTCCTCGTGGTGAATTTGGGGCAGGACAGATCATCATGCATGTTTAAGAACCTGTAACGATCCCAGATCTTGTTTTCATGGCAGGATTTATAATTCATGATCTGAAGCCTCTCGTTACTATTTCTCTTTAAAAAGAAAATATAAATATATTCTGACAAAGCTGTGCTGTAGCGTCTGAGTTCCACATTCAGCAGTTTGAGTAACATCGTAGTGAAAGTCCTGCAGATGCAGTTCACCAGGTAGCTCTGCAGGTTTTGCACTTTAAAAAAAAAAAGAATTGCCAATTTGACCGATGGGTGGATTCAGACGAGGGCTGACAACTCTCGGCCCGATGTGAGCTGCGGGTGAAACTCAGGAATTTAGACATTAATCCGGTGGGAACGAGTGACCAACACATTTAGATCGCTGTCGTCCGTTTTCCTCCAGAGACAGAAACAAGCCATTAAAGGAGCAAAATAAAGTAAATGCAATAGAATGCAACTCAGTGCAGAACCGACCGAGCCACTGACACAGACTGAACCACAGTGGGTGAATTTCCTTCCAGGGATTTTAATGCATCTGTTACCATGTAACACAATCTCTAGCTTAGATTTTTCATTTCATCAATCGTGCAGAATTGTTTCTGGATATTTACACCGAGGATCTGCTGGAACATCAGCGTCCACTCTTCTTCGTTGAGCAGCACTCAGTGAGCTTTTAGTCAGAAGCTCCACAGCCTCTTTCTGTCTCAACACTAACTTGGTCTGAGTGTTCAGCGAAGGAGCGAACTCATTTCTCCTCAATGTCATTTCAAAGATATCACGTTGAATACATTTGAAGTTGCAGTAAGTAGATTTTTTTTTTGAATTTGAAATATTGAAATATATTCTATTTGAGAAGTCTCCTTATCTGTGAGGCCAAACCCAATGTATTCAGAAAGTACACTGATACTGGAGGCATTATACAGAATACTTGTGTGTATAAATGATAAACATTATTACTGGAGAACCTGTTCGCAGGTGAAAGTGTCTCCAAATCCCCAAATGTTAATCTACGAGCGACAGAAAGTTGAATAATGAAAAATGTTTATGGAAGAAATCCAGAAAAAAGCTCTTCTTCATGAAATAATCATCAAAAATCTAAATTCCATGATCTTTAAACTATTATTTATAAGATAAAGGAGCTTTAGTCTTTTTGAAACTGACATGACAACAGGAAGAAATGTGTTTCTGGTGTAATGAACGTATATTTTTCTGCTAATTTCCCCATCGTGGGACTAATAGAGGATTATTTTATCTTATCTTTCAAATGTGGACTTTTTTTAATTGTAAAACATTTCCCATGAGTCCAGTGTCACTGTCTCTGTCCACAGAGCGTCTAGAGCAACAAGACGACGGAAACTAAATCCACGCTCCTCATGCAGCAGTGAAGACGTGGAAGCATCAGTGCGTATTTGTTTTTATTTATTACTTCAGATGAGCTGTGTTTCCAATCTCCAGCGTCTGTGACGACTTGATGGATTCTGGTCAGCTCAACCTCCGGCTACGTGAGGCTTCAAGGTAGACAGCTAATCAAGGTGAGTGTCGGGACGGGACCTGGGGAGGGGGTGCACACAATACACTTCCTGTCTGAGGGAGAAAAAGGAAGCGTGTTCATTCTTAAAGGGTCGGTTCACTCGACATAAAGGAAACTAACGGCTTCAGCAGTTTTGCCAGGTTAAGAAAAGAAGACATTTTTAAATCGGATCCTTTAAATACAGGACGGACGATGATCTGATATCTGAGATGATGTTTTTGGTGGCAAATGAAAGTGCATCCTGTTTTGTTTGCTCTGTGGCTTAAAGCGTAAATTGCAAACGCTGTTTTTCTTTGGTTTTCATGTAAAGTCTTCATCTGCGTCCGACAGATTCAGTTTCTTCTCCTGAGAAACTTAACAATGAAAAAACCACTGGGCCTGAATCCAGAGCGGCTGTTTTTTATTCGTGAGCGTTTTCCCGGTCGCATCGTGACGTCAGCCAGTTATGTTTATTTATCGTTTTACAGAATAAACAATGTGGAAAATATGTTTCATTTCATTTCTCTAGATTTAGTTTGAGTCTCTGTTTCATTTGTAGTTATTTCTAATAAAGTCGACGGTCAAACTATGAATGAATCAAGCCTCAAAGACATTTCTCTGTCATAAGGGTTTGATAGGACATGTTAGGAATAATTCATATTTAAAAAAATAATAATAAATATCAGCTGATGTTTTGTTTTCTCCTTTTTTAACCTCCAAAAAAATCCAAATTGTAACTTTGAAGTCCTGCACAGAGTTTCTACGAAGGCAGAATAATAACATTTGGAGCTCTAATGAAAAATAATCATAACTTGATTTGTGCTGAAGCACGAGGCGTCTCTGAAACCGGAATCAAATGTGCAGCAGAGAAGCAGCAGACGGTTTAAATAAACAGCATAATGTGTGAGGGGGGAAATGTTCAAGCTAAGGAATTTCATTGAGTCTCTTTTCCATGAAGTGTGAGCGCAGCTGATCCGCTCTGTGAGTGAAAGTGTTCCTGTGAGCTGGGCGTCAGAAGAGACGGAGGAGAACTGACAGAGGTTTGTCACGTCACACGAGAATCCGATCGTCTCGAACAGAATGAAATCGGCGAGGAAGACGAACCAGACCTCCGCGCTCGCACTTGAACTTTACACACAAACGACTGAAGTCATTAATGACACGTTAGCAAACAGGCCGAACTTTCTCTCTTCTCACAATCTAATGTCTCATTGCTGCACCAACTGAGATCTGACTCCTCCTCGTGTCACATTAATGACTCTACACACAGACAGAACATGAATGTTATCCTGAAGATGTGCAAACTGAATTATTTCTGTACGTCCACTGATTGTCTATACAATCCTGAAATTTGACCTTATTTCTCCCGCTGGCTCGACGGCTCAGAGTTTAAACCCTGCAGGAGAATTGTTCGAGCGGTTGCATCATCATCATCATCGCCTGTTTCGCCGAGCGGAGCCGAAAAACGTGTTTCCCCGCTGATGTGATTCTATCTCATAACCTCGTCTTTCACTGTGTCAGCGACTTCTTTATGGAGCTGCAGGAGGAGAAGGCGTCGACTATCCAGAGGGCTCGTTCTGTGGCAGGAGCAGAACAACAACTCCCAGGTTTTATTCACAAGGCAAATCTTTACAGTCTTGTTTTTCTTTAGGCTTTGATAGAATATGTTTGTGATCTGCACTAAAATGTGTTGAGTGGAAAAGACTTTATTGGTTGTGTATTGGTGTTTCATTATAAAGTGTGATTTGCTAACAGAGCCTTCCCCTGAAGAGGAGGTTGAAGAGGATGATGAAGATTCATCCTGCACTTCTCGTTTTGTGCTGTTTGTTATTTTAAAAGAGAAACAATTCTAATGGCCCCGATGAATTATTCACAAGTGAAGGTTTTTATTATCAATATCCAGAACTCCTTTTTATAATCAATACACCGAGATGATCAATATCACTGTTCACTCTTACTGATCAACCGTACGACCCAGATTATCACCCTCAGGTCTTTATGCATCGTTTTTAAATGTTTAAATGAACTAATGTTAAAACGAATGAATCTTAAAGAAAACATAACATTTAATTAAGAGAAACTATTAATACTGCCCCGTTAAAAATCTATTTAAAGCACAAGTAAGCATTTAAGTACATGAATCAATTATTTAATAACAAAACTGTAGTACATTTGGAGCATTTCTCTGATTAAATATGATAATATATGATAATATTGAATTATAATGACCTCAGCCGAGGAGGTTATGTTTTTCTCTGTCAGTTTGTGTGTTTGTTAATAATTAGTTTGTTAGTAAGTTCATTCTAAAGAGCTTCAACCTTTGTTACCTCATCAACGAGGTTGTGTTTTCACTTGTTGTGTTTCTTTGGTTGTAAACAAGATAACACAGAAATGTGAATGCACTTTTAAAAACCCATTGTAGACAGATGACCCATGAACCATGAATGACTTCATTCTCATTCAGACAAAGAGGCTGACCCAAGATTCATTTTTGTCTCTTTTATAACGTGAATTAGGACGTTTTTCAAAATGTTCCATGTTTTTCCTTGAGAATAATTAATGAATCTGGATTAGAAAAAACAATGAGACATGCATGTTAAAGCTGAACCTGTAAAATAACTTTCCAAAAACTGTAAAAAAGTATTTGCCAATAACATTTCGAATAGAAGTATACAATGGAGTACCTTAAAATGTAGTACACTTATATAAATATACTTAGTTACACTTTTCCCACTTTGTGACTTATATAAAAAGCTTTCCGTGCATTTAGCTCTCAGCAACTTTCATCTCATCGAATCACTCTCATCGATCCTGACGTGACATGTGAAGAGTGTTTATTAGTCCACACACACACACACACACACACACGTCCCCGGCTGACGCTCTCGTCAGGTTGAAAATGGTTGCGCGTGCGGTGAACGCTTCACCGTTGCAGGGTAACCCAGTTTTTGAAAGCCTGTCAGATCATGCAAACACAAAAATCAATCACAACCTAAATGGTTTTTCTGGAAAAATGATCACCAGATACAGTAAATGACGAGGGAGGGGAAAGACGGACACGTCCCCCCCGATACACTGCACATGATCACAGATCACTGAGGACCTTTTTAATAGCGTATTTATCCTGTTATGCACAGACAGCGTATCTCCAGCTTATTACAAGTGCACTTAAGTTGCCATCATTGTGCCGGTATTCTGCAGCTGATAGCTCCTCTGGCTGGAGATCGAATTGCACGAGTCGTCTTCATTATCAGATGAATTGCTGGTAAATGGTAACAAATAGAGAGGCCGGTGAGTGGAGACGAGGCTCGATAAGAAATAATAAACTTACACAGGCCATGTGCATTCACAAGTTATTCAGTTACACCCTAATGCTCGAGATCATCCAGTGTGTGATCAAATAAGAACCACTTTCCGATGAAGGTGCACCCAACCCGCCCAGGATGGCAGCACGTGCACGGCCTCACTGTGCCGGAGCCCGCGTCGTGAGACGAGGAGGCGCACAATGGGCTTCCTGAGCAGCGGTGTCATGACAGACGGTGGCACAGTGCACCGCTTCCTTCTGTTCAGTCGGCGCACGAGAGCCGGAACGAGAATCATGCCAATTTCCTCCACATTGTTCATGCAGCACGTGTCGGGCATCGACCGGCGCAGCGGCGGCGGCGGCGGCGTCTCTCAGCTGTGTAAATTCCAGTAGATTGATGAGTGTATGTACGCGTAGCGTGCGAAAGAGTTCGTCACATCGCGCCGTCGTCTACAGAGAATCCATAGATGGCTGCCGACGCTGATACAGGATTATCCTCTGGTGGATTTCAACATTATACATTTCATCTCCTCCTGCAGGAGCCAAACTGCACAATAGCGAGCTTAAGCTAAACAAACTGATTGTTCAGGCGGGATCCTTTGGGCTGGAGACACAGCTCCTCATCTTCTAGTTCCTCCTATCTGAGCAGAAACTCGTTGGCTTTGAGGGACCCTGGTATTTCTAAGTGTTTATCTGTAGTTCGTCATCCATCCGGGGAAACGTGATTTCGATTTTTGGGAAAAGATCGTATGACACCGATATAAATGTAGCTAACTCGTAAATCTGCTTTTTCATCATCTGGTGTCGGTCACACTGATAAAACTTCAGAATATAACAAGTCAGCTTGAGACAGGTTGTGGGTTCGGGTTTGGTCACGATGAAAGAGATATTTACGGGATTTTTGTGGGCTTGTGTTGGGCTTAGACATAAAAAACATTAGGCCTGTCAGGTTCAGGTCAAGCTCGGACAGGAAGTTGCGGCCTGAGCAGCACTTTGTGGCAAAAGCTGCGTCTGTTCGGAAAGAGCAACGAAAGAACCGGAAGGCTGCGTTCATGATCCTCACATGCTTTTCCTGTGATACTGTGGCAGTAAACTCATTTCTTTATTATATCCAGATTATTTTTCTTCTTTATTAAATTCAGCAGGATGTGGTTCGGTCCCATCTACACAACAACTGCACTTTCTTTAAGGTTTAGAAAATACTGCAGTTTTGGTTAAACGTAAACAAAATACTTTGGTCTGAATTCACTGTGGATTTTTTTTATGTTGAATCTTCACCGAGTGCTGTGGGCACCTGGACACAACCATAAAACAGCTTTTAATAAGGCTGTAATCACTGCAAATGGATATTGTTCTCCAAGATTGGATTTTTTTTGGGTGAAAACAATCACGTTTTATTGAAATCACCGTGTTTGTGAGTTGCCGAATCCGTAAATTAACAACATATCCTCATTACGTTAATAGAAAACTGGTTGCAATTGCAATTCCTACAAAACGCGGCTGCTGTTGTATATTGGTATTTGCATTTAAATTTTAATTTCTCGGAGATAAGGTGGACTGAGCAGGTAAAACATGGCAGGCAACACCTCAGACCGAGTAAATGTACTTCGATATTTTCCAAAACGCATCATCAAGTAGTTGTGTAAAATAAAGAACTGTCTCATGGGGGCAAATTAAATCAGATCCCACCAGACAAACAAACCACTTTTCATTTATTGCTAAAGTTGTTGGGAATGAACAACAACTGAAAATACCACATAACGAACTAGCAGCGCAGCACCTCATGGTTTGGTGAGCGCACGTTACAAACACAGGAAAGGTCAATTATAAATCTAGAAAGAGAGAGATTATCATTAATTAATAATTCATCACTGCCAATGATTTAACATCGATGAATACTTGTTCACAACCCACCAATATAAACACAGATGATCGTGATGTCAGCCGTTGTTAATGGTTATTGGATAAATTATCAAATCACCAGATCTCCATCACTGAATCACTGAGAGAGTAAAGGCTGTGACGGTTTTCAACGAGAGATCATTTCATACGGTAATTGTCTTTTTCGAACTTCTATCCAATCAAAGCAGCTTTAACATCAGTGACGGGATTATGCTGAGCAACATTGGTCTAATCAAACAATTTTAAAATGCATCTTGGAGCAATAGTAGTAGAAGAAGAAGAGCATCGTCCTCCTCTGTCTAGGCCACTATAAAGAATATTTATCGATGTTGTCTTTAACCATCGCTCACAGTTATTTTTGTCTTTAAAAGAATCATATGTATCTATGATTAAACCTCCAGTCGTAGAAAATGAATTAACCGATTACGCACATCTGGACCGTTTACAAATAAATGGGACCTTCATCAAATTAAATATTAGACAAAACTATTATCTTGGTGCCAGCTGTTGTCTAATTTCTCCTCTGAATTATATACACGCAAGAGTCTTTTCATGGGAGATAAATCACGGCGTGGTTCATGTGAATATTTAGGCCCCTGATGTACGTACAGAAAGTACAAAGAACCGTATCGCCGCCACCTCTGCAATTACACCATTGGCAATCGTGAGGAGCACTCGCTGGAATGAAAACCTGGTTCATTTCTGCCAAAACAAATGCATTTGCAAAGACAATTGCCCAGATGTTGCCACCTGATTACGAGCGTCCCCGGGGAAAACCTCTCGTGTTTTGAAACCATGCAGCACTCTCTGGGGTAAATGTCTATAATCCATCACTCTTCATTTCGTTCCCTTTTGACAAAGTTCTCCACACGGGTTTACAATGTTTCATGAGAGGAAATAAATCCCCCTCCGTCTATATTCAGATCTTAAGAGTCCGTTTGACGATACACGACTAACTTGTTTGATGCAAACACATGTGGGTTCATTTTAGGTGGATTAAGGATATAAAGCGATGACTTTATAAACCAACATCAAACAGCGAGACACAAAGATTGCGTTAACGCCACTGGAAGACTCTTAACTTACAGCTGAGGGACGTCACTAAAGCATCAGTGCAGTAAGAGACTTTGAGATAAGAACCGAGTCAACATCTGTTCAATACGGCAAAGCGTGAGAGCTCACGGTGAGAAGTTCCACAAAAAAGTTTGGCCAGTTCCAAAATGTGTGAACCTGGACTTGGCGTGTGAGGTGTTGGATGTGAGAGAAGAGTTGGATCTCCAAGATGTTTTTGAAGACAGCCTTCAGCCGCTCGTTCCACCATCAGGGAACCAAGAACATCAACAGTCTGGACCACGACCTTCCTAGGAGGAACTCGGCGGCAGAAAAGGAGCATAAGCCTGTAAGATCTGGTTCAGGACGACGGGCGGAGATGTGCAAGTCACACTGTCGGGAAAGTGTGAGTGAAATGAATTCAGGTGGGCATGGGTGGTCAGCGGAGGTCAATAAACAAGAGAAGGGTTTTCTCCTGCACAGGGAACAGAAACTGAAACCAGCTGCCTTGTTAAGATTCTGTGCCACGGAATGTAAAACCTTCCCACTGTACCTGCAGCAGCAGCAGCATCACTGCAGGACGGAGAAATATGAAGAGACGTGTGCAGAAGCCAGCAAATTAGCAGCGGCCATTAAAAATCCAACTCGACATTTATAACAAGATGCGTCAAATCTGTCAAATGTGGCAGATAGAACATCGGCTGCAGGTCGAAGGCAGTAATGATGGTGGGGAGACGTAACAGCCTCATGCTTCAGCTGGTCGCCCTGATAACTGGAGGATTATTCCACGAATGCATCAGTGAGTGTTTTAATTTCCACATCACTGGAAATAATGTCTCGCACAAAAACTCAAAAACTAACACACAAACAAAAACTTCTCCTCTAAACTACCATGTACCTTTCGGTGCATGTCCCATCTGCTAACATGGAGAAGTCCAGGTTAAAGAACGATGCTTGTTATGTCGTCTTCAGCGATGACCTGATCTTCAACCTAACAAAAAGTTTAGAACTTATGTTCACAAGTGCGACTGAAGTGTTTCCAGTTCTATTTATCACATCAGCGGTTTGACTTTTCATAAACCGGTGATTTGATCTTGAGCTTTTTAAAGACGCATCTCAGTAAAGGACCGTCAACGAGATTTAGGAGTTAGAATTTAATTTCACCGCGGACGGCCGACTTGTAGAAAATGATCGACAATAAAGTTCAAGATGGAGAGGGGGAAAAAAAAAAGGTCTGAGAGATTAACAGGTACCTTTTAACCTGCAGAGACATTCAACCCCCGTGATTGTTTGTGTCGATACACTATCTACCATCTGTGTCCAGGCTACAAATACAATCTATGGAAATACTAAAGGTCACTGGACTCTGCTCTGCTTGACACACATCATACAGCAATAAAATAAAAGCATTGCATTCCAGGAGGTGGAAGGTGAGAGAATCTCTTTTAGCCTTTTAGATTAGTGAGTAATGTGAATTAAAGGCAGCACTCGTTGACTGCAGCTGAACGAGGAGAACGTGGGAGATGTTCACGCTGCCCACACACTCTCCATGTAGCATTAATATTTTGTACCTGCCCACAATGCTCAGCGCCTGTAGGTAAACAAGACAGCCTCCTCGTCCCCTCCGGAGGCTCATTAAAATTTGAGTGCCGACTCCCCTTGTCAAACACAGAGAGCTTCTCTTTTGGGGCCTAACAGTCCAATAAATGTGATGTAGCTCAGCTGGAGTGACCGGCGCGATGCGGCGAAATGACTGAGACGGGGGAGTTAAGACGAGTGGCGCTGTGGGACGTCTTTCAACTTTAAAGATGTGATTTTATTGAAATGAAGGTTCATCGCCCGTCTTATCCGCTTCCCCTTTATCAAGCCAACATGTAAAAGGAGATATTGAACAAATGAAGCAATTTCAACATCCAGTCTCCTCCGTGTCCATCTCCTCTGTGATCCATTATAAGGCAACACATTTAATCCATGACTCGCTTGATGTGGTGGAAATTTGCACAAAAGGAAATACCAGCTGTGTGTGTGTGTGTGTGTTAATTAACCAGGGACTGACCATGAATGATGGACAGCTCATGCTCCCACAGAGAGAGAGAGAGAGAGAGAGAGAGAGAGCATGACATAGACTGGCAGATAGAAATGTTGCTTCTGCACAGAGTGGGCTGCAGAGAATTATCTTTCCCACCGTCGCTCTCGGAGCCCGATGATGAATATGAAGCGAGACCTGTGGTCCGTGAAGAAAAGATGCGAGAGTGATGACCTGACCCGGTGCATCTCCGAGCTTTTCTTAGTCACAGCCCCTCCATCACACACTCCGCCATTATCAGACGTGTTCCAGCAAAACAACACTTTCACTGGCTTCACTGATTACATGGGCACGGAGCTCAGTAACACCTTCTGCAACTGACATATTTCAGATCATTATCTATATATACTATTGTATTGTACAGTATATATATATATATATATATATGTGTAGCGGCGTTGCTACAGAGGTCATCTGTTCCATTATGACCCTCCTCATTTAAAAGAATGTGGGCAGTAGGCTGAAAATGACAGCATGAATATGACTTACCTATTGGATGACGGCACGACGAGAACCCACAGGTTAACGGCACATGGAAAAGAAAAGAGGAGAGACATAAGTTAAGTTAGTTTAACTCAAGAAACAGAGTTCAAGCTTACACAGGAAGAGGAGATCGAGAGTGGCAATGGTCCTCCTCCATCATCTGCCCCCGGAGGCACCGTGTGAGTCACTGGAATGAGCCCCCCCCCCCATCCCGAACGCAGCCGGTCTGCATGGACGTTAACGCTATATCGCTCCCAAACCACTCGTTTGTGACCAAAGAAATTTCCAGCTTTAATTAACAGCGACAGCTCAGTGTGAGTAATTATTTTATCAGTAATTATAAATTTGACTGGTTTCATTTCAGTTTTTCGTCCCCCCCATCCCCCCCCCCCCCCCCCCCCCCCCATGGATTTCCCCAAACAACACTTTGTACTGTATTTTCTGTTGACCGAGTTAGGGCGACATGTTTTCAGTCATCTATATGGAAATGAATGCACCCAACTTTTATAGCAAAGAAAAGAATAATTGTTTTTTGTCTAATCTGCCAAATTAAATAAGTGGAAAAGGAGTTATTTTACCACATTGTTGTAAAAATCCACTACACTGCTCATTAATTTGCAACGAAGCCAAAAAGGATTTAATAAAGTGGGTCCGAACGTAGAGGTCAGGACACGGACCAAAGGGTCACAAAGTTTGACCTGATGGTTGCGGCTCATTAAAACTAATATTAACTGACTACGCCGTCTTGGTTTCCCCCCTAATAAATCAAAACACACCTCAAATACATTTTTACAGAAAGATTGTTTCTGTCACTTCAGGAAGTTCGGATGTTTGTTCAAGTGTTTCTGATCAGTTTGATTTTCAGTTAATTGGTGAAATGTCATGATTGACAGCTTAGACCAGCTCGCAAAACGCTAGTGGACGATCGATACCGTAGCCCCACCCCCCAGTTACAGGGTACAAATGACGTCATCCGTGCAGGATGGCAGCGTTCGTGTCCAGGTTATTTTCTGGACAGTAGAAGGAAGTGGAGCCATGTTGTTTGTCTTTATTTATCTGAGAGCATAAAGACAACAGTTCTCAGCCGTTCTTGGGGTAATAGCCTGTTTTGCCTATTGCATGCATTCAGGCAAATCATCTGTATGACCTGAAAATAAAAACCGGACGTTATTGTCTTGTCCAGAGCTTCTTCATGGTTCAGCTTGACCTACAACTGTTGTGCCCACGAGCGGTTGAAAAAAGGAATGGAGACTCTTTCCTGTTACATTCTCAACTTCAATTTATAATTTTACAACCCCTCGTTACGTCTTGTGTCTCTAGCCCCAATTGACTGATAATATCTATGACTCAACCAACGGTTGATGGGTCAAAAAGTCGGAACAGGGTTTTAAAAGAGGCCATAAAGGAATTTGTGTTGAAGAAAAAAACAAAGACACAGTCACTCCTCAAGGCTGATAAACGTCAGGGTTAGTCTCCACACATTCCCTGATAATCTTGTTTTAATAAAATCTGTTGACCTTCTGTTCTTCCCTCAATCGTTCCTCATTCTTTCTCATCAGCTGTAACATTCTGCGGCGACACTTCCCCCCACCACATTTTCTGTGACTTTACTTTTCTCCTTCTTCAGTATTTTTTGCATCCAATCATTGCTTGTCTGCCAAAATATAAATTCCATCAATAATTCCATTTTATATGTATAATAAAAAATAAAAAAAAATCCTCACAAATAATTAACAAGCAATGAACCTCAGCAGGAGACTGTGAAAGATAAATGGGTATGGAGACCCATTACTCATTAGCAGACCCATCCAGGGCAGAGATGGGTTTTTTTCTGGACAGGCACAGAAATTGACCCTGCCATGTTTTGCATAAGAAGATTACAGAAGACATCAACACACAACTCCTGCAGTTATTTCAGTGCTCATTTAATCATCGGCAGTTTCGATCCGTCCTGGTGCTTCTGACATTTATTCACCTTTGACAGCTGATATTTAAAGAGTGAATCTTCAAGTGAAGCAGACTTGAGATAATATGTTCAAGAGGCAAAAAAAAAACATGTTTCATGAGAATCCAATTCTAATCAGTTGATCTGTGAGTCTAAGTTGGGACAAATTCAAGAATTCTCTCGAGGTGAAGATAACTAGTTCACAAGACAAAAAAAAAAAAAATCCATCAAATCACTTTAGCGACTTTTTGCTCTGATGTTTCAGTCCAGGTCACATATTAAACCTTGTGATGTCACATTTACACGTCTAGATTCCAGGTCAAAGCCAATCAACACATATTAAGGAGACGCATTTCTTAGCAGACTCAGTCCGTCATGAGTAGACGACAGCGCTTCACGATAAAATGACTCTGATTCATCCAACATGGAGAAGATCAACTGCTCAGTAGACGAAGTAAGTTTTGTTTTGAGCAGCAGAGACTTCAGGTCAAACTATTGTTTTATATTCAAAACACAATTGTCTTTTATTTCTTTTTCTCACTTTGCAGTAGTTTTAAAACTTTCAAAGCCGACAGGTGTAAATGACCAAAACTAGTTCAGCTCTGTCTCTTTAAATACGTCTGAAGTTAGGATGGGATAACACGCAGGCTGCACTGAGCGAGCAGGCGACAGGAGCCGCTGCTCTGAGGGAGCTGGCTGCAAAGTACCAAGAGATGGCTGCAGCATGCAGTACTCTGACAACGCAGGTGGATGATCACGATGCAGCTCTGACTGAAGAAACACAGCTCTGAAGGAGGAGGCGACAGGAAACGCTGCTCTGGCTGAGAGAAGGAGGAGGCCAGGGCTCGTCCTAATCTCTTCTCTCATCCTTCTTCCTCTCCTTCAACCATCCCCTCATCCTGACTCCCCCCCACTCCCTTACCCATTAACACCCCCCAGCGGTCCTCGCCCTCCCCTCCTCCTCACACCTGTATCAGTTCTTTAAATATACAGTAAATATCTTGGAAAATGGAAAATAAAAAATAAATAAAAATGACTTTTTATCCCAGTTCGCTCTTTTATTCCAGACGCTGGTCGGTAAACTTCATCTACAAGGTTTGATTGTTATCGCAGGATCGGAAGATGCACGGCTTCACACCGTGGTGTCCTGGCATTTAGTTGAGTAATTAAAAACTGTTTTATGTCAATTACTTTGTTTTTATTGTCCTTTGGAAGCCGTAATTGAAATTCAATTAATAGCCCATCCCTTTAAACAGCTAGCGCCGAAGCCCAGGACGACTCAACATTTACAGGAACCTGCCAGTTCACTAATTACACATTTCTTTCATCAATCTCACGACAAACACTTGAGCCCACAGTGAACGTGCTGACTCCAGGTGACACACACACACACACACACACACACACACACACACACACACACACACACACACACACACACACACCAAAAGTTAACAGACTTTTTTTAATGTTTGCTGCCAATCGTTGTTTTCTCAAACATACATTTATATAATACTTATATTCGCCACACAAACTTAAGCGTTTGGGGCTGATGGTGAGCTGAGGTGCGTACACACTCCCACACACACAAGAATATACCGATTATTTAATTATAAATACAACTGGGTGTTGATACGGCTAATCATGCTAAAGGAGGTCTCTTAAAAATGAAACACTGACTGAGAGTGAATCATGAATCGGCCGTGCTGCATTCAAATGAGCAAAATGATGCTCTGTAAGGTCACAGTGACCTTGACCTTTGACCTTAGAGTCTAGAGATGAGAGTCCAAGTGAATATTAGCACGAAATGTGAAGAAATCCCCTCAAGGCGCTCGTTCACAAGAGTGAGACAGATGGTCGGACAACACAAAAACACGAAGCTTCCAGCGACTGGCAGGGTCATAAAAAATATACCACTGATTATTCATTATCAAACAAAAGCTGCTATGACCAGGAATGAATCAGAGCTAAAGGGCAGACTGGATTTGAAATGGCTGCAGTTGAGACAGGGATAATAAAGTTGGCAGCCATTTAGAAGGCAGTGCAGGAGAAGGGCTTTTAAAAGTGGCCCACAGGTGCTCTCTGCCAAAAGGTTAATGTGGCCTGGTTCTCTGCATGTGAGAGTAATTACCAATGGAAAGTCATCACATTAAGGTTAATACAGCAGCGCAGCCAAACAGAATCAAACGAATCACATACAGTGAATATCATATATGATGCATTTGCATTTGAAATATCGAGTAATCCATATTGTAGTCGTCTGTGTGCCACAGCTGTGATGTTGTGAACTGAGGAAATGGTGTTTGTAGGGCAAACACGCAAAGCTGCGCCGCTCCCAGAGGCGATCCTGTGCATTATATCTGCAGCAATCTTACTGGCTCACACTGGAACACCACATGCTAATCCATCCATCCAGACAACGCAATGAGCTCCCAGGATGTGTGTGAGCGTGTGAGTCAGACGGTCTCAGCATGTGAGCCGTCGCATGAGAATGGTGCAAAATAATTCAAGCACAATGAGCCCTGATAAAAAAAAAGAAATCATACAAACGACACTGCGGGGGAACAATGGTGCAGGTTTACGTCTGAACAATCGGGGAGTGACCACAGTGATGTGAGCTGAACGGAGACAAACCTGCCTTCAATTGATGCAGCTCAGACGGAGCCCATTCACAATGCAGCGACATGGAAAATGTTTTCTTCGCCAAAATTGTGAATAAAAATCTACCAATGAGGTTGTGTATTAGCTAGCGTCTAGCTAACAGTGTGTCTGAACATCGTCACGTGTCATTTGAAGTTGCAGCAGAGACGAGTGAAGAGGACGAGGTTGAATGATTTGTGGATTTAGGTCTGATTGTTTTTTAGACATTTTAATAAAACAGACTCAAAACTGAGTCGAGCACAATTGAGCCTTTAAGGGACCGACCACTGTGGCAGTTGACCTATTTATTTAAGTGGCATTTGGTGCTTGGCAGATGGTTCATCTTGGTCCTTCAGACACTTTAAAGAGCAGAAAATGTCCCAAAGCAAAAGACTAAAAGTCAAACAGACACATTACACAGCAACCAACCATGAGGCGGAGTCACAGCCCGAAGCTTCATTCTACTTTATTTGAAATGTGGTACGGTTACAGTCAAATATACAGAACTCAAGATCTCTCACTCACACACACTCACACTTTTATGTAGGTTTAATTAATGAATATAAACTAAAGCTGTTTGTGAGACGCACGTGTCTTTAAAATGAATCTAGTAACTCACTCCCACTGAATGGATTCATCACATGGACCGTGATGTGGACGAACATGTGGACGAACAACTTTCAGTTTGTACCTTTTTGTGATTAAATCAAATGCAGCAGCTCCAGTGTTGGAGATAAAGTCTCTTCATAGAGAACTGGATGATGAAAACAAGAATTTAAAAACTCCTCTCGCAGAGGTCGCGTTGACCTGTTTCAGTGTTTATTGCATTCACTCACATTCTGTTTTTAAATCTCTCACCCTCCTCCACTCGTCATCACCTCAACAAGCCCCAAACACGTGAAACAAGAGGTCGGTTCTGTGTTTCTATGTTGTTATTGTAATAAAGTCGGAGGATTATAACGTGTCTTTGGTCCTTTCCTCACGTTTAATTACTGATGCCAAAAGGGCAAAAATCCCACCTTCACTTAATGAACCAGCTTGTTTACAAGATGCAAAACTAAAAAAGAAATGTCTTCTGGTTTCTAAAAGATTCGTTCCTTTAAGATGCAAATCATTTCCTCTAAAACCGTCACAGTGTCCAACAGGGAGCAAAGGAGACAAACTGAGGCCTCTGATACATAAACAACTAATAAAACTAATGGAAACAAACATTGGCAGACGATAGGTGGAGAGTTTATGGCTGAGCTTTTTCTTGGCCAGACGATCCGGAGAGCCTGGGAACATTTTGTACACTGTGATTGGCTTAAGGTTAAACTGAGCCAAGCTGAAACTTTTACATCAAATTCCAGCACGGAGACCATGATGTGGGATCTTTAATTCATGATCTACCACAAAATTGGCTGCAGATTACGTGTGTGTGAGGTGTTTTTTTGTTTTGCTTTGTTTTGGAGGAAGAGGAATATGTGTATATTTAGGTTTTGTGCCGGGATCGTACAAATGAGTCTCGGTACGGACACAAACATGCATCATACCCAATCTAATCTGCGATTCACTGCTCGTCCTGCAGACTGTAAAACACAACATAGCTAAATGACTGATTCCCCCCCCCCCCCCCCCCCCCCATACTTCCGGGATGGACTTGTGCCGACAGTTAACTGAGAGGGAAACGAGGGGATCTAGTGATGTGATAATAAATAGTATTACTGCACAATGCAATTTATGACTTCCTCAACAGCTCGAGCTGTAACTTTGATTTGCAAGATATGCACATTACCAGCATCTTATTACCAAAGGAGGGCAGGCGGAGGAAAACACACCGGAGCATCTCTATTATGTCGTGCTACCGCTCGCTGCTGCTGCAGCTCTCAGTTCTGCCAAATGAAATAAGAGAATGCATTTATCCTGGATCTCTTCCAGAACAGACTTCGACGCAGCCACGAACCTGCAGAGGGTCTCTGGCAAACCCTGCAACCCCCCCACACCCCACCCCCTCGGTAGCTTTGGCGTGTTCTGTCCTACAAAAGGACCGCACGGATTCCGCATGGGCAAACACGTCACTGCACATGCTCGTGGACGTGCTTGATGCCCCATTAGAACATTTTCATTCAAACGAACTCCGGTGCTTCACCACATCCTTTGACCCCAAGAATTTGTGCTCAAGAAAAACACGGGTACAGCTTTGTAGCTCTGTGACAAGCAATTAGGGGCGAGTCATTTCTGGACAGCGTCCATGGCTTGGGGGGGAAGATGGAGGGGAAGAAACTTGAGAGGAGCAGGCTTACAAGACCTGGCATCAGGGATTGCTTGCTTTGTGTACTCCAGATGTTGTCCTACTTTGCCATTTAGAGAGAACTGCCGTTTGTCACGCATGGCTGAAACATCATTGTGCATGAGGAACGTTCAACAAAAGTGCAAGCTGCTTCTGTAATCGTCGGTTGGCGTTTGCGATTGTGTCAACTATAAAAATAAAGTCATCCGTGTGCCTTTGTGAAACTATTTTTATTTAAGAGAAACTTCATACAGCCGCTCCTCCTGTTTGAATTTGCACCTGAAATAAAAAAAAACCCAGCCGAGCAGAAGTCGAGGTGTCAACACTTATTTAAAAGAAAAAAGAAATAAAACCTTCTTCAGTTTCCTGTCAGGTGCACAGCTCCTCTACAGGAGTTGATGCAGAGCGGTTTTAACCAACACTGCCAAATAAATGTCTGCCTTTCACTTACACTTGCACAAATCCCAACCTGAAGCATTTTAAAGTGCTAAAGTTCATTTTCTCCTTTCTTGTGCTGATAATGACATTGATTTGGCCTGTGGCTGCAGGTCGGCTGCTTTGGAGCGAAGCTGCTGCTGAGCTGCTAACAAGCTCCTTCAGCCGGACGACCACGCCGATAGACGAGAGAACAAATTTACCTCATGAAGCTCAGCCACATTTTTCCTGTTGTTTTGTATTTTGTGTTGCGATGAAGCCCAACCTGGAACTAAATGTTTTTCAGTTGAAAACTTGCAGTCCGCAGAGCAGAAAGCCTCGTCTAATATAAAAATCCATTGTTCAGATTAGGAAAACTTGCACATTTATCACAACTTGAACTGCAGTTCATATTTTTCCTTCGCTGCAGGGTTGCACATAAATGAACTGTTAATATAAAAACTTTACACGTCACGTCCGGATCAATGAGACTCATGTGATGAGATAAAAGTTTCTGGGAGCTGCATGCAGGGAAAACTGTTCACAGAACAGTCACACAGTGGTTAAAGGTAACGAGGGAGTGCAGAATATGGGTCTGCTTCTGTTTTATATACTTCTACTTCTCCATATTTCATGGGCAAATACTTTTCCTTTTACCTCCTTTTACCTCACTACATTTTGCAACAACTTACAAGGTATTTTACATATTCATGATGTGTTATCTGCTCCACCTTGACTGACTGCAAAATGAATCAGGAGCTACAATGTTAATCAGCGTGTTTACCTCCAACAAGGCCTGACAGTCTCACATTCAATCCGGCTGCACCGCACACTCACGGATCAGTCACCCAGATATGTCAGATTCTTTAAATCAAGTTCCATGAATTATTCCCCAAATGGTAAATCTGTGAAAATGAAAACGTCGCAAACAACATTCCTCAATCTGCACATTTGTCTGAATCCACGACAAAGTGTAATTAATTTTTATCTCAGTTTATGTCTCATCTCTCCGCTGAGTGTGGTCGACATCCGTTCAGTTGTTTTTTTTAAACGATCCTGCTGACGAACAAACAAACCAACAAACTCAGCGGTGAAAACAGGTAACAGACATAATGGATGCAAAAAGATCCTGAATATAAGATCCAGGAAATATACTGAGCGATTGGAAAACAAGGTCTGACCTCGCAAACGGAAACTACAGGTTTTATTTATAGCAGGTGAATAAAAGGTGGATTGTGATGGGTAATTGTCACACGGCTAAAAAACCGTTAATTCCATCTTGCAGCGTCACCTGGAGCCAAAACAGATCTCCAGCTCTCTGCCGCTGTGTCTTCACTGAGGCCTGATCCATCTCAGATCGTTAGGATGTGCTCAACATGGGTTACAGCTGAACCGCAGCAGAGGAAAGAGAAGAAGCTATCAGTGAGTTACAGGCTTGTCATCTCCAGACCTCAATATATTTTATGTGGAGCGGCTCGTGTGACTTCTCCTCCTGAGTTCATTGTCAGAAAAACCTTCACCAAGTTCTAATTTATCTGGCAAAGATCATCTCGGCCTTTATCCTCCTGACAGTCATCCTGATGAAATCCTCATAAAATCCTCACCCGCTCCTCACCCTCGTCTTCCCCTCCTCCATCTCCGGTCTTTAATCTAGACTTTCTGTAACGTCTCAATGGTCCTCACTTATCACCGTCTTAATTCTGTGGGTGGAAGGTGCATGGACACGGTGACCTTGAGAGTCCAGCTGCAGCTCTTTGTGTTTCAGGTCCCAGTGCAGGGGAGTCAATTTAAAGCTTTTTTCCTCTCCCAACATCTGTGCCATGGAATGACTGTAATGTTTGTGTGCTCTGATTAGTCCAACATGAAAAATCCTCCTGCAATTCTGCAAAACCTCAGAGGGACTGAAATGATCCTACTACGGATAACAGCGTCAAACATGGCAAGACAATGACGAAGCAAGGTAGAGTCGCGGCTTCACCATCAGCTCAGTGTGGCAAAATAAAGTGAAGATGGAAATACATCGTCACTCAGAAATACAAGGCAACACAAACAAACATGGAGGAGAGTGAAGGAGACACGGATCAGGTTCTACCTAAAAGAGGAGCCACATCCGTCGTAGAGACACAGACCTGGGTACTGTTCCGATCCGCACACCAAACTCTTCTAACACCTACACAGGCATCGAGTCGAACATTACGACTGCTCAGAAAAAACCGAAATAAGTTTGAACTCAACTCTTGACATCGGTTTTGAACCTCTGTCCCTCATTACAGATGACACTTGTGCTGCTGCCACAACAGCTCAGTTTTTCCTGCTAAAAACAAAACCAGGGATAAGACTTCGCTCTCCGGCCAAGTGGGACATCACATCTTCGTCTAAGCCATGATCAAATAAGTTTTGTGATCTTGCCTCGACATGTTGGAGGAGCCCTATGGTTTAGTCACGGGGGCCAGTTGCTGCGTTCCCATGAGGAGGACGAGGACGTCTGTCCAGCGCCTCCCTCCCTCCCTCCCTCCCTCCCTCCCTCCTGCAATCCCATGCCCAGCCCTCGCCTTTTTATAGCCGCAGTTCTCTCGACTTTTTTGTTCTCTCATCCATCCAGCCTATTTCTTCACATTTACATCAGTCTCCTCTCTGACGCTCGCTGCTCACTCATCCTCCGTCTTAGACTGCTGCCCCGGGGCCCCGAGGGTGGGCCATTAATACAGGACTGGGGATTAAGGCACAGGCTTTCCCAGCCGAAGAGCCCGGACAACCTGGACCACTCAGAGCACGGCCGATGCTCGGCGTGCTGCCTGCATTAGAATGACCTGGAAGTGTGCATGACAGAAACATACGCATAACTAAATTACAAGACCCATAAAGCACTTGGGTCCTTCTCCAGATATATTATTCCCTTGTAAAATAATGACGTTTTCTGTGCATTCATTTTTCATTAAAGCGAAACTGTATATCCAAAAGTTTGCGTACAATTAAATTAATGTGGTAGGTCACCCTGGCATAAATAGCTTTTGGTGCATAATCTATTCCAGCTTTTTAAAGAGTATCTATATACTCCACATTTCTTACAGAGATACTGGTATCAGCTTACATTCATCAAATTCTTAAAACTAATGCACACGTGCACAGTTGCTCACATCGCGTCCTTGGATGTCTCACCTTTAGGGTAACTCAGAAAAGTGCAGAGTAGGAAAGAGGAAGGTAGTCAGAGTCACGGTGCAGCCGCAGGCAGACGCGCTCCCTGTCCTAATTTCTGTTAGTTGGTTTTATTTAGTATTTCCGCTTTTAAAAATGGCTCATTTTTGTTTTCTTCCACTTCACAAACATCTGCCCATCCATCACACACTCTCTCGCTTTGGACGGAAATTGTGTCATTCCGAGTTCAAGAGTGCAGCCGAGGAGGGGAACCCTGAACAATGCATTTCTTAGGCGCTGGAAAGAGCAAAGTGTGCAAATGCTCCCAGCGCCTGTGGCAATTCTCAAGATGCTATCAAACCTGAGTGCAATTTCCATCTGGCTGGAAGACATAACAGGCATGAGTATACAGTAAATGACTCCATCTACCGAGCCAATTGGCCTAAAGGCAGGAAAATCCATACATTCATTACACATACATGTGTAGCCATTACAATGACAAACCAACGGAAAGAGGAACAAAGAAAAGACAAATGAGGGAGTTGGGTTTTAATTCATATCACAGTCGACCTCGTAAATCTCCACGATGTGCTCATAGACTGTCAAACAGATCACAACACACATATCGTATCTAAAGCAAAGGTATCTGTGCGTCCTGGGTAATGTGGGTCCATTGTCTCTGTGTGTCTTCATACTCCCTTCCTTGAGAACACAACCGTTAGCTTGGGATTGGTAAATAAAACCACTCAGCTGTGAGACGTCCTTCTAATTTGAGGTCATAGCAACAAGGGGCAGAAATGATGACATGAGAAACGCTGTGTTCCTGGAGCCTCTTCCGGTTCCACGAAGAAATCCTGACAAAACCTTCGGCCGCTCGGTTATTTTAATGCAGATGTACCTAAAGAGGCCGGTGAGGTGAAAAAATAAAAAAAGGTCTTAATGGATTATTTAACAGGACACATCCACTCTGCATGGCTGCTCACCGGCTGCTCCACAGCCTGTTTTTCTCCGGTGTAACTGCCAAGTGTCTCGCTGTGACATCTGGCACACCTGATCTATCTGATTGGATTAGTGCAATCACCTGGCAACGTGCTTAAAGCTAACCAGGGTGACGGTGGTACGAGAGCTGGTGATGTCGTTAGTCAGGTATGAAAATTACCGGAAGAGCGGAACGGTTCCTGTGGTGGTGTCACGCACCAAATTCACCGAGCGCCTCCGTTAATGAGCAAGACACACGACATGAGCGGTGACGAGCATCGTGGTGACGAGTGCAAATGACGAAGACGACGTAAATCTGGCTATGAAATAAAAAATATTTCTCTCAACATTTGACCGACTCGCTACCGTCACACAACTCAGATCATTTACGCAGGACAGGAAATATAGAAAAGTACATTCTGATATATTTCGCTTTCACTACGTGGACATGTGACAAGACAGAAACCTAAAATGTCTGAACCCATGTTTGAGACGTCATTCTGGTAATGGGTTTATAATTAGTTAGAAAACTCTTTTCAGTTCAGGGTGCGATAGAACCTGACAGCTTTAATTCAAAAAACAGGCTTGTAAACTAAATATTACAGACCAGATAATTGAATGTATAGTTAAACTGCGTAGTGTTCTACAGGTAAAGTGATGCGAGCTGTATAAAACAATATAAAAAGGAATCAAGCTTCTGTCATCTTTTGAAAAATGTCGTCCGAAAGAGCTGAGAGCTCGGCAGGTTTCAAACGCTGCTCTCTTTGCTCTGTCGCTGCTGACGATGATCTGAGCTCCTCGACTCTGGCGGTGTCGACGTGAGCAGCGACGCTTCACACTTCACCGGAGAGACTCTGGTTCTGCGTCCCGTCCTTTAGGCTTGACGACTTCTGAGCTCCCTGCCAGCTTCCGCCCCGAAACTGACGTGAGGCCAACGCCTTGATGTAGAAAGCGACTCGCGACTCTTTTGCTCTGACAGAACTCACTTCCTGGATTCTTCTTCAAAGTTTTTTTTTTTCTTTTTACTTTTCCACACGACCTTTTTTTTAATTTCTGAATGTGCAGAGATTGAGAGAACTACTGGATGCAGGGGTTACAGCACCCCTATTGGCAAGGGGGTTGTAACTGCAAGTCAAAAAGTTTACTGAACAAATCGAAATAATTCATCTTCATCTTATTTCGGAAAGTAATATATATTTTACGAGTGTATAAAATTGAATTGGTGCAGCTTGATTGATTTTAAAGGGACTGTTGAGCAGAGGAAGATGAGCTGAGTGACATGTAGCTTCATGTATTTTGTAATATTTGATGTTATTTCAGAATATTCAGTGTATTTCCTATGACAAAGATAACTTCAGGGACAAAATGAAAGGACTGTGGATTTTAAATATGTCCGAATAAACATCAACATGTGTTATCTCGACTCTCTCTCTGTAAACTCAACTCTGTGTCCCTGTTGTGTTCACCAGGAGGCCCAGGCTTCTGTTTTTGCTGTTGTGCCATTTTTACAGAATTAACGTCAATTAACAAGAGCTGCACGCACGTTATTAAATCAGCTGAGAGCAACATTCTCTCGCTTCCACGTCATTGAGTTAAATCCACGGCACTGACGACAGCTCTCAGTCTCCACTCTGGTTGCTGAGCTTGTGCTGGTTTCACACCGGCAGGCTGGCACTCATCCCTGAATCCTGGGGGTGCCACTTCAGAGCTTTTAAAAGGTAATAAGCTTAAAATATTAATGTGATATTAAAAGTTCGACAGGAAGAGTTTGACAACTGTTTACTCGTCGTGTGTCAGTCCCTAAACTTGCTTTAAATAAAATGAAAATACATGATTTGCTGTCGGTTTGTTTGAGTTTTTAAGGTAAATGGAAACTACAGACTCAGGTTTTTTTAATCCCCCAAGATGGTCATGTTTTTATATTACACAAAAACTAACAGATTGATTATCACATGACTTAGTGGAAGGATGCATCGGTGCGTATCCGTATCAGCCGGCAGATCCAGGAGTTTTATTTCTCCGTCTTTAACATTGTGAGATATAGTTCTTCAGGATTTTCCTTGAGGAATTAACGAGTCTGGATGAAGAAAAGAATCTGATATTTATGAGTGAATGTGCAGATCCAGATATAAATCCAGATGAGGTGACTTTAAATCTGGTTTCACCATGACACAGTTGGGCCTTCTCTGATTTAAAATACTGCATTTAAACTAGAAATAGCAGGAACAAAACAGCGAGAGCACACAAAGACTTCCTGCTGCAAACTAATTAATGCAACTGAATCATAAATGTATAATAGTCGTACAAACCTCCATGATATCTGCTCGGTACCAGCAGCGTGGAATGAGGTGGAATGACCCACTTTAACCAGCACCTAGCATGGAGGGCCTGGAAGAAGTGCGGTCAGAGACTGACAGTGTCTTAATATAGCAGAGGAGCGCTCCGTCAGGTGAGCCCCATCGCACAGAGGCCAGGTGAAGCTGCAGCTACACCTCGTCTGTTTCCTCAAGACTCGGACGTTTCACTGATAATTAGACTCTGCACATATGTGAGCGCAGCCTGTGAGCCCGGGGAAGGAGCGTGCGCGAGGAATCAGACAGGAAACGTCATAATATTCTCGACTCCACTCTTTTTACGTGACAGATTCACACATGCAGTTAGTAAACAGGAGGATTTTTCAGCCGCAGCCTCAAACACAGCGGCTCGGCAGCCGTTGCTTTAATCATGTGCCAGTGGCTCGGTATGCAGGCGGTGCTCCTGGTTTGTTTTCCTCCGCTCACACAGTCGTTCTTTAATGTTGCTAAGGTGCATAGCTTATGTGCATTCGCTTGTGATTCAATGAAATGTCAGAGGGTGATTTAGGACGGCCGCTCGGAGCTAATATTACTCTCCGCAGAGACCCAGACACGAGGCGTTCGGCTAAATGATGCGGCGATATGCACTCGTACAGTCGAACACACCGGCTACAGTACACAGGCGCACGCAGTGGGAGGATCCTGCTGATGGCACTTTAACAGGCCCCGTGATTTGTGATGCATCATACGCATGAGCACACCTCGCTGGCTGGAGAGAAAACAAAGGGACTCCCGCAGACAACAAACAGCAGAAATCTGCGTGTTTATGCCAGAACAGCAACAAAGAAAAACACTGATCTGTGGCTCCCGCGAGGCGTCTGATGCACATTCAGACCTGCGTGAGGAGGAAAGAGGCACGGAGCTAAATAAGTCAGGTTTTCTTCGTCCTTTCCACAAATTGAAATGAGCGGGACTCAACCCGAGGGGTCGACCGATCACTTAGAGAGGTGCGTGGCCTTCAAAACCCATCAGGTCAAAATCTAAGTAAAGGCTAAGTGTTATTAACAATGGCTCATTTCCTGTTTTAATATCAAAAAGCTAAATACAACAGCCAGCTGAAGTTGTTCATCACATTTGTGTGATAACACGCGTCTCAACTGATTGATGCCCGTCACACCTGATGCTTTGTCTTTGCTCCTCTGCCAACGAGGAGGTTATGTTTGCATCTGCATTTGTGTGTTTGATACCAGGATTACGGTAAAACTACTGAACGGATTTGCACAAACCTTGTTGGAAGGATGGGACATGGATCTGGATGAAGAAGCGACTGATTACATTTTGTAGTGTTTTTACAGTTTGAATGTTTTGTGATAACGTTTGCACACGTGTCTGACGGATCTCCGCACCGATTAGAAAACAAACGTGCATTGATTTGTTGTGTCGACCACGAACTGAAAGAATCAGGGACTTGTTGACCTCAGGCTTCTTTGAAAATGGCGTTAACTGTCCTGGTTGTGTGTCAGACTAATCACTCTCATATATAAAATATATGACCACACCCTCCATTGTTCCCCACTCGGTCTCTGGGCGCAGCAGCGGCAGCGTTCGGTGCTTTAAATAATGAAAGAGGGTGGAAATTTGTTCTTAAATTTTAATTGTGGTCTGGTCTGTGTGTGTGCATTAGGGAGCAGTGATGGAGCAGTGGTGGAGCAGTGGGTGGGGACGGATGTAAGTGCTTCCCAACTGCCTTAGGCTTCATTACGGGGAGGGAGGGTGGAGGGGTGAGGTATGGCGAAGTAAAGAGGCGGAGTGCAAACAAAGAAAGTCTGGAAAGGCTTCCACTTACTGCCACGTCCCAGGAGCCCACCGAAACCATCAGTCTGCTGCAGTATTGATCTGAGGACGCAGGCGCCGCCCACCAACACAAAACTTCTGCAATCACAAGCAATTATGCCGCATTTATGACCACATGACCGGAGCCCGGTCCCCGAGGCGGGCCGTCATAATTTATAAGTGATGAGACGGATGAATAGACGTGTCTGTGTGGTCCTGGACGATTTCACCAATGAGCCAGTCATGAGATGCAGTGAAAGTTTTATAGGTTACAATGCTCAATTAAAAAATATTACTATCCACTGTTTACAGTCAAATGTGTGATCATAAAGTGCCGTGTTGGCCCGAGATAACTCTCAGTTCCTAAAGAGCTGCTGCTCAGCTTTTACTGCCTCCGCCAAGGAGGAGATCTCTCATCCCTGTTTGTTTGTTTATGGGTTTGTTTGTTTGTTTGTTTGTCTGCAGGATTAAGCAAAAACAGATTTTCCTGAAACTCGGTGGAAGGATGAGAATCGGCACGAGAAAGAAATCTGATCCGGTCGAAAGGAGCGAATCGAAGATTTTCTGAACCGTTGACTTTGAGAGATTCTCAGAGTTTGTTGACACTTTCACAGTTTGGAGGCAAAAATGTATTGATGTTTATTTTAAAAAAATCTAAATTGCAGAAGGGATTTTTTTTTTTTTTAGATTTTCACAGATTTGCCAGAAAATAATTCAATAACCTCGATGAACAAAAACATATTCAGGGACTGATGTTGAGGATCGATTGATTTGTGCTCTACTGTCTAGTTTGTTTGTTTGTCAGCAGGATTACGCAAAAGTTACTCGTACGATTTCCATGCAAGTTGGTGGACGAATCGCGACGCAGCGAGCATCATCACTTTTTACAAATCTCAAATAATTTAAGGATCTCGATGGAATCAACCTTATTTAAGGAACTAAAATAAATAAGTGTTTGCAATTTGGTGCGGCTTGAATTCAAATTGCCCGTTGCAAAGGGATTGCCCTCTGCCGTTCCAGTTTTATAGACTTATCCCACAGAACTTGATTGCTTCTGTCGATCAGCACATCTGATGTTTGAAAGCAGCCGGATGACGGATTCCGATGAGGCCCCGATGCTTCATTAACATGTGAAATCATGATCGTGCGTCACTGTTTATTCAGAGGAATTCCCTGTTATGTTGTTAAAGCACTTCACCCCCACATGGACCCCCTTCAACACATTCATCTCAGCGTGAGGCTGTGTAGCGAGCGCCACATTTAATTCTACTGTACACAGCGTATCAAGAAATGACCTACATGTTCATTAAATTGTGTCCTTAGAGACGCTCTCATCTGCAATGCAAACAAAAACCCATTGTTGTTGGCTAAGCCGCTTATGGGGGCACAATTAGTTGAACACATCCAGCATGGTTTTATGGGTTCTACCTTCATATGGGCCCACAGAAAGATTTTACTTCATTATATCGCACACAGTCGTAAAAGTTGACCATCGTTACAAATGTGATTACACAGCTGCAACATGGAGATTAAGGATGAAGGATTAATAAATATGAAACAACATGCTTTAGATTGGTCTAAATTAAAAAAACAGAGAAGAGTGTCCCATCCCCGTGAACTCATATTGTATCTTCACCACATTGGCCGAGGGTGTTGGTTTTAGAGACAAGTGTGTAAATACAGCGCCAGCATTTATTTGCTCTGTGGTTTTTCTTTCCCCCCAAAGCAAATGTTGTCAATGCATTGTCGATATATTATCAGTCAAATGCTAAAGTGTTGAAATAATATCTGTATTCATCTGCATCTGTTTTTCCAGTGACAGTGGAAAAGCACTGACAACATTTGCATTTAAAGCTTGGAGGCTGCTGGAACTGTGACTAAAACAAAGTGTGGTCAAAGGTTGAGAATCTTGTTTTCAGTTTGAATGTTCTCAGCTTTAAGACGTCAATTCACACACAGTCTCCATAAACACAGATCTTTAGCCGCACTTTGAATTATTTTCTTCTGACTGAAACTGTCGACACGAAAAGAAAAAGAAATTAAAAAAACAGTCATCATACTTGGTAGTTTTACGTGCCGGAGGTTTCAACACATACAGAGGCCACATCAAGACTGTGAGACGGGATTTTCCTTCACATGCATTTCCATCGGCTCTTTCTCCTGAGACCACATCGAGTGAGAAGGAGGACTCCCCCCCCCCCCCCCCCGAACACAAAGAAAAAAATAATTAAAGTGTCGGGACTATGGCTGAGAGGAAAAACTGCTTTGTTGTCAAAGACATGAGACTCATCATTTCCCAAGTTCCTAAGAGCTGCAGGGGAAATGATCAGTGACCAACAGCTCAAACTGGAGTTCGTTAAATTAACACTGTGCGAGAACAAATGAGTGTTTAGAATGTAAAATGTTTTTAAAGTGGACAGATGCTAAATTGCTTAATCGCTGTTAGAAATCACTGAGATCAAGTTCCAACCGGAGCAGGAACAATGCATGCATGTTTAATTGCAGCGTATCCATCACTTTATACATGATTGATACAGGTATTCAGGGCAGATTATGAGGAGGACTCCATTCCTAAATGCTGGGAGCAATCAATAGCAGAGAAGAGGAGAAGCAGTAATGAGCGTGCTGCCTGATGAGGTTAACCCCACCGCCCCGTCTCAGGCCATAAAATAAAAATAAGGGGCCTGGGCACATATCTCCCAGAGCCATTAGCCTCCATCATTTAGTGCACGTCTTGATTACTCCTCATGAAACAATTGGGGCACAATTATACAAGAATTCAGTCTTTACATGAGACCATTATTAAATATATTCTCTTTAAAGCAACACTATGTCAATGAGCAGCAACGCCCTCTGCAGCCACACGGGGAGTCCGAGCAGGTTCACGTAGAGAAAAAAAAACAAAAACTAAGCTTTGCTCTGTGGATATTACCCATGATCCCCTGCTTCCTGAACCAGAAGAGCTGCGGCCGCAGTAACATGGAGAAGACCAGAGGGTTCAGGGTCATGAGATGCTTTAAAGCTTCAGCGTGTTGGATTTAGTGACATCTAGTGGTGAAGTGTCATGTTGCAGCTCTCACATCACCCTCCTCTGACAAACAGAACCTGTACAAACCTTCAGTTCTTTAGTTTGTCCAGTCTGAGCTACTGTAAAAAAAACATGGCGGCCTCCGTAGAGAGGAGCCGCTCCTGATGTGAATGTAAAGTATTTGAATATCAAGTGGCTCATTTCTATAATTTAGATGAAACACAAGTAAAAACATGACCAGGATTTATTTATATTCCATTTCTGGCGACAGATCCTTTCACCTAAACCTCACACACTGAACCTTGTTGTTAACTGAATGTGGAATGCGACACTATGGACTGTTTACAGTACGTCTGTGAAACCTACAGGTTTACAAACCACCTTGTAAAGACGCATCCAGGATAATAAACGAGGCCTGTATCGATCCGCCTCGTCGTCGTGGCGATGCCGGCCCTCTGACGTCAGGATGAATTCACCAGTTTATCAGGGGCAGTGGTGAACAGACTTTATGAATAGAGGAAGACAAACATGTGCCGTCGAGGCTCATTAGAGCGTGTGGACGATAACAGACGGTGGAGGAGGCGAGTGGATCAGGGTGATGGTGGAATGGATGGATGCATGTTTTGTTTTCCTTGTTTGTTGCGTGAGATACGAGTTAAAAAAGGAGAAATAGGATGAAGAAGCTTAACAATCGAACAACAGAAACAGTGTCTGCCCCCTGCAGGAGGTCAAGGTGCTGACTGACCATGTGATAGAATGAAGTCGGTATTAATCACAGTTCATTTGTTTTCAGAATATAACATGTCAGGTTTACCGCCTCTGCATGCTGATCAGCTGCTGCGGTTCAAGCTGCAGCCTGCGGTGCTCTGCTCAGCTCTGTGATATAAAACTTATTTTCATGCACGTTTGCGAAGAGTTAAGTTTTTCCCACCGCATTAAATTCAATTCAATTAAAACAGTAAGCGGCATTCGACGCTGCCTTTAGGGCAGAGCACATGAAAACAAATGTTGGGGTTGTGGACTGAGAAGAATGTAGAAGGAGCCTGATTTGTGCAGAAATTAAAAAAATTTTAAAAATCATTATTGATTATCAATACTGGCTTCAGCGCTTGCAGGCCGGTGTCCAGTTTTCTCACTGCAGCTAATAAAACGTTCACTGGACCTCAACCAGCTCGGTGCAGAATCGACCATCAACAAAAACCAGGTCGAGGAGGACGACAGGAAAAACGCATGTACTTACTGTACGTAAAATACTTATGTGTAAAAGTATCTGAAGAGCTTCACGTTAGACACGATCCATTTTAAATGATAGAACACAAATTACAGATTTTTGTTTGTCCACACTGAAAGCGTCAGTTTAATTAAACAGGATCTGTGGGCGAGATAATGAAAATATTGACATGACTACAGCGGAATCACCCTCTAACATCATAGTATTGTGTTAAAGTATTTAAAGAGAATTTCATTTCATTAAGTTTTGCATTTGGGAAACTTTCAACACATATAACACGAAAATATCTCTTAAAGTCACCTCCTTATAGAGCAATCATCTTATTTAACACCTTGAAACAAGATGATGTCGTGTCACAGTTCACACCATGAATCCGTGGTGGAATAAAAACTGTTATGACGGAGACTCATTTATTTAAACAGATCTCACACAAAGATTCTGGGAACAACACAATTAACACTTAACTTACAGTGTATTTTTAAATGACACGATCACGTCACCGCACAGACTCTGAACACGATGAGATCTGAAATGTTTCCGCCGACTCTACGATGATGAATCTTTACATGCTTTTTTTAGAAAACTACAGAAGTATATGAATCCGCCTGTTACCAAACTGACTAGTAAATAATATTCTAATCTTGACAACAAGTTATGAATGGAAGTAAAAGTCACATGTTGTTGTGCGGTGACGTTTAGACGGCTTGATGCTGAACGGTGGACCCCCGCCCCCATTAATGCAAAGCCAGACATGTAAAGTTTGTCTTGACCCCGATTTCCAAGTTGGCCGAGTGCAGCTGCAACGCCCCCCCCCCCTCGCTCACAGTGACGGCAGCGTGTGTACGTTACTGTGGAAGACGTATCGGTTTACTCAAGTCTCAACTTCATCAGAGAAAGCAATCCTGTTAGTGGTCCCCGAAGCTCCGAGCACTCGCAGGGCACGGATCTCACAGCTCTTTGATTACTCTGAAAAACATCTCTGCAAAATCAATAGCATGAATGCCTGGCTGGTGGCTGGACCCCCCCCGCATCCATTACCATAACATCAGTCTCCAGGTAAAATGTGACGCCTGCTGCGGGCACTGATAAAGTCTAACAGCGGGTTTCGGTTCCCTCGTCTTTTCATCAAGCTGTGTTGCACTGTATTTGCTGCACTATCCCTCAAGCCTAACAACCTGCCAGACGCACAAACAAGCCCAAACAACTGCATGTTAATTGTGTTTACCTCGTGCACAGTAATGGGTGGATTTCTGAACTGTCTGCCGTGTGAGAAATTCTCCGAAGGCAGAGATCTCTCACTGTGAGGCTTTGAGGGACGACGCTCAAAGGAATCGTGGAGGAAAAATTCAAAAATCAGGACCCGAAACTTCTCTGGCTGACACTCGCTGTCGGAAAGATGGATGAGAATAAACTCCAGTAATGGACTCACATCCTGCCTCGGGGGGGGGGGGGGGGACGGGTAAACTTTAGCTGCCTCACGCTGCAGTAACAGGAGACGGGCGGCTGGTCTCAGAGCCAATAAGTAAAACTTACACAAGCCAGCCGTCATTAAAATATCAGATTCAAAGGCTGCGGCTCTCGGTGAGGTTTGACGAGCCGTTGACTTGAGGCGCATGTCGAGAATTTCAGATTGTGTTTCCATCTGATTCAGTCATGTGTTGTGTATTTTGACGAGGTAAAGACGGGTTCAGCTTCTTCTTTTTTTTTTAATGTGATAAAAGCGTCTTCAGAAACATTCTGATCGTGATCTTGTTTGTGTAAAAGTCCCCGAGGACGTTGATGCTTTCATGAATCCGTTTATCCCCTGGTGGGATTCGTATAAGTCGGAAATGCCCATTTGCTGCACATGGTGGATTTAATCTCCATTGTTAGGATTTAAAAGCGAAAAGAGAAAACTTCATCTAATGTTCAGTGTAATCTAAATATCTCACACATTCACTGACACCTTAAAATAAAGAGACAAACAGGGGGACTATGATTTATATTTAATATATTGTCAATGTCAGGATTGTTAATTAATATATTCTATTGGTTAGTTTACTGCTGCGTGAAACACACAAGGAGACAGTTCATTTGAAAATAACGTTTCTAAGATTCTCACAGATTTTGTTCATAAACGACTCAAACTTTAAAGTGACGTCTCATGCAACTGGATTATACTCGATATATAGAAATAGCAGTTCACTGTTCACAAGTCCTGAACTTAAATGTTTGACAGAAATAAAAGACCTTTGTCACAATGATCATCGGTTTAAACACAGGAAACAAACACCGTGTGAAAGTCCAACTCCTCCGAACTCATCTCCTAACTTTACCTATTGCTGCTGTCACCTGAGAATAAAATGGAACAATGGAAACAGGAGGATTCTTGTATCTGACTCTCACTGTACATTGTGCACCACAGCTTCCCTGATGGGTTTAAATACCAGAAACTAAAAACTGCTTCTCCTTCATCGATGTCTGTGACCAGTGCTGTCCACCTCTGAAGCCTCCTGACTCACACTTTTGGCCCATTCAAGTACGACAACCGTCCTCTGGTGGCCGAGCACACATCCCTCACACGTATCTCTCCACCGCAGACTCATCCCTGGTTTAGGTTTGGCCAAAGACCTTTGTTGCATCTCATCTCCCTCTGTCTCCCTCTGCATGTTTCCTGTCGAGCTGTCGAGTGAACGCTCTCGATCACCGCGTGAGTGAATACTGTAATGAGTGACGACCGAGTGAAGGCAGCTCCACAGTCTGCATTACCAGCGGCAACCCTGCACTTCAATCTGTTCCGACGGCAGAGGAGACAATGGGACTTTATGCACGTACAGGAGAGACGGCCTGGTCGTGCTCGCCACTACACCAACTCCTAAATTTCCCTTTGGATCAATAAAGTCTCGATCTGTATTCATCAGGAGGCAAATTCAGCTCAGTCTGTCGGACAGCACCTCCTTCAGCGATGTTCATTGTGGGCGGCTCAGGACGTAGAACAGGTTGTCAACTGTCTCCCTCGGTGTCCAAAGTGTCTTCTGGGCATGACTATCACTCATCCACCACGTTTCAACTGAATCGGTTCAGTGGTTTTTGTGTAATCCTGCTAAACGTTAGACAAACAGAAATATATCCAACACGTGCGAGGTACAGATTCCACAACGACAACATGACGACACACAAGATCTTTTCCTGACCCGTTGTTTAAAGTTGGTCAGATCCAGACAGTTGAAATACTTGGTTCAGGTTGGTTGAGGATCGTGTGTGTTTGTGCCCCGTGCACTTTAAACAGCGAGGACGAGACGGAGGAAAACAGACGTCAAACGTGCCGACACAAAGACAGTGTTCCTCTTGACCGAAAGGTGAGAGGTGTAATCATCTCCCCGCGCCGCACCGGCTTCAGCAGAAAGTGCTTCACACAAATACAGAACACAGACCCGGCAGCACTAAGCTGGAAATGTCAAAACTCTAAACATGGCTGCCTGGAGCTCAAAATGGCCGACGTTATCAAAGAGTTGATAAGAAGACGGAGCGACGGTCATTATAAACGTCCTCCATCCCGTCAGTGACATCAGTCTATCATCCTGCCACTCGTGTGCACGTGTGAGATCATGCAAGTCATGCTCCCGTTTCAATGTACGTGTTGATTGATGCCGCCGCCGTCTGCGACTGCAACTTCACTTTATTCACATTCAAAGCAGATATTTTCTTATCTCAACTTTCTGCTGACGGAGAGATAATTCATCGCAGAGGATATATTCAGTTGCGTAGCAACCTGCAATTATGCATGCTGTCTGGAGAGAGGATACTCACTCACTGTGTCCTTCTTCATCTCCTCCTTTAAAACTACACGAGAGAACTGAGAGAAGTTCCTTTTTTTTGTTTTTGGTTTAAGGAGTGGACATGATAAACACATCAATTAGCCATGTCGAGGACAGACTCACAGGAGCCTGTCATATAATTTGACCGATACATTCATCTGATTCAGAGCGTATGTATATATATATATATATATATATATATATATATATATATATAAAGTTTTTACAAGAGGGGAGTGGGGGGGGGGAGAAAATGGCTGCAGCAGCACCCACAAGGGAAGTCAATTAAGAATTCTGCAGGAAGGAGAGGAGCATCCTGCGACTGGCATGAAAATGACAAAATGAGCTACAGAGCAAAACTTCAGGGTCAGAAAGTCTTGAAAGTTTTTTTTGGGGGGGGGGGGGGGGTAACTTAAAACACCTGCTTCTAACAAGTCCTGAGGAAAGAGTGCCACATGGGAAACCTTTGAACCCGCTCAGACGCCTCTTTCTATCCCGGGGACCTTCACCTCGGCTCTGCCGGCTGGATGCGGGGGAAAAAAAGGGCAACAACGAAAACAGTGGCTCTGAACATTAGCTGCATGGACACTTCTCGCTGAGGTCTGGGAGGAGTGGGTCCAGTGCAAAGCTTGAGCATCATTGACCGCCACGGTTCACAGTCACCTGAAGTGGGCTGAATATGAGCCGGTGCCTTCAGGCGGCTACTCAGGAAACCACAGGCTAAATCAAATACTTCTCATTTCTGCTGCACGCCATGTTCCAGCTGGACGCTCTGCAAACTCCCTCTGATGAGCATGTCGTGCAATCCCTTCAACATTTGTATAATATAGATTTTTGTTGCATCTACGAGTTGTTCATCATGTTTCTGTGTGTATATATTGTGTAATGCAATCTTAAACTTCTTGTATTTTTTAAAGGACAACTCAGACGATTGATTTTTGTAAAATGTACAAGTTCAGTGATTGTGGATCATCAGCGAGAGCGACGACTACAAGAAGAGAAACAAACGGAGGGTTGGACAATATATATATATATAATTTTATTTTTAATTGGCTGAAGATAAACATTTGACATCTGTCCTCACCTTCAGTTTAGATTTTCTTTTCTTATACTAATTTTAATTATCTTTTTGTTTCTTCAGCCTAAAGATAAACTGAAAACAAATGTTCAAAGTCAAATCTATTTATTTTATTTTCTATTTTTATTTCGCTCAAAGTCCTTTGACGGTTCCCTGCAGACATTTATACTGCGCATATTCTAATAATATAATATAATATTGTAAAAGGTGACATCGCTCATATAGATGCAGATGATGATGCGTTGGTTCATTCCACAGTGTTCCGCTCACGCTGTGAACTGAAGGACAGAACATATCAATGATCAATAATTCATCTTTGCGGCTGCTGTTTGTTTTTCTATCACGTTGCAGATGTTGACGCGTCACAAAGTGCTGCATGTTGAGAGCGTGTAGAAGTTGAGGTGTGTAACATTTCATTACCGGTGTGCACAGAGTGAACACAGGATCAGTAAATATCTGGATCCACCGGCGTTAAATGTGATGTCGTAAGGAAACTAATGGGACACGGCGCCATTCTGGTTTCTTGCTTTGTTTGCTTTCATTGTGGATTAACCTTTTGTGAAAACGTGTCACAGTGCACGGAGGAACTGCGACAGATCTTTGAACGGAAATGTCACGAATTAAAATAAGGGAACACTTGTTTGAAAAAGCGGATTTGTGATTAATTAAATCATTAAAGCTCTGACTTCACACTCACACGTACTTGATGGTTTCCTATTTTTGCAGTTGCATCATTTTACTTCAGTCTGAGTCTGCAGATTGGTGCCTTGGTGTCTGATTGGTGCAGAAACGAATCTACAAAGAGTGCAGGTTAAAATCAAACATTAATAATAAGTAATTAATGTTTTACTCCTAATGAACTACCATTAAAATTTTACTGCTTGAAGTCATAAAACATATCGACGTTTGCTCAGCATTTTGCTTTAATTTGTTCTCACTGTGCATCCGTCAAGCGGAGTCGTAATTCTCATTAACATTTGCATTTCGCCATATTCCGTTTACAGTCACCGCCTCGCGGTGAATCGCTTCAGCGCACAGTCGGACACTCCCTCCCTGCAGCTCCCCGCATTAACCCTTCGTTTAAAGCAGCAGGGACTTATCCTGGATTCCAGTGAGTCCTCAGAAACATGAGGAATAGTTAAACAGTATAACCACGCTGCCACTCCCTCGAATGTAAAGCCTGCGTGTGATGAGCTCATTAATCCCTGTTAGCACGGGGACACTGGATTTCTGCCTCAGCTTCTGCAGATTTCTTCAGTTTAGTCTTAACGAGCTCACATGGGAGCTGTTCCCTGCTGCCAGTCGAGCTCCGAGGTCAGGGGTTTGTCATTTTCACTTACTGGGGTCACGGTGAATGTGGCGGTGAGTCCATGAGATACAAATTGACAAGGGCAGGACACCTCACGGGGAGCTCAGGTGGGTCCGACTGTTTTTTCCAGAGTAACATGAGAAAATATTCCGCATGAAGGTTTTCAGGAGGTAAATTCCACAAATGTCGGTGCCATTGATTTGATCGATGGGACGGGTGGAGGTCGACGGGTCCTTGATGCAACATTTAAAGGATTCTGTTGCTCCGAGTTCTACAACTCAACCGTGACCATTAAAAATGCAGAAAAGAACTCTGCACCATCTGTTTTCGTCCGACACCAGCGAACAATGCGAAACTCTGCTCGAGCCCCTGATGGAAATTAATAAAGATTTAGTGGATTTTCAGTTCAGTGCTCTGATCTGGTGAATAAGGCAGCGCTGTGATCTGTGGAGGAAGAACTATGAAAGTGTTCCTGTGCAGTAACAATCCTTTAACTCCACATAAACACTTTGTCAACTACAGGTTCACTGGAGGTGTTTGTGCTTTCACTCAGTTAAAGCTGCACGAGAATAAACGTTCAGCTCTCACTCCATTATTTCAAATAAGCTCTTGATTACATTATTAACGCCACAATCCTTAACTCTTTCACTGAGACCATGCGAGTCGTGTCATACGCTGACAAACATTCTGGAGGTTTCTGTCCTGCGTGTCACCGTCCGTCACATTGTGTTGTTTGGACACTGCTTGTTCCTGTAACTCTTCATTTACATTCTATGAATATTTACACATCAGCTGAAGACCTCTTGTATCCCTCAGTTTTCTCGAGCGTTGAGCAGCTGGTGTGGGGTAACGCTGCTGACCTTCAAGGAATTTCATTAGTCCGGGTCTTTCCATGGAGGGACTCAATATTCCGTGATCTGCACTCTTATAACGTCGGTTCTCAGAGTTGCCAATGTTCCTAAAACAGCTGGATCCTTCATTTCCCATAATGCAGTCAGGTGCATACGATAATTACGTCCTGCACCTTTAGCTGTGAAAATATCGCTGACATTTCCAGTGGTTATTTTCCCAGAAGACATTGCACAACTGCTGCCACAGGCCGAGCAAACTCAATGTGTCAAATAGTTGAGGTTTCACTTTAAGTCTTAAACATCAGCGTCTGTTTCCAGATGTGAAACCACAGTCACTGAATTTAAATATGTTCCGGTTCCGGTTACATTCGAACTCACGAGTCAGTCCCTCGGCAACGTCGTCACTCTGCACGTCTGACGAGCGATGTAGGAGAATTCACTCAGACGAGGCAGATGCTCGTTAATGAATAATATTCTGCAGTGTCCTTCTCCGCACGTCGGCTGAGAGGTCTTTTTTTATTTTTTTCCATCAGGGCACTCAACAACAACAATGCCGCTCGGCGCTGGAGCGGGTCTTCGCTGTAGCGTGTATTTATTTATGCAGCGTTAACAAAACCAATGCACTCCACATGCAAAACAGAGGGCGCTTTGTTTCTGAAGGAGAAGCTTTGTGGCGGTGATCGGCCAATCTGCCGGTGTGACTCTGCTGACTGGAGCCACATCTGCTTGCGTTAGGTTTTGCTGTTCACAATCGATAGCGGGGAGGCTTCAAAGAGGACAGCAACGTGCCAGAGGGCTCCGCAGAGAAGACGTGCTCGGCTCCAAAGCACCAGGGTGCGTGGATCCTGACGTCTATTGTGCTGTGTGTTTTACATTTGCCCCCTCGCAGGGAGCAAGCAAACACTTTTATCAACACCTCAGCACCGGACATAAATAGAGCGCCACAGAGGAGAGGCAGGGAGAGGGAGAGGCACAGAGCAAGACATTGTTCTGAGCACAGAACAAAAGAGAGTGTCACCAAAATTAGAATTATTTATAAAGTGAGACAGCATAAAGCTTGGTGCAGTGCAGACTGGTCAAACTCCTCCAAAGCAGAGTGGAATAACAATCCTCATGAACGTATATATACCGTGTGCACAGGGGCACCGTCGGGTTCAGGCAGGGGAGGAACTTCCTGAAGCTGGTGCAGTGAAGTTGGACAGAATCTGTTGTTCATAATGTCACAGTGAGTCGCAGCATTAAGATTTATTTACGATATAAGTCTGCAGTGTAAGCAGGACCTTAATCCCTCATCTCCATCCTCCGGTCGCTGCGATGCAAACCGGCATTAATATCTCAGGGTGGTGAAACCGGTATCCAATATAGTTCCACCGACCACCCTTCGATTGCTACTGCGCAGTCTTGATGATGTGATCAGCGCAGGATTACGGCGCCAGTTTCTGGCATATGGATGTTTTGGATTCATTTTTTTTTAATTGTCGGCATGTCCACAAAGTTTTGGCCACTTAGTGAACGTAAAATATATCGAGAAAAGATGTTTGTTGAGTGTTACTTTACGAGCAGGGGGTCGACTGAGTGTAGAAGTTTATCAGTGTAACTTCGAGTGGGCAGATACACTCGTTATACGACAGATTGGTTCTTATTATCACAAATTATGATCATTTGGTAGCGAATACGAGGCATCTGGGCTTTTTATTAGCTGTAACACGGCTCCAGTAAAGGCAGCAAAATGCATTCCACCTTTTTTTTCTCCCCCCCCATCATTTGAGGAAGGTGAGCTCTGACTAACTCTGATTAGATCCAGAGAAATGACAAGATATCTGTAAAAACAAAATAAGACAGATATCTGAGGACGGCTGTCTCCCGTGGAGAGATAATCAAATGCTCTGGGTCTTGTTTCACATCAGAAGATATGGATACATTATTAGTCATTAGCTGGAGCGAATGCTGAGAAAGATGTTGAAAGATTGGAAAGAGGAGTAAATTAGCTTCTCACCTACATCAGGCACAGATCTGAAAGAGCTTGAGTTAATTGCGGAGCGAGCTGCCAAACGTGGACATATTTGCTTTGTCGACTGAGAAGCAAAAAAAAAAAAAAACAAAGACTCACACAATGCAATCGCACACTGATTGGAAATCCTCAATGGCGCGGTGAAGCAGGCATTTTGGGTTCTGGGTCCGGCCTGATTACAGCTATCAGAAAGAATAAAACACTATACATATATAGCAGGGAGTCCGACAGCGCTCCTTTGTCCGACTCCTTTTTCAACTGTTGTTTCCATGACAAGTCAACACCTGAGAGATTAAACAGAAGTGAGAGCTTTGCAATTACAATTTGGTCGCAGAGGTTATTGATGCTCGGAGGATTGGAGAGCGGCTCATGGGTATTAGCATCGCATGGAATAACTGTTGATATAAGAGGTATTAATGCTCATTTGCAACTTTCCAATGAGTAAAACTGAAGGAGCCAGGTTTGTTCCTGCCGCCAGCGACACTGTGTGCAGTCACACGACAACACAAGACCCAGAAGAAAACAACAAATAGCATAAGACGCTGATGAATCGAGAAAATGCTGCAAATGAGCTATGAGGTGATTGCGGTGGCAGCCATACTTACACCGAGGGCAATTTTTCTAGTTATGCCGTAATGAGGCTGGCGTGGAGATTGACTTTGCTTAAATGGCATCGCTAATAATACTATTAGGGCCCCAATCAGGGCCATTTAATCACCGGGCTTATTGCCTCTAATATCCCCGGTTGTGAAGCTCAACACATTAGCAGCATTTCCACCTTAAAACAAAGGACGGAGGAGAGTTTAACGCCTTTACAACCTTCATTCCTGTCTCTTCAGGGTCAAATTTATTCTTTCCATTTCTGCAGAAAGCTACCGTGAACATCGGCCCCTAATCAGTGACCCTGCACCGCGGTGTACGGAGCCATTGACCATTTCAGCTCAGGAAAATTCAATCATTTTCCCCTTCCCTTTACTTAAGCACCGTAAGATAACACTAAACATCCCAGGGTTCATTTGCATTTCTTGACTTAATTGTGATCACATTACTTCTCTTCTTCGAGGCGGCAATTACACTGTGAAAAGCCTTTTCTTCCTTGAGACAATGCAGGAGAGTCAGTGGAGAGAGTTGGAACGACTGTGGTGGGAGATGGAGACTGTAATTGGTGCCATGCCTCACTAACCACACAGCAAAGGTGTAACAATGGGTGATGGAGTGACACATGGGGGGGAGGGGGGGAGCGGTCGGTCCAATCTTAAACACGTGAAGCTCTGAGAAACGCTCTGCAACTACATTTCAGAGCCAGAAGTGACTGTGTGATTTATTTTACTGGTTCATTGAAATGTCGAATTCTTCACGTTAATCATCTCCAAACAGAAATATCTCAGCAGCTGCTGGAGAGGTTGACATTATGCGCGGTCCCCAGAGGACGAATCCTGAGTACTTAGGTGTTCCTCCGCCGGCAGACTTTGACTTATTCAGTAAAACATATTTTGACTTAGTTGATGGATTAGCACGTTTTGTTGAGAGCTGTGTTTCCAGGTAATTGCAGTTTGTTGAATTTTTATTTTCATAGTTGTTGACTTCATGCAGTCGAGTCCAAAGAGCAAACAGGACGAGCGACGGTAGATAATTACAGTGACCCGACGTAGAAGTGAGTGTGAGTTCACACACTGCAGCAGGTGTAGAACTCTACTTGTATAATCTACAACGAAAGTTTATAACAGTAATAATTTATCCTTCACTTTCTCGTAGCCCTAATTTCTGTAATCTCCAGAGTGAGATGCATTTTTATGTCCGAACCCCGTGAACACTGACCAGAAGGTGACGGGCTTGTGTTTGTTACCCTGTCACTGACACAGATATGAGATACACAGTTATTTCAGTGCAGATGGAAAAGACGAAGAAATCAGCAAAGCCAACTCGACCTGAACCTGAACATCATTTAAAATGTTACGATATCCACACCAATACCAACGCTAACAATTGTTTTAACCCATAACTCAGAATCCAAGATTTAACTTTGTCGATATGAACAACAGTGGTGACAACACCCACGTCGTGTCGATCTTAAAACTGCAGTAGCATAGCTAACCCTGCATGAAGCTGACCAGCGAGCAGCATGACATGTGTTCAGAGTCCAAATCTTTCTGACATAAAATGGAACATTAAATGTGTCTCTGTCTCACTCACCGGCCAGAAAACCAGATTCCTCCCGACATCCTGACGTGTTCCAACAGATCTGTGACATCAGCAAAGTCCAGAGCACGCGTGAAACGAAGCCAGTCAGGACCGAGGTGGTCTTTAAGTCAAAACACTCGAGAAGGAAGCTAATGCTAATCTGACCACAGTGAGTTTCAGTTATTCCTCAAACTGGATGAAGCCTGACGTCCTCTCAGCTCAAATTAAAGCTTCGCGAGTGATGTTTTCATTTTTTTCCCTCAGTTATTCAACCTGAAAACTGAGGTTATGCTTTCAATTTGTCACATCTTGACTACATTAACTCCCCCGTGCAGCCTGCATGATATTTTCGGATGAAGGTCCAAAATTGCAGCCTCGACTCCTGTCGAGAACTCAGAGGAGACGTGATTGCACAAATTTAACTTTAGCTAAAAAAAAAGCAATTTGTTTTCAATACAATATTGATCTTCTGATGAAGGTATTCAGATAAACAGCGACCCGGGCTTTCAGCTCGCTGTGAACCCCAGTGCAGCCGCAGATTCTCTGAAATAACCGCCATTTTCTGGGTCGTGAAAAGAAGAACTGTGTTATTTTAATGTTTTACAAATATTACAAAGAGGAGAAGATCAGTTTTATTCACTCAGACCTTCAGGCTTGTTTGTGTTGATCCACTGGAGAGAAACAGAGCGTCAGGCCTTTTAGATGCTGAGAAGCTACTGTATATATATAAATATATATATATATATATATATATATATATATATAGTTGTTGGGTTAATGTGTGGGCCTGGATTCTAGAGGAGTCAGTGTTTTGAGATTAATGGAAGGTAAGCCTTTGCTCACCCCCCCTCCTCACCCTTAGCACAACAGGCACCTCGTACACCTGATCACCGGGGCTTTGCGAGGCTCAAGGCTTTCCCACCATTTTGTTTTGTTGTTTTTGTGACTATAAGTTATTTGTGCGGCAACAGAAGCCTTGAGCCGATAACCTTCACAATGTTGGCCATTTTGTATTCAAGAGAAGCCGCGGGAAGAGATGGAAAGTTTTCTGTAAATGGGTTTGATTAATCGTGCAGTAAAGTCACGCTGGGCTGACAACTTTAAGATGCAACCTCCTCTCTCATCAGTTTGTAGCCATTATCACAATTATCCATGTTCAGCAGCGTAATCTTCACTTTAATCTGCAGGGATAGAGCTGCTACTGCTAAAGTAAGCACACATCTCAAATGAGATTCCAACTCTGACCTTGATGACTCCATAAAACTGCCAAAGGCCTCTTCTACTCAGCGATAGATATATGGTTCTGGAGTACACCAGCTACAAGCTACTGGCTCTCTCACGGGTACTCAGATGTTCGGTGGAGAGGCAGAAATCATGAATGAACAGGCGACTTTGTCTCACACCTCCATTTGATCCATTTTAATCCTGCAGAAGCTGATCGACAAACATCGAAGACGACGACCCCTCGAGTTTATTATCCAGCTCATGTTTACATTTGTGCAAACTGCAATCGATCATTTGATCATTTTCATCCACGTCTCCAGATCAGTGAGTCGCAAAAAAACCAGCCCAGAAGATAATTGGATGATTAAAACTTCACGGCCAAAAAAAAGGTAGAGGTAAAAAATCTTCTTATTCAGACTCAGCTTTATTTGTCACGTCCATGGGGACGAACATGCAAAAGGACAACATGCAAACTCCATGCAGAAAGACCCCGGCCACACCGGGATTCAAACCTCCTTGCTAACCACTGTACCACTGCAACATAAAAACGTAATAAGCATGAAGTGTTATAACTCATATCACAGATGTAGAGACTTCTTTACACAAACTATAGATTGATCAGTGTCAACCGCTCTCTGTCTTTATCCCGTCTCTATCAATAAACAAAATCAGTGAACATATCGTGAAAACAAAAATCAAGCTTTAGAAAAAAAGAGCCTCTTTTAGTTGAAGCCTCATTACATCCACCGGAGGTCACAATTATTTATGACCTCAAGCTGCCGGAGCAAACACGGAACGGAAAGAACTGTTGCTGAAAAAGACAAATTGGACGAAAACACGAGAAAACAAATGTAAAAAGTCTGAGAGGTGAAATATTTCCACCTCTGCTCCAGCACAGCTTCACATGTTTGCTGCTTTGTAGTCAGAACACGGTGTATTAGCATCAAGCAAACAAATAATCCAAAGCCCTAAAACATATTCTGCATTACTGTGGCCTCCGATAGACCCCCCCCACCCCCACCCCCACCCCCGCTCCAGCTCACCGAGTGTCAGTGGAACCAAACAGCAGCGAGGGATCGCTACTTGAGAAATTTAAACCCCCGATGCCCAGAAATTACATAATTTGTCATCGGTGAACTCCTCACGTTGTGCTGCTGTTTACCCGCTCGGCTTTCTCTCCTTCAAAAGACACATGAGGGACACGAGAGGAGAAAGAAGTGACGCTGGTGAGTCAGGCTGCAGCGAGCGAGAGCGTTCTGGATGTTCTCGATTATCATTCATCACATCCTGTGAGCTGGATGCAGATGTAGGCTGATTAGATAAGTGTTTTCTTTTACTACATGTCTCATATGTACACGGACAAATGGATGAAATTACTCCGAGCCACTCCATCAATAATATCCATTGATTATCAGAGCTGTGTTTGCATTGTCAGTCTCTAAACAGAGTCACTTTTTCTTTCATCATCAATCCAGCTGCTGCAGGATTTTCAGCTCAGCCCACCAGAGGCGCGAAAGGATCCCGCTTTCGTTTGTAGATAAATTTATGTCGTCTCATAAATTTCAATTGGAATATGTAACTGTGAAAATTTGTTTGTGTTCCCGTGAGCGATGAAACCTCCTGCTCACGTCTTTGCTCTGGCATTTTTTTTTACGCCTGCACATCCTGCTGATACTGCTCTGCAGCTTAGTAGCCCCCCCCCCTCCCCTCACATGCACACACACACACAACATTTGCATCAAATGTCAACTATATCTTCAGTGTCGTTCATTTGCATGATGCCATTTGCCGTCCGACAGGGCGTGCACTTGACTGTGCTGCGACTTGAAAGGGCCGCTTCGTGAAATCAAGGACAGGGATCACTGCGAGGGATGATGCTGCAGCCGGAACAATCTGCTCACTCGCCTAATCTGTCCATTCTCCTAATGACACAATAAAGACTAATATATCTATTAAAGGGGCAAAAAAGCAATATTTCTGCCCTGTTACCAAAAATGGTCATATCTGTGGAAGGCTGATAGGAAGTGCACCGGGGGATTTGTGTAGCGTAAAATATGCTCAAAGTCATAACTCCAGCTGGTCGCCAGGAGAGGTTGATAAAGGACAACTGCGGCTTACAGTATGTGTGCATACACTGTATACGACTGTGTACTAAAAGTACACACTGCATGTACAGAGCGAGGGGTGTGTTTAAAGCCTGATATTATGGGCTGATGAACTCTTTCACCCTCACGACGCCATGAAATCGCTTTGTTATCTTCGGTCCACAACAATTTGACACCATTTCAGCATAGTTATTATCAGTTCATGTTTGCAATCGACCCGAGGGTGCACAGAGAACTATCACTGGATGAAGAAAACCTAAAAATACTACGATTTCAGGCAAGTTCTGGAAATGAGGAAACTCAGAAAGCTGTGTTGTTTCCACCTCATTAAGACGAGCGAGGAGAAATGAGTTGTACTCACCTACGCCACAGGTACGAGGAGGAGGGCATCAGCACGAGGAGGAGGGAAAAACAAGAGAAGAAGAACTAGATTAGTCGTTTGTTCGTCTCCTCGGTGGCAGCGTGGTCTCTAAGAGTAGGATTATAACGTGAGGGTGATGACTGGTAAAACACATATCCCCATCACAGACTGTAAATAAAGATGGACGACGTCTCCACGGAATAGCCTGTTTCTATAGTTTTAAATAACTCTTCATTACCAAACAGATCAGCTCCTTTAATACTATGACCATGTCAAATCTGCCAACATGGAGGAGGCAGGGTTTGTGACTGATACTGCATTCAGCCACCAGGGGGAGATCCAGATGATTTGTCTTGTTGTCCTATCTTTACATAAAGGCTATGATCTCATCACGCCCCCTCATCTGCGCCTCACAGTTTTTAAAACCTGTGGTTTAAAGTGCACGCTGCATATTTACACGCTCTGCATGCACCGCACATAATCAAATATTACAGTATCCATCACTGTTGGCTGGTGCTGCAACAGTCTGCAGCCTTTAGTTCCAATCAAACAGTTTTGAAGCCGACAACATGTCTCTACCCAGAACAAGCTGCTCCCACAGATGGAGACGAGACTGTGGAGGAAGAATTGGAAAGCACTTGGCAAATGATTTACCCCCAGCTGCTCTGCGCGGCGTCATAAACCTGAAAACAACAACTGGAGAAGCAGCGAGGTAGCTCATTCATTTCACAGCCGAAATGACACCGGACCGGGGAGAGGTCGACTTCCATCCGCAGAGATAAAGGTGTGTGTCATTAATCTGCACCTTTCAGCTGCACTTCTAATTGGACGGAGAGAGAAATAATAAAGTGCTGTGTTAAGGTTGAGTATTAAAGTGTGACGGTGCGACTGATGAGTCAACAGCAGCCGCGGAGTCAGATTAGAACCGACAACTAAAATGTTCTTTACTACAAAACAGACACTCCAAGATTTTTCCTGCGGTTCGTCATGTTCTCCGCTACATGTGTGATTTGTTGTATCCTAGCAACACACAACTCAATGAAACGTGTTCCCGGTGGAAGACTTCCTTCAATTGAAGCAAAATAAAAGAACAGATTCAATGATTCAGTGATTTACAGACATGAGACGGAACTTTGTTAAGCTTTGTCGTTCTCTTGTGACGTTTCTGATTCGATAAAGATTCTGACGATGTTGTAGCCAAGAGCTCAGACGACACATTAAATACGGATGTTGCTGCAAAGACGCTACCATTTGTAAAATCCAGACGCTTCGCACCTTCTTCAACCCACAGGCACAGAAAGCCAGGAATGTAAAGTGTATTTATATCCAGACACAAGATATTTCAAGGGCTTTGCAGAGGCCGAGAGTAAATAAAACCATTTAGAATAAAACTGTGGGAAGATATTATACTTGTGTGTTCTCAGCCCTAAATAAACGAACTGACAGTTTTATTAGACACTTGTTCCACATGATGCACAGAAGCTAAAAGCTGCTTCACTTCACTTGATTCTGGAAACAGAGTCAACTCGTCCCCGATGACCAGAGGGTCTGAAGAGTCTGTTGCCTACAAGTCAATCCGAGATGAATTTAGGCTCGAGACCGTTTAGTGGTTTATAGACAAGTAATAGGATTTTAAAATCCATCCTCTGACACACAGTGAGGTCAGTGCAGTGATTTAAAGACCGGTGTAATGTGCTCCACTTTATTTAGTGAGGACACTGGCTGCAGGATTCTGCAAGAGCTGCACCTGCCTGCTTGTTTTTTTACTAGACACAGGTACACAACAGAAATAATTTAATTCTTAGATAGTGAGCTGCTCTTAAATCACAGATGAAACGTCAGATAATAAACGTAATTTTATTCTGTCACGACACAGCTAGCGTACAAAGCTCTATCTGACTTTGCCTTTTGGCCTCAGAGTCCGATCACGTCACCCTGGAGTCCAGGTGAGATTGTGCCAAATTTAAAGAAAATTGCTCGATGCAATCAGACAATCACAACAATCAGCCGGGCGAACGATGAGAAGGAAAGAACCAGCTGTCACAGACGAGGACGCACAACTACCTAGAAGTGAGCTTGGATTCCGCTCGTCAGGGTGAAACCGCCCAACTCAACAAAGCTACACCACGTTTCACACACACATGAATGTCACTCCTCTAAATACGTCTTCTTTTTGTCTTTAGTAAACATAACCTCGTATTGCAGGTAACTGGATGAGCACTGAGACCGTTTTCTGAAATGTATAATAAGTCAAAGCCCTTTCTTCTACTTTAACGGTGACGGTGAAACTCCATTAATCTGGATCCAGGATCGAACGGGTTCTTCCTCAGGTCAAGTCCCGCCCCTCCACAAAATGTCATTAAATGTCCGGTCTGTAGTTTGTGAATAATCCTGCTGACAGACCGACAGTGAAAACGTGACCTCCGATGCAGAGGAGACGGTTTCAGATCCCTCCATATTCACATTAGTCGGGAAACCACCAGTCGAATTCAAGTTAAATGGCGAAATCAGCCTGTTTTGCTTCTCAACAGATTTATCGGTCTAAGCTGCGCTGAGCCTCATATCCATCTCGTTGCATGATCTGTGATGAACTGCAGCTGACATTTGCCTGATTGCATTCATGGCCTGATATCTATACCGGGCCTGCGTGAGCGATGGCCACGAGGCACCGCTGCACTCACGCTTCATCTAAGAACTCCCCAGTGAGCACTCCATCATCCTTCAGCGGCTCCTGAGCTGGATGCAGGCGTCTCTCCGTCGCCATCAGGCTCCGCTCGCTGCACGACTTCGTGTTTGCTTTCTGCCTCGGCGCTGCAACGCCTCGCCGCCGCACTTTCAATATTTCATTCGACGCCGCACGTGAAAGTACAATCACACGGCCTGGAAAGAATTCGGCGCTGCTATAATAAGCTGTGACGAATCTAAAAACTCTGACAAGCCGACGCTCTTCAAGGTCGCTGTCGGTAAATATCACTTTCACTCAACTACGACTGAATAAAAGTGCGTGAAAGCCCTTTTCTGGATCTCGTAGAAGACGAGATGAAGGCGTCGTTCAAAATGAGACTTGTAACAAACGCAGGGAGAAGCTGAGAAGGAACGATGGTACGGTTTTATTTCTTGGCTCGGAGATATTCTTAGGTCCAGAAAGAAAAAACGTGACTTTCTGCTCCTTGTGATTAATTGACAATAAAGTCAATAACCTCCACGAAGGCAGCATCCTCACACAAGTGTGGCCGCGCAGCTCCTAATGCCTTGTTAAGTGCCACTTATCCACAGCAGCCACATCGTACCACTTCTGGGTGAATGATGTCCAAACTCCACTCAAATGCAAGTCACACGTTTCCATCTATAGCACAGCGAGGAGGCGGCGGTGGGTAGATCACAGCCGAGGTCTCGAGGGTGCGGAGCAAGGAGGAGGGGATTCGATCCAGGAAATTTGAATTTTTGGAAAGATGGGATGTTTTTTTTGGGGGGGGGGGTACATTTCTCAATAATGTCTCAAGTGATGAAAAAAAACCAAACAGACAGATGTTCAGCCACACATTTCATCACAGAACTTTGACAAACTGTGGGATCCCGGATCTTTTTTATGAACTTTCTTTATCACTCTGCCACATCCGGCCCCCGGTGGAAGGAGGAACTCTACTGACGGCCATTCCAGTTTAAAAACGTCTCAGCTCTTTAACAAGAAGAAGAGTTCAAAATCCAAAGTAGAGCATTAATGTCGGCTGTATGAGGTCGTAACTTTAGCTGGAGGTATTTTTATCTTTGAGACATTTTGTTAGTTGTCCCTTAAGGTACTAGACATTTCACCTTCGTGGTTTTTATGTGCAACATAGCTCTAGAATCAGTGTGAGGCCTCCACCGCAAAGAATACAAGTGCTGGAAATCATTTTTCTTCCACCTTCTTTCCTCCTTTTCTATTTATTTTTTTTATTTTCTTACACAAAGCTTGGTTTGAATGCACGGCGGCAGAATCACGACGGTAATCACAATCTGAAACACTGTTGGATCCATTCATGAACACTGTTGATGTCACACGGCGACATCAACTGCACCGGCAGCACAACCGTCAGCCGAACGCTCCGAGTGGGTTGAAGCGAGCCGACAGCGCAGGAGTCCTGAGGAGCCACACAAACAGATAAAAGCTCCTAGCAACAGGGAGCCTGAGAGCCGGGTGACATTTGTCTGGGATTTGTCTTGTGACAGTAAAATAAAGCGACTACAATGAACGAGTGGGAGGGAGAGAGTTGAGGCGCTGCCATTAGTTCGTCCAAAGAAGAATGGGAGTTGTTTTTTTTTTCCTTTCCCCCAGATGCCTTAAAATAAATAGAGGATTAATCCGCACTGACAAACACAAAATGAATGTTCTCAGATAATTGGAAACCTGCATCTTTCATGCTAATGAAGATTAATGCTGACACGGACAAGAGCCGATCAAAGACGCCCGTCACTCACGAGTGTAACTGAGAAACGAGGCGGGATCCGTCACCATCTTTAGAGCTGAAACTCGAAACACACCGAGAGCTGCTCTCATTTCTAAACTGGACCCTCACTTCTGAGATTGTTCTGGTGTTTCAAAGCGGAACCGCGTCCACGCTCCAGAGCAGTCGATTCAATTCATACTGTGTGGATGCAGGAGGGTGCAGTCGGCCACGCCGGGAGTATTTTATAAACTGTAATCCATCCATGTCCACGGCCGTGTGTTCAAGTGCAGCCCTGTGGTGTCACCAGCACCGACATCCAATCACACCCACATCACACCAGAGCCCGATTCAAAGGAAAATCATTCAAAAAAAGGAAGTGATAGATAATAATCACTCCGGAGGAAACAGGTCTGATCCGGATATTTTAATCATTTTATTATATTTATCTGGTTTTTACTCTTTTCTTATCTGTAACATTCTTCTTTTGTTATGTTCGTACTCTAATGCTGCGCGGTCGTCATGTTTCCATTTTGTTATCGTTGTTAATTTAATATATTTATAATATTCTCCAATTCTTTACCACTTGACCTGTTGTCTGCTACAACAGCTTCTTCTTTGAAAAGCAGATTTAAAACATATCTTTGGTTTAAAAATACCCATTTATTTTATTACTAAATCACTTTTCTTTTTAAAAACCATATTAGAAGCTGTTTTTACTCAGTATTTTAATGTTTTATTTATTTTACATTATTTGTCTTTGTTCTACTTTTAACTTATTTATTTTTTCATTTTGAAATATCTTCTTATTCTATTTATTTTTAATTCCATATGTTTAGTCGTGTCATGAATTTGCTTTTTATCTTGAAACACAAAGAGTCTATTCTGGTCATATGAAAATAGAATATAAAGATTAATATGAAAATATAAGTCAGAACTTATTGGGTGCATTTGTTTTCTTTAAAAACTGGAGATTGGGGAAATAGCAGGAAGAATCCCAGATGGAAATAAGTAATTATTATTAAGAATAAAGCAAAAATCAGCAGGATTCAGTATATTTTGTTCAGGGTTTGTTATTTTAATGATATTTATATTAGTTTGTATTTATATGAATAAACACTGTATTCATCTGTGTGTGTGTAGTAGTGTCATGTCAAATGTATTAATCTTGAGTACATCCATTAAAAATTAATTTTCAAATAAAACATACTCACTGTTATTATGACGGCACTAAAGGATTAAAGACACCTGATGAAGAGCAACAGTCTTCATCAGGCTTTTAGTCTGCGACAGCTGCAGAGTGAACGCTCCCATCATCCACCTCGACCCCCTCCGTGCAAAATCCACAGTCATTACCGAGCATGCAACTTCATTTATTCAAAAATACAGTGTTTCTGGATGTAATCCTTAAAGGTCAGCTGTGAACAAACGTCATTTCTAAGTCTCGGGGTTTGGATTTATAATGTTGCACCGGTGGATTTAGTGCCTGGGTCTGAATCCGTCGGAGCAACAAGTGAAAAGTGTTGTTGCATCAATAGCAGGAACAAAATATCCAACGAGAAGAAAAAACACATTTGTCTCCGTAAAAATATGACAAAATACAAAACAGAGGAAACTAGAAATAATGATGCGCTCAGGTCTGTTTCAAATCAAAGCTTTTCTCGGTACAATAGTTGCAAGTAAATAAAAACCAAAGGCTCAATTTGAGAACTTAATAGCTGCTTGAGTGTCTCTGTCTGCTTTTTAATGGTATTTTGAGGAGCGGGGCTGGTCGGTTGTCTGGTAGTGAATTTTCTGCCCTTCTTATCGTGTCGCCTCTGAAACAGCACCTCTGAGAGCAGGGACAGGACCTCTGCCTGATCCGATTTGGCCTGCTGGCTCTTTCTTCTCGCCCCGGGCGAATTCTCCCCACACGAAAACACTACTATTGCTGCTCCTGCCCCACTTTCGTTGTTGTGCACGCTCCAAACTTAACCAAGTGCCGTTAAACATTAAGCAGCAGCTCCGACTCGAGCCGTGCAGCAGTGGAGCGGCGTAACATCTGCTTTTAAAAAAGCATCTGCATCGTTTGTTTTCCTTAAAAATTCACTTCTGTTGCACATATTTCAACGTTTTTCGGTTTCCAAACTTAAAGGTGATGGATCGTAGCCTGCGACAAAACACGGGGAAGCTGAAGACGATGAAAAATGCTGCCCAACAGAAAATAACTTACGCTTGCGGCAGAGCAGCAGCGAGGCCTCCGCACACCATCAGTGTTTAATGGAGGGGTTTAGTGAGCAGCTCTGGCAGGAACCAAAATTCTTACAGACAACGAGAGCGTTTACGCATTCGCTAAATATCACGAGGACGAACGAGAGCAAGGTGACGGAGCGGACGGGCGGCACGTGCAGATCTGATAAAGAGAGAGAGTGGCAGCGTTTGTAAAGAATTAGATTTGATGAAGGCGGAGAGAGTGAGAGCTCAGTTCACAGGTAAGTGTTTCCCCACCCCCCAAATTAGATAAGCGCAAAGAGTAAGAGCGGGACGAGCAAGTGAGCGTTTAATATATTTGATAAGAGGAGAGAGAGAGAGAGAGAGAGAGAGGTTTGAGATAACATCAGTCTCATTATGCAGGAGATGTTCAGGGTTAAATTCCATTTCAGTAAACAGTGAATTGAGGATATGAAAGACTGAGGCGACGTTTTACTGAAGAATCAGATACGAGACTGACGGGTTGTGATTGATAACAGATCGATCATCGATTATTGAGGCCAACTCTTATAATATTGAATAATAATGAGGATGAAAGTCTTTATTATTCTTTATTTAACAAGTCTTTATTATTGTTGTTACTATTATTTTAGATAGAGAGATAGAGAAATGGATGGTGTCCCAATAAAACTACATTTAAAGAATAAAATAAAATAAGAGCTGCTCTGTGAATCTCTGCGGCCTCGTGTCACCTCGTTGTTCTAACGCTCGACAACTGCTCCTCCGTCTCTGCTCCGATCACCGTCTGTTTCGGCCACAGGCACGATCTGTTTTTAAGATTGTGGGAGAAAAAAAAAAAGGTGGCGTTGCACACGAGCTGCCCGTCACTGAGCGGTGGGGGAGCTCTGAGCAGAGAGCAGCGTTGACGAGGAGACGCTGCTCTCAGGAGCTGAAAGCTGAGAGTGAATATTGGTCTCAGATCAGTCCGACTCCACGAGACTGAAGAACAACTTCTGACCCCAAAGAGCTGGAAAACTGTTGAACACTTAAACTCTGTTCTTTTCTTTGGTTTAATCATCGGTCACTTTCTGCCTCATCCCTCATCTGTGTTTTTCTATCTCAGCCTGATGTGTGGTGACCAGCCTGGTTTAGAATGGATGAACAGCAGCTGCCCACATCTGGCTGCTTCATGACGAGATCAGATCAGACTGCGTGTCACGCTGCGTGACGGGTAACCACCCTGTCAGTGGTCTCGGTTCTCCTGCAGGTAATAACACAGAGGAGGTTATCGTTGGCACCGTGCTGCAGACTTTGAGCAGGTTAATGTAGTGGACGTGCTTTTTTTAAACACCGTCATAACGATCACTTGAGCACAAAAGTGGCTTTTAAAAATTTGGCAAATGCGGAACACAAAGCCTCGGAGGCCGAGCTGGAACGAAGACGTCCGATAAACCGAAGAGAAAGGTGCAAGCAACAAAATGTAACGTGTGCGCCGCACTTTCTGAATTTGCTTTTTCTTTGTCAGCAACATTACACGAAAACTACAGAACCGATTCCCACGACCCAAGAAAGAACCAACTCAGTGTTTTGCGTATAAACAGGGAAGTCCAAGCATTTTTCTTTTAAAGGCCGTTAGCCTTCAAAGGCCATGACATTTTTAAATCTGTAACTTACGACATCCAGACGTGACAGAAGCAGGCCAATAGGATGTCTGTGTTTTTCTCAGGTGCAGCCTCATGGGTGGGGTTCAACCTTGGCGAAGAAACTCTCCACTGTGTGTGTACCCACATTTGAAATGCTGAAGGATTAACACTGAAGTCTCGATTCTAACGACAGACGCAGTCATAAATTGCATCCTCACATTTTACTCATCTCTGGTTTTAATTCTAAAATCCGTCACTTGTGTTTTGACATTTCCAGAAACAAGTCGAGTCGACAGATCAGCTGCGGAGAAAAGGTTTCCAGCCACAGTGACGTGTTTTACATGAAAATGAACAGTCAATATGAGCTTAAACGAATCATAAACAGGGTTTTACCGTCTATTTTACACCAAATGAAACCTCGTTCATAAAGGTCATGTGTTTGAAGTGGTTACACGAGGCCCTGTTATTCTCCTTGGCCTATTATCCTGATTATTAATGGGATGTGAGGCTCCATGAGGACCCACCTAATGCCTCATAACTGTCTGACACTCCCCGGAGCCTCCTGGCAGCCACACACCAGTTTGTGTGATTGCTTTCGCTGTTGTGAGTTCATAAGTGAAATGAGCCAATCGCAAACAGAAGCCATTTGTTAGACTGTTGGGTAATCAGCCAAAGTAATGAAAAGGTACCGAGCGCCCGCGGCTCAGCGAGCGCTCCGAGCACGGAAAACTGGAATCACACTTTAAACGATGAGAAACTGATCAAACAGCAGCTTCATCATATTAAAGATTCCACAACGTTGAATTAAAGGGATTGAATTATCCAATGCAATGCGACCTGAGCACTGCATCGTGCCCTGATTTCATGTCCGCTCTAATTTGTGCACGTTCTCCAGAACCTCGACCAATCAGGAGTCAATCCTCAGCTGTCAATCATCACATTTAACCCCCCGTTGTCACAGCATCAAATATCGAATCGAAACCCGACTTAGAATAACATCAGGACAAACATCAGTGTGAGGAGATAAGATTCATGTCCCATCTGCAAACATGGAGGAGGTTTTACACCTGAAATCAGTGATAAACTTCAAGAGACTAAACATTAGGATTCAAAAGTTGAATAAATCTGTTGCCTGATTGGTTCAGTATATTTTGCAAAACAAACATTTTGCTTCGAGCCTCTCGTCTTCACACACGGACCAGGAGGGAAATGATGACATCAGGGTTCACTCTGTTTTGAGGGAAAGATTTCCACTAAAAGAAATATCTGCAGTGTAGACGAGGCCTTAATCCGTTCGCAAATGATTTTCTGTTTTTGTGTCACTTTAAATTTCTACTTATTTCATATTGTGAATGTTTTTGTAGATGTTTGGTTGGAAAACATGAGAAACGCATGAACTTTGGCCTCGTGACGCTTATTTATTCACCAGGTTCAATGATTGAGTGAAAGAATAAAAAGGATTTCTCCTCCAGAGGCGGACGGAATGAAATAAAATACCCTGCCTGTAAGAATATTTTTTTTATTACTTAATAATAAGACGACGATGTTGAAGAGATTACAACAGATGGACAGGTGTGTCCGACCTGGACGTTACCTTCATCCCGCTTGATAATCCAGTTTTCCAGGAAGTGCATTCAGAATGACATCACTATACACGTCCAATCTTTAAAATTATTTTTGACATTTCATTATTTGTTCTGTCTTCCCGTCAACATCTGTCCTCACAGCGCTGATCCTCCCATTTACAGCAACCGTTGCCTGGTGACAGTTGCATGTTAATATTTAACTAATTGAATATGTAGAATCTGAGGTAACGCACCTCACAACACTGTCAGATGATTGGCTGCTAAAGACCAAACACCTGAGCGGGGATTGATTTGGGGATTTCGATGGATTTCCCAGCACCGAGTCCCGGACGACGCTCATTCGACATCGACCCTCAGGTTTATCTCAACGCAGGTCAAACAAAGCCGCTCTCTGACAAGCGTCCGAGGCCGATGTTGTCCCGGATCCAGCTGGAGTCGAATCTGGCATCTGTCACTTTGGATTCCTGTCGTCTTTACACCGGTGACACGCAATGATTCGCAAACAAGCTCCGCAGACAAATCAGAAAAATGACCGACTGGGAGAATCCTGATGTGACGGAAAAATCTTAAGACATCGTCCACGTTCAGAATCATCGGCCACATTTCTGGTTATTGCAAAAACGCATAAACACAGGCAGACAGTTTATAAAGAGGCCGAGTCAGTCAGCAGTAAATTCTCTGTACTCCCGGCCTGACAGGACCGAACCAATTAATATGCACAAAGGCACTGCCTGCTGCCTGAGTGCACCAGAGGCTGAACTCTGCATCTTCAGCCGTGTTCACTGTTACTGCGCACACGCAGGGTGGAAGCTGAGGATGCACAGATTTATACGTCGCTGCTGCACCTTCACGTGTTCCCCATCAAATCATGGTCGTGATTCATTTTCCTGCCGGTGCTTAATGTTCCTGCGGGAATCGCATGAATCTAAAAAAAACAACAACAGTGTTTTATAGCGTGAGTGGGAAATCAAGCAAAAGAGTCAAACAGCAACAGTTTGAAAAGGTTTGAATCCTCGTCCTGCGCGACAGACATCCCGCTAATTCAATAGAAGCCAGTGAAGATTGAAATCTTGACTTGTGTCCCACGATGAGACGTTCGGTGATGAAGCCGTGAGTCTGACCTGCACAATCACCCGCAGAGGATACGCCCATGTCTGCTGCGTTGATCGACCTCAATAAATATGAACGCATTTCAATTACTGAGGCTGGTCTCGAACAACATGCGCTCTGAATATCAGCTGCTCTCTCGTATCATCACATCGTTGGCTTTCATTGTGTTTTCAGAAATGCGTCTGAGCTCCATTATCAGTGAAACGCTTGTGCCAAAAAATCCATCATGTCATAAGTTATTGTTTTTATAATGCAGGCACTCGAGACCCATTATGTCCTGCGGCTAAATAGCATTTTGGTTCAAATCGCTGGATGTGGGTGGAGACACTTTTTGGCATCGTAATGAATTTTCTTCCTGTGTAACAACTGAAAAATCAATTTTATGTTGAACTTTTCTTTTCTTTGCTGATTTTGTGTCGATAATAATACTTCTGTGATATGTTTAAAATAAAAAAAAAGGAAATCGACTCTAACACGACTAAAAATCAACGAATCAAATGTCTCTGGGCCTCCAAGTCAGTCGTCCTCTAGAATAAGACGACTCGGCTCGTGTTAAATCATCACGATGGCATAAACCAGACGTCACTAATAGGTGGACTGTTGTTCGGATCTGGACCCAGACGCTGTCTCAGCCAATCATATCTGAGAATACTGAATTGTATCTGAACAGCCTCGTCACAGTCAAGTTAAAATAAGGCCCGGACTGTAAAGTAGCGTCCAGTCGTTCACACCATCTGTTCCCCACTCGTCTGACACTGACGCCGCTCGTGCAGGTTTGAGGAGTAAAACAATTCTATTAGGATCCAAGTTAGAAAAAGCACTTTTATGTTGTGTCTTTAGAAAAGTTACAGTTAGCTCGTCACATTTCCTCCGGCAAAGTTTTTCTTTTTTTTCCCCCCCCTCAAACATTTAACAGCCCTCACTGCAAAAAGAAAAAACTGCTTCATCATCTGGTCTTTGATCTAAACTCTGAAATCTACAAAAGAGCCGTTAGAAGACAGAGAAGTATTTTTCTGAGCAGACGAAGTGAACAAACTCCTCATCCCTGTGTGTGTGTGTGTGTGTGTGTGTGTGTGTGTGTGTGTGTGTGTGTGTGTGTGTGTGTGTGTGTGTGTGTGTGTGTGTGTGAAATGCTACCTGCTCTTAATGGAGTCATCTGAACTAAGAGAAAAAGGAAAAAGCAACGAGGAAGAAGGTAAAATAATAAATAAAGTAAGAATCTTGAGTTTTCAGAGGATGACTCCAGAAAACGCTCGAGTCTAATCCCGGTGTTTCCTCTCTGATGTTTTACTGCGATACTCAAAGCGTACACACATTAAACACGAGGACTCACACATACACAATGACTGTGCAGTATTTTACAAGCATTCAACCTGTCATTCTAAACGTACCTGTTCTTTTTTAAGACTCAAACTCAGAAACATATTTTTAAAGGAGCTTCTCTGCATTTCGTACAATTGTGTTTGTATAACTCGTTCATAATAATAAGAATAATTTAAAAACTTAAAATGGATTTAAAACAGGGGCAACTACTAGAAATTATATTTGTATAAAACATAACTTAATGCTTTTTATGAAATTTAAACCGGCTAAGTTTGTTTAGTCAAATATTAATGGACGACAGATTTATTTCCCACAAAGAAAGAAGATATTTCACTTTAACGTCCACTTGAAACAACTGATATGAAATGTTTTAATACTTATGTTTAGTTTATTTATGTTTTACCTAAAAGTGCTTTTTATTACTCAAATAAAACCATAAACTCGAGATCCTGTCCTTAATAAACAGTGTTCTCATATTTCTATACATGCCGCATGTGAACTTGATCCAGTGCACGATTCCATTTGCTTCAAAACATATTTTGTGTTGCAGACTGTCTCCTGGAAATTGAATTTCTCTGAGACAGGGCTGGTCAAGGAGATCAAATTCAGTTCAGGCAGGATCAGATGACGGGAATTCTTCTTAATCTCAACCTGTAACGAGGTTTCCTTATCTTAATTACAGCATCAGAGTGCTGCATCTGTCATGGAGCAGCAACACACGTTACCGTATCAACCTACAGTACATTAAACTGTTATCATATCAAAGCTGAAGAGCTCGTGTCTGCGACTGAAGACCTGCACCGGGTTTTTATCTGGAGAGAAATACTCGTGACATCCTCGGAATCACCGCAGCCTTTTTTTTTTTCTTTTTTTTTTTACCACCAGGAGATAATTATGGCAAAGTCAATGAGTTGTGACTGTGTGCACGGTTAATGATGTTGTGAAGTAATCCATTATGTGAACCGGTTTCATGTTTTAATAACCGGGACGCTGTGCAGGAGATGAGGATTGATTCCACGTGATAAGTGGAAGACATCGACATCAGCTGCTCTCATTCAGCAGCAGCGGGACGGTCGGTGACAGCCGGGCGGACGCCCATTGTTCATTCTCTGTATCATATGAACGCAACACGTTTTAATCGTCCTGTGAATGGATGTGTGCGGATTAAAGAGATACGAGGGTCCGTCGGCGTCCCTGTTTACCCACGAGTCCCTGAGGACTTCTTATTCATGCAGCGTTTGTGTGAAACAAACATTGACAAACACGTTGTGCGAGATGTTATAAATCATCATCGTGGGCGGTGCAGCAGTCTCAGGTAACATGTGCAGAGCTTCAACGCCTTCTGCTGCCTGATACCACGCCGCTGACATCAGTTTCCGTGCTTCTCGCTGCAGGACGCAGGTGATGACTGTGATTCTCTCCCTCGTTCTGTCTGCGGCTGAATCATGCAACAGATTTCAGATTTGTTTGCACTGGAAAGCAAAATGTTTTCACTGATTGTTCCCCATGCAACACAAAACACCTCATCTGATTCATTTCTTTAGTGCACTTTAGATGAAGTGATGAAAATGTTTAAAATGTATTTTTTTAAATCAGATGACAGAGATGTTTAGTTCCTGCTCGGTGGTCCGCTCCCTCGGGCAGACACATGTTAAACTGTAATAAGCGCTGAGACGCCCCGAACCCGCTGAATCACACTAAGGCCGGTCGAGAATGTCGAGTAGCGTACAAATCAATTACCCAAATGCAAAGAACCTGTGATGAATCGAGAAGAGAAAATGAACGTATTCATTTTCCTGATGCTGGAGCCACAGAGCAAGAAAAATACAGAGTGAAATAAAAACCACCCTGAGATTCTTTGTGGAAATCAAACGGTTGTAATTTCAGTCTCTGTATTATCTTTGACCACTTCTGTTTCTCTTCTGTTTTTCGTCGGCGAAAAAATGTGCCACCGAAATCTAATCAGTTCATCTTTGAGCCCGAGTGAAGGTTTGGACTGAATTTGAGGAGATTTTCCTTCAGGTGTTCACAAAACCAAATAAACGTGTTCGTCACGGGGGCCTTGACCCTTCACCACCAAATTCTCATCTTCAAGTCCAACTGAATTCTGGTAAACTCTGCACGTTTTAAAAAATCTGTTTTTTTTTACACTTAGGAGAGGTGAGAAAAAAAAATCAATGCATCAATAAAAAGTGCAACAGAAAAAGAGGATGTACAGTTTTAAAACGTGTGAACGTACCCCACGCTGTTAAAACAACCCCCTCCAGTGTGCAGAGATCGAGAACCATAAACTCAGTGAAGTCGCCCTCTGGTGGTCATTTGAGAGAATACAGGTTTCAGCCACTTCCGCATCGGCTTCACTTTCTAGGCCTCGAGTCTGCGTCCGTTTTGAAAAGCGTCTATGCTGGCTCTCTTTTTATTTAGCTCACCAGTAAAATGGCCTCTGACCGGAGAAGTGGCACCACCCGACGGGCTATTCCCATAACAGCAGTGTATTAATTTTCATTTTCTGATTTTCTGAAACTAACTGGTCCCATAGAAACACGTTAACATCCTGAGTACGATGTGTTTGAGCTGCGACCATCAGGCGGAGGATCTCGGTTGTCATGGAGCTGATGCAGAGAAACCACACACGAAGAACTAGGTCACAACGAGCGGCTCAGATCTTTTTACTCAGTCTCGTGTTGACGCAGCAGAAAGAGACCGAACAGTTGCCATGTGAAGTGTTTGCTGCTGTTAAAGAACCACCTACAGACGTGTGACGAGTGTCACCATCACAGCCTGAGATCTTTACCCAGTTTCCGTGTTGTGATAGTTCCAGTAGCCCGGAGACGTGGCGGCTGACGGATAAAGTGCCCAACGTGGCGTTTATCTCAATTTGTATGAGGAGAATCGGATTTTTTCCGTGGAATGAAGTTATGTCACATTTCACGTGCCCAGCAGCGCGTTGGGCACACTGCATATGACTCATCGCTCTAATTGGTTAGAGCGGTTCAGGGGCTGAATTGTTTTTCACCGCGGCATGTTTCTCACAGTGAGACCGCTCTGTGGCATGTGGAGCTGACGAGTGGGTAGAAAATATAAAGACGTTTTCATACGAGCTGATCAAATCAAACAAAGGTTGATTTTTTTTTTATCAGTATAGACGTTTCTTTGTCGGGGATCCAATCTCCTTCCATGCTCTCCTGCTGATTTGTCCAGTTTGCTCTGTCGCGTGCGTCCCATACTTTAAAAGGCAGAGACAGCGAAGTAACTTCCGGTATGACGGACAAATGCACTCTCCCCTGCAGAAGACACAAAGCATCTATGGCTGGATCCTGGTGCACGCCAGTGACGAAGCCAACGTTGATGATTGCTATGCAAGTGGCCGAGCTACAACAGCATGGACTTCGTAGAAGCAATTCTCGAACAGATGCGGTTTGATTCACAAGAAAAACTCTGTCTGACTGAAAGTATATTTACTCGTCATCAGGATAAATGAGAACTTTGAGAACATTTGAAGGAACAAAGTCGTGAACACCAGAGGCAGCGGGATGTTCACATGGACTCTTCATTTGGACCAGTTCATCCCAGCAGACTGTCGTCCGCCCACAGCCGAGGGGAAGCTACGGTCTCCTCCTCCGTCTTTGCACTCTGAAGTTTGTTCCTCTGCTTGTTATCAGCCTGTCTTACTTGTGCCTGGGATCACCTGCAAAAACCTGCCACGCTCAGCCTGCACCAGCCGGTCGGATTCCCATTGTCTGAGTGGCTGCCTGCTCCGTCGCCTGCCTGCTCAGTCAGTTGGATTTGGATTCTGGAAACCTGACTGCTGGATTCAGCCACTCACTCAACCTCTAAATCTCTTTCCAAGTTTTACAATAAACCTTTTAAAGCTTCAGCTGCCTCAGTTTTCTGTCATTAGTGTTCAGACCTTCTCCTGGAGCCTTATTACCCGACAGCGTTCACACCGATGGAATTATTTACACTGATCTTAATCATTTGCTCGATGTCTCTACAAGGATTTCAAAATAGAGAGATGATAGACAGATGTAAAATAAAGTGAGTTTGTGCATACGACCGTCAGGTTGGCATATTTAAGAACAATCTCAAAGGTCCAGTCGACCTGAAGTCAAACCAACAACGTGCAGCTCAAAGTTTATCTCCACCAAAATGTTGTGTAACTCAACATTTACTGAACTTTATAGAAATAATAAATTCAAAGTGACTCGACCACCATTTTTTCTTCTATTGTACAGCTGTTCAAGACACATCTGCTGCCCCCGGTGGTCAGAACGCTTTTTTTCGGGGGGTGGGGGGGGGGGGGGGGGTTTACTCTAATCTCCTGAGCCACAGCTCAACTGTTAAGCTGCGTCATGTAGAACCGACGGCAGACAACGAGATGAATGGGTGAACTGTGACACTGTGGTGTGTGCTGTGGTATTTACATGTTACACTGAATTATTAGAATCTGTTTTCACAGAAATCCCGTCAGACATACCGGAGCACTGTGCGTCCGTCCACAGACGCTGAGGTGTGTTTTTTTTTTTTTTTTTCTCTCTGAAGCTGCACGGAAACTTACATCAGAAAACCGAAAACCTTATTAAATTATTCAAATGATGGAGGAAAGGATTTACAGCTGAGTGTCAGATTTTAATTGAAATCTGAAAATTCTGTATTTTCCCTGATTTTACTTATCACATCGTGACTTGTATAAGTCTGACCTGGGAGCGGCCGCCGTTGGCATCGACGTTTTCTATTTGCACATGAAAGACGGCAGACATCTGTGTTTTGGCCAACTGAGCCATTTTCAATGGGATGGGTTTTTCCACTCTGGCTGAATTAATAGTGGTCTGAGATGTGTCGCTGTGGGAAATGAATATAAATTTGCCCGACACCTCTTTCCCAAGGGACACCAGTCTGCAGTGCCAAATTAATTTCACGTAATAAAAATGTTTTCTGTTTAGTTCTGGTCCAAGGGGTGGGACTCTGTGTGTGTGTGTGTGTGTGTGTCACCATCCCATTTTCAGCAGGGATGAGAGGTGCTCCTCTAGTGGCAGCACAGGGTACACACAGTTTAAGTGAAGGATTTAACTACAGGCTGTATATAAGAGCCATTAATGTGATTTTGGGATAATGCCAATTGATTAATACGTCCCTGGGGGCTTTGACATTGAAGGAGTGCGCTTGTCATCTCGGCTAAATGCAAGAGGGCTTCAGATATCTGCCATCAGTACACAACGGCAGGAGAGAAAACAGTCACTGCCAACATTTTAATTTATTTTTTCCCCCAAAGGTGAGTTGATATGAGATCTAAGCTGCGGCTGAAAGGAAGATAGGCAATATTGCTCGCTGTGGGCCTGATTAAAGCCGGCATACTGAGGGTCCGACTATCAGTTCATAGAAAATGCTCTTGTGTGTGTGTCAGTCATGTGGGATCATTATAGATCAGCCGCAGGGACGATGGATATCAAGTTATCTTCATTTTTTTCATTCTTTGGGGTTTAAGAGCATCTGCAATCTTTCTTCATCAGCTCTTGGAAACACGGTCTGGTGCTGGTAGACACCGCCACCGCCGCCGCTGTCGTTAAGTGTTATCGCTGCACTCGGGTGTATTAACGCCGTCGCCTCCCTCTCTCTCTGCGTGGTCTACTGCCAGGTCATATGAGGGAAGTGCTGCTTGGAAATATGAGGCCAGCCAGTTCAACTCAAGTAGTGTTGAAACGATATTCTGCGTTTCTTCTTGGGTAACGATGCAAACTGGCAGCTGCAAAGGAAAGAGGCTGAGTGTGGGAATTGGAAGGATTTTAATTCGCAGGTGTCGTGAAAAATGCCAACACTTAACTGCACAAAGCATAATAACTAAAAGGGCAAGAGAGAATTAAGGAGCTATTGTTGCGTTGTGAGACAGAATGAGTAGGAGGTCCACAACGAATTTTCACACTTAGAAATCCCTAATTTTGACGCTTTCTGAAGCGTCTGATGCCAAAGACCAAATCATAACAAAACTGTTTTTTTTTATTTCCATGAAAAGCTCAAATGTTGCTCCGCACGGTGAGCTCACTATCCAAGGATTATGATTTGCACAGATGTGCGATTAGAAGCTTATGTACCAAACCTTTTATGCAGCAGGTTAAAGTGATTGACGTGCGTATTGTTCTGTATTTCACGAGTCAATAATCCATGTTCACAACGGCTCCACACACATCGTTCACCAAACAATTCATTCATTCAACATAATCTGTTTTAGATTAGGGAGCATGTGTCCAAAAAGTCCATCGACGAAGCATCATTTCGAAACGCGTGCCCCGAAAAACGAAAAGAGAGAAGCACTGAAAGCAGTCAGGCGTTCTGAGAGTGGAGCAACATGAACAAAGCTGGACAAGATAAAGAAGGAAACGAAAAGGCAGAGAGAGAAAAGAGGAAACGACGGAAAAGGAAGTAGGATAGAATCCTCGGTTGCCCTGATAATTTCTTTGAAGGGAGTTTGAAATGATGCATTGTGGGTGAGCCCCCTCTCCCAGTTGGGTTTCTTCATTTGCACAGGAAATTACAGCTTCTAATGTTGATGTACTTGGATGAGTCATCTGGTCGGCGCCGGTTTTATAGAATCTCTGATAATTTGTGTTATTAAAAGCTCCACGTGCAAATCGAGCAAACCAAATTACCCCCGCAGACAAAACTATGTGAACAGAAACATTCGACCAGGTTCAGATGATGGTTTAATAGAGAAATTACATCATCGAGCACATTGTTGAATAAACATAATGTCAGATTTTGGGTCATTTGAAAGCCGGTCACGCTGCTCTAACGTAAATCTGTCCTTTGAATCCTGGGAACTGGGAACATTTCGATTCACTGAGCTTCAAGAGGCAGAGGCAGGACTTTCTCAGGTAACATCGTCCTTCATCAGCAGCAGCTTCAGCTTCTCCATCCAGAGATCAGGAGAAGAGCATCATGGAGTAAAAGTCAATGCAGTTAATAACGGTCAATTCATCCGTCCATTGTCTTCCTCTAATCTGGACAAAGGAAGGCGCCTCATAAAACAGCCACAGTTGTTTTAGCAGCAAATACAGTCTGCAGGTTTTAAGTGTGTAAAAATCACATTTGGGTTAATGTGTCTTTACAAAGTGACTTACATCATCTGCTTTGATGCATCTGACTCGTGATGGCGTGCGGCATTCAAAGAAAACCCTCCATGGGACTCAGGTTCAGTTTCTCCACCTCATCTTCAGATCCTCCGAACCTTTTGACGGAGTCGCCTCGTAAACGTGTGATGGCATTCGCTCATCAAGACGTAAATATACATCTGACGACAAGAATCTGCACCTTTAACCAAACTCTCATCACCGAGAGCTCATATCCGGCTCAGTTCACTTAAAGGGTGACATCCACGTTGTCACGAATCGTCAAGAGATCCCTGCAGCTTGTGTGCAGCAGACCTGCGTTTCTATTGTTGCACAAACAAAGATCTCCCTGCAAACACTTCGTCAAACCGGGTGTTGACTTGCAGAATGGATCTCGTGACATGGGTTGAAATTACCTGCGGTTTGCAGCAAAACTACCAAACAACCACTCAAACAAATTAAACCATGATTGAGAATGAATTCAAGCCCTGACAGTGTTACGGACTACTGTTATAAGCAACCACAACGTTCTAATTTTTCATTTTGCCGATTTAAATCCCTGGCAACGTCTTTTCTTCCAATGCTGAAATGTTTGCTGGGACGCAGCCAACCTGGGTGCTCACGCTTACTTCTTAGCCCGACGCAGGAAATAGTCAATCAACACACTTCCACCTCGGCACAAGTGCTTCATTGAACAAACAAGTCAAACATCGACTGAAAACACCAACAGAAGCTTCCAGACGGAGCCTGGAGCAGCTGCGCCTCTGAACACGTCCAAACATCCCAGTTTGTTTGATTTTCAAAAACAAATACAGCCGAGAGGAAGAGCAATCATTTCAGGCCCCTGAATCTGATCATGACAAGGACAGAAAGAGCGACCCCCTTTCAATCCAGGACTGTCAGAGAGTCCCAACAGTAAGGCCCTTTGGATTACATGATCGCTTCATCTCTGTTATCTCCCTGCTTTGCCTCTGCTGGAGCTCTATGTGTGACCTACAGCATTAAGGGCAAAGCAATAATTCCCCACGCCCTGTCTACAGCCTGCAGCGACAGGACGGGCTCTCCCTTCCAGGCCAGCAGACAAAGCATTGAAGGACAGGGCAGGTTGGGGAGGGTGAGCATCTAGAGGGTGAGGATTAGGGATACAGAGGTGAGCGAGAGAATCCGCGGACAAGTTTGTGTTGTAAAAAGCTTTTATGAATCCAACACGAGGTGCTGGCTGGTATTGATTGCCCTGGAGGCAACTTTAATTGTGGCGAATAAATAAACAGAACATGCAGCGTGGATCAGTCTGCACTGCTGATTTGGTGTCAAATTGGAAAACAATGAGTTGCATGTTTTGGAGAAAAGTAACAGATGGAAAACCAGAGCTAATTTAAAAAAAAAAACTGAAATACTATAAAGTCATGTGGCATCGAAAAGTTCAGACGTCTGAAGTCTCACATTAAAAAACTGCTGCTGTCGTAAAATAAAGATTGTGATGTCGCGATCATTTCATCTGAGAACCGGTACATGTCTGCGTTTCTTGACACATCACCAACAAAGAGTAATCACAGTCGAGCTTCAGTGTGTTTTGCAAATCAGAAATCTCCGCCGCTAATGAAGTAAAGGTGTATTCAGGGATTTTTTTTTCTGACCTTGGGGCCGATGGAGACTTAGTCTTTGCCATTTAAAATCTATAAAGCTCTGGATGTTCCTGGGGGGAAGAAATTAATCTTTTTTTTTTTTTTAAGCGCTCATCACCAGTAATCAGGCCTACAATTAACCTACTTAGAATGACTGCGTGTGAGTCAAGCCACTAAAAAAAGACGTGGCTTCATCAAAGCGAAACGCTGTGTCATGTCTCTGACTTACATGAAATACACCGAGGTGAGTATCACGTCTTCACACGTTCTACAGGTAAAGTAAAGAGAAGGAAACAGTGTCGACCCTCTCGGCACCTTTTCGTTTGATGAGCTCCACTTACTGAGGAAAATATTAAATTCCTCCCTCTTGAATGTCACGGTTCAAGAATATTCAGTGTAATAAATCTGCTTCTCGTTCACCTTCTGCTCGTTCAGGGACGAACGACTCATTCTCTTCTCCACCTTCTCGGATTTTCTTTGGGATTATGATCAATTTGGGAGTTCTCAGCAAGTAACGTGAAGGTACAGCAGCATTAATTCACATTAGCGTGCATGGGTGCTAAGCTTCCCATGTGGAGGGATGTGACAAATGAATAAAAGTCTTTGGATTTTAAATGCATGTAGGGAACTCCTGTATATCTCTAGTGACAAAATCCTCCTGTAGTGCCAGGTATCACTCCGCTGCAAACTGAATTGTGATGTATTTTCTGCCTGGGCTCTTACAACACACACACACACAGACACACACAGATACACACACACACACACCCTTATGTCAACTGCCAAACCCACACTGACGCCTCATTCAATATAGTAAATGGGGCAGAGAAAAACTACAGCTAAACACACAGTCGCTCTTAAATTAATTTGCTCAACCTTGAAGCCTCGAATCCCTCAACCAGGAAGAAAGCAGACGAGATTGTCATGTTTTATTTGGAATCATATCGAAAATACTGGAACGTATTGTTTCAGCCCCCCGTCACGGAGCGACGGACTCAGAAGCAGTTTTTTTCGGGACAGTTCGTTATGTCTTCGTCTCGCCGCTTGTGTCTCTGCCCTGAGTTCACCCATGTTTGTGTCTGACCACATAACTATGCTTGACCTGCTTTATTATTAGCTGGAGCCTGTTTTTAATGCTAAAAGGGATTACAGTGTTCCAGACCAGGCAGACTACTTTATGTGGATTGATGGAACACTTTACCAACTTGGCTCTGCAGAGATCAATGCAGAGATCAGAGCCGTGCCTCTGTTGGTTTTGGCAATTGTCGATCTGCTTTGGCTTTGAATGATGCTGCTGCAGTCTTAATTTTAAAAGTCCTGTTCTCTCCTCCGGTTACATAAAAATATGAATTTATCGGCTGTTTCAAGAAGCTAAAGGCATGTGCATTAGAGAGAAAGTGACGGGGGGGGCCTTGAAGGACCGACGTGGGCTGCGTCCACATACGCTTGACATTGTTCTGTGCATTTGACGGATCGGTGAGTTGTCAGCTGGGCGGGTGGTAGTCTTTCTCTTCTTGTCCTCTCTCTGCTCCTTCCTGGGGTCACGTGAGTCAAAAATGAGGAATAAACATTTTTGCCAGTTGCTTTGTTTCAATTACAACGAGTGCACGGAACTGCTGTGCCCCTGCGTCGTGCATCATCCTCCGAACCATGAACTCTGACTGTATCGTAACATTCACGCTGGGCGGTGAGGAAATGAGCCGCTGCAGCTGAGCAATCAGAAAACACCACGGACAAACACTAAAACCTCATCAACTCAACGCCTGTCGCTCGATTTCCAAACAGCTCAGCTGGGGTCTCACCCACGAATGAAAAGTGAGATTATTTTATTTAGCGGACGCTTGACTAGATGGTGACCTTATGTGAGAGACATGAAACACAGAGAGACAGAGACGAGAGAGGAAGTGATGAAGGACAAAAGGGGAACAGACACCAAGGAGGACTACAAGAAACCCCCCCCCCCTCCCTTTGTAAGCAGGAAGGGGCTGCGTACTGAGTAACGGCTAACGGAGTCGGTGACGTCCCTCAACATCTGTCTGGTGATAAGTTGGGAACAGCATCAATGGATGTTGTGTCTTCGCTCATACACCTCTCCCATCCACTTAGCTGACACCAGCAGTAAACGTATATTGGCAGCTCCGAGGATGCAGCTAGAAATACTACAATTATACAACAATGTGTATTTTATGGAGTTTTTCAAGCAACTTGTTTGTTGTCACCTTTTATTTTGCTCAGAGGTCACCGCCGCAGAGAATGTGAGTGTGTGTGGAATTTTAGATGAGCCAGAAAGTTTTTAAAGACCAAGAGCCACGACTTCAACAACCGTCCAGTCAAAGGAAGAATCTGTAGAATGTATTTAAATGAATGCATCTATCTGCTGCGTGACGAGTGTGAGAATAATAAACTGTTAACAAATGATGGACGAGATACCAGCTCCCAGATCAGAAGCCAAATCACGGAGCACACGTTAAATGAACGTTATTCAAAGATGGTTTATTTTCTCATCTCACGGATTCAAACGTTAAAGTTTCTGATAAATTTGGTTTTAATCCTCTGGTGAAACGGGGTTAGAATGATTGACAGCTGAGACCGACTCACGACTGGTGGAGGACGTGTATCGTCGGGACTTCGATTCTGCAGCTCCACATCCTGATCCTCTGTTCTCAAATCAAATGACCCAAATGACATTTAAAGAGCGTCGCTGAAGTGGAATGAAATCCTCCTTCTTCATACACAGACAGAGAGGGATGGGGGCTAGCACACTACTTTATTTTTATTATTTTGCCGTATCTATGGCAACACTGCATTAACTTTACATCTCGTTCAGGTATTTCCTTCAAATAGTCGTTTATTCATTGTTTTGATGACGAATTCTGATCAAAATTCAACGTACAAAATATGCGAGAGTCTCAAGGACATTTGAGAAACACATGAAACTGACACAACCCACGAACGGGGAATTCTGCAGCGAGTAAACATGACAAAGCTGAGGCCAGTGTCTGATGTTGTGGGTAAATGAAAAAGCAGAGAGGTGCTCTGAAAACAGCTGAAGCTGAAACTAAAGCCAACGTGACCTTCACTTCACTTGGCTTGAAATGATTAGTCTTCGGCCCACATGACCCACATCTTTTATCATCCCTAAATCTGAGGTAAACGCATGGTCCACAGTAATTTAATAAGTGCTGCGCTGTAGCTGTGCTCCTCCATAATAATTAGCTTGTCTTGTCTGCTTTCACTACAATCAGACCAATGTTCCGTGCACAGTCGCCGCCCCTCCTGCGCCTCGATAACAGACCCGGGGGGGGGGGGGGGGGGGGGGGAGTATTTTTCTTGAAAAACAACATAAAGCTCTGAGGCCTCATGAAGTGATGAGGCAATAAAATACTGGGTTTTATAATATGTTTGTTAAATATGTTAAATGAACTGCATCTATATGGAGCTTTTCTAGTCTAACCACTCAACACTACACATCTGTGCACACACACTCACACACTGATAAAAAACCATTAAGGGCAATTTGAAGCTCAGCGTGTTGCTCAAGGACACTTTGACAAAAACTAAAGGAGCTGGAGAATCGAGCCAACATCCTTCTGATTAATGCTGAACCTCCTCTGGTGAGGAACATAATGATAATTATAAAAGATATATTCTTATAACACTAATACACTCATGTATTGAATACAGGACATTATAAGGACGATGACCCATCTCCTTTAATAAGGGACTCAATAAAATAAGATTCAGATTATTCAGACAGTTTAACAACTCTTACAGAACCTGAGGTCAAATATCTGCACAAGAAAACTGCTCTAATGCATCAACACAAACTCAAACCACCTTCCTGACACATATTCTGTTTCTGCACCAGTTCATCAATTGGTCCGACGGGAAACAGGTTCTATGACTAAGTATTTATTTTAGACGTTTGCCTTTATTGATTAGAAGATTACCATTAAATCTACTGAACAGATTCATGTGTTCAATGGGAACAACGGACATTTCTTTGAATATGTTATGTGTCACATCATAAATGTGGGACTCATGTTTCCTAAATTCAGGATCCAACGTGTACAAAGTCCCAAAAACCTTTTGGGAAACAGAGGAAATGCTAACTTATCAGTACCTGATGCATTCATTTCCCTCGTGTGCCCTCCATAACCTCGGACTTCTTTCTCAACATTCAAGTTTCCAGCACTAAAAAGTTAGCACACGTAATTACATACGTCTTCATAATTACACAGAGGCCTCAACCCCGGTCACACTCCGACTTGTCTAAATAGGATGTAATGGACTGGAAGTAAATTCATCACAGAATGTTTGACACGTTATTTTGAGGCAGCGTGAAGAAATCCAGTTTGTGTTTCAGGTCTGAATATGTGGTTTGAAATGTAATATTCCTCTCATTAGACAGCGCTCGCTGCTGTCTGAGAGATCGCTCTGCACTTTGCCGTCAAGCTTGAACTTGTCAAATCTTGTTATCGGAGATATTCATTCAGTGTCCGACGCCGACATCTGAATCCATTTTCTCCCCCGGGTGCTGCAGCTTAAAGACAGGTGTGGCTTCACATTTAAATATGTGGATACAAGTTAAAAGTTATTTTTAAGATTTCTGCAGTTTGGAGTCTGGGGTTTTAAGCATGATGCTAACTTCAGGCACGTAGTGGTGGCATCAAACCACAAACGACTGCGTTGTTGGGTTAACAACTCTCCATCAGAGCAATCTAATAAAGTGATGACTGTATCCCAGCGGGCGAGCTGATGTTTGACCGTCTTGGCATTTCTCATTTTCACTATAGGACCAGAGTGACTTATTAATAGCACTGTTTCGTCTCCTGCAGGCTTTTCCAGACGTTGATAGCTCCCCGATCTGAGGGCTTTTTCATCATGTTTTAAAGCAGCCTGTTGACAGCACTGAAAGATAAGAAACTGTGATAAATGATGCTTGTCAGGTTACGTGTTTCAAACTCTAAATTACTCTCCAGAAAAGAGCAGAATCTTGTATTTTTTATCCGACCGATACTCGGTGTTACACACCTCGCACTGTGTTTGGGATAGAAAGGGAAGGAGTCTTGGATACATTGACTTTGTGATCATAATAAAGATGTTAAAGCGGCTTTTAGAAATGCTGTCGACAAATATGAAGCTTTGATGCATCAATGAGCCGACATCATAAAAGATGTGTTTTGGGCATCTTGTCCGAATGGCTCTGACGCCGGGGTGGACCCAGAACTCGCTGGAGGAATTAAGGTCTGCAACATCTCGGGATCGTAGAGGAAGAGCTGGAAAGAGTGGCCAATGAAAAGGGGCGTCTGGGAAACCTCTACTTGGTCGGCTACCTCTGCAACCCAAGACCGGATAAGTGGATGGACATAAAAATGATGTTTTCACTTCTCCGCCAACGATATATTTACCATCGAATAATCACATCCTTGTCTACTTTCAAATACCAACGGACACCGTCCATGCTATTGTGTCCCTTCACATCTGTTGCCATGGACGAGGCAGAAGAACAGGACAGGACAGGTCTTTTGAAGACGGGTGGGAGCGATAATGGGGCTCGGTGGCCACGTGCCGACATCTTGAGCGGCTTTGATCCCTCATCGCCAAATCCAGAAGACTCGAGTCAGGGTGCTGACAGGAGTAATTTCCTGTTGGGGGCGGTGGAGGAGGAGGTGATAATGCTGACAGGCCAGAAAAGAATAACTGGGACTGGACTCCGCTTCATCACCGATCACACGAGGCGATAATCTGTGCTCGGGCTCAAAGGGCTCGAGTGTGTTCGACAATAGATGTGGTTCAGGCTGGAACCAACGATCCTTCTCATTATCGATGAATCCGCTGATTATTTGTCTAATTTTCTGTTGAATTGTTTTGTCTGCGTCAAAGATCTGTCAGCTGTTGACGTCTCTCTCTGTTGATGTCCTCATGTGGACACTGTTCTGTCCATTAATATCCAGGTTGTATGTGTTGCCATAGAAACCTGCATCGTGAGGTCTGGTCATCAGTATTTATTCCAAGAGAAACAACCGACAATAGAAATGGTGATTTCACTAACATTTAATTGATTAATTGATGACTTGATAAAAGATTATATTCATTTAAGTTTCACTGTGTTTTACTTTATAATTAACCAATCATTAAGAAGTAGATAACAAGCACCTATATATATATATATATATTATAGAATATATATACATAGATATGTTTTATTAATTCTTTGCAACTTCAATATCTTATATTACATAGACACTGTATGAATGTCATGCATACATACTCTCTTAGTTTACGAAGAGCTGACTCTCTGCTGCACATTTCCCCATAAAGAATTATCTTCTATATATTATTTTTATATATCATCTCATTATTTTCAGGCTGTTAGAAACTATTTGTTGTTTGATTATTGTCAACAGCAATTTGGTAATTTATTATGTGTATGACCAACAAGAGATGATGGGGGGTTTTTTTTCCAGATAAGCTGTAGAAAAAAACTGAAATAATAATAAGTTCTTGTGGCGTTCATTAAAATAATGATGTATGTGCAGATGGTATTACCAGGATTCATTCTGTGATTCTGTAGCATCAAAAGAAACCTCTGAACCAATGTAGGACGGGATGTGCTCCCTCTTATTGTATTCCAGGTGGACCTGGCTGTATGGAATACCAAACAAACGCAGCTCCGCGTGGGGGCTTTGATAATCCTGCACGTTGCTAAGAGAAACTCCAGAGACACGCAGTGTAATTTCTTTTTCCTCAGCCGCCTCCTGTGAGAGCAGGACGAGCGAAACCTTGAGACATATGGAAAAATCTGCTCCATTTAGACTCTGACTTAATAAAGATGAGCTGCTTTACAGGTTTAATGATTCAAATCATTGAGGAAACACTGCAAGGACTCCGGGTCGCATTTATGTATTGTGGTATATATATATATATATATATATATATATGCACTATTGATCGTGTAAAGCTAATTAACCTGTAGTTTTCTGAAGGTGTGAATGTGAATTGCTGACATGCAATGTGAGGCATGGAAAGTTAAAGTTAAATAAATCATTCAAGCTCAAACCAAAAGAATATTCATATATACACTCAACACAAAGGACATACAAATACTTTATACAGATATATAAATACTCATCATTTGTACCAGTCACCTTGAATCTAATCCGACTAATGTAAGCTTCACACGGGGTTCTTTTCAGTCGGAGTACGGGTGCTGCCCTGTTTAGTCGCACTAATGAGACCTTGCATTAATCAATCTATAGGTAAACCAAGCATGAACATAAAGACTGATGAGCTTCTAAATGAGTTAATTACTTTACAGGCCTCTTTTCATCTCTCATTCACGAGCAGGTACCTTCTGTTTCACACTCAGCGGACGAAACTCAAACATCTACCCGTGTTATTGAGTTCCATCTTGAACAGAGATCAGCATTGGTGAGATCAACATGACAACACGCACTGATAAAGGTCACCGACTGCTTACTGTTCTTTAAACTGACCTGCAGCATGTCTACCACGGATTAGACAGCGCCGCAACAAACAGAAGCTTTTCCGTTGTCAGACGTTGATGCACAATAAACGACGGGCTCGACTGTCATTTCCCAGCTGGGTCAAATCTTTCTCTGATGCGGCGCGAGGACGCCTCTCAAATGAAAAAGCAGCGCTGCGAGAATCGCTTTATATAAAACCAGATGTGCCTCGTACGGAGAGATTGTCTGACAACGAGATCTTAGCGAACAAACTGACAACACGAAAAGATATTTAGGCAGAAAAAAAAATAAAAGAACAGGCAGCGTAACCTTTTTATTTTCTGTGCAGGAAAAGCTCTTGCTGATGGATTACGGCTTTTGATTGACAAGGATTACAGTCGGCAGGGAATTTGATGGAAGCTTCAAGTTGTTCTCACACTCACCACTTGAATTGGATGCAAGTGGAACATATTCAGAGGGGGCTCGAAAAAGGATGAGGCATAATGTGCATAAATGAGTAAAGTCAATTAATCAGAGTTAAAAGTTCATTTATTTATATAGCCTTATTTAGAGTCTCACAGGATTTGGCTTTTGTAATATTCATGCTGAATCTTGAATATTCAGCAGATCTGAATCCTGTGGCTGGGGAAGCTATGGATATATATATATATATATATATATATATAGATTTTAAATAACACAAGCTGAACGCTGCGTGTAATGAATCTTTAAGAGCAGCTTTTTCAAGGAAAATCTGCCGCCTGCTTGGACCCAACAGATTTCACACTGTAGAGAAATAGAACAAATCTACACCGGGAACCAACTTTTGAACTGTATTTAAATATTTTTTTCTGGATCAGGAGAAACGTGTGTAAATGTAGGTTTAAAAATACAATTCACCTGGACACCTCTGGAGGTGTTGTGAGATCTAAATGTAGCGTGAATTAAAAAATCTGCACTCTTCATAATGCATATTCTTCAGAAGGTGATAAGTTGAGCGTCCACCCGACTCTATCCCTTCCCATTATCTCCGGCACCTATAATCATCAGGTTAAACATATCCTGTCCCTCTACAATACCCCCCCAAAATGCTGGAGTCCATTCAGAAGCTGCACATCCACTGACCCCAGACACCTTTCAGCTGATGGACCCAGCACTACAGCAAAGCAATAAAAGATTATGGTTCTGATTTCACAGCTAAATCCAATCATCCTGTTGGCAGAATGGAGACATCAAGAATACTTGTTCATGCTGGGCGCCAATGTAACAGCCTGGGATCAGATACGGATCCAAAAAGCCTCTCAAATATTAGGAAAAACCAAATCCAGATCTTTTTCTTAAACCCCAACCAATTTAATTTGTATCGTGCCGAATCACAACATACGTTATCTCAATCCTGTTTAAGAAGAAATGTCTTAATAATATAGAAAGACGAGTTGTTGCCATGGAAGCAAAGGTCCAGTTCACTTCTATCTACGGGTTGTATCCGAGGAAAATTGTAGGATTTCTTAGCGATAAATACCTTTATGGACGGAGTCAGCCTCATCTGTTCTCATTTTATTACAGCAAATCATCAGGTTCAAGCTCAACACCTGAATTCTAATAAATGTGGTTTGGTCCAACAATGACCCCAGAAATCCAATCAAACACGGAGGATTAGGCCTCGGCGATGGAACAGGGGTTTATTACAGGGGCAAAGTATCCCACAGTTCCGCATCCACAGTTAATGCTCATGTCTCCAAACAGCAGGAGTAGTAATTGTCCCCGAGGCTCAAAGGGACGTCCGCTAACCAGTTTGGTGGTTTGATCCCCGGCCTCTACAATCGGCGTGATGAAGAGTCGTGGGGAAAAGACAGTGGATGTGACTGGCAGCAGAATATCTCCACGCAGTCACAGTCCATTTACCACTTGGTAATCGCTCCTGATGTTTCACTGTGTTTCTCTGATGATGTCGATACCTCCAGGACGTTACGCCTCATTTCAGACTGTTTAGACATTTGCACTTTCGTAGAGTTTCTCGAAGGGTCATCGGTGGAGATTCACGGGGCCGAGCGACTTTTTGAAATCGGTGCAAAGACTGGATTTGGAGCCGCCTTCAGAAAACAGACGCAGCAGCGGGGCCTCCCAGGTCACCCGCCGACAGCTCACAACAGTGGTGGATGACTCACTATGCTGCACAGATACAGTTCAACTCCAGCAGCTTATCATGTGAAAAAAAGAACATTAGAGTCCTTTTCTTCCAAATGTCCGAAGGCTAAAACTTTCTCCAAGTACGAATTCTGCTTTCAACAATCCGCAGGATTCTACGTGATTAAAAACGGCAGGGAGGGGCTTTTTAACTACTGAATTATCTTGACAGCCATTAAAAGAGGAATTAGAAGAGCCATTGTATCGGCGAACAAAAGAGGGTAGAGGTTAAAAACCTTCATTATGTTCTGTTCTTTTTCTCTGCTATCAGGTCGCGTGTACATCAGCGACTCAATAGAGAAAAACATTATATTTCTGAGCAAATTTCTGCAGGATTGTGGCAGAAAATACTCTTGGGCCGTCCTTGAAGGATTTTCTTTCCCAGGCCATGCCATTGGAAAACAGATTAAAGTAAACAAGGTCAGAAGCGATGGGACTGTTCGTGTTTTAGGATAAAGCAGAGCAGATATTATCGACGGTGTTGGAAAATAGAATAGAAGCTGGTTCCGAGTTGAATATTTCAGGTTCATGGCTGAGGATTATTTGTGCTTCTTCTTCTTTTTGCCGTTTCAAAGAAATATCGTTGAATACACACATTCGTTATTAACACGGTGACAATTCCTTTAGCTCGCTAAGAACAGTGCAGCCTAATGAATGTCACTGTAAATTAAAGAACGACCAGAATCACCAGGCCCATGTATTGAATCTGTAGGAACGGATACTCTGTTGATTATGTTTTGACGGTTGCAGCGGACCTGTGAATTCAAATCAAAGCACAGCGGCGTTCCGCTGACTCGCTGCGGTTGCTCTTGTTAGTATATGTAGCTCTCAGCTGGTTGTTCACCTCGCTGCCAACACGGAGGAAATTCTCTCGGATTCTTCACTCGAGTTTGTTCTGACCGGGCAGCGGCTCAACCACCCAACTTCAGCTCCGGAGGAAGATGTGCCAGACCAGAAGCTTTGCTGTCACGTGGCCAATTCCCACTCCCTGGACACGAGCATGAAGAATGCACTGAAGGTCACGGTAGTATCAGCAAAGGGAAAGACTAAAATAATGACTGCATTAACATGCAGCTGGGGAGCCGTGTGCTCTTTAAAGAGTTCCAGGGAGGAGGTAATACAATGGCCTCTTACTCTGCATTCTGCCATCACGCTCACAGGGGAGTATCACACACAAAGCAGATATGAAAGTAACTTCACGCTCTCTGAGGCAGCTACGCACATTAATGTGGTAACATGCAAGGAAATAAAAAGAAATACAGGATCACTGTTTGTGTCAGTTTTATGTTTGATGGACATTTATTTTCACATTTTAATGGTTTATTTCTGCGTGGCTGCACTTCCATTCTTTCTGCATCTCTTCTTTTTCAATTAAATTTGTCTCAGTGACATTTTCATCTAAATACATCTGTCGTGTGATTCTTCATCACAGGCTGTCACAACACAACCGTGCAAAGAGCGGACCTCGATGAAAGCGAACACCTGCTGCCCCGTGGAAAATCTGTTCAAATATTAAATTCCTCACGAGGACGCAGGATCTTTGCAGCTTCAAACAGAATGTACATTATTCTCAGGTACTTTCAGACATTGAGTCCAATAATAACAATAAAAATGTTGACCGACGTCACTTTCTCACAGACGTCTTTTAAAACTAGTGGAGTCGCCCTCTGCTGGTCATTCGAGAGAATACAGGCTTCTGCATTGGCTTCACATTCTGGACCCTGAGTCTACGTCCAAATGTGAATGTTCGATCATTTGTCTCATAATATGTTTCAACCTTCGAGCAGGTTTTGTGTAAAAGCAGATTTTGCATAATCCTGCTGACGAACACAAGTCAACAAAAAAGAGTTTAGGAGTTAATGGTCATGACAGTGAAACCAAAATAAGATTAAATGAAATCCAAACGTGAATCAGAAGATTTTCTCATATTCAAACACAGCTGTCATGACTGTTGACACAAAGTCACTTGAGTTACGTCATCAATCTCCGCCTCTGTGTCAGCTCTGGATGATGTCATCGCTTCAGCCCATTGCTCCGCTGTTCAAATCACGATGATTATTATTTAAATTCAAAAACAGCAAAACACTCGTGGGAGAGAAAAAACCTTCTGGAGCACAAACTGTGACACACTTCATATTCCTGTTTAAAAAAAAAAGAGAAACAGCTCCACTGTGGCTGAACAGATCAACAGCTCGAGCTGCAGAAACTCCAGAGTAATCCAGAGAAACTCCCAGGACAAAGATCACAGTGCTGGTTGAACTGATTAGTCCACTCTGGGGAAGTTTGCTGCGGGAAAAACCAGAGCTGTGGTCATTTAGCTGAAGAAGCAACACACTCCAGCAATTAGTCAAGGAGGAAAAGTTATTCCCAGAGCCGTAAACAAGCGAGCAAACCCCCCGGAGGAGCTGAACTGATTTTATTTTCATCATTTTAAATAATAATCACGTTACTTGATCAGTATTTCGTCACCGTTTTCATCTGATTCATCCGAATATATTACTTCAGCCACCAGGGGTCTCTCAACTATAAAAACACTTTAAGTTTTGATGCTGCGGACGACCACTATGACTCGTCCTGTTACTTATCTGTAACTTTCTTTTTGTCTCTTGTATCGTGCTAATTAAATCATTGAGCATGAAAGAAAAGTGAATAAACATTGTCAGTTAATTACTGCTGCTACCTGAGATTTGGCAGAAATCCTCCGACCAATGCGACAGAGCCGCAGCGTCGACTGTGTCCGCTACTTATGAATCTGTTGGAGCTGAGATGTTAACGAACAGTTCCATATTTACTCATTCAGTAAACACGGAGCATCATTAGCATTCATCCCAAGTCATGTTTGCGTCCACCTGATGAATAATAAGTCCGACAATCTCTCTCCTCTCAGCTTCGTTTTGTCTCCACCACCTCCTGATAAACACATCTGCATTCCGCTCACTCTGGTTCACGCTCCGTCAGCGTTCACTCAAAACAAACTGACCAACCAGTCACTTCCTGCTCCGCTGCCTCCAACATGTGTCCTCTGTTGTAAACACTTTTTTATTAAAGGCCTTTAAACTGTATTTTTATTTTGTATATATTGTATTAAAATTCATATTTTTACGAACTCTGACATAAATATTTAATATTTCTATTCATTGGAATTCTCTTGGCCTGTATTTATATTCTTGGCCTGAGTAACCTTAACCCAAAACTTTGTTTTAAATAGACCGTATATATAAAGATGGCCGACAAATGACAGATCCTCAAAAGTGAAGCCAGAGTCTCTAAGTCGCCCCCTAGTGGATGGCTGCAGTAAACCTGGCTCCAAACGGTGCTGCAAACTTCAAACTTCAAACTTCAAGATGACTAAATAAACTCGTCTCTGTTTCTTTAATCCAACATTACGTCGCAGAAAAGCAGATTATTATCAGAACGTGACAGATTCGTTTCCAAGCTTTTAATTTGACATTTCTAAAGTTTCCACCCAAAAGTTTTTATAATGATTCAGAGGAGAGGAATTGTTGTTGCAGGTTGCAAACACATAAAAGTAAAATGTGTGTGTGTGTGCGTGTGTGTGTGTGGATCATGGGGTATACGATGTAAATAGCCTGGAGTTTGTCGGAGATGTGAGACTTTTCGATTGCAGAGGAGGTGAGACCTGAGGTTGTGTTTGTCACAGATGTCACTCCAAATCACTGCTGCGCAGAGAGAACACGTCGAGGTACGAGTTTTGCACCGTAGGACAGTTTTGACAAAGCAGAGTGAAGAGATGATTCACTTCCTAAAAATATATCTGTATATATTCATATATATAAAAAATGACTCATGAGAGACGTATAAATTCTAATCTCCAGGATCGAACCTTTGGCAGAACATTGAATTATCTGCTGCCCGTGTTTATCTCACTAATCATCTGTAAATGCATTTGAACCACGTTAACACAACGCTGCTTGAACACATGAATATTTGATGCTTCTCTGTGAAACTTCAGCGTGAAGCTCGCTGGTTCGGTGGAAACTCTGAATCTCCATGATATCGGAAAACAGACGTGGACTCGAAAACTGAAAAAAGAGTTCAGTGAAAAAAAAACAATGACAGCAGCACCGGATCCAACTGACGGGAAATAAAACTTTAGCTCAAAATATTTTGAATATATCCTTTCGGTGAAGGAGGATCTGCTTTAAACGATGGACAGAAAGTAGATGATGCAATTACCTGATTATTTACTGATCCATGTGTAGATTTCAGTTGTTAAAATAACTCATGACACATGTTTTAAACGTGTTCACAGGCCCTGGTCGCCCTGCTGAACATGAGATGTGCAGATAACTAAACTCTGACCTAAAGCTGCGTTAGCTGATTGTTTTGGCCACTCGGGGGCAGCAGAACAAACTGAATGAATAACTTTTCTATTCACGCATTAATTCAAATTATCATTAGCCGCACTGTCAGGTTCCAACAACTAATCACATCAGATGCTGAATTACAAACGATTCACGTCAGTTGAACACAGCTCGACCTTTTTTACTGAACTTTTAATCCCTGCACTGTTCGGTCAGACCTCAGATCCACTGATCGTCAATTACCTCTATGGCGACGGAGCGTCCTCAGCAGCTCGAGACTCTGGATTAATGTCAGAACAGCAGAATCTTTGTCTCCTTTAAAAAGTTGTCTCCTCTGGAAAATGACCCCGGACACACGGATGACACACAAAGTGTCATTTGATCCAGTGACAAAGAAACTATTAGTGAGTGCAGCTGCAAATGTTTCATGGATCAAAGTCGAAAGTCTTCATCTGGGATTCACAAAAGAAAGACAAGTGGGAGCTACATCAACTTGTTAGAGGCAGAACACTTGTAGTTGCGTTTAAAGAGAATATTACATGCACTCAGTGCAGCAGAGCTGCGTGGTGTCGACCTGCATGACCCTTAAAAAAGAGGGAAGAACCTCCTCCACCTCTGCAGGGCAGGTGAAACAGACAAACAACACGGCTACGACTGCGACCTGCGTGTTCGCTGGTGTGTAAAAAACACGACGAACACACGCGAAGCCAGAAAGTGATATGAGCTCACTCTGAAAACAGAGAAAAGGCGTTGGAGTGTTTTTATTAATAACTTTTAATTAAACCGCAGCCGTGTTTGAAATCCACTGGATTATTCTGTTCAGTTTCTCTTGTTGTGTTGTTGAGCAGCCTCTGAGTTTTGTATTTTATACATCTCACCAGATAATGAAGGTTATTTAAAATAGAAATGTGTTCGAGATGTGATATACGATGAGATGAGTCACTTACAGCAGCAGCAGGAAGACAAAAGAAGATCACATGAAAAACATGAAAAACATGTGAGAGTAACAGGATAATCAACGTTTTCTATAGAAATCAAGTAAAAACAGAGAATATGAACAAAGTACACATCTGTTATATATATTCAGATATATCATGTGTACAGAAACAAAGTGAAACTGATGACTGAAGATGTAAAGGCGACTGTATTTGTGCATTTCATATTAAATATCTAAATAAATATATATATGTGTTGACTATGTGCTGTCTTCTTTCTGTTCTTTTCAGTTTCACTCCAGTCGCTCGTTTCAGAATCGTTAGCGGTGAATCCTGCAATTTCCTGTTGTGTTCTCACATCGACTCCCTCGGACATTATCCAGAGTTTAACTATGGAGATAGTTAAACTCTCATTACGCTAACTCAAATGAAATATACAGAGTCAATCAGTCTTATTTCTTCTGTCATTATGTTCATTATTATAACCTCCTTTCTGTATTCCGCTGTTCTGAGGTGAGACCACAGAATGACCATCAGACACCTCGTTATGAAGACGCCGTGTTAGTTGATGGAGCGATGAATCTTTAAAAATGACACGGAGCAAATCTCAAGTCTGACTCATGTATTTATGATTAATCAAAGCTGTTAACAGCCTGAACAACAAGTCATTACTCTTTATGAATATGTAGATGTTTTAAATGTTTCGATGAAACACTCATGAATCTTTGATGAAGATTTAAATGTCGTCTTTGCCTGGTGAGAAAAAAGCATCAATTATAAACTCACTCCTTCAATCTATAGAATAAAACAGATCAAATGAAAATAGTTTTAATAAAGATTTGTTTTTATCAAAGTCTCAGAGGGAGAAGACATAACTTTAGAATTATGAAAGATAATGTATGTCTACTTTTTAATTCTTCATTTCTAACATTAAAATTCTATATATCTGTATGTATTTGTGTTTTCTTTTTATTTATAGTAATATTGTTAATTATAATTAGGGTTAATGGCAAACTGTGAAATATCAAACCTCATTAACATCTTTGTCACAGTGATAACGACATCTTAGGAATTATTTATATATATATATATATATACATATACATATAATTTACTTTCTCTGTCACTTTACTATTTGTCCTCTTACATTCTGATTAACAGCTGATTAATAACAAAGTCAAACTAAATAATGTTTTCATTGTGATTCAACAGGTCGGAGTCGGCTGAGTCAGAATTACTTCTCCTGCTATCGACAACCTGCTGTCATTACACAACTGGCCAATTAAATTTAAAATGCTAATTATAGTCATTTTGATCAAATTACAGGAATATTCAGGGGAAAACAACAATTAAAATAACCTGACAGGCTGCAGCTGACAACAATACTGTCATTGAATAAGTCGTTTATTTGGTTAATCAAAAGATGAACTGTGAGAAAAAAGAAAATTGTGTTTCACAGTTGCCGAGAACTCAGAGTGACGTATTCAAAATACCCCGAATTGATTGTTTATTTAAATTCTGCTTGTAGATGATAAAGAAAAGAAAAGCAGCCAGATCCTCATTTCAGAGGCTGAATCCAACAGAAATATCAAATATCTTCTGCACCAACAATAAACTGAACTTTGCTCAGTGGCTGTAGTTCATATAAATCTTGCAGATTAGTTCTGTGCAAGTTTATTACAGCAGGTCGAGATTAAAAAAAAGAAAATAAAGCCAGTAACTGAGTAATATTTATTCTGTAGCCTGAAAATTACACTATAAAACGTTACTGGCAACAATTATCCGGAGGTTGGATAATAATAATGATGAAATTACTCTACGTCTGCAGTTGTGTCATAACTTAAAGTTTGTGAACCAACACAAAGACCAACTCCGCTGCGGTTTTTTTCTGTTTAAACCAGTGGGAGATTTTAATTAGGAACTCCCTTAAGAACTGAGCCATTACCAACAAACACAACTGTATTTGTACGTCGCTGCAATAACACAGATAAACCAGCGGACCTAATGAAAAGTAGGATGCAGACTCTGCAAAATAAAAACCACCAGAATAAACACTGATAATGTGCCGGAGCTTTATCAGCCTCCTGACAGCGTGACAGGGTTTCTGCAGCAGCACCGGGAAACCGCAGGACCTGTCACCACATGTTCTGTACTCACTAAGTACACGTGTGTATTTACACTAGAGTCGTTCGAGAAGCAGCAGCAAGTCAGTGAGGGAGAAGAAAGAAGAGGGGTTCATATCATATATTCTTTGCACATCCTCTAATTCCTACTCTACTCCAAAACGACCACCGGCCAAGAGAACAAATTTAGAAAAGCCACCGGGGAGGAGCTCGTGTGGGACTACCTGCTCGTATGTACGGCTTGTGATGTCACAACACCCAGGATGTACCGTCTGCACTGCTGACGACGTGTTTCAGTAACTTCAGGAGCGTTTCCCTTCACCGCAGACTTTTTAACTTTGGAGAACTTTTACAAAAATCCTCCAGTTTGTCTGCTTTTTATTTGTCCACGATAAAAATCCCAACATGAGTCACGTCACCGCTTGATGAACGAATGAACAAGCCCGGAAGGTGACAGCTTCGTGATCCGTTCACGTTATCCGTCACTGACATGCTACACGTGTCAGACACAAATAGTTTTGATAATCGTCCCCCACTCGGTGAACTCGGGACTGAGCGCAGAGCAAGAGCCACATCCAGCAATCTGTAGAATTACTTCTGGGCTTTGTGCTCTCATCTGCACATTTAAGCCTGAGTGCTGCGATGGCAGTTTAATCTTGATTCAGTCAATCTCTCTGACCTCTTTCTTTCACGCCTCCTCCTGCTGAGGGGACCCGAGGCTCGCCACTTCCAGGGAGATGTGTCACAAGGATGGAGAGACAGCTGGTTTACATTTCTCGGGGATGAGGGAGTCAGATAGTCGGACGACCCCTGCGAGCTGCACCCTGACTTCAGGAGGCAGACGTTACCGTCAGTGTCAACGACGCCCCGCGGATGATCCCGACAGAGTAGAGAGGGAACACTGAAGACCGGTGGACGATCGGAGGACGAGTCCCCACATCAAGACTTTGTTTAGATTCTCTGAAAGCTGTGATGAGCCACAACTTGGCTACTTAAACAAAATTAAAACACTAATTAACTCACATTAAGGAAATTGAATCTGACGTTTCATTCACACGTCGACACAAATTGAAGAAATAAGTAAACAACCTGATATCATTCACGGTGTAAAACCTGCGTGACTATCAGACGATGACCTCGACATGTTGCATGCGCTGCAGATTTTTGGTCATGTTGATTTTCTTTATCTGTATTAAACCTCTCAGCAGAATTGTTTTTTTAAAGTGGGATTGCTGAAACAAGCTGAAAATGCTTTTTACCTGTGAAACCGGTGACGCTGCACGTCCGAGGTCAAACACACACGTTGGTCGAGAACCAGCAACGCTACAAACAATTATTCCTCCTCTGTTGTGTCGTACATTAAAAAGTGATTTGTGTTTTTGTTTTCAGGGTCACTTCAGGTATAACGTTCAACTTAGAAAACTGTCGGCAGGAAAACCCAGTTACATCTGCAACATCTGGCCTGTCGTCGCTGACTATTCCCCCCAGACGTGACCTTTAAGGCGTGGCTGCTGCACACCTCCTCGCCATGGTTACTGAATCTGAGTGTTTTGTGAATGTGAGGTGCAGGATTGTCACGAATCGTTCCTTCACGATATTCAACTGAACAACTGTTGAATCCTTATCTTGTGTTGTGTTGAAATAAGTTTCTCTGACAGCCTCCACAATAAGTCGTCTCTGTAGTTTTTAGGCAAATATTTCCAGCAGTACTTTTACTTTGGTGCTTCATGAGGTCGATCTGTTGAAGAAGAGCTCAACATGATCTGCTCAGTGGTGGTTTAAAGTCCTTCTTTCAAATTTAAAAAACCGGACATGAAGTTGTGATTTATTTAAAAAAGAACAAGATGAGAAATGTCTCAACCTGCACCTGCACAGACAGGATACCAGCAATGTCTGGACACTTTCCCAGCATGCACTGGGCAGCTGTCCACACAATAACCATGAACAAGTCCACAGGTCGTCAGGAGCCGAGGAGCAGATGATCAGACATGTGGGTGTTTTGTCTCAGATATCAGTTTTTCCCATTTCATAGAAGTTCTAAGAGCAACGACTTGTACTCACCTGCACCACAGAAGAAGCAAGGAGAGCATCAGCCGGACACGGAGGGAACAAAAGAAGAAGAGAACATTATTAGTTATTTATTCATATTCATTTCAACAGAGTGAACTCAAACAGTGAGATAGTAACGTAAGAGTTCGACACAAAATACTGTAAAATAAGAAAGAATAAAGATTCCACACAGAGAGTAAAAGAAGGTCGGTGAAGAAGAGACGTCAACTAAAAGATCTCGGTAGAAAAATGGTGGCTGCAGCCAGCCACCAGGGGGCGATCAAGATGACACGGCTTCACTTTTGGAAGCAGTCACGTCGTCCATCTTTATTATGATGAGTTTACGGTGAATGCATTTTGAATAATCACATCAATCATTGATAAGTGTCTTTGACAACGATGCTCGACAGTAAAATGTTTATTCACAGATTAATATTAATGTTGGTGAAAACTTTTATTCAAGAGTAAAAATAAAACCGACTGATGCTGCAGCTGAACATGTTTCCACACATCTGCCAGTTGTTAAAACGAGAAAACATCAGGTGAGCTTATTGATGAATGTCGATGAATATAAAAGAGACAGATGTTGAACACCACATCGGCTTTTTTTCCGGTGGATAACTTGTCAACACGTCTAACACCAGAATCACAGCGAGACCATTTCTGTGAATGTTTAATTTGACGTTAGGTGAGAAACAAAACCTGGTGGGTTCTCACTTCTGACATTCCAGCTCTTAAATCATGGATAAAATGAAACCTGGCAGCTGAGGTAATCCAGCAGGGCTTTGGGTTTAAGCAGATCAGAAAAAACTCAAGTCTGGAATTCATAATTTAGTTGAACACAATGTGCCTCAGAAGGAGAGAGTATTAAATCTGAAAATAAATAAAATGCTTATAATACAGTCCACATGATGTCAGGTCTTAAAATCTGTGGAGCAGCTAAATTGTGAGAAGTCGGTGAGATTTAATTTCTGCTTTGAACATATTCTGCTGATTTGCAGATTACGATCATGTCGTCGCGCCTCAGGGAAAATAAAACACTCGCTGTATACAACATGGCGGCCCTCTGTGGATGTCGGCCGTTTGTTGGCATACATTAACTCAATCTCTGTGTAGACAACTAGTTGGTACAGGCCGGACAAAGGTCAGCGCTGGGAAGTGGAGGTGTCAGCAGCGCGGCGGTGATGGAGTGGGCCGACGCAAAGTTCATTTTCCCCTACACCCGGAATCTTTATGCCCTTATTGACAAAAGGTCGAGGTAAATAACGATCTGCGGGAAAAGGTTACACCTGTCTAACGAACACACCATCATGCATAACAACAGGCTGTTAAAGCACAGGATGCACAGATGAGAATAATCCGGATTAAATGATGATTGTATCAAACGCAGAGCAAATGAACCGTCAGGATCTCTCTTGTCATACTGCACCTGTCCACCAGATGGCCCTAGACTTCCTTACATCCACCTGCTCGCCTGTTTTCCGCCAACTGACACACATGCTCCTTGTTTTCCTCTGTACCTGCCCGTCTGTGCATCAGTCAGCATGTTAACCTGGTGCTCTACATAGCTTTTACTGGGCAACAGCGCCCCCTGCAGCCACACGTGCTGATTAATTCAGTTAACAATCTCATTGTTTTGGATTTTTTACTCGTTATCAGCCGATATGCAAAGTCCAGGTATCAGAGTCTGTATCTGGAAAAATGATATCGGAATATTTGTAATAGTAAACTTAAAACTGCAGGAACTGACGGAGGAAATATTCTGCCTACTCCGAGTCACCGAACCATCAGAGACATTTTAATGAGGCTGCGATTTCGAGGTAAAAAGAAAAACATTTCACAGCTGCTCACATCTGTAGCAGCTCTGCTTCACCTGCTGATCGTTTCATAACCATTCAAACTCTGATCCAAAGTATTCTTTCTGCAAATTGTAAAAAAAGATAATAAGAGATAAATCTCAGTAATTCCTTTAAAGAATGATAAATACTTCGTCACGTCGCTGTTATCCGTCCCTCAGATCTCACATTCGGTCGTTGCATGTGTAATTTGATTTATGCCCACAAAGCAATCGTGTTTTATATTCATAAAAAAATAAAACTATTATCTTCCACGAGCCAAACAAATAAAAAGTCTCCTCTTCATTTAGCCGGGGGGGGGGGGGGGAATGTGGGAAAACATTCAGTGACAAATCTACAGGGAGAAAGTTTCCAGCTGAAAACCTCTCGGTCTGTTTATGTGGGAGATGAAACGCTTGTATAACACTGAGATGATCCGCACTCTCCCAAGAACAGACGACTTCTGAAAAGCAGCGTTGAGTCATGAACTTCACGGAATATTCTGCGGTCACGCCGATGGACGATCTACAGAGCCGACACATGACGGAGGCCTGTGGTGGATTCCTGTCCGTGTGCTCTGGAGAGACGGAGGCCGCCGCTCGTACCGTCAACACACCGCCGCCTCAGCCTCTAAACCCTGATCCGTTTCCTCTAGTGTCTCACCTGCCCTGCCCCCCTCCCCCCTCCTCTCTCTCTCTGGCTTCGGTGCAGAAACTTATTTCAAAGCTTTGCTAAAGCATTAATTTTTTAAAGATAAATCTGACCACAGGCTACAAATATTAATGCATTCTGCCCCAGACACATCAGATATGTTGCATAGTTAATATTAAACACAGGACATGTTGCAGCGACTGTTTACTAAATAAAGAGTTTTGTGTCAAGGTTGGTGGAAGGAGCACAGGGGAGGACACACACACACACACACACACACAGGCTTCTTATATAATATCATACAATCTGTATTTTACTGAATAGTGTCTCCACTGGTTTTAAATATAAAATCAAATCTATAAAATGTCTTTAACGTTTGCATTTACATCTCCAGTCCCCACGAGCTGCAGGTTCCAGGTTGCACGAGGCTCCTCTGTTGTAATCTACAAATATATTGAGCTAAATTTTGGTTTAAATACCTGAAGCGAAGCCGTTCAAATGGGGATTTGCTTTCTTGACAATTCATGTCTTATATTTAATCCCCTTTATTATAATTTGCTCACATATACTTTACAATTTGCCATTTTGAAATGAACCGATCAACTTATTTTAATCCTTTGGAAATGATTGTCATGGTTCAGTTGTAACTCACCGGTAGAGGCTCTATAAGTCGGTGCATTACAGAACGTTCTTTGTATGGTGTTCTACTGGAGAGTACACAGTGAGAGTACACAGTGAGAGTACACAGTGATGATACATTTCAATACTGTGTCAGGTTAGTACTACAGGTATTTAAACCTTCACTGACAGCTTCAGACACAGAGAGCCTGAGTGACTGTTCACATTGTTGTAAACTCTGTCGACGTGGGAATCACCATCTATGGAGGAGTGAGGGGGTGGAGCCTGACAGCAGAGAAGTCGCCCTCTGCTGGTCATTGGGTTAGAACACAGGTTTAGGGCACTTATGCATTGGCTTCACTTTCCATATCCTCAGTCTACGTCCATTTGTATAAACAGTTCATGGTCCAAATGCTGCGAGACTCTGCAGGTGTTATGTTCTACTTGGATCTCAAAGAAGATAAAGAACCGGATATGATCCGAACATCCGTGAAGCATATTTATCGTTTTAATGGAAACTGTTTGTGTTTCTTGTTTGTGCCGATGGAAACAACAACTTGAGAACATGCAGTGGCGGACTGTCCCAACTCAGCACCGTCAGTTTGATAAAACACACAACTGTCTCGATGTGGCGAAGCTTTGAATGACTGGAGGACAGATTTATCCACCAGGGGAACGTGTGTCTTGCTGTTTGTGATGTTTGTGCTGCCCAGAAGCAACGCTGCACAAGTGGCTGCACCACCAGAGCTGAACGTCTCAGAAACTGCTGCAGAAACACAGCGAGATGCAGCAGCTGTGGCTCCGAGGGATAAAAAAATCTGAGTCATTTAGACAGAACGTTGTCCGGATTCTATCTGGATATGTCGAACATCAGACAAGGAAGAAAAACATCTGGGGTAAATGTCGTGGAAATATTAAGATGGCGGCATTTTTTTCATCAGTGCATCGTGAAATGTAGCATACAGCCAATGCTCACTATCCAACTCCATTATGCGTTGTGCTCTCGTTAAAGAGTGAAAGGGATTTATGATGGGATTTTTCCAGTAGCTGGAATGTTGTTGAGTCCAAAAGTTTCTTTTGCTAACGAGAGTCTCCTACACAGAAGTGTTATATTATGAGTAGTGTAGTGAATGACCTGGTGATTTCAGACATAACCATCCACTTAGATAGAAACGGACCTTTTTCTGCAACCAGTGGAGTCGCCCCCTGCTGGTAATTTGAGAGAACACGGGTTTCAAGCACTTCCACATTTGCTTAATTTCCTAGAAGTGGAATCTACAGCCATCAAAAATAATATAGACATTGTTTTGTCCCATCTGTGCATCTCATCAACAAACACCTCATCAAACATTAGCCCGAGCTGCTTTCCTGTATTTGCTCCAGTTCAAGTCAAACCTCCCTTTCCCTCCTCCTCTGTCACAATTAAGGAAACAGAGATAAACACTAAATGCTCGTTTCCGTTCAGAGGAACGACTCTCGCAGCGCCTCAAGGCTGCACATCTACTTTCTTACTTGGAGACAGAAGTCAGATCGTTTTCTTCATTCTTTAAATCAGTTATTCAGAGTCAGTCATGCCTGGTTCAGTATTGAAACTTAAATTATCACCTCACATTTGGCAGGGGATTTAAAGCCCCCCCCCCCTGCAGGCTTGAGAACTCTTTCATACGCGATACTACACTGGTGTTTATCCAGGGCTTGTGTGTCGCTAACTGGAGAAGGGTGTGCTTGCAGGGTGAAGTCGCTCCCAGAGAGAACACGATGTTTTATGTATGATTATTATATGGATGTGATGATGTAGTTTTTTTTGTGCGACTGTGCAAAGTGTCAAAAGTGTAAATGTAATCGGTGTGTGAAGCGCTGAAGACGGAATGAGAGTCAACTCTCAGACACTTCGTTTAGACTCCGTTTACACCTGGTAGACTCACATCCACATTACATCTAGACACGATTTGAACCTAATTAGATTCACACCTATTAGTTATATGTCACTGGTGTCCACATTCACATTTGTTTGTGCTCCTGTAGTTGTTAATGCAATATCTACTGAAAGTGGGCGAGACGTGAAAGTCACACAGCGAAGAGCAGAACATGCAGACTCCGCACAGAAAGACTGCAGCACAAAATAACTAAAAGATAGAAGAAGGCGAACAGAAGACGATGGGAGCCATGTGTGACGCTGTGTTACTGTGTTTTCTTGCTTTTTGATTGGTCTCGTCTTCATCCACCCACAGGTGTCTTGGAAAACTAGGTAGGTGGGCGGCTCAGGTTTAGGAGGCAGCTCAGGTCATCTGCTAATCGGAAGGTCGGCTCCTTCAGTTCACGTATCCAAGTTTCCTTGGGTGAGAAGCTGAATCGCCCGCGGTGATGCACCATCAGCGTGGCAGAGAAATGCTCAAATGCTCAAGAAGGAGCGCTCCATTCTCAGGCAAAATCTAATTTGTTGCCTTGTGTGAAGAAGGTTATCACTCTGTAAGTGCAGTAAACTAAGGGAGCACATGGGCGTGCGAGCTGACTATAAAACAAGCAAACAGGGGAGAGAGAACAGCAGCTTCACAACGAGTTTAACAAATGTGTCGTTTCCGACCATAACCGAAGAGAAAAACTTACATCGAGAAAGAAGCTAAAACTTTAATAAGCCATCAGACAGATTTACGGCTTCGCCACCGCTCTTCGCATGAACCGCGCCTCTGTGAGTGAGGAGCCGGGACGCATGGAGAGCTCACTGCAGGTTCAGGAATCGTCCAGTTTTTAATGAGGGTAAAAGGACACGGCTCTCATCTTTTTTTCATGGCAGTGTGTGCATCTGTCGAGTCCTCACAAAAAAAAAAAAGAAAAGAAAGAATATCTCGGTGATAAACAAGGCCTATCTGGGGGAGGCCTTGCAGCAGTGAGCATGCAGACCTAAATCAGGCACTGTTGCATGGCAGATAATATGAGCTGCTGGCACAGGGGAGGCGGAGGGCGGCGAGGAGGGAGGGTGGGAGTGTTTGCTGTGGACTGGAGGTAGAATCTACAACCGTGTGAAAGAGACGCTGCTGCTGCTGCTGCGTCCAGTGAGGTCCCTTCATTAGCGTCCGTGTCCTCGCTTGTCTCTTCCCGCCTCCCTCCGTGTGCGCTCACCCTCACGCAGAGCGATGGGGAGGGCTCTCTGAATAGCAATAACCCAGCGTGGCATCAATCCATCTTCTACTTCATTAAGGCGGCTGTGGCGTTATTGCCGGGGCCGTAATGATTCCACAGATCTCCGTCCCATAGGCCGAGTTTCTCAGGCTTTCGGAGATGTCATAAAAGAGAACAAGAGATGTGCCGGAAATGTACGTGAATTATTAATTCCCTCGGTCCCCGGGGGAAGTTTGTCTGTGTGCGTGTGTGTGTGCGTGTGTGCGTGCGTGCGTGCACGAGTGAGCGCGTGTGTGCATGCACTCCCGGCTACTGCTTTATACTTCATACAGGTTGATTCAAAATTTATGTTGCCAGCTCCTTTGGCACTGGAGAGTTATTGCAAAAAGAAAAAACAGAAGTCAAATGAAAGGCTGCAGTGGTGATGCAGTTCAGATATACGGCCACGACTTCCAGCTCGCATCTTGGGATGTTAATGCAAAAGAGACAATGCTTTATGCAGACTAATTCTGCAGAGACGCAGCCGCTGGAAGAGAGCAGCAGATAGGGTTGAGAGTCCTGTGTGTACAGACGAGAGGAGGCTCACACACTGTAAAGCTTTTTTACGTTGGCCATAAACAAGTTCCTGTAAAAAGCACCAGCACGGAATATCCCTCTAAGAAGCTATTAACAGTTTAATGGTGAGAATATTTGAGAGTTTTCTCTTTCTTGTGCTTGTTTTTGTTACATTCACACATTTAAATGTCATTTTAAAGATATTTAACGATTTGCCATAAACGAAACACACCCACACATCCACTGTGGATCATTGTTGATGTGGTGGTCCGCTCCCCCCTCCTCTGTGTGAGTCAATGTATTCTGTTTGGTGTGTGTAGATGTACTCACTGTCCCCATATACCAATATATAATGGATTTTTGTATCCCCTATATAGTGCACTCATTGTTTCACACAATGCATCATGAAAAATACTGCCCCAACCGATGTTCTCTAACCAAGAAATATACCATCATGCATTGCGCTCGCTGCGGAGAGACGAGAGGAAAAGCCTGACCTCTCGTTTAAATTTAAAAACAAGCAGAGCATCACAGCACAACACCTAAAATGATTCCTACTTAGTGTAGAAGTATATAGTACTTAGTTTATAGAAGTCACTGTATAGTAAAGTAGGAGCTAGTGATCTCATGTAACCAGCTGCCTCCTGAGTTCACCTGCCTGTCACCTGATCATCCTGCTTATCTGTTCACACCCAACTCACTCAGCTCATTAACCTGGTTCCTGGCTAAGAACAGCCTCGTTCCTGATCCCCGGATAGAGCAAATGCCCCGACACCAGCCCGTGCCAGGGATGCCACATGCCACACGCCACATGCCACACGCTACATGCCACACGCTATGCCGCGCCTTGCCCGTGCTCTGTGCACAGGGTTTTCCACTGGTGCATACGATAGGCTGTGGCCTGGTTCAGGGTGAGAGGACCCGTGTGCACAGCTTGTGTTAAAGGTGCAGTGTGTAGAATTTAGTGACATCTAGAGGTGAAGTTGCATGTTGCAGCTGAATACTCCTCATCTCACCCGCCCCTTCCCAACATGACAGGGAACCCGTGGTGAACTTCAGTCGTCATGAACGTGAACTCACGTAAATATAAAGTATTTAAATACAAAAGAACCAAAACAACAATTCATACAATCTAGATGAAACACCGAAATCTTACACACTGGACCTTTCAGGTTAGAACTCCTCTGGTGTTTGTGGACAGGTCCATGAATCAGCTTCATATTTAAGTCTTTGCAGTGGAGACAGGACGACAGGAGCTGCTCTGATCTGATAACCTAACTCCAGACATGAATTTAATCTTTAACAAGATGAGAGATTCTAGTTATAAGGTTAAAGAAAGTGACAGTGACGTGACTCGGAACAGAAAGTAAACGGTTGGACCTTTTTTAAATGTCTGATGCTGGAAACTGCGCAGCTCTTGATTGACAAGTTATTATCACTTAAAAACCTCCAAGTGAATCCTGTCGCGTTAAAGGAAGCTGCTATAATAGAAGAACATGTTCATGTAGCTGAAACAAAAAAAAACCTGCACCATGTTAATGTGTTGTTTAAATAAAAATGACATTAGTACAATATTTATACGCCTATTTGGATTTATTCAGAATGGTAATGAGGCATGGAGTTATGCACCTGAGGTAAGCAAACAGTGAGAAACAGGGACTGAGCGCCGTGCACGCTCCACATTGATAGAGTGCTTGTTTAGAGGGGGCCACACACACACACACACACACACACACACACACACACACATGCCTGAACACAGCCATTAATCATAAGCATTGGCAAACCAATCAATTATCCAGCAGGGAGTGCTGAAACAAAATCCATGAACTTTTGAGTCAATGAAGTCACTGACCTCCGACCTTTTCCACCAGTCTCAAACCACCCACGCTAATCAGGCGGCTGCACCCACATCCAAACTGTCGGAGCCTCCCTGAGTCCCACGCAGATTAGGAAAAAGGAGGCGAGCGAAGAACGGAGGGGGTGATAAAGGGTACAGGAAGGGAGGGGGAGCTCGTGGACACATCACATATCAGCTACCCAGGCCGCGTTCACCCGTCGCCGAATAGATCTGTCAGACGAGAGCGTCTCAAGGCTCCCTGAAAGGAAACTCAATAAAAAAAAAATAAAAAAAGGCAACCCGGGCATCTCCCGGTTTCCCAGGCCAAAGCAAATAAGCAGCGAGCGTGACATTATTGATAGACCATAAACTAACACCGCTGCTGCTTCTCAGTATCAGTTACTGCTGTCACTGCAACTGTCACCTCCTGTCACTCGCAGGGAACATTCCCTCGTAGCACGGAGGGAAATGGGGCTCGAAGAAGCAACACGCAGTTAAGTGAAGTGACGGTAAAGTAACAAGCATGTTTTTACATTTTCTGCATCAACAGTGAGTAAAAACACACAGCAGTACTTCTCAGTGGCAGAATTCTTTCAACTCCAGATTTCACGTCACGTGTTCTGTGACCTTTGCTCCTATGATTCATGATCAGACCGTCGCTGTTGAGGTTAGCGCCGTCAGCTGGAAGTGATCTGAGTGGGCAGTCCTTCAATACGACCCAGGATGCATTTGTGTTCACACTGCGAAAACTATAATGACACCTACGTTTTTTTTTAAATCTACACATCCATGAATCTCGCGAAGTTAAAGAAAGTGAAGAAAAAACTGGGATTGGATCCAAACGCTCTGTGGCTCTCAGAAGGATGAGGGGGGGGAAGACAATGGATGGATGCTCATGTTTGCAAATGAAACAGGGATCAACACGAGCAGGTTCAAGTTTGTCCGAGATCAGAAATCTACTCAGACGTCTCGACCAGGGAAATTACACAGGTTTCTAATTAGAGGACGAACTTAAATAAATGAGGACGTAGGAGTTTGAGAAGTATTTGGGCCACGTTGAAGAAAATAAACAACTGGACATTTCGAGAAGGAAGTCGTAATATTACAAGAATAAAGTCGGGAATTTATGATAATAAAGTATGTGACATGAAGAAACTTGTAATTTGAGGCGACGTGTTGTTTCGGAGAGCCGCCTGGTAGAGTGAGGAGTGTGGAGCATCTTCAGGTTTCACAAATAACAAAATACTGAATGTTTTGGCACAGCAGCAGCACATTATCATAAGTATCCGTACTTTGACAAGACTGTGAAAGAAACTAGGTCTGTTCAGGGAAAAGAACCACATGGAGACTTGGTGGAAATTGCCTCTTATGTGGAGGAGGAAATGAAATTGTACGATTTCATTCCCATTTTATTACTTTATTCTTAATTCTCCTAATATTATTTATTTTTCTCATTGAAATTACAACTTTATTTAATCGTCATAGAAACGGAGGGGAGTCCTCGTCGACAGATTCTTTTAGAGAAGTTTTAAACAAAATGAGAAATCGGTGTTATTTCAACGAGTCAAACAAACCGAGCTGGAAAAGAAATGAAGAAATGGAGGAGGCTGACGCAGACAGAGCGCCGCTGACCTAGATGGAGAAACTGGTCAAGCAGAAGCACTGAACAGACAAGTCGGAGGATGTTGTCGTGTCCGAAGTAACCGAGGCACTTTCCAACAAAGCAGATCCCAGACGTCTCATCGCAGGAGCAGAATGAACAAAGTGTCGAGCTCCGGAACAAACACAGTTTAATGACCACGCAGACAGAATGATGTCCTTTCATTAGTCCCGCTCTCTGACGTCACATCTAGTCTCTGAACTCATTAACTGCTGCTCTCCTGATTATGTGGTTTTTTCCATGCTCAGATATTTAAATAAACACTTAGTCGTATTTTTCTTCCACCTATCGCTGCACTTCTTCGCGCTTTATTATTCACACAAGAAAGAACCGTTGCCACTCGCTCATTCTGCTTCTTTATCCTTTTCATCCCTCGAAATATTTAACACCTGATTAAACTGCCGACACACACAAAGAGAAATTCATTAAAGAGACCTTATCTCGACGTTTTTAATCAAACTCTCAACCAGCAGCGTTGACGACAGCAGCTCCTTAACAATAAAAGCTTTTGTGGCGGTTTAACAGCGAAAAGCAAAACAAAGAGTTGTTTTCATTGAATTGGATGCGACTGTCTGTTCCTTATTTTCTTGTAAAGTTGCCTTAATAGTTTGAAACAGGCTTTCCAGCGGGTCAGCGGGGCCACTGTGTTTATAACCGCGTCAGTGTCGGCTCTCGGTGGGAAACTCCGCTCCCCCCAGCATCCACTGCTTATCTTGGTCGGACTGCTTGATCGATGGATGGTGAATAAACTCATCTCTCTGCAGAGCTGACCCTGTTGCTTGGGTCCACAGGCACAATCAGCCAACGCCGGCTGGTAATTCAATTTACCAGTTTAGCTCGGCACATGGCGAGCAGCGGATGAGGCCGGAGTCTCACAGCGGTTATCGACCCCAGGTAAGGAAAAGGCAACAAACCGCGTTTAATTTTATTCAGCCATTAAAAAGCAGATCAGCAGCAACAGAGACTGTGATCAGGCCTGATGTTAACATCTGTCTCAAGTGATTTCAGCGCACAGCTCTGAGTGCGTCAGTTCACAGCTGACAATAAAACACGTCTCCAGCTACGAGAAGAGAAACTGAGTCATCGCCCTGAACGCAGCTCTACAGGGAAATAAGATTTTATTCATTAGAAATGTATACAAGCAAAACAAAGTCAATTATTCTTAATTGAAGCATTAAAACTTAAAGTTCTGAGGATTTATTTTGCAAACTGCAACTTTTTTATTTATCATAGAAGTTGATGAGCTGGTTTTCGTGAATCACATCATAGAAGCAGACGTACAGGATCCTTCATTTCACGAAATTTGCACAAAAAAAAATTTGAATAAAAACCTGCAGAGGACGTTTTAATTCAAGATCATTTTTTTCAACCTGCAGTGATCAGCAGATATTTGTGATTCATCAGTTCAAATTAAAATCATCTTTCTGTTCCTGACCCACTGACACGAATCTGATCGTTCCCTCTTTCAAACGTCTTATTTTCCAGTCCGTGCCCGGCGAGGCGAACGTAACTGACGGATAATTACACCACTGACTTGTTATTAATTTACACTTCTGTTATTATCGTCTGTTCATCAGAGGAGAAGCTGCAGCGTGCTCCGTCCCACTTCCACTCAAATCGAGCGGAGCAGCTTCCCAAACCTCCAGCGACACAGTTTCCTTCCCCAGGTCTGCACGGCCGGTTGAGAGGCTCTGCCACGTGAAATGACTTTTTCTGAGAAAGGAAACGGAAACGCGGTGCGCCCTGCGGGAGGTCGGACGTTCGATGGGGAAGAATGAGAAATTGTTCCGAGAGACGGTAACGGTTTCTCTGTCGTCACGTTGCAAAATGAGAAAACCTACGAGTCTGTGACTGACTCCTCATCTAAGGGATAAATGCGTTCGGTCTTCGGTCTTCTACTCAAATTGTTCTAGTGAAACTCACATGGTTTTAAATTAGATTTAACCACACAATCAACGAGAAGAAAGTCCAAAATGCAATGATACACATGAATGGGAGAAAAACAACCCCCTGTATTTATCTTGGCTGAATGAAAACACAAAGTTGCAGGGAACATTGCTCATGATTAAGAAAGTCTCAGACTCTGTCTAATTGTGATTTGAGCTGCAGCAGGAGGAGGCCTCGCTGCCGCTGAATTAAATATGCCGGCTTTAATGGCTTTTGCCAAAATCAGCCAAAAAAACACAGGCAGCACTTAACCTTGACTGCTTGTTTGACTGCTATCTCCGTTCTCAGCTTCACCCGGGAATTGAACTCAATCTAATGAGGAATACTGATTAACGAGAACCGTGACACTCGACGTACCGGCCTCTATCAGAGTTTTCCCCGGCTCCGTCGCAGGACGAGCGGTTTGCATGTGTGCACGCCCGATCCGCCATTAGCGCCTGCTGCTCTTAGAAAACAAACACAACCTTTTCTCGACCGGACTGAACTCGTGCTGCGACTCGCTGCTGCTTCACAATCCTGTTGTCTGACTTCTGCGATATTTGAAGTGAATGAGACATGAAGAGGTTGGAAGGGACTGAAAATACAAAACAGCTGCTTCCAAGGTACAGACGGTGATTTAATAACGAGCAGAGATGATATCTAATGTTGGTGAAACGCCACAATCAGTCCTGCACAAGCTGCACATGACGTCAACATTTTCATCCTGTATTTAATAATGAATGTGTGATTTTATGGATTATATTAAAGTCAACAACCTTTTAAAGTGAAATTCGATGGATGGTCATGTTGTATGTACAATGTGCCGCTCTGCATTAGAATCACGTCTCTGACGAACCTACATCAGGAATTAATGATCAGCCCCTGAAGGTGCTCGAGCAGCGTTTCTTTACTGTAAACAATCTGCAGCCGTGGATTTCTGACACTTCTTGCAAAGCACGATTAGTGCCGGCGTTAATTTTCAGGATCCAGGAACTAAATTCAGACCCTGTCGGGGTTTCTGGGTCGGTGGAAAAAAAGTTCCTGCAGTGGATAAGAAGTTAATACCTACACAAAAAAAAAACATGACAGTAGCAATTACTCTCAGAGCTATCTCAGAGCTAACTGCTGGAAGGCTTTTACTGCAATAACAGGAAAGAAAATATTGACTTTACAACTCTAAACCAAAAATCACTTTTCTCTTTTCTAAGAATCAAACACCGACTTATATTTAGAAAAGAGAGAAGATCATGTTCTATACTGAGTCCAACCACTGAATGGACTCACTGTTATACACTAATCTACTTAGTCTACTTAACACTGTGGTGTTAATCCGGATTGGAAGATTACACTGCAATCTCTCACTAATCAGTGATGGTTAATCAAATGTTAGTGCGACTATGATACAGTGGAAAACACAGATGCTGATGTTGTTTTAAGACAACCTTCAGATTTCTTCAGAGCAGCAACTACAGCGACAACGAGACTTCTGCTGCTGAGGATTTGTTTCAGAACAGAAAGTGCGGAGCCACTTCTCCTGAGATCGTCTGCAGGTCAGGTCTGAAAATGGGTTGTGAGTCCTTGTGTAATATGAGGTCACGCGTGATCATGTAAGTTTCTGCGGGTCTACGAAATCGCTGCTCAGAAAATATAAAATCGGTTTCATCTGTACGTATATTTTCACAATCAATTAACTGAAGTTTAAACTTTTCTGTACGGACATTGTGTGGCGTCAGTCTCATCTACCTTTTGGAAAACGTATTCTCCGTATCTCCGAAGGAAAACTTGGGAATTATATTTTGCATTAAATTAATCGATGAAATCAAATCAAACTAAGATCGAAGAGCTTTGTTCTGAAGTTTAAACCCTTGAAAGGTTCACGAGTGTTTACTCGAGTCAACGAGCCTGAGACAGACCAACGAAACACCGGCTCATTAAATATTCAGACCCACTGACTAAACACGGGCCCATTAAAGGCTGAGTCGGAGCGATGGACTAAACACTGTCCCATCAAACACTGTGGAGGACAGACGGCCCCGACAGCACAGCAGCTGCTCCGCATTTTCATTCAAGCTGAGGGGGAGGAACTCACCACTTGACCCTGGAAGTGCCTTCGCTATCACTATCACAGCTGAGGGAGCAGCATGAGGCGGCGACCACATGCTGCTCCCAACGCTCTGGTTGTTGCGCTCTGGAAACATGAGGTTCAGCCTGATTGGGAATAAAAAAGAGGAAGTTGGAGGAAGAAACCAGAGTTTTGCTGCAAGACGCTGTGATTTGATGTGTGCGATGATATCAACTGCAGGTGGCCTCTGAAGGTGGTTTGGCTCCTGGTAAAAATACAGTTTAAAGGAGACTTATTATAACTTTTCAGTTCTTCTCTTCCCTCCAGTGTGTGTGGGGTAGTTTTTCTTTTCTTAAGTTGAAGTTTGAAAGCCTGAAGTCTGTGGTAAAGGGAGAAAAACTCTGAAGCCCCCGAAACATCTCGTCAGAAGTCTGGACGATATATTCTGAGGTTGATCAATCGCAAGAGTCGGCCGAGAGACAGGAGATAAAACCGAGTGTTGAAGACAGAGGCTGAAAAGAGGAGCTGCAGCGAAGGAGGAGAGTGATGTGTTTCAGAGCACGTCAACATTTTCAAGTAATAACACAAAGTAAAATGATCAACCCTGAATATGAGCAGAGAATATCTCCCATAAATACTTCCTTCTATATGAAGCACTCATCTGCAGTGGAGATTTAAATTCTTTCTCACAAGAATAAAGACAAGTTAAACTACCTTTTGTCATTTGCAGAAAACAACATGTAATTAAATAAGATTAATTACATTCATATAACTTCATTAATTGTCTAAATGAACGAAATAGTAAAGCAGCAGCACAAATTCAAATTATGAACCTAAATTTAAGCGCAGACTAGAAATAAAGATGGACAACGCGTCTCCACGTCCTCCCACTATCCGGAAATGAAGCCTGAAAATCCCCAACGCTGCCATCTTGTCCAAATCCGTCTGCGATCGGTGGGTGGAGCCACAGTAGCGAGAACCCGGCGATACACAACCTTGACCAATCATGAGACTTAAAACCACCTTCCATGTCCCATCTGCTAACATGGAGGAGCTGTCATGTCGTCCATCTTTATTTACAGTCGATGGTCCGGACGCCAACACGTGCTGCACGTAAAACAGAGCGTGTGTTGGTGTCGGTGGAAGTAAAGTTCTGCTGAGGTGTATTTCAGTGGTTCGTATTCACGTCACACACTTTTTTTTTTCCCCATCTGTCACCGGTATATTAGTAAAAAAGAAAAGAACCAGAGAGGGGGAGATGAAAGGAGGGAAAATGAGACACAAAGAGGGAGAGAGAGGACGTTTGAAATAAAAAAGCACGAGAGTGAGGAAGATGAAGAGACGCTGAAGTCTGACGTGACATCAGCCTAGTTTTTAGATTTAGCAGTAAGAACCATTTTCACAACAGAGGCTGGTTTCAACTGTATCAGTGAAGAATTCCTCTTTTTCTACGCTCACTTACGACACGGAGATGAAAGACGTTTGCAGACGACAGAACGCTCCTGTCAAAACTCGCACAAAGGACGACGAGAGCGCAGCTGAAAGCCTCGTAATTTTCTCAGGTCCTCTGGGCGATGTTGGGGCGTCTTGAGGGCGCTGCGGAAATGATAACTGGCGAAAGTACGGCGGGGGTAATTTGGGTCCGGCCTTCTGGGAAGTGAATGCAAAAGGACAGCCTGTTTCAGCAACCCCGGGAGATCAATGCCAGGGGCTTACTACAGAGGAACCGCAAAAAATAAGCTGTAACTCAAACTCAGGATGAGCTCTGCACCGTCCCCGAGGTGTAATCCATCCTGTAATCCACGATCTGACACCAACTCACACAGCGGACTCCCACTGTCCAAACACCGCCCGCCTTTTTGGTTGGTTTGATCGGCATGGAGGGGTGTTTGATTTGGTGCGCGCTTGGCTCAGGAGGAGTCGACGGGACGGACTCTCAGCCGAGAGTAAAACAGACCGAGCGGGAAACGAAATACTTGACACAAGCAGTTAACGGCAGATCTACACCGTGGGCTTTTATTTATAGTTCAACGTCTTTTCGCCGCTGATTGCAGCCCCGCAGCACCAGACAGATAAGTTGTATGCGATCAGGACGTATATTGCTTTTCCCCACAGTGACTGTGTTAATGAGTAATGAGTGATGGTGGAAGCTCTGCGTGCAAACGCAGTATTTACGTTCTTTCATTCGGTGTTGGAGGGCTGCAATTATGGCGAGCGGGAGGTCTGCCGCGGAGATGGTTTTCCTAGATGTCTGCGACTGAGACGGTGATTCACATCGACTGCTCTCTCCTTCATCTTGCTCGATGTCGTTGAGTCAAATTTATTCTCCAACGGGAATTAGGTTGAAACGGGGAGTAAAAAAAAAAAATACATACAAAGAATCATATATACAAAATGTAAAACACAGTGAGACACGACCAGGATCACTACACAGAGATGCAATAGTGCACTTTTGGAAAAATGCTGAATTAATTGCCGGATGAAGAGTTTTTTACAGCCGTTGATTTACAGCTGAGATTTGTGCAGGTGTGAATTCATGACCTGGGTGTCACATGTAAATGTTAAACGTGTTATTTAACTTGGTAAATATGAATACAACAAGATATATATATATATATATAAAGTATATAGAATCATCAAGTACATGTGTGACTTTGGATCGTATTCCAAATGAAGGGGGCATCACAGTGACCTGTTCTTTTGGCTGCGTCACACAAACGTCATGGATACGGCAGAAAAAAAAGCTTTTGTGAAAAGGGAAAGTGGAAACGAGTAAAATGTGTAAAACCGCCTGAAGCTGATGTGTTAAAAACACTGTTAAATTCCAGATTTTTAAACAGCGTGAATTCAGTGAAGCTCACACCGTCGCCGGCTGCGTACGTGTTTGTAGCATTATTTAAAACGTTCATCAAAGCTGCAAGAGATGAGGGAAATAAAAAGAGCACGAAGACAGATCTAACTGGAGCCGGGTGACATTGCACAGGAGTGTTTTTGTGCCAGGATTTTGGAAACTATCAGTGATTAGATTAGTGATCAACTGCTTTGTGCAGAACAAACATCCCTGTAACAAGCAAAAGTTCTGGGGAAAGAAAAACAAAATCAACTCCGGTAATTGTTTGCTCTGGTAAAAGCGGTTTGTCGAGCTCAGATCTCGGAATGGATGTCTCAAAGAGAGCAATGTATTTTAGTAAGTGGAGCTATTTTTTAACAGACTCCAGCTGTGCCGGTGTTTGCTGCCGCTCTCCCACCTCAAACAGTGAAAGACTAATGAGAGGACAGAGAAATTAAGGAGGGATTGATTAAAACAGTGACTACATAATACTGCATAACATTTTCTCCTGTGTTCCACATAGCGCTCTGTATGCTGGCAGCCGTTCTGCTTCATCTGAATTTATAATGAAAGTCTGTGTATGGAGAATATAAAATGCGCCGTGTAGCTAAAAGGCTATGTAGCGTGTCATTTTAATTGAAATGACAGAACTCGCAGTCTGTCATTCAAACGGGACATAAAGGACGTGTGGAGGCAGGAAGCAGTGTGGGGGACTGCATTTAGAAATTATACAAATTAAATGTCGAACTTGTGTTTCTGTGTGTTCCTGTTTGTGGGTGTGAATTTTAAAGCCACTGTTTTTTTATTTAAATCAGTTGTTTGAACATGGAAACAAAGCTGCACCTTAATATCATGACTCCAAAATGTTTCCTGCTCCTTTAACGATGCAAAGTAATAAATTACCATTCAAACAGGACTTATTTATAATCTGCTTGTGTAAACTTGTATCTGAGGGAGAATAATCTGCAGAGCTCAATTTATTTTAAGTTCTATATGTTTGGTTGTAATTGCATTTTTTTCCATATGTGGAGTATCTCACTGAGTCTTGAGTATTTGTTAATTTTGCTATATCATCTCTTGTGACACAGTAATCTTCATTTTCATATTTTATATTCAGTATAATATGATATGTCAATTTATTCTGAGATATTGAAATATTATTTTGACAGGATTCCACAATCATCCTGTCCCTACACTAAAATTAAAAATTTAAATGAGCAGATTGAAAATATCTAGAACCGTTTCTGGTGATTAATCATCAAAGTCATTTTTAACAAAACATTCATTAAGAGGATTTGTTCCTTTAAAGTGTTTTTTCACTAGTCTCCAATATTTGTAGACTCATTTCTGAAATAATCCTGAAGTCAATAATCTGCTGATACAGACCCAAACATAACAATTTAAACGAGTCGTGCCATTAACCTCGGCCTCGCTGGCTTTAGCTGGACTCCGCTCGCTCCGTTTGATTCCTCTCGCAGCACAGACCTCGAATTACCTCCGAATATCGTCTTCAGGACATATGATTCGCTCCACTTGCTCTCAACAAGGACGACGAGAGAAAGCTCAGACAAAAAGACGGCGAAGTGAAGTCCAGTCTGGCCGGTCCATTACAGACGGGAGTGCAGGGTTAAGGGTTGGATAACTCCTCATATCTTACATCTCTCCTTAGAAAATAAGCAGTGGATGAAAAGACTTTCAACTCGGCACGAAGAGCTCGGAGCAAGTTTTTTTTTTTTTTTATGATGAGGGCAAGTATAAAAAGAATAAAGGTCATCTGATTTGTTTTCTTCTGGTGCACTTGGGCACGCGAGCTTTTCGATTCTCCCCACAAGCACAAGTTGTGAGCTTGGCAGGGGGGGGGGGAATTAAAGACCCCCTTTGAATCCCATTCGGTGATATCTGGTGCCTTTCCAGAGCTTTGAATGGTTTCCAAAGTCTAAGTGAAACGCTTTAATAATTAACGCTTTTCTTCGTGCGCTTTCTTCGTGTGCGAACGCTGTTCATTACAGACAGAAGCTTCGAGACGCAGAGGAAAGAGACGAGGAAAAGAGAATCAGAATTACTTGAGACTTAATTGTGTCGATTTGCATTTAAGATGCACTTTGTAAAAATGAGCAGAAACGCAGAACGAAATAAAAGAAGCTTCTATAAACAGCACTGGTTCGCACTGTTCCCTCGCAGCAGGTTCTGGGTTCGAACCGCAGAGTGGATGTGTCCCCAGTGTCAGAGGGGACTGGCTCCAGCTAATGGATCTTATCATCTTATATATCGTGATCACAATCGAGTTCTTTGTAGAGATCTTGACATTTACACTCCAACAACACAGATCAGCTCCACATTCACAAAACAGAATGATCACCTGCCACATTCCGATGTTGATTCGCCAAATATGACGTCTGCTAAGAGGAGTCGTGCCGTGATAAAGGACTCAACGTCGGCAGTGTGGCGGTGGTTCCGCTCTGCGTTGTTCGATGTTTCTCAAAGTTATCCGTAAACTTTGTCGCCGAACAGTCGCCACAAATCCATCAAACCCTCTCATCGTTATTAAAAATGTTGTGAACGAAAACTGTTCAGGCCTAAAGATAAATGAAAACAGCTTCAAGAGTGTGGCTATGATTTATTTTTGAAATAAGAGACGTGCAGTTCATTGGTCTGTTCTTCACCACTTCTCCGCAGATGTACTCACGTCAATGGAACGTGGAAGGCGTGAGACCGACATCCTGGAAAAGTTCGACACGAGACAAACGGAGATGCTTCTTCAAGCTAAATGCAAATATATGAGATGAAAACACGAATGTGGTTTTAAACGTGCTCTCTTATATTCCGAGACAAGGAGACTGACGCTGCGTGTTGTGAGACGACATGATTTATTATGCGTCCAGCTTGTCTCTGGGAAAGAAATGAGAAAAAAAAAAAAAAAAAGAACAATAACCACAATGAAATGGGCCCATAATTCAATTCTCCTCAACTGACAAGCTCTTAGAGGTTCTCCGAGCAGCTCTCGTGGTCGGATGAGAACTCTGTGCCACCGTCTCTTCCGTTGTGAACTCTTTCTCCACTGAACCCAAATAAAAACTAAAGTTAATTGCATCCTCATCAAAAGCCAGACAGCTGCATTTGGTGCAGGCAGTGCAGAAGTCCATTTACTGCTCCGTCTCTTGTCAAGTGAGACAAACACTTATTGAGCCAGACGCTTCCAGTAACAGACTGCATTGTGGGTGATAAACAAAAAGATCAAGCCTATACGCACAGTGAGCCTGCAGACGAAAAAGACGGATTGCGGCGTGACACACAGGCACAAAGGAAAACCGTGGTTGTTCCGCGTCACCCCGTCCCGTCTTCTCCGTCTTTAATAAGGCAGAAAGAGCCTCGTCTCTACAGTTTGCTGCATCTCAGTGCAAGTTTATCTCCGAGGTGCCAGAGTAGATGAAAACAACATCAAATCACCAACGATGCAAACAAGCTGCCAGATGGGGAAGTGTAGAGTGCAACGGAGAGGGCAGGGGTGCCGGAGCTCCACGGTGGATCCACTCAGAGAAACAGAAACAGACATCAGGTATATGAAATTCCAATTCTTAGATTGTGTCTTCACACTGTCCAGAAATAAAGTGAGAATATCTGACTGCTTCCATATCTTGTGTCAAAGAAGAGTCTGATGAAATGAAAATTTTACTTTATGGTTTGTTCCATGTCTCATCTGCCAACATGGAGGAGGTCGGGTGTATGATCTATGCAACAACCGGCCACCAGGGGGTAATTAAGATGTTTTTGCGTCACATCAGAGGCTACTCATGTTTCCCAGCAGTGGTCGTGAACTTTCCTTTAGCAGATCTACATTCTTTACATATAATGCAAAAGGGTTTTTATACAGTAAATTAAAAAGCATCTATAAAAATCTTCAGCATCTGTCTTTAATCTAAAACTTCCCAGCACTTCAGCACCGTCTCTCTCCTGCATCCCAGCCAACCCTGCAAAGAAAAATCAAACGCCTTAAGACGATCTTCGTGCGAAGGAACAAAACCAAAGAGAAACTTTTCAATCCTTAATCCTCCTCTCGCCCAAATGCAGCACAATCCCAAATACTTCCCACCTGCAAGCCTTTTAGTATGACTGAGCAAATAATTCACCAGCGTTCTTTCACACAGAGTCACTCAGATAAGATTAGCCGCTATGACTGTGAGTGTGAGATAAGTGCAGACTAATTCCTCATGTCTTGCAGGCTGAGTTCCTGCAGAGTCCCAGTGGGCTGACCTGCAGCGGAAGCTCCCCGGGGCGCTGCGAGCTACGACTGATCAAAGACGCCGGTTGATGACTCCGTCGTTCAGACAATTTGTAGTCGATGAACAGGATGTGGGGAGGCGTCTGTCTTCTGAAGGTACTTCCTGATTTACCTTACATGACAAGTGAAATCTTTGCACGATCGCAGCAACGCAGCCTCGAGACGCGTTAGCCCGGCACGGCTCCTCCTAGCTCCAGAGGCTGGACGGTTTCTCCGCGCTGATTCGTACGCTGCACACGCCTCCTTTGTGGAAGCAAGAACAACAGGAAACCTGACTGAGCCCGACAACATGGCCGCCTGTTTTCAACCTGCCAAAAGAACACGATAGAGTAAATAGGGGACGCCTGCTGTGTGACGAGCAGCCGAGAGACAGGAGGCGGCTTTCCGTCTGATGAAGAGCAAAAAAAAAACAAACCGCAGACATGAGCGGAGCACGAGCCCAAAATCTTTTCCCAAACAAGACAAACAAGACGAGAGGAATCTGTTTCCACATCAAACATTCAAAGGCTGCAAAAGCAAAAGCAACCAAACCACAACAAGTGCAGCGACGGACATGTTGCATTACTGCGAGCATGTCGGCAAACTTGCATTATTTTACCAACAGAAGAGACTAAAGTACCCCCCCCCCCCCCCCCCCTCACTTTAAGTAAACAGCTCTGGAGCCACGTTATCTCACTGTGCAGAACTATTAACTCTGGAGGTCAACACACTCAATTACAGCAGAGGGCAAAATAAGAGACGAGATTTCATTTCAAACGGTGACTCACAGTCGATACTTTTCAACGAGAGCTCAGAAGACAAGGTTGTTACGAGGAGCGTCTCGTTCGACTCCGACAGCTGCAGCGTCATAATTGTTTCCGCTCTTTGAGGGAGAGCAATTTAAATTTGGTAAAAAAAATAAAAATAAAAAAAACAAACAAAAGGACGTCTTCTCCACATCGGATCATGTTCCTCCACACGCAGCTATGCCCCCGTCTCCTAATACACAACAGTATGGGCACAGTGTAATTTGTCGAGGCATGAACGGCTCTTGTAAGACTCTCTCTGACATGGGAAATGGGAATATGAAACAGAGAAGGTTCATGAATATGCAGTGGTTGTAACACTGACATTGCCTCAGTTTTCCCATACAGATGTGATGTAATTCCATATTTGATGCGGCTGTATGAAGCATGAAACCAGTGACAACTTGTACCATTTTAAATCTTAAAAGCTGCCCCGTTCATCGCCCTGTCGTTGTGGGGGACAAGAAGAGGACGGGCGTTATGTTATGAGTGTCAATGCACTCATCTGAAGTGCTATGGTGAGATCCGCCCGCCCTCCGACCAGCCAGGACGTAGGTGAGCAAATGAATGTGTTGCACAAATCTCTGCAATGAAGTAATGATCCAAAACACTTTGTCAGAGCTTTCTCATGTTGTTACGAGAAGTGTGAAAAACTTTGGCTCATTATGAAACCGTGGTGGGCTGCGGCACAGTCGAGGTAATTAATGGGAAAAACCGACTCCAGTCCTCCAGAAGGGAAGATTCACCTGAACACAATATCTGACACTAATCAGAAAAACCCCTGCTGTCCCTCGAACAGGGCTGGAGATGATGAATTGATTCTTCAGTTAATTAAAGCAGACATTCTGCTTGAGCTTTAATCAGATTAATCACATTTTTAAAAGATGCCACGCTACGAGGCTGCTAACAACTGATTGGATAATTTAATCACTTACTTCAATCGTTTTCCTGACCTGTCAACTTTTATGCACATCAGAGTCCAGTGGTGTGAAACATGTCGCAGAATAAAACAAAGGGGAAGCGTTGGTGCTCTTTAGACAACGTGTTGGATCCAATGTTACATGATGGCTGATTAACAGATCGCTCAGTCGCTGTTCTAAAGTCAAACCTGGTGCACGCACGTTCATCAGCGCTGGCTCCGCCCCGAGTTCACTTTTACTTGACACCAACGAAGACGACAAACCAGTTATTTATAGTTTCTTCTCTGCGACAGTGACACGGACACTTTTACAGCGATTTAGAAACGGTACCATTTGCATCTCCACGAAGCCGCGATCACAAATACAGACACAGGAAATAACTAAATCACTTAAATCGAGTCCAGTTAGCCCAACTTCATCCAAACCCAGATATCCACACTCACAAACACGTGAATTTGATTATTGCTTATTCCGAGGATCAGAAAATACTGTTTACACGGCAGTGTCTTATTCAAACTATTGTCTTAATTAAGTTTATATCAGAATATTGGGATCCGTGTCTTCGGTGTGATGACGCCAGTTTTGGGAACTGGTGTTTTTAAGTAAAAAAACTAATCCCATGACCAGGAAACACTTGAGATTAAATGTAAATAAACCCGTCCAGATTTATGCCTGTGACTTTTATTCTTTTTTAAAGTGACTTTACAAGGTAACGCTGAATAGTTTATTAGTTTTTCGGTTTTGGAACGACCTGCAGGCTCCGCTGTCGACAGGGATCTGCACTCTGGCCTAAAGCATAAGGAAATAAAATTTACATTTCAGTGAGGAACTAACTATACGAGTCAAACAAAAGTCTAACTTTGAGCAAACAATGGAGCGGATCAGAGGTCAAGGGTCGGATACAGTGTGCTTTCACAATTTTCTGGCGGCTTAAGCAGAGCCTTGAATGGGGTGAGGGGAGCGGAGAGGGCCAGTGAGGACGAGAGGTGAAGATATGAGCGGAGCGGTGGAGAAAATGACTCGAGCTGCTACACTTCTGGAAAAGAGGATTTTTCAGCCCCCGCTGTAGATGAGAAGTGGACTCAAGTGTTTCTACCAGAGTGAGGAATTCATTTCATGATTGATGAACCAGGGAGGAGAGGAGTCGACAGTAGGTGGATTGATGACCAGGGCAGCATTGGCAGAATGAAGAACATTGACCAGCAGGTAGGAAGTGGACCGTGGCCTGGAGCGATGGAGGTTGTTGCTCGCTTTGAAGTTGTGTGCACTACGCTTTTGAATTTGATGCAGTGTGAGGAAGACAGCAGTGGAGGAAGTGGAGTCAGAGAGGGCGAGCAGGGAGGAATTCGGATAATGGAAGACACGGAGAGGGGAGGTTGTTTTTTTGTTTTTTGTTGAGGTTTTTGTGAGACGACTACAGTGGAGGACACAAAGGATCTGATATCTGAGAACACAGATGTTCTCAAAACGCAAACAAAAAGGTGGCTTCATATTCACCGAAATAAAAACTTTATTTTACATCCATCGCACAAAAGAGCTGTTTACTGAAGTTTCCGTTCCACTGCATCTTCTGTATCTGCGAACTTCAGACATCTCTGTCCGTCTCATTAGCTTCACACTTCACGCCCAAGGAAGTGCACTTCGTCAAATTCGGCGTGATTTCGATACGTGATACATTCGGTATTAATAAGATTAGAATAAACAAGTGACCAGCGAACTCTGACTGTAATTATCTCCCATCATCCCATTAATAGAATTACTTTCTCTTTCGTAATTTGTCTTCAAAGTAAAACCACGTCTATTTTTGTTGCTGTGATGCTTCACACTAATTGGAATCGCAGAGCTTTTGTTTTGAAAAGTGGTCAACCTGGGACTAAATATTGAGTCGGTTGTTTAACACAAAAAAACTTTACATTAAGTGAATCACTGTACAGTAATAACGCAAACTGACTATAAAATCTTCAGTGCAGATAAACCGGGTAGGATGAACACAAAGTTTTCTAACCTCACTCTGCGCCATGAACTATTCATGAGGAAACGTTAAGAGATTGAAAAGTTAAAAAAAAAACAATGAGCTCATATGTTGTAAAATATGTCAAAGTAAATTATAGTAAAAACAATCAAATGTTAATTCAAGACAGAATAAATTCTGAAATTATAAATCATTTAAAAAAAATAATAATTCTAAAGAAGCTCCGGAGCATCGAGACAACAGATCTATCCAAACAGGCAGATTTACAACGAGCACTGCACAAGTCAATCCATTAATTGTCACTGTTAAAGGTACTTAAGTCTCAGAGTGTAAAACACGAATCCTGCCGCAGGTCGTCATCCATCAACTTCCTGCTCAATTCAAAGATCAGGACATTTACATTGAGCAAAATTTACCTAGATCTCAAAAACCTGAAACGGCTTTTCAAGACTATTTTCTCTTATGACGGCATTTTCCTTCTCTTTCATGTGGAACAACCCTCCTCTGAGGTGGAAAATTGAAATTTTAACAGTAACAAATCACCGTCCCTACGTCCTCTTTTTATTCCAAACCTTTCCTTTACTTGTCTGAGAGAAGACAGCGAATTGACAAAGCAGGACGCAGAGTATAAACCCTGCACGAGGAGGAAGTGCTATAACGACGAGACGGCGAAACAGGAAATTATACAAAAGTAGACGTCAAAACTGAGCTGCTGCAGAGGGATCATGGCAACTTATTCAACTTGACAAATGTGAGTGTGGTGAGATCGACTGTTCCTCATACAGCAAACCCTTGTGCGAGCCTAATATGAATGGGGCTCCGCAGTGTGACTGACACCCGGGCAGGAAACGGATAATAACTCTCTGCAGTTTCATCAAAACACGTCCGTCTGTGCAGATGGGGAAGGATCTGCAGTCGGGCTTTAGAGGACAGATGGTTTGTGACACGTCAAAGGGTTAATGGGTCGGCGTTGGTGCACAACTAAAGAGTCATGACAGTTAAAAATCTGTCCTGAAAGCATTCAAGCTTTGGGGCTTCAGCCGTTGACGGAGCAATCAACGTCCAAATCAGCGTTTTTAAATGCTGTCGGGGTGTTTTTACTTTATTTACTTTATAATCCCGTGAAATAAGACAGAAATGTAACTTTATTGATTATACATTAATATTAACCATCAATTGGCGTTTAATCTTAGTGAATCAATCATCTAACCTCAGCAGCAGTGACACAGGAACAAGCTAAACAATGCTACAGCGAGAAGTCGAGACAATCTCTGAATGTCAGAAGATAATTCCCGAACGTCTGAGAAAACTGGCTCATCGCAAATCTACAATGAGTCTGAAGGTTCACCGGACAACTTTAGCTGCCTCACGCTAATAAAGAATCAGGTTGAGGTCCCGTTTCTTTCCATATCTCTATGACATGGTCCGAGTGTCGTTCATGATGTTTCAGCCGTTTCATATATCATCAAATAACACGAACGCCAGAACACGCATCCGTGTGATAACTACTTAAAATGTTTCTTTAGTTTGACCCTCGACTTCCCGAATGGATAGCTGTCTCTACGATCTTCGGGATGTGTTCATTGTTAGTATTTGTTCTGTTCATGTGATTTACTGACAATAAAACATTTAAAACAAGCAACTTCACTTTTTTTTTTTTTTTAATAACATAAATACACAAATAATGAAATCACTGCCTGACATTTCTCAGAGGCCATTAGCGCCAACTGAGAGAAAACACAAATATCAACCCTGAGGGGTCGGACTGTGTTGGTGACTAAATGCCAGCAGCATAATAACAAGTATAATGTATGATCCTCGTGTCATTAAGAGAATCCTCTAAACAAAAACCTCCGTGCTCGAGCGGGAGAGATTCTCTTCGCTCTTCATGCCCCGGGTTATTTCAGATGCGTCATAAAACTCAATACGCTCGCAGGTGTCTATATAACACAGGTGTCTGTATAACACAGGTGTCTATATAACACAGGTGTCTATATAACACAGGTGTCTGTATAACACAGCTGTCTGTAGAAGAATGTACTGTGGTTCAGTTCAGGTCACCCTCACCAAAGTTTTTCTCGTCTTTCTGTGTTTTCTAATCGCTTCAGTAATTAGAACACGCAGGTTTCTCACGGATACAAACTGAGTGGAAATAGATAATTAGCTTGTTTGACGCAGGCTTGAGATGTTGTGTGAAAGGTTTCATGTCGAGCAGCAAAATCTGCCGTCGCCTCTGAAAATAGACGGATCTGACTCGACAGTGCACCTGCTTTATGATGTTATAAAAGTCAGAATAGAACACGGCACAAAACAAAAAGTGACCAATGGCAACGTGGTTACACCAGATATAAATCCACCCCCCCCCACGACACCGTGTTCAATCAATGACCACAAAGGCGGCGACATCTTAATTGCAGGTGATCCGTGGACGGTGCAACACACAGAGGTAAGTTATAACCACGGACACGCAGGAACACGGCCCCTTGGTTTGTTCCGACGGTAAAGAGCCGGTCACCGTAAGATCTGAAGGTTCCTTCATTCTTACGTTTGTTTCCATGACAAGAAAGTTTATTTTATTTAAAGTCGTATTTGAAGCCATGGTTTTATCGGCTGATCATCAATCTGAAAGGTTCTATGAAGCTTGACTCAGTACGCAGAACAAACCGTTTCTGTGTCTCTTACACGAACCACACATCTCACATCACAGCGGATTCACCAAAAAGAGAAGCGTGAAACAGAGCGAGTTGTTGAGAGACATTAAATGGAAATGACAGATATGAAGGGTAATCAATATTAACAAGACTCGGAGAGAAACGCTGACCTTTCATATCAGACACGTCTCGTTGCTGCTGGATGAAAACCTCGACACTTCTCCTTTTCCTCGTCTTAGTCGAGTGTCCACAACCCAAACCCTGTGAAGCTGCGTCTTATTGGCTGATCACAATCTGAAGCGACGGCTGAGACGGACTGATTCGTTATTGCTGATAAAACTTCAGAAAATACTCAGTACTTAGAGTATTAGTGAAAGGACATGGATCAAACTAAAAAGTGCACATGAAACACAGTTTGTTTTTTTTCTCTGGATGATTATATATTATAATTCCTGGACAGCGGGAGGACGCAGAGACACATCGTCCATCTTTATGTGTCGTCAATGCTCCGAGCGAGGATCCAAAACAACGACGAAATTCAATCAACAAAGAAAACGGACCAAATCCTCACACGGAGTTCAGTTTCAGTCGTCACGAGGAAACGTCAAACACGCGAATGAGAAGCCGACACTGAGAACTGGAGGTTAGACAGAAGTGATTATTTATGGAAACAAAACGACAGCAGGCCTTCAACAGGAAGTAGAACCGACGACATGACGAAAATGAATCATTTCAATACCTCACTGCATTAAAACAACTTCTGTTCTAGTGTCGAGAGCAAAGAGAGTTTTTTTTCTCCTCTGGCTCTTTACTGATTTACTTAAACGTGCATTATTTGTATTATGTTAATCTTTTACAGCTTTGTTTATTACAATGGTGTGTTAATACTATGCGTGGTGTATTTCTCAGCTATTTTAAAAAACCACTGAAGGGATCCTCTCGCTTTATAAAATATACATTTTCTGTTTTTATTGCCCTTCCCGGTTTTCATCTCATATTTGGAACAACAGCTACCGGAGCCGCCGCGCTCCGCTCTGCTGTTTTTTGTTTTTTTTCCCACAGATTCTCTGCACATCCTGCTTCTTACTTCATTACTTTTCGAGCGTAATATGCAGCTCAGAGCAGATCTGGAGTTATTGCTGGTTCTCCTTTCCGCCGCCGTGTTTGCTGCAACCTTCTTCAAACAAGAGCATCCTGATTAACAAGGAGCCGCCTGATGTGGCTCCGTAATCCGCACGGTACAGTCAACATCACCGCTTATCCTAATGAGGTCATTAATTAAGCAAATCAATGCATTCATTATAAAGTGTTTCAATGTCGTACATACTCGTCCACACCTCTCACACGAGCAGGATTCATACAAAGTGCTGATACGACACAACAGATGGAAGGTGGAGGGCCTACGACACCGGCGGCGTCCCGCCTGTCACCTGACATCGCAGACGGACATTAAACACGGCAGCTCCAGAAAACCTCCTCGCGCAGACGTCTCCGCGCATCCGAGCTCCGTGCTGCTTTCATGATACTAATGGAAATCCTGACATGTTCTTCGAGGTTGCAGCCGTAAATCACAATCCTGTGTTTTCTTCTAAAACCAAAAGAAACCAAAAGTGAGAAATGTATATTTTGAATTTGTGGATTTCTCATTCTCGTCGTTAAACAGCGATACCAACTCCTATGACCAATGTTATCTTCATATAAAACTTGGCTCTAGCGTCCAGTCGGACGTTTGCAGGACGCAGTGACACCAGCGTTCTGACGGTCGCACCGAGCAACAGACTCACAACAACCTCCATTATCATTATTAGCAACATGTTGTCGTGCTCTCGAAGTCGCTGCTGAACACTGATGAGACCAAACGCTGCTGATGTCAGTCTGAAGGTCACACAGCTCAGTTTCTGGCCACAGCAGGTAAACACACCTGAGACTGTTGCTGCATGACTGTAGTCAAACACAAAGTAAGTTGTGTGAGCGTCACTGTGCAAAAGATCAGATTATTAGAGTGATGATATATTTAATAATTCATGTTCCTATAGATACAAACTAAATTGTGGTTTTATCTTTTAAGTTTGGTCCGTGCAGGACAAAAACAAGAACACTGGGTCACACATTATAATCATTACAAACCCAAATGTGGTTTTGTCTGCGTTTTTGTTTGTTTGCAGATTGATGCAAAAACCACTTGAAGGATTTTCTGGATACTGATAAAAATAAATCTTACATTTAGACAAGTAATATTTATGAGTGTGTGAAATTTGCTGCAGATCAAAATAAAAACCTGGATCTAGAGAATTGAAATGCGGCTTCGTGAGGAGACTGTTGGTGCAGGTTTGAGCTCCGGTGATTGACATTCTAGTTCTTCACCGCGTCACCTGGTTATTTCTCTGTGATCTTTTTCCAGACGTCCCCTGTAGATAACGTTAACCTTGTTAAACACACAGAAACACATTCCCCTACAAACATAAAGCTGAGGGTACAAAGTCAGAGCTGACAGGTTGTGTCAGCTCTTCACCTCCTCCTCTCCTCCCTCTTGTTTACTCACGGCGGACGATAGACTTCTCCCTGCGAGACTCTGTATAATAAACCAACTGGGATTGAAGCCGACATCACTCAGACACTTTGAAGGGCACACGACAACGGTCGCACGCTTTCAAACAGCCCCGCTCATGGCCAGTGTAATGTATTCCTCTCAAGCCAAGTGGCCGGCTCATCAGTTCAGGCGTGACTCTAATGTATAATCTGGGTTTCTTGATTTTTGCAGTCTCCGAATCCCAACCTGGCTTCAAAGCGCTGCACAGACTGGCCTCTTGAGATAGGTTACAGAGTCACGCTCGCTCGGCCCGGCGTGCCTGGAAGCCCGCTGCCGCTGCGCCTGTTTAACTCACGTTCCACTCTCGGGTGTTTTGACATTTCGGTAATTAACCCATTTCCCCATTTTCTGTTCGCAGCCATCGCGTCCCCGTCGCGTTGCTTTCTGTGACGCCGCGCTCCGCTTGACACCTGTTGGGAGACCCGTGAGGATTTTTCTTTTTCCAAACCTAAGGAGTCGGAGGTTCTGCTGCAGAACAAAGCTTTGAATATGAATCGGTAAATCAGAACAATTCCCCCCCTACAGGGCAAAACGAGCGTTATCACATCTGATGTCATTTCCCTGAATATTCAGGATTATATGGATTCGGTGAAAAATGATGTTTGACAGACGCTTCCCATGCACGAGCTGGAAATTGTTGGACAGCAGATAATACGCAGGATAAATGAGCACATTAAAAACTGTTCTCAAAACATTTAAATAAGCACTTCTGCAGCGCATCATCGGGGAGACGTGCGTGATGACCAAGCAGGTGATGCCTCCTCGCTGCTGCTGCTGCTGCTGCAGCAAAATAAGTTAATGATTGAATAATTCTTCAAAGTGTCACAGGAGGATGTTTTTTGGCTCATAATTGAAAATGTCAGAAGCTGGAAACACGTTCTGCTGCCTGACAGTCAATAAGTAATTGGCTGTTTTAGGTGAGCGGTTCGAAGGAACCTGAGGGGGGAGCCGTCACTCAAACAAAGCAGCTCCGCCGCGTCGGGGGCTCATCAAATGAAGAAGGCCACGATGTGAACAGGAAGAAAGAGTTTATGAATATTACTACAGAAGGAATCACTGATATTTAAAATAGGGCTGAAAATAACTGTTCTGATCTATTTTTCCTCCTCCCGCCTGCTGTCACCTTTTTATTCGACACGTCACTTGATCATTTAATTCCTCATTTAAAATGAGCTTTTATTGCAAATTAAATTTAACTGCGTTTCATGTGCGAGACGCAAATGTGCACAAAAACGTGGCGTTTGTCTATATTTGAGGATTAGAGCCAAAAAAACATGAGAGACACGTCTTCAAATACGTCCAATATCCTCACAGCTTCTCTCGCTAACTATTGATTCTGTGGATTTCTGCTTTTAGTGTAAATATAAATAATGAAAGTGTCTGTAGGACAAATAATTACTCTCAGAAAAGGCCATGCAACTGAGAAATCACACATAACTCCGCAGTGCTTTATCTCGCCGTGATCTCAGGATTTAGCCAAACAGAAAACGTCAGCTGGCTCCAGATGACGTTTTCATGGTCGTTAAAGTCGCTCCTCATCCTCTCTGCGTCCAAACTAAAGAGGGATTGAAACAAAGAGGAGGGATTTTTATTATTGTTGTTGTTTTGCTTTTAACCGGGAGAAAAGATTGCGACTGCAAGTACAAGACTTAAAAAAACAAAAGCTCAAAACCCCAAAACAATTGAATTGAAGGAAAAGAATAAGCTGATTTTGTCTCAAGATTATGAGCGACTTGGGAGATTTGTATTGGTCGGGATTGTAACGCTCCAAACTGTTTGACCTTAATACCCGAAACACCGCAGAGGGCAGAGCGACGAGCGACGCCGCCTCTGAGTTTGTACATTTTCTGTCATCGGGCCGACGTGAGCCACGCAGCTCGAAGACGTCTCACCAGCCACAGGAAGTCCAGACGAGTTTTAAATCGTCACCACGGAACACGGCTCCCACGAAACGGTGGGAGGTTGTTGACACGAGGCTTAATCCTGACAACAGCTTAAGAAATTCTCCTCTTACTTACATGAACATTTCCACAAAGGCAAATATGAATCTGTCCTCTACTCAAATCTATTTTTAGGACTGTGAGTAATGATGAGCATAAGGTTTTATTAATTCTCACAATCTCAATCTGTCGGTAGAATAAAGATCGATTGTCCCGTGTGACGGTAAAGTGAATTTCTTTGCGTGTATACTTTCTTCTTTATAAATTATATTTCTTACCTTCCGTGTTTACACTGATGTTTTATGGCTGAATGTACATTTCCCGTTAACTGGCAGCAAAAAATCTCTGATGATCACAACGTTGCTCTTTAGCGCTGCAAGTGGTCAAAGTCCCCCCGGGGTCCCTTTAAGGCTCCATCACCATTATTCTGGATATTGATTATAATGTCCTGTGTGGACGGTGGAATGAAAATCTTCGGGTCGTGGACAAAACAACAAGCTATTGTAAGAAAGCGTTTATAATTAACATGCAGATTATTTTGTTTATTATAAAATAAATGCTAATTCTGGTGTATTTCATTCTGGTGTGTGTGTGTGTGTGTGTGCGTGTTATCGCCAATAACCTTTGCTTAGACTTAGATGACGAACTAAAGTGGATAAACATGTTTTAGCCGAAGCGTTGACTTCATTCAGGAGCCGATGTTTCAGTATTCTGAGTTTAAATAAATTGTTTTGCTGCCAGACGTCTTCACAGAGGTGGTGTGAGCTGGAAAATTGGAAACACTCGGTTTTGTCTTAAATGGAAACTTCTACCTCTGGGGCTGTTTTACAGTATCTTACATTTATGCTGCTGAGGGAAAGCGTGAGAGGCGCAGACAGGAAATGAGCCGAAGTTAACGACACTTCTGAGGAGGGGGGTGGGGGGGTCCTCTGCTGAGCATCATGGTACCAACTCGTCAGTGTGTCGTCTTGTTTGCTAATTGTGCCGGGATTAACTGCAAACATGGCTCCGGCAAATCATACGTGAAGTGTGTGGGGGACAATGGGAAATAGCTTAAGTGGGTGAATGACTGAGGGGGGGGGGGGGGGGGCAATAAATCTAGGACAGACACTGACTGCAGGGTGAGGGAGGGGGAGGGAAATTGAGGTGGAGAGGATTTCTGAGAGGAGAGTCGGAGAGGGAGGGAGGTAAAGTCACATGAAGACGAGAAACGCCGTTCTCATGGTGAGGTGGGGGTGGGGTGGGGGGTGGGGGGGGTGATTTATATTTCTCATGCAGACGGACGGGGGAGGAGCTCGCTCACAGACGTTGGACCACTGACGTCGGATTACAGGACGCTTCACTTTGCCTCGGAAAAAGAACCAACGGCGACATCGAGATGCAAAAGTCTTTACTGCCATTTTTACTTTCATTCCGTCGATCTGAGCGCGGAGTCGTTCCGGAGGATTCTGTGCGAAACCTTCGAGAAGCTAACGCGACAAAACGACTTCATCACAACGGGGACGAAGAGTCTCGATGTCCCAGGGAAGCATGACCGCTTCTTATCAAACTGTCTTTGGTTCATAAACGTCTTTTCAGCAAATTGTTCCTGATTTTGATCCCGAATCAAATCTGTATTTATTTGGTGAAGTAACATTTAAACTCAAAACGCCGTCATCAACAGTTTAACATTCCTATAAATCAAATCCAAGCTCACACTCAGACAAGCTGCACCTGACGACGCACACACTCACACACACACGAGACGACAGATTCATCAGCGTCCAGAATTATTCCCTCAGAGGAGAGAGAAATGATTTCCTGGATCCAGCGAGCACACTGACGATTTGAGGAGGAGTCCACGTGACTTATGAAATATTTGATTCCCCGACTGATCGTGAGCATCAGACTCACTTCATTAATTAAGACGACGACCAAACAGGAAACGGAGACGCTGCTGCTGCTGCTGCAACTCAATATATAAAGAAGCGGAGAGAAACACATCATTGGCTCAATGGCAGACAATTAAAAAGCTCCTAATGACTGATTGTGTTGCCTTCACACTCCCCGTGATGAATAGAAGAGAAATCCATCGTTCGGTGTCTCCAGCCGTCGGCAGTCTCAGCTTGAACACACTTCACTTCCCCGTCTTAATGTCTGTCCAGCTTGTTTAGCTGAGGCGGTGATGAGTGGCTGCTGGGTAATTGATGGTTGGACTGTGTGGTGTGTGCAGCGAGCGCGGCCAGACGCTGGGGCGGGACAAAACCGCCGACTCAGTCGCTCTGACGACCCAGAGCTTGTTTCCTGCTTCCTGCGACGGTGGCTCCACATCCTGAGATTTTTTTGGCTCCACTTCTGGACAGTGGCAGGAAGTGGAGACACGTCATCCGTCTTTTTTTTATTTATTTTTTTAAAGTCGATGATAGCGATTCCAATTTAAAGCCACAAATTCAACTCAGCACATTGTCTCTAAAAATAAATAAAACACGCTCCGTGTGTAGTTTATTGTGCCAAGCTGAACAGAACAAGTTGTTGTGGCGTTAATTAACATCGATGTAAATGTACAGTACAAAGACTGAACAATGTAATTAAGATAAAGTTGATTCAATTAAATTGACATGAGCAGGTTTTCACTTCTTGTAACATGTAAACGTATTTATGGAACGTATTATCTTTAAATATGGTTTTTCTTATATATTTTGCTATTTGACAGTCAAGAAATCTTTAAAACCATTCAAGGTTTATGGAAAACATGTGTCAATAGTCAATTAATCAATTAGTCTGTAGAAAATTCATAGACATTTATTGTGATAATGGATTTCTTTGCATCCATCATTCTTTAAACTTAAAATGTCTCTTTTCAAATGAGGATTTTTTTTTGTACAGCCAATTAAATAACACAAAAATATACTAAGTATTAATGTTCAATCGTATTTTAACTGAATAAAATAGTCTCTAATATCTTTATTACAGCAGCACTGCGTCCTGACGCCACATCAAATCATCTGTTACCTGGTCTTGCATGTAAAAGCATCAGAGATGGTTTGAGCCGGCGGACGGGGAACTGGGTTAATACTTTTCTAATTAAATCACCAGATTGAACCGAGGCCACTCAGGTGATTTCAATGTGATTTCAACTTCAAGTCAAACGGCGTCTTGAGGGTTTGTACAATTAAATTTCCGCGCTATTATTCATTTTTTTTAATCATACGTCGGGATGCAGAAGTCGAGAAGCAGTTTGGGAACGTGGTCCCAGGCCTCACTGATAAAGGATCCAATTACTGAAACCAATCAGCGAAGTTTTGAAACGGAGACAAAAACCACAGTTCACAGCTGATTATGAAAATACCCAAATTATTATTCGGAGGAAAATTAGGGAAAGTTACAGCTCGTGAACGTCACAGATGTTAAAGGACGATGAAAGTGTTCAAAGTGTTTTTTTTCCACGTTCCGACTTCAGGGGAACACATGAAAATGCTCAGTGCAGGTTGAGGTCTGATCATTTGAAGCACATCTGGAACATCTGGGACGAACGTGGCCACATTCTTTCTGCTGCATGAACGCAAACGTGTCCTGGGCCGGAACGTTTCACTCTCCTCGGCGTGATCGTCCTAAATCTTACTCCGCAGATCTCTCGGGACGGATTTTCATTCCAATATGTGATCCGACACTTCTCACAGGTTAATTAGTGGAATTATTAAAAGGGTGTTGACTCGGAAAAGATTAGAGACTTTGTGTTCATAGTCATTTTAAATTCAAACCCTCACATCCCGACTCACCGTTGATCTCAGTTTCAGTTTAATCAGCTGTGAAACTGGAGCAAGTTGTTTGAACCGGTGATCAGACGACAGCGAGTAAAGTCCTGTAGAGTCTAATGACGAGGGAAGAAACAAACCCTGTGTTGTTTAAAAGTCACATTCAGGAGCAGAGCAGCACATGTTGGATTAAAAACATCTTCGTGCATCATCGCATTTTAAGAAAGCGCAAGAGACGACGAACTCGAACTTGTGAAAGTGAAATCCTAATGTTTAAAAAGTGAGAAGTGGAAACCGCTGTCACTGCAGCAGAGCAGCGATCTGTCCTCAGAGATCTGGACGAGACCATCACGTCCTCTCTGCGGAGTCTTGTGATGCATTTTGAAAAGCTTCAAAAAAAATATATATAAAAAAACCAAAGAAAAATATTTGGCTTGTGGAGAAATAAAACATTAATGAAAACATAAACTAACAGACGGCGATCCGCTCGGCGGCGACGTCTGGTTTGTGGATTTCTGTGTGTTGACTCAAGAACTGATAGAAAAGTGTCGTGTCGGATAGTTTCACATGACTTTTTAACTCCGAGAGGTTTTGATGAGCTCGTGCCGTTTGCAAACCGAGTCACACACGAGCGGGAAAGTTTATTTTCAACCCGCAGCTCCTCTGACTTCAACTTCATCACACTTCAATCTCACACGAACATCGTCGCAGATGTCACGTCTTCACTTCTGCTCATGTCGGGATCATCTTCTTGCCTCTTGATGAACTCGACGAAGGTTTGGTTACACCGCAGGGAAAAAAAAAAGATGGACGTATGTCGCCATTAGAGTTTCGATACCTGAATCACGTTGGCCGGGCTTCGGTTGGGTTTGTTAACGTTGGATTGTTTGTCGACTTGATTTTTGACATTACTCGTGTCTTAGTCGGGGAGAAGGTCGGGTCAGGTTCGGACACGAGAAGAAAGAATCAGGTTTGGGTCGAGCTCGGATAATTTCCTTTGGGTCCGGACAGAAAATTGCCGCCCGAGCTTCGCTCTAGTCTCCACTTCCTCCCCACGTGAGTCAAACAGTCACATAAACAACAGTGTGATGTGTAAAATCCAGAACTGTGTTTAAAGGCAGTTGTAACACTGGTGTGTAAACCCAGCGCTCTAATACCTAGTGTACGTGGACCGGATTAACAACCAGATGGTGCGACAGTGGATCAGCACGACAGCAGATGGATCACATGTCACCCCCCCCCCTCCTCCTCCTCCTCCTCCCGACGGTGAGGGGAGAAATTTGGTTTATCTCCGATAAACAAACTGTGAAGAGTCGACTGATGAAATCATTCAGTTCACTTCACATCGAACCTGCTTGTTATTAATGTTATTTCTGTTTGAATGACTTTGGTGCAGCTCGACTGGATCTAAAGGAACGACTGGACCTCCGTGTTCCTTCGTTTGGTTTTTAGTAGGATTACGCAAAAACGGTTAAACTGATTTTCACCAAAATTCACCAAAAACACAGGACATGGACGCTGCAACATAAGGCGTCATTTCAAGATTAGGATAATTTGTTAAGGAATAACACATGAGCTGGATTAAAAAATACAAAACAGGCAGATATAGAAAATAAAAATCAGTTTTTAAATTGAGGGTCTTTCTCGCAAGAAGGTAAAATACATGATACATTGGTTTTTAATGTTTTTTTATATTTTTACTATAGTTGTATGTAGTAGTATAGTACTTTATATTTTCTACTGAGATCAATAAATGAATTAAAATGAACGCTGCTAAAAAAAACTAACGTAGTGAGTTGAACTGAGTCATAAGTGTCTGGTAACAGTGAAATAATCCTTCGATGACACAGAAAGTCATTCGTCAAGAGCCGATATCACAAAAGGATGTTTGGCTGCGTGAAAAACTCGAGGGTCTCACAGATCATCGTCGCTCCAGTGTTTCAGTGCGTCTCCTCAAAGGCTTTGGTTGAAAGGAGTTTTTAAAAAGAGAAAATCAATGAGATATACACAAAGTCTCCAGGGACAAACAACCTCCTGCCTTTTATATCCACCGAGTTGGTCTCATGATTCAGACTTACTGCTGATTAGCTCCTGTTGCATCACGTTCGCTCTCCTCACTTCGGTTCTCCGGACCCGTCGAGGGGCGGACTTTGACGGATAGGTATGAGAAGATTAAATCAGCCGCGCTCCGACTATTCACTGTTTTCAAGACGACAAAGCTAAGTCCTCGGTGTCTCCCAGCAGAGCTGACAACATTTTAAAAAGGGAATGAGCAATAAGACAAAGACGTCTTCAATTAATCATCTTTAAGCAAAAAATGTGAGAAGTCTCTTCAGCATTCTTTGTTTTATGATTCTCAGTAGTTTTCTGTTTGAAAATGCAAAACAAGCCTCTTCAGTGAATGAATAAATAATTTGACTTTTGAAGTGGATGTCCACAGAAATGAAGAAGAATGAAACAGAAAGCCGGAACGACGGCATCTTCGGTAAGATTAAAGAACAAATGTTTGAGCAGACGTTCTCGGAGACGAAGGCAAACGTAAGTGTGGTCACGTTGGGACGGCAGCAAAGAAAACTCGGCCGTCTTAGTGAACGAACAGGATCAGAGAGAAAATCTCTGCGGTAAAATAAAAGAATCTGGACTCTGTGGTAAAGATCAGTCTGAGCCGTCTCACCGAGGATCACAGAAAACATCAGATTCGTCCATAAACTGCTTGTGGCCAGAAGACACAGACCGAAACACCACAGAGTCCAAGAGAAAGGAGTCTTAGCACGAAGCTCAGCCCAGAATAAAACAACACAGTCGTGGTTTTATCATCGTGCGACTTGTAAATTCAACGAGGCAGACAGCCGAGCTACTGAGAAAGATTATTATTCTCATTCTGACCATCAGTTTCCACAATACTATTTTTAAAAGGTAGTATTTTGGGCTCTAAGTTTTTATTTGTCGGGACAGAATCGAGCATGAAATGGGCAGAGGGAGCGGAAGAAGACATGCAGCAGAGGAACATTTCAAAAGACGCCACATTTGGCAACGTTAAAGAAAATTAAAAATTCCCAGAACCACCCTCGTGTCCCGATTCCAGCAAAAATGTAATCTCTTTCTCTTTCTCCGTCCACGTCTCATCATTTCATGGAAATCCGTTCAGCAGTTTTTTGCATAATCCTGCTGACAAACAAACCAATCAGCAAGAATCTTTTAGTCTGAGCCCGACTGAGAGAAAACTAACAGCGACCCGGCCCGAACCCGACAGGCCTCGTCTTTCCTCCGCGTCCCGAGCCGACCCCAGGTTTCCCCTCACTACACACACACGCAGTGTAAAGAAATCAATTACCCACCCAAACCTGAGTTATCATTTAAAACGCTTGTCCGGACCCAAGTCGAGTACCCACGCTGTCGGACGGGGGTTCAAACATAAGTTCCCTGTGAAAGCTCATAGATGTGCCGTTTGTACTTGATTGTATTGATCAACTTTACTGTTTTTACTGGAGATTAATTTGAGAGAAAAGCCTCGACCTCATCATTCTCCTCAGACAGATCCCGTCTTTAAACATCACGACGTCATGGAGAATGAACTGGCACTTCATGAATCCCATCATGCATTTCACAGAGAATTATGGGACCTGTGGGAGGTAATTAAAGCTGCCACAAATCCAGGTGCACCAATTAGAAGCTAATAAACATGATAAAATCATTTACTTCCAAGTGTGTAAGTGTGTGTAAGTGTGTGTGTGTGTGTGTTGGAGGTCCATCGAATTGTGTGCAGCCGTCACTAATCCATGTTCTTTGGTTTTTTTTATGAATCTCGGTCAAATGAAGCTTCTATTACTGAGGCTCGAATAAATATGTGTCATCAGTAAACTGTAAACGCTCATTTGTGATATTTGTGCAAACGTTGATGATACGTGACAACGTGCCATCAATCATCCTGCAGGAGAGCGTGTGCGTCTCTGCTGACGACATCCACCATCGAAGCCCCGAAGAGAAAAGGTTCACAGCAGAGTCACGTCCCAAAGCCCCATCTGGAAACATCGACCCCGGAACGCACACACTTGAAAACACAAACACACTTTCTGCACCCGCGTTGCCAGACAGCAGTTGCTGCCGGTGCTCGTTCAGGAAACAGCTTTCATTTCTAAACAGAAGACAGTCAGCGAGCTTGATCATTTCCTGCGCCGGCCAAATGGGCCAGCAGATTAGTGGCCGGCTGCGAAAATGGGATTTTTGATTTTTCCGACCACATAGTGGTTATTATCCTGACAAGCCATCCGAATGTATGGGCTGGATTAGCCATTCAAATGTGCCCCGAAGACCAGACTCAGGCGACAGTCGACTCAATACGAGTGATGAACATGTTCATTCAAATAATCCGCGCTGCTATGAAACGGTAACGCGGAGGAATCTGGGCGGTGGAGACAGAAAACAACCGCCGCTGACGCTCGGGTTCAGCGCTCAGCAGGAGCGGCTCCGACTTGGCAAGATGGATCAGCGAGTACAAGCGAGAGTCTGTGGGAGGGAGGCCCTCACATCCAGCAGTAGGAGAGAGTGGGGGGGGGGTGTCAGGGAGGAATAACAGAAGAAGGTGGAAGGTCATTTACAACATCAAGAGCGGCTCCGCAGACTGACTGAGCTCCTCCTTTTCTCTCACTTCTCCGTGATTATCTAGTTTTGGCCTCTGGTACTTGACTGGCAGTGACACTTGTTCAATGAGTTCTTAATCCCCAGGATGCAAAGGGTGAAATCAGCATCTATCAGTCGAACACGTGACACGTCAAGCTCAGTCAGATCACGTCAACATCTTCTCTTGCTGGAAGGTTTCAAGTGTTGAGGGTTTGTTCTGGTCCCTGAAGGTCAAACACTGCGACCTTGTGATAAAGCCATTTCAGATACAAGCTTTTTAAAACCAGCTTTTTATTTTCCCAGCATTCAAAGCGTCTACGTGTGGCAGTCGGGACCAGGCTTTAAGTTTTTTAGCTACAGCTAGCTGCTAAATCAAGAAACATGACTTGTGGTAATTTATGAGACATCCTTCCATCTGAAGCCGTATAAAACTTTAGAGAACTTTTTAATCACATCTGTAATTTTCGAAGCCTCTTCACACAGTTTCCTCTTTAAAGTGTTGTTTGATTTAAAAAAAGTGAAACAAACCGCGATTCGTCGTAACAGAAACCAGCGAGAAGACCAGATTCCCACAGAGTCTAATGAAAGGACATTATGGATGAGGTGAAAATAACGGAGGCTTCCAAACAGGAAGCACGAAGCTTTACAACGTGAAGCCTCTCAACAGGGAGCACGTTGGACACAGACGGTGAGAACTCCCAACGAGAACTCCCGGAGACGTGTGTATGCTTCACAAATTATTCATCTACTGGCGTTTGTCAATATTTACACTAATTCGTTTATTCGTGTTGGTTTTCTGGCGTCAGATTCAAGTGAGCAACATTTGGGAATTCACTAATGGAGCAGCGACCCCGTTTAATCCTCATTAAAAGTAGGAAAAGTCACGAGTTCACTTGGTCATTTCACCCGGATCTGCACGGATAACAGCCTCACATCTGGCGTGTTTGACAAAGGGGCCAGAGCGCCGCCGTGAAAAACGACCGCTCCAACGGCACCAAATGTCACACGACTGTAAGGCGAGTGAATGTGGCTCTCCACAGTTTGCTCCATGTTTGATTTCCCAGGAGGGGTCGCGGCGCTTGTTTCACAGAGTTGGACCCTCCGTCCCTCACTGGGGATCGTACCCGTCTCACTCTCCCGGCAGAGGGCCGCCTGTCGGATCCCTGCACATCTGAACAAAACAATAAGAGCGGTTCAGAGAGTCAGCTGTTGGTGCTCAGGTGGATTTTTATTACTTTTGTCTTGCACGGGAGCTACAAGGACTTTCTTAACGTGAGCGTGGAGGAGGGTCATGCAAGTGAACCAATTATTCTGTCAGAGAGAAAAGTGTGAATGATGAGTGGAAGTGTAAAAAGAAAACTGTCTGGGTTGTTGGAAAATTAAACAAGCGAACATCTGTTCAAAGCACTTCACAGATTCCCTTGAAACATTTGTCTTCTTTCAATTTGGACCAGACGACAAAGTCTCAGACTTTAACACCGAGAGTGATTCCACAGTAAATTAGTGAAAGTAAATGAAATGAGAAACACGGAAATCTGTTCTCACATTTCATGCACTCTGGTCACTGAAGAGTCGGGGGGGGGGGGCTTCTCCTGGTGAGACCTCCTGTCTCCCGTCAGTCGAGTCGGAGGGATTCTCAACATTCAATCCACGACTTTGAAATGTGAAATGTGTGTTTCTCTGAACATTAACATTAGTCTGCAACCACAACTTTTACAAAGTGTTTTGACAACAAAACAAGAAAAGTTCATTTAAGCTTGTATATACCTGGTTTATGGTATAAATACACCTTTAAGACCGGGTGCAATAATTGCCGGCTTTTCACTTCACAGCCGAAAAACACGCGTCTCATCCACAAAATGCAGGAGAGGTAGTTTGTTTGTTTGTTGGTGATGCTAACCTGCGATTTTAAAGTTTTTAAAGTTGTGTGTTAGAGAACAGCTGCTGATCTGAGCGAGGGGAGATTTCAGCTTCAGGAAACAACAGTGGAAATAAAAACGAAGAAGATTCAGACCAAGGCGACAACCCCGTTGACCCACTGACCGAGACTCAGTCGATGTTTGCGCCGGAGGAAGATGAGGAAGAGGGGGGATCTCAGCGAGTTTGCTGGATTTAGTGTTTTTTAGAAAATGTTCATGAACTGTAGGGAAGAGGCAACGATTTCCATCTTCAGCCTCAGAGGTTGAGAAATAATGTCACTGTAAATGTCAGCGATTCTCGTCCCACTCTGTTCATACGCAGGTTTATCGACACGTGAAAGTTCTTTAAATAAGAAATACCCGACACTTCATGCACTTTCTGATTAGATCGTTTGTATGTTTGCCAAAGCTCGAGTTTGTCTTCTCACTCGTTTGCATTCACGTTTCAGAACAGATTTTTTTTTTTGTCTTTAAGATTTAAGTGAAACGCACGACTGTCGACCGACGACCTCTCCGACAGCGAGAGGTCAGCCGGGAAACTAATTAATTGTCGCGCACCAGAAAGCACAGTGGGATATTAGCCCTCTGTACGAGACTCCAGCGGTGAGAATGCAACATCAGTGGGGGTAACTCATGATATAATGCCTCGTCTCTGCCGAGTCACAATAGCTGAAAACCTTGATTGAACCCTGTACCCCGCCCTCGCTGCAGGTGTGAATAGAACGAGAGAAAGTTAAATTAGCGTTCACAATGAAAACTGATGATTCAAAGCTTCAGTCTCACTCCTCCTGTTCGTTTCATCCCAGGAAGTAGTCAGTTCCAACACCACAATGCTTCGAAGGTTAAAAAACAGACAAGGACAATACAACCTGTAATCTTTAAAGTCAAACTACACGATGTATGAGACGACTGAATGAGAAGAACACAACATATTCCTCAGAGTGCGGGAGAGTCAGAGGGTAACGACGTTCCAAATGTCTGAAGGGAAAAAAAAAAAAAAATCTTGTTTGCAAGACGTTATTTTCTCTTGAGCTGAAATCTGTGGCGTCCAAGATGCATGACACACAAACATATGCTGTGGCATCCACCTCAGGCCAAACGTCGCAGAATTCGGGAACGGGAAAACACAATGTGCGACAGACGGACGGCCAGACGAGTGAGCGAGTGAACAGTCGGACAGATCGGGGTCGGTTCAAACCGCGCGACCCTGTTGTTAGTGTGAGTGGACGACCGCACATGTTTGAACCATTCAAACAGGGAAACGGTTTGTTTGGTTCGGTGTTGCTTCCTATGGTTCACCCATAATTGAACCCATATGAGGTTCAGCTTTTGTTTTTTCTTAAAAACATATATTGTAGACGTGTCCAAGAGCAGTTCAGAAAGATGAAAGATGATGCCGGGGGGGGGGGCAACATTTCAACGGCACTAAAAATTTGGCTGTGCAGTTGGAGCAGGTTGTAAAGTTCACTCTTGGCTGGTCGGAGCAGAAATGGGGTCAGAGGCAACAATCTTTCCCCGTAAATCAGTGAACGCAGACCAACGACTACAGGGTTCGGAGCAGAGAGCCGAGGACGAAGCAAGGGCTCCTCATACCGTCTGTGCATTGGCGAGGAGGAGGAAGAGGAGGAGGAGGAAGAGGAGAGGAAGTCCTGGATGATGGATGGAGGCTCCATTAGCTGGGGAATTAAATTTGATTGCACAGCTCGTCTGACGCTGGGATTAGGTGAATACATTGGTTGGTTAAGGTTTGGATAATGCATTAGTCAAGGGAATAGAATCTGGAAATGTTCTCACACCAATTCAGTCCAAGGTAGAGATTTATATTTGACCCTCCGGTACGTGGAGACCACTGGGGTTTGGGTGAGTGGACGAGGCGGAGGGTTAGGGTGCAGACAGAAAAACAAAGATAAAGAAACGTGTTCATTGAGAATGTGAATGGGTTAGAACTCAGTCTGGATGTTTATATTTCCGAGACGACGGGATCCTTTCGTCTTCTAGCAGGATACATTCGTGCAACATTGGAACAAGGTAAGTGAAAATAGATGGATAATATTCTGGTGATCGTTATAGTTTAAGATCAAATTCATGCATTGAATTAAAACATATTAGCAACTTAAACAACAAGTTAAACAACAAGTTAAACAATAAGAATAAAGCCCATCTTAAAGCTCAAACTCTAATAAAGAACAGATTTGTGTCCTCACAAATACGATAGTGTGTGTTTGAAACTGTTTCTGAATCAGCTCCAGACCGCCACACTCCTGATTGAATTTCAGCCAAATAAACTTTCTAATTTCAGGAAATAATTATTTCAAAATCCCGGGCAGCCTCCCTTGTCTGTAACATCTAAAGAATCCCGTCAAACAGAAATTTGAGGAATCTGAGGCATGAAAAGAGAACAGCAGGTGTTCGTCACCTTGTCGAGGATTTCCAAGGACGTCCTGCTCTCGTTTACTGGAAACAATGAGACCATAATAATCTATCAGCTCGTTTCACAAATAAAGAAAACAGGAGGACGAGGTCAAATGTCAAATACAGATTCGTTCGTTCTGCACCTGCACAGAAAATATCTGCTGGAGCGCCTGTGGGTGTCCTGCTTCATTTTTCCTTCCCTCTTTTGAATTTGTATTTTCTGTGCATCACAATCTTTTGCATTTTGTTTTTCTCCCGTGAACAGGACGAGAATAAACACACAATGAAATATCACCAGGACGCCCCCACGTCAGCAGGTCCAGGCAGCAAAGACGCTTTCTGCAGAGGCACCACTGATCAAACTGAGATTTCAACTTTAATGGAGAGCGATCAGAAACAGAGCGAGTGATTTCATTCATGCAGCCAGAACTACGATCGGTGCAGCAGTGTCCGAGCGGGAGTTTAGCTCCGGACATCTGGTGTTAGACACGTAATGATCCCCACAACATAACCCAGCAGCTTTGGCAATCATCACACTGATTCTGGAGGCGGTTGGATTTTCACATCTGCAGATAAGGTGCGGAGACGGCTGACTGGGTTAATGACGAGCCCTGATTAGTGATTGGCTGCTGTGTGGGAAAGGGAGGAGTGACTGGATGGTGCGAACCGGGATGAAGCTGCCTTTAAAATTCAATACTGGATTTTCTAATGATTCAAAAAGGAATCAGGGGGATACAGAGGAATGTTAAGTTAAGAGACGATAACAGATTCATTACAAGCTGATTTTAAAAATACATATATGAGCTTTGTTGCAATGAAAAAAAAAATGTGATCTCAAAATAATTGAAGGAAATATGATGAAAATACTTTGAGAAAGTGGCAAAACGCATCAAACACAATATTCCATGATTACTTATACTCTGATTACACGTATTTCATGTATGAATTATGAGGCGGTGACTAATTGTCTGTTTTCCTTTAGAAACCGAGACAAACATGAATAAATAAACTTGCTGCAAAGTTCCTGCCCCACATTTGTACTAAATACTTTCGCTCTGAAATTCAGTCTGATGCAAAACAAACCTCCGACAGATTTCAAGTATTTCCAGAATTAGAGTAATGAAGTGTGAGCAGAACTTAATTGTTTGAACACTTGTGCATTTAGGCCACACTCTCCTCTCACGTCCTCGGAGATCTCTTCCACTAATTTCACGCTAAGCCTCTTTAAGGTTGGAACTCAGAAGCTGTTCGATACAAAGAACTTTATTACTTCGTCTGATTGACACTGGATCTGCTCGTTTGTGGTGTGAACACATGGAACAACAAATGCTGGCAGAGTGATAAATACAGTATATAGTACAAGTTACCGTGTGTAGGTCTAATGTGAAACTGCATCAGGAAGCTTTTCTGCCTCCACTTTATCTTTCTCCAAGCCGGAGCACACTCGCTCACAGTCGCAGCCGAGAATCAAACCCTCGTCATACCCCAGACTGGAAACAGCCCAACATGAACATGGGGATATTTCCATTCATTTATAAACAATTATATGATTCTTGTGCATTTATACAAGTTATTTCCACCCCCCCCCTCCTCCACCATACAAAACAACTTTAATCTATCAGTGGGAGGTTGATAGTTTTTTTAATCAATACCAACGACTCAATGATTACTGGGCCAGCGGCTGAGGTTTATAGCTTATAAAACAAATGTTCCCATCTGCCCCCTGTGTTTTGGAACAAACACTCCTCACCCAGCACTTTTTCTGTTGTTTGTTGTTTCCAACTTCCACCTGCAGGAACGTTTGCTGCTCGGTGCATCCGGGACGACGCGGCTGCATCCGAACCCAGGGAAGTAAGAAACGTTGTAAATGTTTGAAATATCTTGGTTGTATTATATTTTTATGGTTTCGCCTCCAGGATTACAGAAAAACTACTGAGCAGATTTCCACGAAACACGATGGGACCTCGTCCAAGAGAGAACCCACTGAATCTTTGTGCAGATCCGGTAAAAGGATCCATTTCTCTTACTTTTAATTTTGGGATATTGATGCAGAGATCTTGATAAATCAACGTCCCAGTCAGTTGCTCTTTTACCTACAAATAAAACATCTTATACAACTCTACCTAACGAGGAGCCAATCTGGGGCTTAAACATAAAAAAGTTTCTCAACGTAATATAGTGAAATATTCCAGAGGGAACATTCTCAGGTGTTGTGAGTCCTTGGCAAGCACGGACCACTGTGCATGCTTTTGTGTGTTTGTGTTGCACACTGACAACACAACATGAAACAACCCGGTTTGACGTCAGCGACACAACACTCAGCTGAGCACGTAAAGCTCTCCCCCCCCCCCCTGCTAATACGATATAGATTATAACAACGTATTTTAATATTCTCAAATTGGCATATTTTCAACTCAATTAAACGACAGCAAAATTAATCAAGTTCTCATAGTCGCTCTGGGCCCCTGGGCCCCTGTAATGCTTCTCTCTGAGAGCCCAAAGACTAAGCTGCCGCTAATAGAACAGGTTCTTAATGCATTTTCACGTCGCGAGTTTTGAGGACAGTACCGGACGAGGACTGTGGCTGCACGTGAGTGGACATGAAGGATTTACCAAAGTGTTCCCTGAAGCAGAATGCGTGAGTGTGGCAGATGTAAACTGAAGGAGGAGGCGGGGGGGATCTTACTAATTTAACATAACTGCTTAAAGACAGGTTTAAGAGCTACGAGTTCTTTTCTATTCATCACAGAAAGTGATGTTTACTCCAATGTGTGATTTAAATTCTCGCCCGTGTTGAAGTGTTAGCCTCACGGTATCCCGGCCCAGAGGCAGAACGTGGAGGAGCTCACTGCTTCCTTTGGCTTTGTCTGGGTTAAATCCCGTTTCATAGGCTTATAGTAAAATTATTATAATGTCTTTTGGACCTAATATAGCATAGCTGAGGCTATTACACCAGACAGAGATTCCTCTTCTCTCACTGCCTATGTAACCCAATAAAAGAATTGATTAGACTGGGCATTGCAGCAGCTGCAGGGTAGGAAAGAGATGTTTTCATAGACCACAGTGCACATAGTAAAAAAAAATGTCAAGCGAGGACAGAAGCTCTAATTGTACTGTTCCGAAATAAGTGCCCCAATAATTCTTTGATAACTTGACTGCAGGGAGTTTTCGATTGCCTGATTCCGAGCCGGCATTAAACTGTTGCTCGGGCCGAGAGGAAGAAAACCCAAGCAACGGTTATCCACGTCACGTTCTACGTTTGTTTTTTACACTCCTTGCCAGTAGGTGGTGCTGCGGCCCCCTGAGCACCCAACTTCCAACGTCCGAGCTCGGAACCTGGCACTGTCAGAAAGGAACATTCAGAAAGGTTTCAGTCTGTTTTCATTGGATAAGAAAATCAATGTCGTCCCCCTCAATATAAAAAAGTCCAGCAGCGACAGACTGAGAGAAGTTTTCCTTCCCTGAGTCGAGGTTTTATTCTGAAGAGGACGATTCCAGCGGCTCCTCGTCCATGTGTTCTGCCCGTAGACTGTATATGAAGAGGTTCGGCCATATTTAGACAGAGCACAATAGGATTTCATTTCATTTTATTAACATCTTATTTCTCCCCGGGGCAGAAACAAATGAAACTGACTGATGTGCTAAGAGGTAACTTTAAAAAAAAACAAAAGAAACGTGTGCTGCTGAAATTGTAAAGTTAATTATTAACGATGAAAAGGGAAAAGATAAAGTTCCATTTGGCACAGTTTGGATAAGAGTGTAAATCAATGGCTTGTTGGGAGGTGGAAGCAGAAAAAGATAACATGAACAACAAAGACAAGAATTCTTTGTGTACTCTTCTCAGCGAGTTCCCCGTTGTCACCAAAAATAAGCGCGTTTGAATTAATCATGACGAAACAACAGAGGCTGGTTCTCGTGTGGAGTTTTTGTACACAACACGATCACTGAAGTCAGGCGAATCCAGTGCAGTCGATGTTCTGGTGGCCTCGTTTGTTTCTCTGTGTTAGATTCAAACTGTATGTTCAGCAGATAAGAACACTCCACCCTCTCAACGAGTCCTGCACGGCGCTGTTGACGGATCCGCTGGTTTTGTTCGGAGACAAACTCGACGCACAATGAACCCAGACGTGTGCTCTGTTCACAAATCGCTTCATTTTCAAAGCCGTTTGTTTCAGATCCGCACATTTGGCAGAGCTGCACGGACGCCAAGGACAGCGACGACTCTTTGTCTCAAATCACATTCACCGCTTCCGCAGCAATTTACATTTTTCTAAGAATCTCACAATGTTTGGTTTTTTTTGGGGATATGCCCTCTTGAATTAGGAAAATTCAAACTTGGGCATGAAAAAAGGGAAACCTTAACTGTGAAGTTAATTAAAATTTCATGTGTAATAATATTAGATAAGCGGGGTTGAATTAGAAACCGGCTGATTTAAATGGAAACTGTTGTGTTTGGTAAATACTGGTGGTAAACTGAGTGTGTGACCCAGGGTGAAACACCGAGGCTTTCAGGAATGGCAGCACTCCAGCGGAAAAATCTGAAATCTGAAATCTTGGCCCGAGTACGAACCAAACTGCGACGTTTAATTACATCAACCTCAAGAGTCCGAGTGTTGTGTTCCGTTCACTCCGACAAACAGAGCCGCACAAAGTGGGAAAGCTGTCACTCACACGGAGACGACAGGAGAACGCTGACGTCTTGTCATGTTCAGGAGATTAACAGCAGCAGCCGATCACGACTGGAGGCAGGTGGAAGAACAGCACAACACAAATGTGCAGGTGGAGAAACTGTAGAAAGCATTTACTTATTTATTTAATTATTATTATTATTCCCTGAGAAATGTCCAAATCATCCTCTCTGACACTGTTACCAAAGTTTAAGATGATCTTCCCTGATCCACACGGAATCCTGCCACCAAGTTTAAATAAATGACTTTGGTTGTTTTCTGCATAAACCTGTCAACAAAGAAACGAACGAAACTTCTAAACTTCTAATGATGTCACCGTGATGTTGTTTACGCCGCGTGATGACGAATGATTGGCCGATCTATTAGGACGCAGTTCTGATGGGAATGAAACACCCAGGTGAAGGTGGAGATTTGGAAAGACAGCGAGGTGAGAGAGCGACTCTGGAAATGGGCGAGGAGACAATCTTCTCTTCAGCATGTTTATTCTAATGTTTATGTGAAAGAGGTTGGAAGTAATTCTGGTTAATCTATAATTAAATGCAGATATTGTCTCTAAACTGAGTGGTTACAAAAGTTTACTGTATGAAGTCGGTATGATTAAATTCCTATCATATGATTATAAATTATTTAGGTCGTGTCTGAAGTCCTACAGGAAACAGGAAGTCTGAAAAATGCATTATGAATTATGCATGACATCATTTACTGACCGCTTCTTGATTATCTCATCATATGATGTCATATGACCGGGAAAATAATCTTCTGGTCAATATCAGCTGATTATATGATAAAAAATAAAAAAAACACAATACTGAGCTCTCGGCTACACAACACGTCTGATGACAGACAACGAAAACAACAAATCCTGAAAGCTATTCAAATGTGGAAATGAAGCGGACAAGCAGGAGGACATCTCACACTCAGACAAATCTAATTTAGAATTTCTAATAAACCTCCAACTAAATCCACATTTCAGTGACTATTTGCTTTTGCTGCGTCGACCAGCGTCCCCTGAATGTCGGAGACACAGTGCGTTGATTGACTGCAGTGTTTGCAGACTCTGTTGACACTTGTACAGTTTGTTATTCTGTAATAGGAGACACTGAAGCCACATGTCCGACTTGTAATTACCACGAGGGCAGATTTGCTCGTCTGCGGCTCGTATTTACAATAAATCTCACATGACGGTGATCCGACACCACATTAGAAGATGTCACTCCGTACGCACGACCGTCAAAGTCAAACACGGGGACGAATCTGCAGAAACTCGCAGCGTCTTCAAACACACCTCTGCTCCCGACGCTGAGAAACAGTCTTTGAGGTAAGTTTGAGGTAAAAACCAGCCGCAGCGAGTCGGTGAACTTGGAGCAGGAAAAACAATCCGGCTGCTGAAAACAATATCGTGCTGAGGAGGGATCAAGTGTGAGCGGGTTGCAGAGGAGGACGCAGGGGTTGGTCGCCCGACTGGACCGAGCACGTCTGGAGTCCTTCAGCAGATCTGCAGCTCTGGGAAATCAGCGTGGGGAGGAGATTCACCGAAAGCTAAAAAGAATCTGTCCATATTTCTTTAGTTTCCACTGCACTGATCAAACAAATCCTTCATGTGGAGACTAAGAGTCCACTGGGAAAGCAGCCGGGCCAACGCCTCCGCACCCGAAGGTTTATCCGCTCTGACTCGGGTCTTACAGTCGGACAAATGACACGAGCTGTGTGTGTAACTAATCTTAAACACTCACAGATTATTATCACTCATGTCTGATGCTATTACCCTCTCACATCCAGCCTTGTGCACAGTGGCGAGCTCTGACAGACTCAAACGACACCATGAGACCGAAAACAAAATACTGCAGTACTTTACAGCACAGAGATAAAGCGTTTCGGTTATACAGTAAACAACTGTTTCCTTTAGCACGAGGACGGTGACGCAGCTCGTCTCCGCACACGCTCGGTGAGATCGTGCAACCCTGGCTGCGTGGACATGGGTCACCTGCAACGTGGCGTGAATGTCGTCCTCTAAGAGAAACGAACGCTTCCACCGTCAGTGCAGTCCTTTTCTTTGTTCTCTCTCAGGAGAAACTATACTTGTGAAATATGAGATATATGACCCTGCCATGATGAGACCATAATCACAGCTGACGGAGAAAGAGGAGCGGCACAGTGGCTCCCATCACATTGAGGTGATGAAATCTGATAAACAGGTATCAAAACTAAAAGGACGGACGACAAAGAAATGTCCAAACGGTCGCCAAGCATTCCCCCTGAGCAAAGACAGATCGCTGTGCATCTCATTCCATTTCAGTTGTTTTTCCCATAATGCAAATGTGGAATCTGAGGTGGTAGAAAAACATCCCCATAAGTCTGACTCATCATACCAGAGGCAGTGGAGGAAGATATTTCAAAATCAAAGAAACTGTGGAATCTGTGTGCAAGACGCAGCTTATGAGAACCGATTACGTGCCCAACATATGTGATGGTCTGATCATATCATACTCGTCCCTGCGGAACGTTACAGCCTCAGAACTTCATAGATTTAAGAGGCGGCTGGAAGACGTCCATGCAACACTTAAGAACTCGTGTCCCCGTCTCTCCTCCAGGAAGCCGAACCAGGAAATTATATACATCTTGTTTAAATGCCAAGGATAAAATGTCCGGCGCCATCTTGTTCTATTAAACCACAAGTAACCATATTTGGAGGAGTGTGGGGGTGGAGCCTGACTGAGAGGTCGAGGACACCTACAACCTGCAGCCATTGGATGGTAGTAGCTGTCAATCACAGCGTATCCACAGATTTCTCTGTGTCTATTAGCACGATTACGCAAAAACTACTGACACGATTTTTGGGAAATTAGATTGAAGGGTGCGGTACGGACCAAGGACGCATGAACGTTTGGAGTGGATTTGATGAAGGGTCAGGTTTGAATTCATTTTTCTCTTTCGTTGACATTAGGGACGTCGGGTGTTAGCCTTGACGGAAGGAGGCGCATTCTAAGCAACCTTCTGGTTCTTTGACAGAACCGTGATTAACGAACTGAATGAATCACGCTGTATTGAAAAGACTCAAAACTAGAAACTGAGACCAGAAAACTCCTCAGGAAAATATTCAGTGACGTTATAAATAGAGGAAGAAGTAGAGTCATCTTCCAAAGACTTTTATAGAAACGTGTTGTCGCCCTCTGCAGGTTAGGGAGAAAACAGGTTTGGCACTTCCTCGTTGGCTTCACTTTTACGGACCTGGAGTCTACGTCCATTTTTATGGACAGTCCACAAACATGATGAAACGTGATAAAAAGGAAAATCTGCGTTTACAATTGTGTGTTTTCATACAACACCATGATAACGGAGCTCTGCTTGTTAATGGTGGTTCGCATGTGCAGCCTAATTATCCTATATGACGCGATCGCTCTCCAAACCAAGCAGGTGCTGGATTATTTCAGACGCAGATTTCTTTCAATAACGTCCAGAGACAAACAGCAACACGACGACAATATCTCTCACGCAGCTTGATTGCAAGAAAAAGGCAAATGGGAGGCATGTACGGAACAGGAAACAGTTTCAGTGCCTAAAAAAGACGTCTGGCTGATTCACAGCTTCACTATTCAAAATCAACTGCTTTGCAGCAGCGATGCCAGGAGCCTTGAATAATTCACATATATCACAAGAGGGTTTTCAAAGACGTGGGGAAAAAGGCAAACCATAGTCTACTGTGCAGGAGGAGAGGGGCTGTGTTCAAGTCTGTGAACGTAGGAATCCACAATGCATGTTATATTTACTGCACTAATCTTTGCTTTCAAGAAGTGGATCCATTTAGTCAACTGAAAACCAACCGGGGGTGAATTCAATGAGGTAGATTGATTGCTACTCAAGTATTAAAACCCCTGGAAAAAAAGGACACGCGCGCTTCAAAGAGTTCGAGACCACTGGGTATAAGGTCGGCCAAGAAAAGGAGTAATGCACAGTAAACAAATAGTCTCCTGCTTTCAGTGAGAGCGAGTCTCGGAGTTCTGCATCACGCTACATCTGAGGAAAGCAGTGCTTCACAAAAGGTTCCTTTCACCACTGATGAAGGACAACATCCTTAGAATTCACTCCACAACGACCACTGCAGAGCCACAATGGCTCCGGAGCAGGAGCTCGGGGCGAAAACACAGCTCGGAGCAGTGAAGGGATTCAAGCACTCGACTCAGAGAGATTTCTTCTTCTTTTTTTTTAACAATAACGGAAAGAAATCCAGTTCTGGTCTTTTCTTAGGATGGAATCCAGAAAATCAATTAAAACAGATTGACAGGTCTGCGAGGAGGATGTGTGACTGTAATCAAAGAACAAGTCAAACAACGGCCTCCTTTTCCAGTAACAGCTTCTTTCCCCTTATTGTTTTGTTTGCTCTCGCTGGTTACCCGGCTGTTGGGAGAGCACAGATTGGTTTTAGCCTTGAGCCCATCTGTCACTGGAAAGTAAAAAAAAAGAAAAATCCAACTTCCAAAAGGGTGCTGCGCTCTCCCACACGGGTTCACCGTTATCTGATGCAGACAGGAAATGCTACAGAAAGCTCTACCCTTAAGCAGTGACTGAGAGCTGCTAGCTAAATTGAAAATGCCGCACGCTCTAAAGACACAAACACAAATACAAGTGACAGGTGCTCTGGAAACAATGCGAGATCCTGACATCGGCACGGTGCAAAACAAAAAACAGAATATCCGAGCGGCAGCGGCTCATTTGCAGGCAAGAGGCGTCGATGCATACGGAGAAACGTGGATTTTGCTGCATGTGGAGCAGCGTTGCTCCAGACAAAAGGGGATGGGAAACGTGAGGCCTCTTGAAAACACAGCACAGCCACGGCTTCATTGCACCGCATGTAAATCAATTAGGCCAGAACACGAGAGCGGGTGTGCCACGCTGCCACTTTGTCTGCTCTCTGTCCAGCGTCTACTCTGAGATATGCTGGTGCTGGGACGACTGCCAACTACACGCACACCATGACTGGACAAACACTGCTCCCCGGGCCGTGTTACGCACCTGACTGCAGATGCAGCCCCCGAGCAAATGTTTGGCGTTTAATCAGTGCATTGGCCACACCTGCTTCACTGTAACGCTGTGAGTCATTATCTTTTCAATCCATTTATCCAGGTTAACCACAATATTTCTCTCAACGCTGCATTTCCAGGCTTTTCCTCAGGGAGACTGTTCCACCCCCAGGGTCTCCTGATCAATTTGTATAGAAGATAATTGCCTGAAGACCCATTAAATTCGTGACAAATGCTTTTATGGAATAATGCGTCTGCTGTGTTTCAATGGAGGAAAAGAACAACGAGGGGATAAACCAGCAACATCTGCAAATGTTTTGATAACTGATTAATAGTTTCAGTCATTTTTCGCGTGAAGGAATCACAATGTTCTCAGCTTGTGGTTCCGTGGTTTAAAAAAACTGAATATGTTTTTAGAAATATTGTGAATGACTTGTTGATTATTTTTTCCTTCATTAATTAAACGATTAATCAAAAAGTAATCTGTAAATTACTTTATGTATCCTGAAAGTGATCATTAGTCACAGTAATAGCCCGTCTGCTCCGTTTCCCTGAAGGTTAATGTCTTCTTTCATAAACGTGTATTAATTTTAAGTCTTTATCTCTGACAATTTCACCCCACAAGTTTTTCTGAAGGTAGAAATGAAGTACTATAATATAGTTTACTTTATAATCAGTAATCGCATCGTGTAGTTATTGTGTGTAATCAGTTAGTCTTGGTCTAAGTTACCACACTGAAACGAGTCTAAATATAAACTGTCAGGTCCCAAAAGATGACGTTAACGTTTTCTCCGATTTACAATCTTTGAGAAAATGCTAAATTTCAAATTTAATTGCCAATTTGTTGATATTCTGATGAATTATTCCGCGGCGGTTCCTTTCTGGAGAGAAAATTCTAATTAAACATTTGAAATTAAAAAGTCTAGTAAACGTCTCATTCTGCTTTTGAACTAAGCTCCAGGATCGGACGGGTTTAACGTCGAAATATTTTCTAATATCAAGCTCTAGAACACATCAACTCTGGTGTCCTGTTTATCTGAATATGAACAAACCCCCAGAACAATTGCTACCCAGAATTCTTAGCTTAAAACGCTCACGTCCAGCTAAAGTGTCCTAAAGTAAAAAACTTGATCCCCCCCCTCAGGACCAGGATCACTGACCTGACCTCTGACCTTCAAGATAAGAAGAGCGGGAACCCTTTTTTTTTTTTTCAGATTCCTTCAGGTCGACCGATATCTGAAGCATCTTGATAAGAACCCCAGCGAGGTTTTTATTTAATCGGCTCTGCGGTAAAATGAATCTTTATCTTGTTTACCAGCCAATTTGTAAGAAAATATAAATCTAGCTGCTGAAGAATGAGGAATAATGTTCTCATTACAGAACTGTATTTTCTCCAGGGCGGTTCATGATATTGCTTTTTCACACCTGGGGATTTGTCTGCTTCGCTGCAAGTCGACATCATTTCTCTTGAAGTGTTCTTGCAAATTGTTTACTTAGCATACGAGAGGGACGAGAGGCGACGGGTGTAAATGGTGAGGCTGAGAGCAGTGAGGTTCCTGTACGTGTGTGTGTGTGTGTGTGAGCGAGGAACTCGAGGTCTCGAAGGCCGACAGCCTCTGAGATCCATCCTCGCAGGCAACGGCAACGCCAAATCTGTTACCGCAATTGGTTTTGACAGCAGCGCCATCATCGTCCAGGAGGGTGGGTATCCCTGCGCGGAGCAACGCTGACCACAGGCGTTAGCAGGACGTGGGTAGGCAGAGCAGCGCTGGCTGAAATCATCAAGGAGAGTATGTTCCTCAGTGCACACGTGGGCGTTTCTTTTGTGTGGTAATGAAACCGAGGCCAGACTTAGTGGAAGCGAGTAGGAGAGAGGAGATATTGTGCAAGAACCGCATGAGAAGAATGCACAGGCTGGTTGTGCAGTAAGTGAGGGGGGGTCTCTGCCTCCGTGCAGCAGGTGGAACTCTCAATCTTCACCTGAAGCACATTTGAGTCTTGAAGTTGGGCTGCAAATGTATTAACAGAGGCTGAAACTGTCACTGTGTGCAGTGGCTCTCCTCGTTTCGCCCCTCAGAAGAACATATACTCGGGGCTCGCTGCTGGAAACACTGCTGCTGCGTCGATAAGGAGGAGTTGGATATTAAAGGAGGATTTATGTTTTTGGAGTCCAAGTAGATCACTGGGACATGACAGGGAATCATCTTCAGCCCCACGACCCCAGAGACAATTCTCTGAACATGTACAGAAGATGAAATCAAAAGGAGACCGAGGACAGACGGTTGTGTAACATGTTGTAAGTCTGTGGCTGTAACCTCCCAACTGATCCCTCCCTGAGGAATCATCTGTACTGATGCCTCTTCCTGTGGCCTGACGAGTACGAGGATGGAGAGGGTGGTAACTTGATGAACGCAGACGACTGATCTCAGACACTGCACCTGAGATCCTCGATATTTAACCTCACCAGGAAGAACCAACAGGAGCTTCCACTGATAAAGATCTTTACACAGTCACATGTTGGGGCCAAAAACCAAGAACCCACAACGTGGATCATAAAAATATTCAGGTAAACACATGTTTTAAGGTTCAGGTTTAAATTCAGGTATATTTTAAATAAATGTTAGGAAAATAGTACATTTGAGGTTAGATCAAGTCTCCAGGAAAAACCAATGTAAATCAATGTAATGTCTTATGAAGTCATGGAGCCAACACAGTGTGTGTGTGTGTGTGTGTGTGTGTGTGTGTGTGTGTGTGTGTGTGTGTGTGTGTGTGTCCATCATCCCAAAATGACCAATCACAACCGCAGCTGCCTCTGCTGCAGCAGCATGTTGCAGAAATTTGGCACCAACACTTTCCTATGCAACGCAATTGAAAAGAAGGTGGGGGGGGGGGGTCCACTCACCATATGAAAGCGCCGCCACACAGATGAGGAGAGTCCATCTGAAATCCCGTGCACCGGACATGGTACAGATCCCAGCGGGTGGACGTTAAATCCCAGTTGTTCCAGATAAATAAACCTCGGTGCAGGTGTTCGGCTCCACGCGGTGCCGGCGCAGCTCCTCCGGGGATCTCAAGTTGGATAATGCGCAATAGAAAGATAATTATCTGCGCGTTTTTCCTCTGTGTGTGTGTGTGTGTGTGTGCGTGAGTGACACCTCACTGTGGGTCTTCAGTGAACCATCACTGTCCACCTCCGTGTTTCATGCGTCTTGGCGAGCAGCAAATCTAAGGCACGGCCGATCCGCGTCTGCTCCAAGCAAAAAGAAAAAACAGGAGCCGAGGTTTGTTTCCACATGGGAGAAGAAAGTTACAAGTATTCGGCTCCAAAAAATGGAAAAGCAAAGAAGCCACTGCGCTCCTGGAAACGACCGTGCGCAAAAGCCTTATTGTGTCCCCCCCCCCGCCCCCCCTCCACAGACAGAATCAGAAACCAGCGGACAGGAGTGGAGAGATGACGCGCGTCCTGGCTCCAGCAGCCCTGCGCGAGGAGCTCCAGACAGACCGGTGGAATCTGTCCGTGAGAAAACAGTCTCCAATTCAAAGATATCTAAATCCGTGCGTAAATCATGGAGACGGTGAGAGGGAGAGAAGGGGCCGGGGGGGAGAGAGGGTCCACCCGGCGGGTACGCACCGTTCCGCCGCAGCTGTCACTGACTTCTCCCGGTTCATCCACACACGAGCCGGAGGAGGAATCGTTCACGTTCGAACACAAGTCGCTTTTTTTTATTTAATTCTCCAGGTTCCAGTAGTTCACCTACCGCGGCGTGAGGCGACGCTCAGCGGGGGGACATCGCTCCTCGAGCCGGTGGAGCAGGAATGAGCAGGACACCCACTTTACGCGTCTTATTCCGGGTTGCTCTGAGGTGTCTGAGCCGGAGAACCGGAGCCGAGCATCGTCGGTGCTTCTGCCGCTGCTCACCGGAGTCTGCGCCGCAGCCAAGTCCCAACAACTCCGCTTCTGGTCTCTGTCTGTATCGTGCGTAAATCCAGCGGTGCGCTCCGACCGCTCCTCCGGTCTGCGCGGGCTTTGTTGCGGGGTTTGGGGCAGCTTCTGTCGGTGTCCAGTCCGAACCAACGCCGCCTCGGTCCCGGTTCTTAACTCCGCTCCAAACTAAACGTCTTCACCTTAAAACAGCGAACCGCAGCTGCTGCGCGTCAATTTAACGATGGTGCCACACACACGTCCGGTGAGGGCTTTCAAAATAAAAGAACTGTTTTTTGTTTTTTTTAGCCAAAGGATTTATGAATAAATGGAAATACTGTGTCACTGAATTCAATGAGTGTAAAGATAATATATACACGATGGGAATCATCATTACTCATTTATCACAAGTAGCCTATCAAACTACTAGGCCTACTACTACAACTAATGATGATATACATATACATGTACATACATATAGTACAAGTAAAGTAGGAGAAGCTTTGCAGGCCTACCTAGTAGTCAACATAGTATTTTGGTTGATAGTATTCATAGAAGGAGGCCTAACAGCACTCTTTTTATTGTTATTATTATGTATATTATCATTATTATTATAATTGCTGTTTGAGAATTAGTTATTTATGCTAACACTTGAAATAATGTGGTGAGAATGTAGCTTGAATCCACAACAAAGTATGAGTTAAAGACATGTAGATATATATATATATATATACATCGATATTCATACAGGCATCAATACATTTAAGATACACATAGATGGTAAATAAAGGTTTGAGAAGATATTTAACAGATTATAGTGAATGTTGGTTTAGTTTATGATCCATTACAGCAAACACACAAACATTCAAACCCTTTTCACAATAGCATGAGTGAATATGTATGTTATGCATCAGTTGAAATGTTTGAAACTCACTCTGGATGTTTTTTAAAGTTCATTTCACTTCCAGGCGAAAAACTGTTGTTTAAAAGGCTGTGCTTTTATTTTAGAGGGACGGTTCCTCAGTTCCGGTTCAGTCCGTGTTCGGTTCGTTGAACTTGGATGAAAACTGCTCTTCACCAGGGACTGAAAGAAATCACGTGGACTTTTACCCGCCTCCTCTTCATCACAGGAAAAGTGTCAATCTGGAGGAGTGAACACCTAGGCAGACTCTTATTTTGGTAAGGAGCCAAGGTTCGATGGTTCAAACCTTCTGACGATGTTTCTGTGTTCGTGACTTAGTTAACGAGCTTTAATGACGTGTGATAATCATCATGTGTTCACCACAGGAACCAGGAACCCGAACCATCAACCTCTGCAGGAACTCATTTCCAGCTGGGACCAGGTTTTCAGAAAGTTCTCGGGAAATATTTTCACCCAGTTCCGACAATTTCACCAGGAATCTTAGGGGTGGGGCTTACAGATCGCTGATTGGTCGAGCACTCCATCGTTTTGCAATTGCTTGTCAAATCTCCTCCATGTTAACGGTGGGTGTTGGGTTGAGACCTCTACATTACCGCCACCTGGTGGACTGTCGCTGAATAGCTGCTTGTAGTCGTGGGACGTTAACTCGTCAGCAGGTTTATTTGTCTAATCGCTCCTGTTCTTATGGTCGTGGTGGACGTTAAGGTGAACAACGGTCTGAAGGAACCTTTTCATTTCTGCATGGGACTAAAATTTCGTGGCGTAAGCGTCAATGGTAGATGTAGTTTTATAGCTGAAGCTACTGAGAGGCTTCAGCTAAGGTTAGAATGAAAACATCCGTAACTTTAAACTGTTTCATTTTTCTGATCCATCGTCAACTAAGCGCTTATTCCACAAAACCATATTTTGTGATTATTATCACTTATTTCCCACAAGGACTGCAAGTGCACGTTTAGCAGTAACGCCTGTACCCTGTAAATACCATCAGATATGTAAATTCACCAGCTGATAGACAGATACACACATAAAGCAAAACTAACTAGATTTGCAGTTTGATGATTTACACGACAAAAAAATAAGAGATATACAAAATATACACCTGCACCTTTAACTGTCCTCTAAGGCTGAGTACCCACTGTACATGCAGGATATTACAGTACTTTATGAAGTAAATATAGGAAGAAACCAAGGACTGTGGATTCTGTGCACTAACACTCCAAGTGCATTAGGTGAAGATCTTGTGTTTCATGTGAAGCAGCTGAATATTATTTCGAGACAGAAACATGAGTGTTCATACTTCGATATTTCCATTGCATGTTTTGCACAGGCTGTCTCCCTGGTGCACTCGAGGGAAGAGTAGCCGTCATTAATGCTATTCGTTAGCCCCAAGCTTTTAATACTGTGTCAGGTGACATGTCTATCATTAGAAGTGTCCATCAGGGGGTCACAGGATGGCTAATGGGTTAATTATCCAGCATGAAGCCCTCTACAGACGTGGAATCCATAATGATGCTGGTGAACACAGGTAAATGGCTCATGATGGCTGAAGACATGTGAAAGGGACCAGAGACACTTACAGAGGACGACAGCGAGCTGAATGAATTATCATTATATTTATAAATAGGGATATTTAATCTCTGTTTGCTCAGGTACCACCGATGACCACAGGTGTCGTGTGAAGGATGTTCACATCTGTATTTTGGTCCTATGATTCCCTGGTGACCCGTCATTCCTGCCTCTTGACAGCTGTATAAATAATGGGCGGGTGGATGAAATTGAAAGTGACTCACAAATGTAACCGCTGTGTTTGTTTCAGAAAAAAGCGTCTGCTAGGTTTCTGCACCAGTCTTTCAGTGCAGAATGTCCACAGGTCCAGTTGTGATGTAGTGAGAGTTAGAGGACAAAGCTACAGAGCACAACTTAAAGAAGGCGAGAAAGAGCTGCAACGGACATTTTTCTATTTACTTGTCCTCGTCTCTGAGTTGGTCGACGCATCTTCATCCGTGGTGTCAAGGTCCAGCCATTAAATACGCTCGACCAATTACGTGTCAGTCTCAGCCGTCAATCATGATGTTTCATCTTTCCATCGTCGAACGAATCAAACTTATCTGAAACAAGAACACGTGATGAGCTCTACCTGAAATGAAAGAAACCAATCATTTGTTATGTACTTTGACTATTGAGTTTGTCCGTGAACCATCTGCTAACATGGAGGAGGCTGGGTTTATGAACCATACTGCAGCCAGCCACCAGGGGGACTATCAGGAGGATTTGGCTTCACTTATAGGGGCCTGACATGTCGGCCATCTTTATTTATAGCCCATAGGTTCAGACAAAAAAAAAAAAGGATATTGAAGTGTTTAAATTATTTGTCTTTTAGAAAAATACTCCTGTGTTTGTTTGACGTCGGGCTCAGAGACCCTGTCATATTAATTCTGAAGCTCACATTCTTTGCCTTGCGTGAAAGGAAAGTTAATTCAGCAAAGATCAGAATCGGTGGAGACTCTCATGTCGAGAGGTCCAACAAATTAAATCACTTCCCTGTGGCCTGTTCATCATGTAAAAATATGCAGAGCTCATTGTGTTTTTCTTAAGGGCCGCTCACAAGAAGAGGCTAACAGGCATGCTAAGTCCCACTGTGCCCAAATACACAACTGGTGCTTGTTAGAATTCTCAGCTTAAGCCGCTAATTTATCAGAACCACTTATGCAAATCAAGTCACTTGCAATTTTCCAGTTACTCCACCTGAGCCCGAGCGGCAGCGACGGCAGGTGAAAGAGACAGACTGCGGTTCTCCACAGAGGCCGAGGGAGCTGCCGCAGGCTTCAACTGTTCCAGGTGCGACCAGACTGTTAATGGTCCGTTAATGTATTAGACGCCACAATCTGTTATTTCATCCCCGTGACATTTACAAAGTACTAATTGTCACATTTTGGTTAAAGAGCGGAAATCAGTTGATTTACCTCCAGTACGTGTTCGATTCTCTCAGCCTACCCACGACAAACTGTCAGAAAGAGATTTATTAGATTTTATCTTACATGACGTTGTATAACTTAAACCACTGTGTACTGATATATATTCCATTACATGAAATATTATAAACATAAATTATCTAGTGATTTTATTTTACGTACAACAGATGGTTAAACTCTTGTCTTTGCTTGAAAATACATTTTTATTCTGAAATAAGTCAACGAACACAAATATCGCCCCTTTCCAGCTTCACGGCTGAAACTAAACACATTCTGTGAAATGTGTTAAAGATTCCCTCGCTGGGTTTGTTCCACGTGTGTGAATTACTTATGCTCACAGGTTTGTGGGTTTTGTCAGATTTGTTGCTTTTGATGCAGCGTGATTTATTGATATCACCACTGGTTGCACTGAGAGTTCCGTGTGTGACTGACTCGTTTGATGCTGACGTTCGTCTTTTTGCTGTCACACTGTGGTTAAAGCAACGTTTTTTTCCTGTTTTTCAGCCGTTTGACTCGTCTTTGTCTTCGTGTTGTCGTCGACACAACGTGGAGCCTCGGTTTGATGTTTCAGAAACTGGAATAAAATGTGCAGCTATTTCCTTTTTGTTTGTATTCGTGCTTTGTTTTTCCCGAATACCTGAATTTGGAATCAGACACGATTCGTTTATTTTCCTCTCTGTTCTTGTTTGAATATTTATTTGCCGCAGCCTGTTTTGGTGTCTGTTTGTTTAAAGTGAGAATAAACAAGATAAGACGAACTGTAACACTCTCGCGGGGCTGATACGGATTTTATGCATTAAGCGAGAACTAATTAATCAATAAGAAATAATTGAAGGTATAAAGGGGGAAGGATTCTGGTTGAGTGAATGTATGAATATGAAAGTGTGGGGGTTGGGACAAAATAAACAGAAAAGAACTGTTGAAACACATTTAAATAATAATTTTAACTAATCATGGTAAATATTAAAAAAACATAAAGTTAAATGATATTGGAGAGTTGATTCGTCCTATCCTGTTTTTTTCCGGTTGAATAAAAGCGTTAGCTCTTGTTAGCTCTTGTTAGCTCTTGTTTTGTTTTGCAGGGCGACGGTTCCTCCTCTTCATCCTCCCTCAGACCCCCGGGAGGAAGGAGGGTGATCCCCCTCATTCATTCTACACAGCGTCCAGGTTGACCTGGAGCAGCCGTTAATGATTTTCGTAATGATGATGATAAAAAGTTAAAGGAAGTTGATTGAGTTGTTCTCCGGCCTCGTCCCTGCACCAAGTTTGATGGAAGTAATCAGGATTTAGTCTTGTTTTAGATCCAGAGTGGAATTGTTCATGTTATATCTTTACACATATGCAATGAATCTGCATAATGTTTGTGCAGATATCCATGGTGCCGAGAGGATCCCATGAACTTTCATGTACACCGTGGATTTGCACAAACAACATTTTTGTTTCCCAGACAATGTTTTGTGTCTTGTCTTATGACTTTGTTGATCGTTTTTAATTTATTCTCCAGCACCAGCATGAGGTTGACACTCAAAGGGTTTATGCAAATGCGAAGAAATTAAAAAATAAAATGAGAAAACTCATCATTTGCAAATTTGCCTCATGCTGCAGAGAGTTTGGTGACAAGTGTTTTTCTTGACAAACAAATGTGGCCTCATTTTACAGAGTGAAACTTCCATCACAGGTCATTTGACAAAGCTGCAGGAACAGTGCACACGTTCATGGTTTTTAAATGAAGCTTTTTTATCATTTAACATTAGTTCAGTCTGAACTTTAGAACACATACAAATAACTTTTAAATTCTCCAGGGACGTAATTGTCCTCAAATATCTTCTTACTGTAAAATCAAAAACCTAATGATGTGTCAACTGAATATTTTTCCTGAATTTCGGTCCTTAACACAGTTTATATGTTTATTTGTTCAAAAAGGAGAATGCACACAAATCAACATGTGTACTTTAACTTAATCTAAAATTAAGATTTAACCATGCAAGCTAGTTGCATCGTAAAAAAGCCAAAGTGCCTCTATCACCACCTGGTGGCTGTCTGCAGCATAGGTCATTAATCCTGCTTCCTCCACTGCATTGAAAGCTGATTTTTTTTTTTATATGATTATCTGTAATTCTTGCATTTCATGTTATTCTGAATTCAGAACCATATGTATATAGAAAAGGACGATCCCCAATGTGAGGCAGAATACACAAACGGTCAAAATACACTATATTTTTACTTGCAGTACAGTGTAGTAGTACAGTGTGTATTCTGTCAACATGTCTCTGACTCTTTGTAAGAACGGAAACTGTAACCTCCCTGGCAGAGGTAATAACAACCAGTGCATCGGATCAAGTGCTTTCCAGTGGTCACAACCTTTGCTCATGCACCCTCTCTCTCGACTTCACTTTCACAGTATATATGTGTCTTTACATATTTCACAGACATCTCCGACCTCCAGAGAGACGTGCTGGTGAAGAGGAACAGGACGACGAGTCGGAGCGCAGCAGGAGTCTTTCCAGACAATTAAAGCAGAGCTGGAGTTCCCGGGAGATCGGTCTTGGCCCCGGTGCTAAAACCAACCGTTTCAGCAGATTCAGCCTCCTGAGGGAACGGAGCATCTAGAGGAGCCGGTGGCGGCTGCACACAATCTGAGGAGCATGTCGGAGACTGAACAAAAGTGTGAGGGCCTGTGAGTGTCAAAGCTCTTATCTGGTGGGCCTGACACTCAAACTGGAGACGGATCACAAACCGCTGGTGGAGGGAAAACACCCGGGATGAGGTTTCATCCCTTAGACTCGTCAGGTTTGACCAGGAGGTGATGCACGTGGAGGAAAACCTTCACAGCTGAACTCGACTTTTTCCATTGTGTTTCTGAAGAAGCTCAACTTTTTCTCTTTTCACGACATCGCTCCACCTCTGCAGGAAACGTAAATGCACATATGTGTGTAAGATGAGATCCGATCGCTGTAGACGGCGAACAACAAAGAAGACTCACAAAGAGACTGCACTTGTAGCCGGATGAAAGGGAAATCACTCCGTAAGATCTTCAGTCCAGTTCATCATCACAGAGCCTCTTTTAGACGCCGCGGATTTTTAAAGCAGACTCTCCGTCTCGATACTTGCCGCTGACAGTCATGTTTAATGCTGAGCTAAGATCTGAGCTTTGTTTTCAATGAGGCAACAGAAGAACACTCCACTTCAGTGGGACGAGGCAAAGGGCCCGTGAGAGAGTTCTCCCTCCAACAGCGGACCGGATTTTAACTGAGACGTAACCTCAGGGTGCGGAGAGGGTTCGTGGGAATAAAGAGAGAAACAGAAGGCTCAATAATAATATTAAAAATCACTGTGATGACATGACAGCTCCAATTAAGAGAAGCCAAATCATTTTGATCGCCCCCCGGTGGTTAAATATAAATGTCGCTATTATGTCTGAATCATAGACTTAAGATGGATTGAGTCAGCTTGATCGCCCCCTGGTGGCTGGCTGCAGTATGTGTCAAAAACACTGCCTCCTCCAAGTCAGCAGTTGGGCCTGAGCCAAACCCCACGAGGGTATGCTGACATACGTAAAATGTTCACAGGCATATCTTTTCCGCCTTGCTGTAAAATACCAATTTGCATTTACAATTATTTCATATTCATGTTTCAGCACTCACAGCACTTTGCTCAGCTTCTTTTACGGATTCATTGCCTCGTGGTGATTTTAAGAAAAAACACATTTATTTAACCAAAAGCAGGATTTTTTTTTTCCGAACCTCAACCACAGGGCTTTCATGGCCTCTAACCCCAGACAGTGTGGTTTTTTCTGCACAAAAAACCAAAGTGTAAAAATATCACTTTGCTCTTTTTAGCTTTCAGATGATTTCTTGACCACTACTGTGACTTCTTGGGATCTCAGCTGGTTGCCTGGCAACTGGGGCACAGAAGCACATAAGCCCCCCTGAAAGAGCAAGCTGTTGTCTTTGTGTGATGGATAATTGAAAATAGTTAAGACAAAACTTCTCTACTTCAGTGTGAAGCGATCAGGATCAACAGTTGCTTTTTTTTTTATCTGTGTGGAAATCTGTCCATCGTGGAATATACTGGCCAGTTTCCTGAGGGAAGTTCAACCAACCTGAACCTTGATTTTCTTGTTAAGTTTGATGTTTATTCACAATTTGTTCTATTTTACATTTTCACATCCAACAACGTTGAAAACTTTCCTCAAAAGACGATCTCTTGAAATAAAGCGTATTTGCAATTCTTCAGAGTTAAAACAGGAAAACCGGTCGCAGACAAAGGACAGAAGGCTGTTTAATGCAGTCTGGTGTGAAATGTGAGTGAAACAAGCTGTGTCACACCCAGAGCTGCTTGCGTCAGCACAGCAACCTCAGATCCCGGCAGGTGTTGATATATTTGCACATCCTCAAGCTAAAAATCTGTCTCTGCTGTAGAATCTGTATCTGCTGTAAATATTATTTCAGAGCGACTGGAAAAGTTCCTCTCCAGTCGTCTATGACTTCAGCAGCGCATGCAATTAACTTCTCACAAGTAATTAAGGTTTTTAATTGACTATACAGTATTTTACTATTTAACACTTTTCTTCCCCCGGAAGCTCTCGATGAAGCTGCATCTCTTTAATCCAGTCGAAGCATAATGTCTGTGGTTCAATGAGCAGATCAGTGCTATTAAAGGAGATTGTGGTGAGCACAACATAAATGAAAGAGTCGTATCCTTGTTTTTCATTTGTGCATGAAGGAGTTACTGACAATTTAATGCCGCACTTGAGGCGGCGGGAGAAAATATGTTTGTAATCGTATTGCTGAGAGCAGCAATAACTGCTGGGGCTTTATTAAAGGCCACTTATCAAGTGAGGGGAATCCAATGTTTGGTCACTGGCTGGAAGAAAATGAAAAGTTTTTGAGTTTCTCTGCAGAGACAAATGCTGCGATTGGGGCAACGTGTCGTGCGTCGCAGTTAAAGTGTCATCGTTCCTCAGAATAAACACATCGTCTGAAAATACAGATCAGCTAATTTTGCACACTGAGAGTTCGGTTTTGTCTCTGTTGCGTCACTGATGCTCTCAGGATCAGTAGAAGACCGAGAGTGATCTGCTCACTGTTACATTTCCTACAGAATGAACTTGCTGCAGCAGTTAACTTGAGTAAAAACGTAATTTCCAGAGCATGAGGCTTCTATCCGAACAGGATCGGACACTGAGGTAATGAAGGCTGTGAAGTGCACCTCAGGAGTGTTTAAAAGAAAGGAGGAGCGCACCATTAGAAAGCCTAGATGGCTGAAAGCCTTACTTAAGTCCACTTAGTGAAACAGTAAACACCTTTAATCTTAGTGAGAACATTTCTGGCACAAAAATAGCCGAGACACCACATCTCTACCTCCTCGTAGCAGTTTCCAGAGAAGCCAAAATATTCCAGATACAAGCGCTGTCATCTGTGTGACCTCAAACTGCGCCTCGTTTTTTATAGAATCAAATAATTAAAACCAAAGTTACTGGTTTCTGACCCGAAATGTCGAGACCATCTTTAAGAACATTTTATTTGATGTGTACGTTTTAGTTTGGTCCATGATCACATCCGCTAACATGGAGGAGGCAGGTTTTATGACCTCTACTGCAGCCAGCCACCAGGGGGCGATCAAGACACTATGGTCATCTCGTCCATCTTTATTTACAGTCTATGGTTTAATCTCAACATTATAACCACAAGGGGTCGCTGTGTACCTAAAACCTCGATGGGTTAAATTCGTGTTTCTTATTATTCTCGTTTATATAATTAGCTCCACCAAAAGTTTTTCATCTGTGTTCTCTTTATCTTGATCTTGGATTCTGTCACTTTCTCGATCACTCCTCCTTTATTCACGTTCAGGTTACGGTGAGATAGGAAAGAGCGATAGCAGAAAGTAGCGGCTGCAGGTTCATCCGTTCTCGTTCTCGCCAAATTAAGATACTGAGGCTTTTTTCAGACATTTCGGGCTTTTAAATCCTGAATGTACAATTTTTATTCTAATTTGAATCTAAAGTTTGAAAGGATTAAAACAGCTTTTTAACAGCATGTACCTGGTTTTATTTATTTTTTTGTTATGTAGCAGGATTACGCTAAAACTAAGAGACGGATTATTATGAAACTTGGTGTAAGGATGAGGTATACGTCAAGGAAGAATCAAATTAAATGTAGGAATACAAGATAAAAGTCTGGATCTCATAGATTTAAATGTGGTTTCATAGGGGATTAGAGGTGTTACGTGGTAATTTGTGGACTTAGATATAAAGTTTGTTTGAATTCAAGGTTTGTGCTCTACTGAGTGACAATGTAGATTAAATTAAGCCTCTTTCAAGACGTACACACCGGTTGCAAATTACTTGTAGACAGAAATGAGATCATGTTGTTTTCACAAGAGTGCAGACAAATAAAATATTCTCCCTCCAAATGTATTTAATGTTGTATGGGGGGAAAAAAGGGAAAAATCCAAATGAAGCCCAATTACAAAGCTATAATTAAACCCGACGTGACGCAGCGTGACGTGTGACAGATTGAGCTGTGACAGGCTGCACTGTAAACATGATGTCAGCCATATTGTTGTGTCATATTGTTTGTTAGCGCAGCATGTTTTTCATTGCTTCGCCAAAGGTACATGTGGCATCTCATAGTTAAACTTAACAATCCCATTAAGCTGTCACCCTCCCCCGTGCACACGCCGGCTCTATGAGACTTTATGTCTGAACGTTTTTCTTCAGCGTTCAAACACTGGCTGGTTTCTTTTAGGCTCGTGTTTGGCCGTCTCACTAAAAGGTACGTCCACTCAGAGTTATGTCTCTGAAGCCTCTGAATCATTTCACCAGCCGGGGCCGGATATTTGTTCACATGAGCGTGTGTGGTTCCCTCGTCTGGAACCAATAACCCGTAAATAAAGATGGACGATGCGTCTCCACTTCCTCCCGCTATCCAGAAATGAAGCCAAATTAACTTGGATACAAACGCTGCTGTTTATCGCCCATCGAGCCAAAGTCTGTGGAGGAGTGTGGAGGATGGAACCATGGTCTCGAAGTTCCCAACGATGCACTCACGACCAACCGAGTCGGTTTTAATGAGAAATAAAAGAAATGTATTTTACATTCACTTTGATTATTTAGTGTCATCCACGTCCCATTGGCTAACATGGAGGAGGCTTTAGTCATCTCGTCCATCTTTATTTACAGTGTGTGGTTTAACCTTAACATTATAACCACAAGGGGTCGCTGTCTGCCATAAACCTCCGACGGGTTAAACTCATGTGATGATCGAAGCCAACGCTCGTTTATATCCGAGCTCCACCCGAAGTGTTTCCTCTGTGTTCATTAGCAGGATCATGCAAAAAGTTAGATAAAACTTTATTGATCCACACAGCAGGGAAATCAAAAATGTAAAAAAGAAGAATCCATCAAGTTTTTTCTGGATCTAAGGGAATTTTTTTTCCGATGAAGTTCACATTGTGAAAACTCATTTGGATTCAAAGGTGCATGACGGATGTTTGTGTGTCGTATGTGGAGCCAGAGGACAATCATACTTTGTTTGTGACCAGGATTATACAAAAACTACAAGACGGAATACTACGAAACTTTTTGGAAGAATGTGAAATGGGTCAGATTCAATCTGGCATGTTTAAGTGAGTTTGTGTGGTTTAAGTTTGTCGGGTGGAGGTGTGAGCTTCTCACGACATGGGGCTCTGACAGTCTCTTTGTTCACCTCACAACATGGCGACATGACAAATATTAACATAATATCATAATAAACTTTTATTTTATATCTTATATCGCACTTTCCTAAATGAGGTTATGCTTCACGTGCAGGAAAATAAAATAAAGAAACACAACAGCGGCATCGTGAACCATCAGGAGCAAAGATAAAGTTAAAAACTGTGGAAAGTTGTTCATTTCGTGAGGATTTCACGTTGTTCACTTAACGAACCCATTAAGCTGTCAGCCTCTCCATGGCCCGGCCTGGAGGAGACTTTACCTCCAAACTGTGGGTTGTATTTTTATTTCTAAGACAACTCTGTTCTCCTTCACAAGTGTGTTTGGCCGTCTCACTAAGAGGTTCGTTCTCTCAGAAGCCTCTAAATCATTTCACCAGCCGCTGCCAGAGTTTTGCCCACATAAGCAAATATGTCTGCTTCCTGTTGAACGAAGATATAACACACAAATCTCAGAGTAAAGACTTTTTAAAAACTCCCAGGGAAATAACTCTAGCATTGTCAACTCGCCCTGACTTTAGTCTTTAACTGTGCAGCCCCTGCACATGTATAAATCTCCAGAATGAATCTTTAGGGCGTCTTCTCTCTGAATGAAACGATACCTCGGGGCATCAGGACCAACATTAGCCACTACTTTAGGTCTCCTGATAGCAATGACCTCATTTTATACACCTAATCCTTTAATTGCCTCCGTTAACCTCTGCTCTTCATCAAGTTCACATTATTCACCGATCAGAGACGCAAATCGGAACTTTCACGACCTCCGACACCAATGAAATGAGCTCTTTTTGTCAATGACACAATGTTTTTCAGCTCATTCTTAGGACGCCTCCATATTTACATTCTCAGAGGAGGTCTTCATTTTAAATACTGCATTTGACTGACGGCTGGGTTTCTTATATTTGCTGGTTTTTATCTGAGATGCTGTTCCTCTCTCTTACAGCTACACTGCAAACTTTGAGGCCAACTGAATCTTCCAGTTACCTAAAGTTGGGCTCAATAATCTGCTTCTGCTTTCACAGTTATAAAAACTTCACATTAAAATTAGGGATTTAATCAGAATATTAAACATGAAGACGTTAAATTGAAAAGTTCCCATTCTGCTCACTGGAACATATTTCTGTGTGATGTTCAAATAGAATATTGAACATTTGCAAACTTGGCTAAAGTGTATTTTCGTTCTGGGCTGAAATAAATGTCTCAGGATGAAGCAGTGATGTTTAGTTGTCGTCTGACGGAAGCTTGTGAGCCACAAACTTGTTTTTAATCTTTGACACATGGTCCCCGGTGAAATTAAAACCAATTATCTGTGTTTGTATGAGTTCGAAACACGGATCACGTATAACAAAGTTACTTAAAGTGATTCAATATTCTGATTTCACTAGATTTAAAAATAGCCGGTGAAGTTGTGTTGTTCGGTGTAGTAAGCAGCTCCTCTGGCCCTGACTCAGCGACACTAACAGCAGTGAGGGAGAAGACTTCTCTTTGATACTGATAGCCCCGCTGTGGGCAAGGAGCCATTGGATAATGGAAATTGTTCTGCCCCTCTGGAGCCAGCCGTGGCCCTTCCTGCTGCACCGGGACCTGCTTTCCCAAAAGGAGTTATTGCATTATTTCATCCTCAAATGGAACGCCTCGCCTCATGAGCTCTGGCCCATGAAAGGTTTCATTTGAATACGCTGGGGCTCATTCATATCACCGACCAAATTCAAAGTGCAAAGGCCCCGACCACCAAGTCTTTGTACGCAGGCAAAAGGGAGACTTTTGAACAGTGGTGTGGAAAATTAGAGGTTATTCCAGCGGCCCTGTAACAGTGCTTCTCGTTTCACTCAGGACATGTTGGATAAGAGCGAGTAGTTTTCCACCGTGTGCAGGAAAAGTAATTTCACAGACTCTGCAAAGAAAGAGAGGGGTGGGAACAAGAAAGTCTGCACGTGTGGCCCAAGGACGTTTTCACCCCTGTCCGCTGTTTGTCTACTACACTACTAAACGGATTTCCAGAAAACTTGGGGGTGGAAGGAAGACGGGACATGGACCAAGAAAGAAAAAGAAAAGTGAGAACGCTGCCTTTCTGTCCAGCGTCGTATGGATTTCTTTAAAACCAGGAGTAACACCCACTGGACAGTTCTAACTGTCAATCACACATCCCTATCCCCATCCCTTCCTTCTTTAATATTTTGAGACACTGCGTTTTTTGATATTTTCACCACTTTAGCAGAGAATAATTTATGGATCATGAGGATTAGAAACTCGGCACATTCCAGGGGCTGATGTATGTGAGTGTGGGCCGGGTGATTGGCTACGAGGGGACTGCTGGGCCTCGGCGGAGGAATGCTCTCTAGATAGTATATCAGTGAAGTGCGTGGAGCTACAGTCTCTGTGAACAACATCCACAGATTAACACGTAGCTGCAGTATGAATGGTTTCATTGTGGATCCAGTGCATCAGCACATCTATGTCTCCTGTAGGAAAAAAAAGGAAGAATTTCATTATAAGGGGTTCTGCAAATTTGTGGACAGAATGAGACACAGAAAACTTTTGTCTTGTCTAAACCGATCAGTGTCTCGGTTTATCTGAACAAAATGTGATTAATCTCTTCACCAAGGAAGGTTTTGTTATTATCCAGGTGTGTGCTCAGGTATTAACGTGACCTTAGTTCCCAGAGCTCCTCAGATTCTTTCCTCCACATTCCTCACATTCCCTCTTCAGCTGCTGAGCCACATCAAACCACGTCTGCGTTCCCAGAAAGTGGGACTCAAACAAAGCTTGAGCTGTGAGCCTTACGCTGGACGTTCTCTTGACTTGACCATCTCACGTCCTCACAAACCAGAGACCAATACTTTCCCATAGGTCTGAATGTTCAACTGTGTGCAAGGTGCTATTTTTGAAATATGTAATCATCTGTTGCATAAGGTTTGAACGGGATGAATTAAATATATCAAGTGAGGCAAAAATCTAGATACAAGTGGATTTTCTTTACTTTGTATTTCTCATTTTGCAATTTAAATGAAATAAGACATATATGTAATTATACACACACTAGGGCCAAACATCTGAGATCATAAACATGTATGTTCTCAGTGGTTTTAACTGCACAGCTTTCAAATGTTCCTCCCGTGTTCTCGCTGCTGAATTGTTGGACCGGCTGACGTCTAATGGCTGCGTGCATCTGTCGTAGTTAGATTTTATTATGCGTGGAAACTGTTTTGATTTTACAGCAAAGACAGAAGAGAACAAAGTGAGTTTTATAATTCCAACATCAGATGCTGTTTTTTCAATTTTATTTGTTCCTATTATCATGTTTGTGATTTTTCAGATGACTTGGCGCTCAAGTACCATTTGGGCTCAAATTTGCAAACTGGTGTCCGAGCCGTCCAATTCTATTATCTTTTATGTGGATTTAATAAAACAGCCTCCAACTCAACCCGGTGTTCTCCTCCATCAGAAAACTTTATTATCATCTCCGCTGTCTTAAAATAAGTCAAATCAAGTCTGTTGTTTTATTCCATCACACAACAGAAGTGATCCGAGGGCACGTGTCACACAAAGCAGGTTTGAGCTGTGATCTTATAATATTACTTACAGAGACCCGACACGAGCGAGGACTTGGCGACGATGGCGAGGAAAAAGAATTCAGAGACGTGGAACGGAACCAGGCTCAGGGGGGTCGGACGGCTGAGAAGGAGCGAGAACGAGGGAGATGGATGGAGGGGGGCGATACAGGTTAAACACAAAGGTGCAAAGTAATAATTATAAGTGATTAAACACAGACTTTAACCTGAGTTTAATACAGCGGCTCTGAAGTGGAACACTCAAAGGAAAAGCACATGAGCATTTCCCTTGTTTTCAATCTGTGTTGATGGCAACAGCTTTTTGATTTGTTCTTATGCTTTCTTTTTTTGATTTGCTGTTTGCAACCAAACAGAGGACGATTCCCTCCTTCTACACTCTTCTCTCATTATGATTTATTTATTATATTAAGATGATGTGTTTGAATTCACATGACCTGGTATTAGGTCACATCCACTCCTGACCAGTCGGTGGCAGCAGCTGATCTCAGGAGGCTCAGATCTCCCTCGGATAAAGAAGCAGAGACAAACCAACAACAGGTAGAAGAAGAAGAAAGCGACCTTCAGGTGCAGATTGTAAACTACTGATTTAGATCAAGTTTTAATTTTGTAATTTACTTTAATTTCCTTTCGTTGACGGGGTTTTAAATATACACAATGTATTGAACATTGTTTTTTCTTGCTATCATGTATGTTTCTTATATCCCCTTCCTTAGCCAACACTTTAAAATGTTGTTTCTTATCAAATTTGTTTTCTCAATTCTTCATTTCATATTATATATTGTGTTATTATGTGCTATTGTATTGATTTACTTTTTTTCCTCAGATGTTTTGTATTCTTGTTTTCATTCTTCATCCTCTTTGTGAAGTACTTTGTAACGGATGTCATAAAAGGTGCGATACAAATAAAGTTATCATTATTATTATTGCTGTAAGTATTATTGTTAATATAAGATAAGATTAGTGGGCATGCAAAATAAAAATATGAAAATAGAAATTGAACAGGCAGACATAAATATTGCACAGTATGAAGAGTTAATATCTTGATTATTATTATGACTACTACTAAGACTATTACTGTTCTTGTTGTTATTAAGATTAGTGGACGTGCAAAATAAAAAAGTGAAAATACAAATGTAATATAAATTGGACAGGGAGATGAATATTCCAAAGTATTAAAGGTTATAATTATTACTTTATTTATTATTATTATTGGTAGTAGTAGTAGTAGTAGTAGTAGTAGTAGTAGTAACAGTAGTAGAATGCATTTGATTTCTTAAACAAAGTTCCCATCTGTTATTGGCTCCCACAGTGTCAGTATTTCCGGACGGCCCGTGAAGGCAGCATGAGGGGATGAAGGGGGCTGTCACTAAGCTAACATTAGCCACATAGAGCTAAGTCCAGTGAACGCACCAGCTCCGTCAACATGCCCCTGGATGTTTCTCCGGCCCGTTTGTTTCCGGGTTCTAACCTCGGAGCTTCTTTAAAAACGTGTTAGCTCGTTCACGATGCAGCGTTTCAACGAGCCGAGTTAGCCCGGGCCGGCGGACCCTCTGTTCCCGTCGTCGCGGCCGCAATCGGTTGCTAACCGGAGCCAGTTGTTGTTAGCTTTAGCTTTAGCCTGGCGAACATGGCGATCGTGTCTGGCTCCTGTGCCCGGGTGAACGGCTCCAGGAACGGGCCCTCCGTGTCCGCTACGCCCTCCGGCTCCGCGGGACAGTCCCAGCCCATGATCGCGGTGTGGGAGTGGCAGGACGACCTGGGCTTCTGGCGGCCGTACAGCGGCCAGGTGAGCGCCCACATCGAGCGGTGCCTGTCGCCGCGGGGCCACAGAGGAGCGGGACCCGGCTCCACGAGCATCTGCCTCGGACAATCAGACCCCAGCCTGTCGCCTTATCTCATCGACATCCCGAGCTTGAAGCAGTTCCGCCAGGACACGGGTGAGACATTCAGGGATTTATCACACATCTCACTTTCTGTCACAAACCCTGTTTTAATGATTTAATCTCTCCGGGCCCTGCTAGCTGGGACGCTAGCTACTTAGCATTAGCTCAGAGGCGCTGTTGTTTTGATATGTGTTTACATAGCTGCTAGCTCACGTTAGCCAGGTACACAATGCAGTTGTGTGTTCGTACCAACGCTAACAACCCTCAGCTTCACGTGTGGTTCACCAACATGTTCACATGACATCGTTAGAACGCAGCACACACATGACATTAGCATGTTGTTTTGGTTTAGCCCAGCTGATTCCTGCTAGCTTCTTTAAATGAGGGTAAACAGCTTGTAAATCTTAGCAGCTAACGCGTGTAGCAGTTCCAGTCCTCTGCTTTAACACAGTGCTGAAGAAATATCACTTAATATAACTAAACCACACAACAACATCATCATCATTAACCAAAACACAGACTGCTGTCATGAAGGATGAGCTTGTGTTAAAGTGAAGTCTTATTTATTCAGCACGTCACAACAACAACAACCACAGAAAACCAAAGTTTCACTTCATTGATGGTTTTCTTTTCATTTCCAGGAAAGACTCGGTCGGTACGTCGGTCCCTGTTCGCTCAGTCCTCAGGCCTCGGCAGTGGTGTTTACTGGGAATGGGCCAACGACGAAGGAGGGTGGACTCCGTACGAGACTCGAACCTCCATCCTTTTGGAGCACAGCTATCAGGCGCGCCAAGGCACCGCAGACCTGGGGCCTCATGGATATAATTACATCGTGGATCTCACCTCTCTGGCCCAGGTGAACAAAGCCACAGGGTTCAGGCGGCAGGTGCAACGTCAGTGTAACCTCCCATACCCGCTGGCCTCCAACGGCCCCCCGGCCATCCCCTCGGGCCCGTGTTCTTGCCAGCAGTGTTTGAGCCACAGCAGCACGGGACCCATGCCCAGCCGTTCACGACACTCCTTCTCTTCGGGGAGTCTGAACAGGCCCAGCCTCCAAGGGACAGGGAGGGCTGTGGCGACTCACCCCACATCTGTCTACTCGCCATACCCAAGGAGACCCCTCTCCGTTGGGGCGATGTCTTGGGGCAGCCCCTGGCCTCCACCACCCTCTGGAAGTCAACTTTCTGCGCCGCTTCTGACCAGCTCCGCCAGTGCAAATGGGTTAAGGTCAGTATCTTCTGTATGTGTGACTGTGACTCGGCTTGTAGCGTGATATAGTTATGTTACAGTATCACAACAGCCATGATGTGTTACTCCGGCTCATTCAGCTGTGTGGGGATGTGCGGGCCCCTCTCCACCCTTCCCTCTCCTTCCTCTTTGTCTTTCCTGTCTGTCTCCACTTTGATCGATCTTGTACAACAGGAATTTCAAAAAAAACGTAGCTGCAGCCCTGTGCTGTGGTGGGATGTTTGTTTTGGCTCAGTTAGTGCGACTCTCTGTCATCTGCTGCCTTCTGTCTCTTCCGTTCCTCACTTCGAAAACTTCTTTCAAACACACATTTCTAACTCACGTGTTATGATGACTGTGCACTCAGTTTCTCTTGGCTCTAATTTTCTCCCACGTCAACCTTCGTTGTCACGTGTTGGGATCTTGATCCATCTGTGGCAGACTGAAGTTATTGGACACGGTTTCAGGTCAAGTCAAATTTATTATCCTGTCCAAAGGGAAATTACAAACCATCATAAACACAACATTAATTATTATTCTTATAATTAATGCAACACAGCATCACCACATAAAATACAAAGATGAGTCAAATCCAGTGTACAAGAACAAAGTGCGCTAGTGGCATAACTGGCAAATGTTCCATATTAATTGCCGTACAGATAAAGGAGAGTTTTTATGTTTGAGTCCTACGAGCAGGAACTGTCCTCTACCTAATGGTAGAAGCACCAACTCCCTGTATAGAGGGGTGGTCGTTACAATCCAATATGCCGTGAATCTCCCCGAAGACATGATGGTCATCCAGGTTAGGGTTCCTGTTTGTGTGTGTGTACGAGAGAATCTGCTGAAGGCTAATGTGTGCAGTTCAGTCTGCTCCTCCAGAAATATGAAAAGTTTAAAATTATTAAATATTTTATGGATCACAATATATCATTAAAGAATTGTATTGTATCATTAATTTTTTCGTAATATTAGCATGTTGTAGGCAGCATCATGTTAAATAGAGAGAGTAGGTTCTCAGCAGCAGGGACAGAGAGACTGGTCTGAGTTGAGGATGGAAGGATGAGAGAATGAGAGGTCCTTAAAGAAATCCTGCCCCAGACTGCACTCAACCCGAGGCCGGGGCGACACTTCACCTCTCGGCTCGACAGCGACCCGAAGCATAAAGCCGAGATAACGCTGGAGAGGCTGCGGGACAAGTCTCTGACTGTCATTAGTGGCCCAGCTAAAGCCCAGATTTAACCCAACATCGACTTTGCAGAGAGACCTGAAGATGTCAGTTCCCATCCAACATGACAGAGCTGGAGAGGATCTGCCAGGAGATGAACTGCCCAAATCCAGGGGTGCAAATCTTGTAGAGACAAAAACACTGGAGGCTGTGATTGCTGCCTAAGGTGTTTCTACATAGAACTGAGGCAACGCTCGGAATCCTCAATGAGATGTTTCAGCTTTTGATTTTTAAACAAATGTACTTTAACGTCAGAATAAAGGAAAAGCTTCATTTTGAATAGTGGCTTTTCTTCCTCTGTACGTGGGTTTAAGTTGTGTTATATTAATATAACATATTTACCTTAATGTAGTTACTGCTGCAGCTTGTCTAGTGCATTAAGGCTCCAGACATTCGTCCCACCACTTCCTTTATTCAGCAGGTTGACTGAGGTCAGGAGAGCCTCATTATCAGGGACACGTTTCCCTCTATTGTTTCACGTCCTCTAGTTTGACTGACGAGTGAAACATCCAGTTTTCATGTTCATGAACTGATACAGAGTGAACACTGATGTGGAGGGAGATTACAGGTTTTATTTTATCATCTTGATCTGATGCCAAAGCTGTTCCTGATGTGTGTGTACCTAAACTTTTTAAGGCTTCTTTATATTCTTTTGTTTCCGTCTGGATTGTTTCCGTTTTCACTGACTGAACGTCGCTGTCTTTGTTTCCTGTCCCGCAGCGTTCCCTCCATCTCTGTGCAGCTGAACGGATCCACCAGCGTCAGCTCGGCCCTGGCAGGTAAACGAGCCTCATCCTCTCAGTTCCCTCTCCTCAGTCTGTTCTGCACCGCACCTCTGAGCGCGTTACAGGTTTTTCTTATTCAGTATAATTTTAATCTCTTTATGTGCCGCCCCTCTGCATTTGTCGTGTGGGTGTCAGTCTGTTTAGGAATAACGTTAAGTTGATAAATATTAAGCAAACTTAAAAAGCATAGAACCAAAAAGAGTTGTGGTGGCGTGGAGCGCATGATGTTGCTTTTATTGTTGAAACCATCAGAGACACTTCCATTCGGCAGGAAAGAACATAATATAATTTGTTATTCCAGTATATACGAAAACAGCCTCCGCACAGTCTCATCTTTTATTGAGAGCCGACTCAGGTTTCCTCGTGTTGTACAAAACATTCAGTCCTGAATGCGAAGGATGATTGACTTCAGCTTTCTGTCTTCCCGCTGAAAGACAAGTCGTCCCACAGCTCCACCTCCCCGGTTTTTGACTGACGCCTCAAGGCTAAAGAACAGAACACATCTACTGTTACTCATAACTTAAACCATACATCCTTATAGTGTGAGTCTACTCGTCCAGATCATTTGAGTCTAGATGGATAATTTGAATGATGATCAGTGACGTCAGTGAATATCATATATTAAAAATGAGACGACAGGTACCGATCACCAACTGCGTGGTTTGAAGAAATCACCTGCGTTCATCTTCGCAGGAGTGAGTGTGAAACCTGTATCTTGTGACTGATACTGCAGCGGGCCTCTAGGGGGCGATAGAGAATTTTTGGCTTCACTATCGAGATCTATCGTTCAGCTTTATTTCCAGTCTATGAATTTAATTCTGATATTATTGAACAGCGATTTGAAACTGATCCGTGTCCACATATTCATCAATATACATTTGACCAGGGACACGTGTACCCCTGCTCACTCATGCATTTATCCAATCAGCCAATCGTGTGGCAGCCGTGTGTAGCATCACACAGATGTAGGTCAATAGCTTCAATTGATGTTCACATCAAATATATGAGTATTGAGGAAAATGGGGTTTGGACGGTGGAGTGATTGTTGGTCGGAGTGTTTCTGAAACTGCTGATGTGCAGAGTTTTAACTCAGGGTCGTATAAAAAAAACATCCAGCGAGCAGCAGCTCTGTGGACGGAAACGTCTCGTTGATTTGAGGTCAGAGAAGAATGCTCGGACTGTTCAGAGCTGACAAAACTACTGAGATAACTCAGAAAACCACTTTTCACAACCGGCTGAGCAGAAATCTCCTCAGAACGGAAAAACACGTCAAACCTTGTGGTGGACGGACGACGACAACATGTCGGCGTCAGTGACGCCAGCTCGACAGAACTGGACAGTTGATGAAGCCCGGTTTGATGAGTCTGGATTCCTGCTGAGGCTGCAGACGGTGAGGTCAGGCGCTCCGTGGACCCGACCCGCCTTGTTTCAAAGTCTGGTGGTGTAATTGGAAACTTTGGGCCCCTTAATACCAATCAATGTGGGTTTGAATGCCATTTGCTATCTGAGCACAGAACCCTCTGGGGTCCTCCTCCCAGGACGGAGAGGAGAGCGGTCGATGTCTCGTTGTGAAACATTGGTCCTTCTTTCAAAATCAGCTTCACACTCAACAAATAAACTGTCGAATAGAAAACACAAGTGGATTCATGTTGAAAGGTTTTGATGCGTGTGTGTGTGCGTGTGTGTGGCGGTCGCAGTGGAAGCATCAGCTGCCGCTACATTTCTCATACCTTTGATTTGTTTCTTTCTGCTCCTGCATATCTCCACTTGCTCTCAACCCTCACCTCCCCCCCCCACTCAAACCCGACCCACCCCACCCTACCCTGCTCCAGGCATGGCCTCCATTTTGATGTCAGCAGTGGGACTTGGCGTGCACTTCACCAATGCCCCCCTCCCTCAGCAGCAGCAGCATCAGCAGCAGCAGCAGCATCAGCAGCATCAGCAGCAGCATCAGCTTCAGCTTCAGCAGCAGCAACCTGCTCCTTTCTCTCTTCCTCCTCCTCTCCTCCCCCCAGCCAGCAGACCCAGCAAGCCCCACAGCAGCAGCAGCAGCAGCAGTTCAGTTAGGAGAGCAAAGAGGCAGCACAGGAGAGGTAGCTACCCACGCCACCGGCCCTTCCTCCACGTGTCCTCTCCACCGTCCTCTGTTGGTCCACTTCATTACCACAGGCTTTGAGGAACATTTCATCCTGCATCAACTCACCTTCGTTTGTCTCCAGGTGTCCACGGGCTGCGTTCACACTGCTCCACTCTCGTCTATAGTTACAAAAACAAGCTGCTGTTTGTGCAGCGACGAGGGAGGAAGAATAGATTCTCCAATGATTTGACACCAGCTTTTTAAAATCAGACTGTCTGAAAACTAGCACCAATCTCTCTGCTGCCCCCCCCCCTTTAGTTTCAGTCCAGTTGCTGCCGTCAGTATCAGCTGCTCACCCACCATGAAGCCCTGCACGTCCACAGTCACAGGTCTCAGTGAGAACTTTTCTCCCTGATCGTCGTAAAAGAAAACAGGAGCTGGGACTCTGACAAATGTGGATTCATGCAAACGCTGCTTTAGACTGAACAGTAACAGTAGAACATATATATATATATATATATATATAATATACATTTTATTTGTATTTCATTATTGAGAAGACAGTGCAGGTGTAAAATGAGTAGAGTTGGAGAATGACATACAGCAAAGGGCTGGAACCAAACCTGCAGCTGCTGCAGGAGGATTCAAACCTCCGTGTGCCACCAGCTCAGCGAGCGGGCGCCCCAATCATTAGAATATTTAAAAAATCTGTCATGAGTGACAGGATTATTTTCACTACGTGTCTGCAGGAGAAACAGCGGAATAACAAACTGATAGAAAACTGGAATAAATGAGTGGAACGGCTTCTGATCAGGATACGTCAATAGATCCAAACCCAACTTAAATTAAGTTTAATTATGATTGTTAGTAGGATGAACCCCTGGAGATCTATCATCTAGTTTTCAAGACTTGATGTTAGATTTGACTTTGATTTTCGACTCATCTGTATAGAAACGAATCACTGTGTGGACGATCATTTGCTTCTGCTGCAGGACAATTCACTGATTTGCAGCTGGACGTCCTCCACCCCCACTGTTTGACACGTCCACACGTCAGACGTAGAATTAGAAAACGTTTGGAAGTTTGTTCCCTAAACAGACTCGACGTCACTCGTCCGTGTGTCCTTGTGTCCGTGTGTCCGTCCCTCAGGCTGCTCATTGTCATTTTTCATTAACACTGTGGTTCGTTGTCTTTTCATTCATTCAGAACGACTCTTCGGCTCCACAGTTTATGTTTTAATGTTAATATTCATCATAAAGTTTGTGACAAATGTTTTACAACAGTGTTTGATATCAGGAAGAAAATGATTTGGTGTCCTCAGTCTGGTTCTGTGGTTTCTTCAGAAGTAGAACTTGGTATCGTATCTTTCCTGCCTCAGCTGGTTCTTACTTCCGTCTCTCCTGCTTTGTGCCTCTTCCAGCCTCGGCTCAGAGACCCGAGGACGTGATTCAGCGTTACATGGAGGTGGTGGCCGGAGTGCCAGACGAGGTAAATGTTGAACGCCACAGATTATTGTAATTTTAAAGCTCATGTGTTAAAGTTTAAAGTTCAAATCTAAATATTCCAGCATTTTCATTTAGTGAATGAGACACTAAACACAACACTTCCTCGTGTCCCCTTCAGGACTGCATCATCTGCATGGATCAACTGTCCAATCCGTCCGGCTACGAGACAACGGCCTCCGATGACGGCGGCCAGAACGTCCTTCCAGACACCGTGGGCAAATTCATCAAATGTGGACACACGCTGCACATGCTCTGCATGCTGGCCATGTACAACAATGGAACTAAGGTGCCAAACTCAGCCGCTCGTGTCTTTAATTATGTGGACAAAGGTCAAAGATAAATGATGATGATGATGGAGGACTTGTCTCATCCCTGCTGAGAGGAGGACGAGGAGATTGACACCACTGTCTTGTCTGTGTGATAAGTTCAAAGCTGCTTTCAGGAGCAGATCAAAGCTTTAGAATGTGATGAATATTCCATTTTATCAAAGTCTAACATGGAAAAGTTCAAACAAAACAAGTGTAACACGTGTTGTACACGTGTTGTACAAACATACATGAAGTACTGTGCGTAGTGAGGGAATGGAGAAACAAGCTGATCAATACGTATCTGATCTGTGTTTCCCTCCAGGACGGCAGCCTGCAGTGTCCCTCGTGCAAGACAATCTACGGAGAGAAGACCGGCACGCAGCCCAAAGGCAAGATGGAAATTTACAGCATCGCACAGTCGCTGCCCGGACACCCAGACTGTGGCACCATCCAGATTATCTACAGCATACCTCCTGGCATACAGGTACCGCTGCACCCTGCGATACAACTCATGTCTGAGCACCGGGTCCCAAATACCGACCCGTGATTTAAACACATCCACAGAAATCATTTATCTTCTTTGCAGAGCTGCAAACTCTAAAGCATCGTGTGCGTTTTGATAAAAGCTGCGGTTCTCACACAGTTCAACGTGTCACCCACAAGGAGGAGGCAGCTGCTCTCTGCTGAACATCACGGAGCCGAGTGAATTCAGCCAGCGAGACTTTAAACGTGTTGATGTGAATGTTTTCTCGTGAATCTGTAGATTATCTTCAGCGACAGGAATTTCATTTCCGCAGCAGCAGCAGCAGGGCTTCTTCCATTTGAACAGACCGATGTCCAGAATCAGTTTGTGTAGAGTCGTCTCCTCCGTCTCTTTGTGTCTCAAAGTGACGTCCTTCTTTATTACGTTCTTCTGGGAAAACCTTCATTTCTCTGTGAGTCCTGCTGAAACCACAATTGAAGACAAACTGCAGCATCAGTTCCACTGATCTCAAGTCTCAGGAACTCCAACCTGGTTTGTATCGAGCTGTTGCTCCGCTGCTAACGATCTGCAGATGCCACAGTTATTAGATTATTTTTATGGTTCCAACTGATGTGAACTATTAAACTTTATAACTTTTCCATTCATTTATCAGTTTGTTTGTTTCTTTCCTCCTCCTCCTCCTCCAGGGACCAGAGCATCCTAACCCCGGTCAGCCGTTCACCTGCAGAGGCTTCCCTCGCTTCTGTTTCATCCCCGACAACGACAAAGGCCGGAAGGTACAAAACTAACTCTTCTCACAGCGGAGATTAAATCTAGAAACAAGAGAAACAAGACGCGGGATTTATTATTTCCTGCTCGCTGTAAACGTTGTTTCCGTGATGAATTATTTACTTTTATTCCGATGAATACGTAAAAGAAGTTTAAGTCTCATCATCGCTAACGTCTGCTCCTCGTCTCCATGTTGAAAAGGTGCTGGAGCTGCTGAAGATGGCGTGGATGCGGCGCCTCATCTTCACCGTGGGCACATCCAGCACCACCGGGGAGCCGGACACCGTGGTGTGGAACGGGATCCACCACAAGACGGAGATGATGTCCAACTTGTCGGGCCACGGCTTCCCTGACCCCAACTATCTGGACAATGTTCTCTCTGAGCTGGCGTCTCAGGGCGTGACAGAGGACTGCCTCAAAGCTCCAGGCGGCGGCGGCGGCGGCGGCGGCGGCGGCGGCGGCAGCAGCTAGGCCACAGCCCCGGCTTCACGCGCTTCCACTCAGAGCTGACCACGGACGTTACCCTCAAAAATCCACCTCAGAGGCCGGTGGACCTTCTTCCACCTCCGTCATTTAGTAGAAGTCAGCGTCTGCCCGGATCTCGTTGAGTGAGCGAAGGCGGAGAAGTTGACGACGCGTCACGAAGCTTCTCTGCGAAGCTGCACGGCGGAGCGCGCTCGCTGAGAACCACATTCCCACGCACTACATATTCCAGGACACTGAACTCGGAGATCAACACGTCCTCGGACCGTGAGCGTCTTTCACTAAACCTCCACTAACTGGAGACGTCTTTCTCTTATGTTGTTTTTCCATTAAGCCTCGTTTGTCTCCTCGGACGGAGCATCAGAGCCGCGCTGAAGAAAACTAAATCCTGAGATGTCGACAGTTACGAGTCTGAATGTTTGAGAATGAAATCAAAATCTTTATGGTCGTAAATAATATTTAAGTTGGTTCACGACTTTGAATCCAGGAGCGAAACTTTTTTTTTTTTAGAAAGAAAAGTTTCTTTTTCTAGAAATATCGTGACTTTCCTCACGAACACGTTTATCTCACGTGTGTTTCACTCGTCCCGTAATAACGACTTCTGTCTTCTGTTGTTTTTTTTTTTTTATTCTCGAAATCCCTCCTTCAGTTAGTTTCCTTCAGCGAGGCTCTGACGCTCCGTCATCGTATCCCGTCGTCGGGTTACCATGGCAATGGCAGCTCTCACTGGGGATAAAATCTCATGAAGCACTTTAGTTCTGACATCAGTGCATTTAGCTGAGGTGTGTGATTTCCCATTCAAGGGCAGTTCACCTGTTTCAAATTGGGAAATGATGCAATTCAAGTACAACGACACTAAAACCTTAGTAGCAAAGTGAGTATATATGAACCCGTCTGATGAGAAGGGGCAATACTTTACTGTTGTAAATAAAAATAATCATGAATGAATTAAAAATATGTAAACAGACAGGTTGTGTCCACAAACGGCAGGAAGGAGGATAAAGTTGTATATTTTGAAACATGAAACTTCTAATTTGACGTCTGTTGTCACAGTTTATTTCCTGATTTGATGAACAGACGTTTGAAGCACTCGAGTCTGGAACCTCCCGCTGACGGACGTTTGTCTCTTAATGTTTGTGTTGCCGTGTGAGAAGGGACGAGGTCTCTCCTCCCCCCCCCCACACCCCACCCCCAAACAGACGGATCACAGAGATGAGAATAAAAAGTCTGGACAAGACCGTTTTGTGACAATCAAGGTCATCGAACTTGAACAAGACACGTGGAGCTGCGGCGGCGGCGGCGGCGCCCCGGCTGCAAACTCACCTCCTGTACTCACATTATTCTGCGCACAGTTGCCGGACTGAGTTTTGACATGTAAACAAGCAAAACTGAAAAAAGTCTGCAATAAAGAAATGACGCTAAACGATTCATGACTCTTTTTTTTTTCCTCTTTCACTTCCAATAACAAGATTTTCACAGATTTCACAGGAAAAATCTGTGATTTGAATTTTAGATCTTAAAAAAAGTGAAGTCTAGTTGTGAGTGAATCTTCTGAATCAGCTTCAGAACCGAATGAGGAAAATGTAGATTCAGATCAAATGTGTAAACAAATCTTTTAATTCAACCTGTGTCTGGAAACACTCAACATTTATCTGTGGTGGAAATGTTGAGAGGGACGTGTGAGTCTGGAGACTGAGGAGGGATGATGTGCTCTGGGCTCAAAGTACGTGAGGAGGAGAAGAGATGAGGATGAGGAGGAGACGAGAGCTGATGGATGAGAAGCAGCGAGAGGAAGACCAGACCTGAACCAGCAGAGTCTCACAGTCATTTGTACAAATCTCTGGTTTCAGTGAGGAAACAGTTTCTTGTGGACAGAAACACAACTTCATCACCAGAGAGTGAAAAAGAAAAAAAAGTGTCCAGGCTGCAGTTTCCTTCGTCTCCAGGATCGAAGTCGAAAAACATTTGTAAAGTTAAACGTGGATCTGAGGAACTTTTGTACTCGATCAAGAGAAACACACGAAAACACAGATTTAGAGACTTCGGAGCAGAAAACAAGAGAAAAACTACATTTAAAACTTCGTGTTAGTGAAAAAGCACAAACACAGAGTTTAGATTTCTACAGGTTCAAACAACTTCTCTCATTTTAAACTCGTCTTCTCTGAAGTCATGAAAGTCACTTCGCCTGAGTCACAACCAAAGATACGTTTCTTTTAAACAACTAAACACAGAGCTCAGATTACAACGAACCCATGAGGAGAAACTGAGCGACAGGATCCAGCAGATTTTATAGAGCAGCTCGAACAGGTGAGACGAATCTGAACCTGACGACGTCACAGCTGGAATCACTGAGCGAATTAACCATGATGCAACAGTTCAACCATTTAAATCAGATTCAAACTGTGAACTCTCTGATGTTCGTCACCTGAATATGTTTGATTTTAAAAAAAAAATTACAAATATCCATGAAGTGTTTTCTGGGAAATTGGTAAAAATGAAGAAAGTGGAAAAAATGCTTGAATTCCTGGATCTGCCCTCTTTAAAAAGTTTACTCCAAATAATTAAATCATTGAATGTTCAACGTTATTTACTATTAAAGCGTTAAGTCCTAAAACTGATGAAGTCTCCAATAATCCACAGAAGAAGAAAAAGTACATTTGTACTTTAAAGTTTTTCAGACATAAAAAAATTAAATTGTCGATGTGACTCTTCTTTCTTTGCTGATAATGATCAAATGTGTATGATTGTTTTTTCCATTTGGTTTCTCAGTAAATGAATCCATTTTATTTATTTACCAACATAATAGTTTTAAGCAACTGGTTAAAAAAGTTTGATGATCTTTCAATGGCTGACGTTAGTTCAGCAGAGACGATCCAGGCGATAGTCGGACTCCGTCATCTCTCTGAACGAGTAATCAGGTGAGTTCCAGAGCAAACGGAGCTGATGGAACCAGACTGGACGAAGGTTTCCGCTTGTTAAACAGCAGATTTGGCCCAAAGGTCCCAAAACAAACGTCGGGCCTCTGACGGCGAACACTGAAGCTGAAGTTTCCCATGTGGCAAAATGTGAGTCTGCTGACAACAGATCGGTTGACGTGTGGTGTCTCTGTGACTCACTACAAGGGTCGTCATCATCGGGACAGTGAGGTCACACGCTGAGACATGAGGCCTCCGCTCCGTCAGTGATATCGGATGTCCTCTGCGTTCGGAGCCTGAATCACAAACTCTGCTCTTAAATGAACTTTGATGGAAGTTCAGTTTCTCTCTGTTTCAAAGTGTTTCGCTCAGATCACCTCCGGTCACATCCTCTTCCCTCGAACTCACTCAGGGGAAGTTTTCATTTCACCACATCGGTTTGTGATTCAACATCTTTCGACGTTACGAAAACTTTGCGTCACTGTTTCTGCAAAAAGATCAGAAAGAAAACGTCGACTTCATCATTTCTCTCGTCTCCTGACGTCGGCTCGTTTTTCCGCAGTCGCCACGAGATTAATTTACAAAAAGTCAAAACGCACAAAAACCTTTCATCGCTAAGCTGAAAAACTAAAAACCTGTGAACTCTCGTCTTCTGATCTGAGACGAGCTGGTCACGAAGCTGCGTCGTTCTTTTTCTCCCCAACAAACTCGACTCCGGTGGATTCTCGTTCGCGACGCGAAGAAACCGAGCTCCACTAGATGAAAGTGCAAGGCAACACATTTTATTTCAAAGGCCTAATTGGCGTTAAGGTACAGCATATTAAATATGGTTAGTCCAGAGACAGTCATCGGAGTAACATACCGTTCTTTCCTCTACATGATACATTCAGGCTGATTTCAAATCACATATTTTACACGTTGTTAATGCGCTAACATAAAAAAGCGTGTTTACGTAAAGGTCTTGTTTTTACTGCAGGTTCAACCTGTCGGGGGGGAAACCAGAGTCCATTTTGTCTCCTTTCATTTCTGATGGCTTACAGTCGCCGCCCCTCCCCCCCCCGACACCTCATTAAGACACTTGATTGCTGCTGTTTAATTGACTTCAGTGGTTACCTGTAGTGACGGAGTGGTGAGTAGCGTCTGCGTTAGTGTTGTGATAGTTCCTCAACAGAATCATGTATTTTACATCCCTGCACATAATGTTATATTTCAATAAATACAATAAATAAAAAGTACAAATATCTGAATATTATGGAACCAGATCGATATTAGACATTTCTTTTTTTTTGTTGTCAGTAATATGTTGCAACCAAATGCTGGATCCGGAAACATGACTCAGTGGATGGACACTTCATAAACGCAAGGGCAAGTAACATGTACAAAAAAAACCCCCCCAACGTGACCGGTCGAGATCGGCTTCAGAGGAGAAACTGAGGTGAAGGCAGGACGCAGAGCGAGCCAAGCTCTCGCTGCGTCGTTGAGATCCGAGTACATTCCTCAGAACTTCAGCGTGCAGATCGTTCAGCCGTCACGCTCGGACAAAGTGTTAGTGTTCGCATGTGGAAGAGTCACGAGAGTCGAGAGTCGGGTTTTTGTTTCAGTCCCTTTGCTGCTTGTCGAGCCTCGTCCTTCAGTAATTCACTTTTCCGGGGACCTGCACATTCACGCCGCTGTAGTCCACCATGTACATGGGCCACTGCTGCAGACGCACACACACACAGAGACACACACAGAGAGACACACACACAGACACACACAGAGAGACACACACAGACACACACAGAGAGACACACAAAATGTAAAAGAGGTTTTTAGAGTTTACGTTAAAAAAGACTTTTCTCTAAAGTTAAACTGCATCGACACAGAAACCCGTCACTTCTTTTATAAAATGTCCTCTGCCCCCCCCCCCCCCCTTTTTTTCTTTTCAAACGTACCATCACTGGAATCTGATTGGTCGATATCCCCAGGTCGGAGGAGGCAGGAACTCGATTACTCTCCTGAACTCTCTTGCGCTTCCGTCGATTGGTGGAAGCGTCCGTTCCGACTGAGCACACAAAGGAAACGGGTTCATTTTCAGCCAAAAGGATTTTACAGTGTGGAGGGAAATTACCCAGAACTCACCTGTGTTAAACGCCTGGCTACAGATCTCTGCAAAGGGCCTGAGAGAGAGAGAGAGAGAGAGAGAGAGAGAGAGGGTGAGAGAGAGAGAGAGGAAAAAGCTGAGTCATTTCAGGTGACAAAGCAACTTCAGACATAAAAACATTCCCTTTCTGGATATTTACAGATCAGCACAGTGATCTGCATTAAACCAGAGACTGAGAAACGTTCCACGATCTGAGATTCACTCTGTCATCGAGTCAAACGACTGCTCTCCGTAACAAAACATTTACATTTGCCGCTGAGGACGATTTATTCTTCGGCTGCATATAAATCTGAAGCATAAATAAAAACCTAATGAGCTTAACCACCGAGAGACAAAACCCTAAATTCCCAGTGAGCCGTGCAGCGCTGAATATTCACACACACACACACACACTCACTGTAGCTGGCTCTTGATGGTGAACGTTATTGTCTCTGCAGCTTGGAGGATTTTCTCCAAACACACGATGTCGTAGGTGTTCGGGTTTCGGAAGGGGATGTCGTCTGGAAGGCCGCTAACCTCCACGGACTCCGGACTCCCGCGGATGAGCTTGTACGGGACCACGACGGAGCGGTCGAGGCCCAGAGCGTCACCTGAGCACACGGCGTGGAGGAGACCGAGCCTTTAGATCAGGACGACGGTCGGAGCGAGAAGACAAACATCGTGAAATGCGTCGACTCACCGTATTTCTTGTTGAACAGCTCCTTGACTTGCTCTCGGAGGACGACTTTCTCTCCCATGCGGTTGACGTCATCGTCATCTGCGAGGTGAAGAGTCGTCGTTAGGAAGAAGAATAACGACACAGGGCTGTGAAACATTCATGTACTCACCACTGATCGAGGCGTAGGCCTTCTTCAGCAAAGTGACCCGTCGAGGCGCTGAGAAATTATTACATGACATTAACGTGAGTTCTCTGAGATCGTGGTTAATTCATAATCAGAGTTCTAAGAAATCCATGTTCCAGTACCTGGTTTTGGAATGAGTCCTTGAAAAGGTCTGAAAAGGAGAAAATGAGTAAAAGTTAAAAAGAGAAAATGAATCTCGAGGTTTTCTAAAACTAGAATTACTTCACTGACAAATATTAAAGTCTGTTTGTTATTATGAGGAATATTTGTAGTTTTTAAGATGAGGGTTCTTTTTCTACCGGATGCTACTGAATTAAATTTTGTTGGCAAGGAAATCAAATAAATGATTTAAATGAGAAGATCCAGGGATTTCTCAACAAAAATATTTCAAGATTTTCTGTATTTTGATGTTGATCAGATGCTAAAAGACCTAAAACTGTGAATATTGACTCGGTGTTGTTCATTCAGCTGCAGACACTTGTTCTTATAAACTGAAGGGAGCGAGCTGTGATCCAGGCTCTCATCATTTCTGTCGACCTTCACAGAACTTATCTCGACCGATGGATCTTTATGAATGTGTCACAGTAAAGAACCTGCATTTATTCATAACAGCACTCGCTGCATGATCCCGTGTCGTGTGTTGTGGTTCCCACCTGGTGATGGTGAAGCTGATCTTGTCAGCGACCGCCAGGATCCTCTCCAGGTTCTGCGAGCCGAAGGTGCAGGGCTTCCTGAAGGGGATGCCGGGGGGGAGGCCCTCGATGATGACCGAGTCTGGGTTGTTCTTGATCCTCTTGTAAGGCACTTGCACCGGGTACTTGATGCCCAACGCCTCCCCGTACTTCCTGTTGAACAGATCCTGGACCTGCTCTCGCAGCGTGTTGGCCAGGTCGATCCTGGAGAGCTTGGACTCCAGACACTCTGGAGACAGAGGACAGAGGACGCCTTTCTAAAAGTCCACTCCCAAAGTGCACGTCTTAGAATCTGCTGCAGTGACTGAGCTCTTAAGTTCGCAAAGTGATAAATGGCGTCTCACTCAGCTCATTAAAGTTTGAAACATAACTTTGTTTTGATGAACGTACCTGAGAAGCCGGGTCTCTTGGATACAGCTGCAGCTTCGTCCGTCACCGATGCTGCGTCCTTGTTGTCCAGATCTTTGAAAAACAAAAACATTTAAAGGTTAAAAGTTTCGTTTTTTAATCGCCTCTTTAAGATTAACAGAACAAAACCAACGCTGAGAGCTGCTCGTTCCAGCAACTGAGCTTTGTGGAAATCAGGAAATCCCTGCAAGCACTTTGTGTTGATCCTCCAACAAAAACAAAGCGATGAACTGGATTCGACCTCGGAGTTTTGAGCAGAGAGTAAAGTGCAAACAGTCAAGTTATATTTTATATATATTTATACGACCTGATATCACAAATCCAATTTATACTACGATCCTCTAGAAAGTTTCTGCACACAGCTTTACTACAATACTACTTCTACTATCCTCAGAACTTTGACCATCGCAGTGAAATTACTGCAGTTTTACACAGGTTTCCAATATTCACATAAAAAGAAAGTACACAGTAAAATAAATCACGGACGTGGACCCACCTGAATCACACACGGGGATTGAAGGCATTTCTTGTTTTACTTGCTCAGTTAACAGCTCAGGCCTGAAGACAAACAAACATTATTAAACATTGAGAAGTAAAAAACCCACATGAAATAATAAACATACTCTGACTCTCACCTCTTGATAACAAACTGGATCTGGCTGCTCGCAGACAGGATCTTGCGCAGTTTGGCCGCTCCGAAGCAGTTCGGTCTCCGGAGGGAGATTCCGTCCGGCAGCCCGGTGACGTACAGATCGTCCGGATACATCTGGAACCTGGAGTAAGGAACCTTGGACGGTTCGGGAAGCCCCAGAGCTTCAGCTGAGAGAGAGAGGAGAGAAGCAAGAAGATATTTAAGTAAAGGAGCAGGGGCGTCGCAACAGGACGGGTCCGAGTGACAACGGATCAAAATCTAAAGAAATTCAAGAAACGCACGTGAGACAAAGAGTTTAAGAGACAAAAATCGAATCAGTTCATATTTGAATCCAAGAATTCGAGTCCAAGGTCCTGAGATTATCGTGTTTACAAGAATTGGACTGAAACCTGAAAACATAAATTCCTCCAGTCGGCACGGAGCCATAGAAACACTAATCGTCTGTTACCTAATGTTATTTCACATCAATGTTCACTGTCGACGATCTGCTTCTTTCACACTGAGGCTAAAAACCCTCTGATGCTTTGCACCTCGTTGTTCAAACCCCTCCGACTCGCTCCTCACTTGACAGACCAATTCCAACATGTTAAATAATTTAAAAAGCCTAAATGTTACGACATTAATATTCAAACGGGCTTTAAAAGCTCAACCTTTTTTAATCTCTGTACGTCGGGAACGTGTGTGAACATGCGGAGATCAAACTGGGCCTGACAGAACCTCCCACCCTCCTGTGAATGACGGCAGAGCTCCACCACCACGGGTCGCTTACCGTACTTCATGCCGAAGAGGCTCTCCACTTGTCTCCGGAGCTGAAGAATCATTTCACCGATGTCCTCCACCAGACTCCCAGCTGAGTGTGTCAGAGGGGAAACGGCCAAAAACATTTACACCGTGAACGTCAAAGGAGAATCATCACACGAGGGCGGCTCAGTTAGCGGGTGTCTCCTCACCTGTGTGAACATTACTACTGTTCCCTTCGCCAGTTTTATTTTGATAAATGCTCCCTGTCCTACGCTGACCTGGTAAAGACAAACCGGCCGCGCTGTGTATTTATCACCGGGGACCGTAACAAATGGAGGCTTGAAGGAGGGAACGGTGCGAGTTCAAAAAACGAGGCTGAAAAACAGTTGGAAGTGATTATTGAGGTGGACGTGATTAAAAGCCCCGAGTCGACTTTACTGCACCTGAAGTTAAGGAAAACAATCCGAGCATAAAACTGAGAGTGATCGTGACTACGTGCTGATCTCACACTGAACTTTCTCAAGTCTCTGTGGCTAAATATGGGAACTTCATGTACTCCATCACTTCACAGGCACGTGTGCAGTTTGGACATATAAGGGCTGCGTGCACGGAGCCGGAGCCACAGCTGGAGGATCTGTGAGTGTGTCGTGCAGCTGTTGTGTTTTATTCCAGTCTGTAACCAACGCGGTTTTCAGACATGGACTCTGGAACTTTCCTAAGTTTGTGGTTCACACATGAAGAATGCGGCAGGAGATTTTTTTTTTCTGCCGATCAGACTCGACCACAGGAAAATGTCTGGAACATTCAGGCGAAGGTCGGAGCGAGCAAGAGGCAGGACATGACGTGGAAATGACTCGTCTTTGTCGGCAGCCTCTACGTGCACGGCTCCTCTTTTTCAATCCTGAGATATTTGTATTCTTCCGGTTTTGCGTCACCAACATGTTCATAAACATGTCCATCAACATGTCCACCAACATGTCCATCAACATGTCCACCAACATGTTCATAAACATGTCCATCAACATGTCCATCATGTCCACCAACATGTTCATCAACATGTCCATCAACATGTCCATCAACATGTCCACCAACATGTCTATCAACATGTCCATCAACATGTCCATCATGTCCATCAACATGTCCATCATGTCCATCAACATGTTCATCAACATGTCCATCAACATGTCCATCAACATGTCCATCAACATGTCCACCAACATGTCTATCAACATGTCCATCAACATGTCCATCATGTCCATCAACATGTTCATCAACATGTCCATCAACATGTCCATCAACATGTCCACCAACATGTCCACCAACATGTCCACCAACATGTCCATCATGTCCATCAACATGTTCATCAACATGTCCATCAACATGTCCATCATGTCCACCAACATGTTCATCAACATGTCCATCAACATGTCCATCAACATGTCCATCAACATGTCCACCAACATGTCTATCAACATGTCCATCAACATGTCCATCATGTCCATCAACATGTTCATCAACATGTTCATCAACATGTCCACCAACATGTCCATCAAAATGTTCATCAACATGTCCATCAACATGTCTATCAACATGTCCATCAACATGTCCATCAACATGTCCATCAACATGTCCATCATTTCCATCAACATGTTCATCAACATGTTCATCAACATGTCCACCAACATGTCCATCAAAATGTTCATCAACATGTCCACCAACATGTCCACCAACATGTCCACCAACATGTCCACCAACATGTCTATCAACATGTCCATCAACATGTCCATCATGTCCACCAACATGTTCATCAACATGTCCATCATGTCCATCAACATGTTCATCAACATGTCCGCTCGTTCACTGTGAATTTTCCGGACATTTTCCTGCAGGATTCTCAAACAGACAAGTTCCAGAAAAAGTCCAAAGTGATTTACTGCATGTCTGAAAGCAGCTAATGTTCTACACTAATAAAAAACACTAAATCTATCAAAAGATCTAATTACAAATAATGAATCAGTGGTTGAATGAAATATATAGTTTTTCCACTTTACCTTCGGAGGATCTTCTGATGCTCTGGGAGGCCGAGCCGGGGGAAAGAGCTTCAGCTGCAAGATGCAAGAAAAACATGAGCAGCTGCTTTTAAAACTTTTCTACGACAGAGAATTGAACGGTGTCGTTGATGACTCGATGGTTTAACATTAACTGAGCTGAAGAAAGACTTGTGTTTAAATATCCGTCATTGTGAGTTAAGTGTGTGGACAGTGAGGTTTGGTTCCACGTTGATTAAAACAGCAGCAACGACAACATTTATTCATTCATACAATTTGTCCAGTTGTTCAAACAGGAGAAGAACAAATTAACAAGCAACATTTATAAGTTAACTACAGGAAACAGCTGCAGTCTGAACTCTCGTCCGTCATCATTCAAAATTTAAAATGAACTAAATGAGATTTCAAAGTTTTAAAACAGTTTATTTTTAATGTAATACATGAAAGTATAATATGGTTAATTGCTCTAAATTCAATTAAGAAATGTCATAAGTGATGTCGGGCTTTAACTGCTTTGATTTATTTCAGCCTGCAGATCAGCTGTTATATACTTTACTATATACTTTATTTATTTATTTAAAAAGTGTGCGAGAACCTGCAACAGCAAATAAAACAGCAATGAGACATTTGCTGCACTTACCTTAAATATCTTTCCTTTAGGAGTCATTTGTGAAAGAAAAGAAAACTTAAAACAAGGAACAATCAAATAAATAAAATAAAACAAAACGCCTCTTAAACGAACTGAACGCTACAGCCAAGATCACACTGAGTAGACGCTTCACCCTCTGCAGCTTCGGTGCGACACCGTCATCAAATGTAAAAATGAATGCAGATGTTTTCTGCGTTGTTTATTCCATGAAATAAAGCAGATACCGATATTTGTGACAAAGGGCTATTGATGAATCGCTCGGGCTCTCGGTTAATGAGCTCGGTACGAGAAGTTTCCTTTAATTACAATTTGGCAAATAAACATATTCAGTGTCAGTGCATTAAGCTTTTAGTCTTTAAACACTGATAAGCGATCAAATTTAAAGAAGCCAGGTGAGACGTTGGAGGAGAGTGACGTCTACTCAAAGGTTCTTGGTGACCTGAGTCTAAAGGTGAGAGGTGTTTCAGTCTACAGGCAGGTCAGTGTTAGATGAAGGCAGGAGTCAGGTTGGTTGTTTTTACTAACACACTAAATCTTCAGGGCAAGAACTAGAGGATAATATCACTCCAAATCTGGAAATGAGCACAGTGCATCAGTTTGGATAAATCTCTCTGATAAGAAAGCTGCAGAGAAATTCAGTTAACGATGATGAAGAGAATTGAATATCGACAGCTGATGCACGGTGCCCTTCACAGATGAGAGAGTTTATCAGACTCGGGGAGGAGGAAAAGCTACAGTGGGTCAGAACTGGGTAAGTGGGATTTATTTTAGGGCTGGGTCTATTAGGGGCTGGGGGGGGGGGGGGGAGTGGGACTGTGGATGATAAAGAATCTGAGAAAAGTGGTTTCATACGTGCTGCAGCTTATTTAGCGGCCTACAGGGGGCCAGAGTGTGGTGAGGTGTCAGTGGTGGACGCTGGGCGGCACAGTGAGCTGGCATTCCAGGGGCTGCGGGTGAGAAGGATGTGGATGAAATGGAGTTGGGGGCCGACGTGGCCGAAGTTACCTGTGTTATTTTCCAGCGGGTGATGGGGAGCCGCGGGAGCAGGGGGGGGCGGGTGAGCGGAGGGCGAGGCTGTGGCTGGACACGCTGCTGCTGCTGCTGCTGCTGCTGCTGCTGCGACAGGCTCGGCCACAGGCTCGCTGGGCTCCTCCCCACTCGTACCAGCATCTGGAGAAAAAAAAGCTTCTTTTAAGTTTTGCTGTTTTTACACGACTGTAAATAAAGATGGACGACGCGTCCCCACTTCCTACCACGGCACAAAAATAAAGACAAGATATCCTAGATACAGTTTGTGGAATTTGGTCCATGTCCCATCCGCTAACGTGGAGGAGGCGGGGTTCATAACCCTACACTGCAGCCAGCCCCCAGGGGGCGGCGAAGATGTCTCTGCTTCTCTTTCGGGACCTGTCATGTCGTCCATCTTTATCTACATCAACAGGAAATGCCAGGTTGCTGATCTTTCCTGTTTTGGTTCCTCGGTGTTAGTTTGGTCAGTTTTTACTCTTCAACTTGTTTTTTACTCAGTTTGACACAAAAAACAAATCAACAGAGAAAGAAGGAGAAAATGTCAACATGTGAAACTCACACAGTTTAAAGCTGCTTTTTATCTGAGGTAGAAAAATGAGGATTTATTTATTATTTATCTTCTTGTAAGAGTTTAAAACACAGAAGAACAAATTGAGTGTAAATCTCATACAGAACCGTGATAATTTAAGAACTATTGAGACTTGAAAACTTCTGATTCTGGGCTCCACAGGTAGGAAACCTTAAAGAGGTTGAGGACGACTAACTTCTTTTCCTGACCTCAGTAAAAACAAGTTCTCGTCCACCTTCCTAAACACTGTTTGTTTCAGCCACATCGAAACAACACAGTTCACTCTCGCTGAGTTAAAGACTCATGCTGACTAACTGCAGCTTCTTCCGTGTGCTTGCTTCCCAATAAATACAATCTGTGCATCAGGCGTTGTCGCTGTCAGAGGATGTTCAAGCACACGAGACGACGCATTTGACAACAAAGAGCAAACTGTCCTCTCAGTGTTGCAGAGCAGATATTACAGAGCTGATAGTGAAGCTGGAGAAGAGGCAGCAGCAGACGGAAGAAAAGTAAAACCACATCATAAAGCTGCTGTTGACATCTGAAGACAGACAGTAGTTTTATATTTTGACTCTTCATCACAAACATGGGATACATCAGTGATAATCTCTAAAAAACATCTGTTTGGTTTGAAGAAGTGAAGTATGAAGGGCTTGCTGAGTGTGTGCTGACTTACCTGGCACTGTAACTTGAATTATTTCCCCATCTGGAGGCTCCGTTTTAATCCTTTTCAGAGGAATGCAATCTCCTGAAGGGCCTGCGGAGAGACAACAGTTCATTCTGCCTGAGCTCCCATCAGTCTGCGGCTCTGTGTTTTATGGCTGCGTTAAACAGATTTAAGTCGGCGACAGACCCGTGTTTGAACTGAATGGACTGCGAGACACAGTTTTAAAAAGATTTCCAAAGAGTGTTAACACGGCATAAAAACTTTCATTTGTTCCTCGGGGGGCTTAAATATTTTGTAACTTCAGGCAGAGCAACGAGAAGAGTTTGCGTGAAGCACATACCTGCTTCACAGTCAGCCAGGGGACTCACACACGCACTTGTCGACCTGCGAAGACAAATAAAACACATGTTGGTGAGTCCCAAAACACAAAACTGATTCATTGAAGAAATATTTTTCTCTGGTCAGCTCAGAGACATGAAACTGATTATGGCTGCTCTGGAGGTAGAGCAGGTCGTCCACTAACTAGAGGGCTGCTGGTTTTATTTCTGGCTCCTCAAGTCCGCATGCCGACGCAAATTGCCCATTGACGTCCGTGAGGCCAGCGTGTGAATGAGATGCATGAGTGATAAGCTGCTTTAAGATATGCTCGCGGGTCCGGACCTTTTCCCGAGGGGCTGCACGTGAGACGCAGATGTAGCTCTGGACGTTTTCCAGAACTTCTCCTGCAGCTCACTTGTAAAAATGTCTGAGTGAAAAAAATACGGCAGGAAAATGTCCGGCGAGCGTGTTGATAGCGTTTCTAACATGTGAGGGATTCAAACCTGGAGAATACAGATATCTCGTGCTCCTGCTGCTCCACCAAGACGTCACCCCCCCCCCCCCCCCCCCCCCCCCCCCTCCCCTGAATGTTCTGGACATTTTCCTCTCAGAAAGAATGGGTCTGACTGAAATTACCTCCTGGTGCATTCTTTATATGTGAAAGGCAGCAAAAATGTCCAGACCCAATTTTGGGTCTGAAAGCCGTAATAAATCAGCCAAAGTGCTTAATATCGACGCTCAGTGTGAAGATGCGTATGAATAGATGAATGTCAGCTGTAATACAAAGTGCTGTGAGTGGACATTAAGACCAGAAAAGCATTATATAATTATAGTTCATTTACCACAGGCTGGTAACTGGTAACTCACTTTATTTAGACATTTAAAGAGATGGGTTTGGAATATTAATGCAGAATGAATTATTATGCTTCAGAAACATGTTTTATGTTATTCTCAAATTCAACATATTTTTCTCCGATAAATCCATTTCAGTGGATTTACTTTCGATGCGTGTTACATATGGATATAAAGAAGAGAATTCAGGGCTAAATTGAGTCTTAACACAGCCTGTGTCACAGTAGCAATGTAAACGATAAATTATGAAGAGCAGCATATTTAAACTGTTTAACTCGTCCAACACTAAAAGTAATGTGGGTTATAAATACAATATAATTTGGCTGCATGCCACCGTCTCATATTTTCAATTTCATAAACAGTCGTGTGGATTTCTGCGTGCTCCGTCTGACCTGCTGCTGAGCGGGTTGCTGACCAGCTCTGCGGTGGCGGGCGGGATGCTCAGATTGTCAGCGAAGCCGTCTTCATGTGCGGCGCCCAGGTCGTGCTTTCCCTCCTCCCTCGCGATCTTGCCAGCAGCTTGAAAAAACAAGGCAGGAGGAGATGAGCAAATGCTGCATCACGTTAGATTAGAAACATCGGTGGAGTTTAAATAAAGGATTACGGAGGTTGCTAATGATCTTTGATGGTTTAAAATAATTTGTATATACAGGGTTTCTGCAGGTTTCAACAAGTTAAGAGTTTTTAAGACCATAACAAATGAAACTTAAGACCTGTGACAAGAACAACAGATATGAATGAATATTGGAGTCACAGAATTACTTCAGGCCCTTATTTGAAATTCATAAATTCATGTTCATCTTCTCGTGTTTGTATCCGATGCTAACTCATGGCTCAGAGGCGTGAGGAGAAAATGGCATTTAAACAAAACGTAAATGAATCAGACTCTTACCAGTGAAAATCCTTTCATCAAACATTCTGCAATATAAAGAAAAATAGGTCATTAGTCACCAAGTTCAAAAAGCTCTAGGGCAAAAAAAACAAACAACCCATGATGCAAACCAGCTCGTTACACACATTACGTGCTCTTTAAACAATCAGCTAATTGAGTCTCGTTATCAGTGAATCCCTCTGACTAAAAATAACTGAGATACGCTCCTGGACTGCTTCAGCAGACTCCTGGTACGTGCTGCACTCTTGTCCTGCTGTTATCGTAACTTATCCTCACTAAAGTATTTACTTAACTTCTACTTTATGTCTGTTTGTAAAACATTTTTTTTATGACTGCTTAACTTCTGAATCTTCCAGCTGCAACGATTCTTTTCTTAACAGAGCAAGATGAACTAATTTTTGATTTCAGGCTCTAAAATTCCAAATACACCACAAACAACAGCTGCTTTTATTGTTTTTATATGAGGCAGAAGCATAAAACTGTAAATAAAGATCGAAGACACATCGCTACTTCAGCCCGTTTAAAATGAGGCCAAAATGTCCCCGATGCGGGTTCGGCCATCATTTAGAGCCGGAGAGTGGAGTGTCACTTTAGTTCTTATCACACTGATGTATGTCCGAGTGTTTATGTCTGACAGCTGGAACTGACTCGTGATTGGTTGAGGCTGTGTATCGGCGGGATCTTGCTACTGCGGCTCGGTCCCTGATTGCTACTGCACAGACTCCGGCTCCAAATGTGCAAGATGGCAGCTTTTATATCAGGCGTACTTTGGATGGCGGGGGGGAAGTGGAGACATGTAAAGCAACAGAAATGCGCTGTATGAATGCAGAGCTTATATAAGAGCATTTACAGCTTAAAACAAAGCAGCAGACCATTAGAACGAACGATCAGTGCGTTTAAAAAAAAAAGATGATGACCTGCCAAAAAGAGAACATCAGGGCCTGCATCTGGAACATACCTCAATGACAATGGGAATGTGATGTAATTCTGAATTAATCACATTTTCAATCTTTCCTAATTGTATTAACACTAACGAGCCGCCTGCAGGATTCGTTAAAAGATGTGTTATCTCAAACAAGGCATGGTGGCTCGTTTATATTAGCTTAAACAAATGGAGGGGAGAGCAGCCGTTAGTGTGCCACGCTGGCAGGGGAGTCATTTGGGACCTGAATGGAAATGGTTTAGCAGTCGGTGGGATGTCAGCGTGCAGAAGGAAGCAGACGTTTAAGAGACAGATGGAATAGGCCCCCTCCGCTTCTTATTAAAATCCTCTGCAAATAAAAGTTTCGGAAGCGGCGCCGGCGCTGTAGATTGGTGGAGCGGCGCTGGATCATGACCTGCACTCAGGGACTAAATTAAACTTGATTAGACTTTCAGGAAAGTGTGCATCGATGTGTTTGCTTGAAATATAAATTACAAATGTCTAATGCATGAATATATCCCAGAGATTTACATCTGCCTGGAAGCGGATATCATGCTCCAACAACGTTTGAAAAATTCTATTTCTGTCTTTGTAATTGCGCTCTTAAATCACTCCTCACCGTTTGACTATGAAGCGGATTCCGTGGCGCTCGTCCAGGATGCGTTTGAGCTTGGGGACTCCGTAGGTGCAGGGTCTCTTAAAGGGGATCTGGTCGGGGATGCCTATGATTTCCACGGCACCTGGGTCGCAGGCTATTTTGCGGTAGGGGACAGGCACCATGTGATCTAGACCCAGGGCCTCAGCTGCAGGTGGAAAACAGGAAGTAAACAGACACACAGTGTGATGCTATTGGTAGAGTGTCGTTAGCTCCAGGATACTGCACGCCCACCAATGAGGAAAGTGATGTGTCTTCTGAACTTTAGCGCATGTAATTCAATTAAAATCATCAACCTAAATAAGAGCAGAATATGTCTCCTTTAACTCTTTTTCTTCTTCCTCAACATTTCACTGTATTTAAAGTTGTGACACACAGAGATGTTTTCTCACCGTATCGACTGTTGAACAGAATCTGAACGCATTCCCGCAGCGTGTTGATGTCTTCGGTTTCCCGAATGAACGAGTCCCATTTTTCTGCAAGACAGAGAAGTGAGACAAAACATCTTTTATGTAAAATGAAAGTTTAGCAGAGCATTAACATTCAAATGAGCTTTACTTCAGAGTGGTGCTAAAGATCTGAAATTAATCGTCTCCATCTTCTCAATGTCAACTCGGGAGTGAGTGCAATCTTCTTAAAGGATTACTGTTGACATCTTAGTAGCTTAGCCGTTAATGGTGAAGGGTTAGTAACGTTCAGCCCCGGTTCAGTAAACAACGCTCGACTACTTGTACGAGTCTACAAATCCAAGCAGAACAAGGAGAAACACACAAAACCCTCATATTCCTTTATAAGTGGATTTAAACTGTTGAAGTGCTTTTAATTAGAAATGACAGACACAAGAAGTACCTGTGTTTTTAAAATAAAACCAACAGTGATTTCTCTCTGGTCATAAGTTCAAACGTACCTGATTTTTCATGCACAATAGAGAAGAGCAGCCTCTTGGAGATGTGGACTCCAGGAGGACTCTGGCCTTGTTCACCAGGTAGTCTTGTTGTCTCATCTGAAAATTCAAAACAAACGTTTGTATAGTTATTCATATATTCAGTTCAATTTAATTTCACAAAGAAATCTTCACTTGGCATCTGCTCATTCAGTAAATTGTTTCTCCAGCTTTCAGAATTACTTGACTAACGTTGCTAATTAACTGTAGAAGATGGAAAATTACCACAATATAGAACTGGGTCTGTTTATCTACATTTTAGAGGTTCAGACTTCTTCTCTAGAATTTCAATCGCGGGTAAGTGAACACACCGGACTGATGATTCCTTCAGAGACGGGTTGAAGAGAAGGAAACGTGCAACAGAAGAGCTGCTCTGAATGAAAGAATGTGTACTTTAATAATGTGACTCCACACAGATGAGACTTTTTAAACCCGGGCCGTTCTTCTTATTGTTAACGTCTTTACTGTTGACAGGAGTTTTGCTCACATTCGCAGAGAGAATCTTTTTATCAGAGGAAAAGCTAAAAGTCAAGATCGGTCCGTTTCAAACTGTTCCAAGTATTCACTGGCAACATCACTGATATACATGGAAAATACCCAGGGAGCCTCATGACCATGTTCCATTCCACATTACCATTGTTAGCGCCGTCCTTGCCAGACACGTTCTTGTCCGACCCCGCTGTCCAGTTGGCCAGTCTGTCCTTGCCCAGGTTGAGGAGGGACAAGGGTTTGAAGTCCAGCTTGCTGTCTGGGTGAGGTTTGGAGGACATGGGCATGCCGTACAGGAAGTCTGACAGGACAGAGTTGCTGGAAGTGGCGGGACTTGATGACGGGGCTACCTGGGGGGTGGTCTTCCCTGCGCCGTGGCTGCTTGGCGTCATGATGGCGGCAGTGGAAGTGTTGTGATTGACATCGGTGCTGGACTTGGCTTCTCGGGACAAATCTTCTGCTGGCCTGAGCACGAGAAGAAGAAATCAAGATCAAGACAAAAATAAATACTGCCTCGAGGTTCCACTCGATCTTAATCTGAATGTTTGATGTGTTTGAAAGGTTACAAACATCACAGCTTGACATCAAGCTTTCTGTTTGCCAACCGTAATCACCTGCCAAGCGTCTCCTGGCTTACGCTGCATCTGCTGCAGCAAAAGAAACTCTTAAGATTGTAAATTAAGATGGACAACATGTCTCCACTTCTTTTTAACCTGGGTAAAAAAAAGTTATTGACTCCTTTCCCACTGCCAGTTGATGAGTTGGTGTATTTTTCCTGCAGCTGAGACATGTTTGAAATCACCATGAAGACCAGAGACAGCGTTACTTTGACCTCGGTCCCTGTCAGACTCAAAGTACATTGTCTCTGTTGTTATAAAATGTTCTGACATGTAACACGAGGAAGTGTTTGTAACAGCTGAAATAAAAACCCTGTTTATCTAAAACACATCAGTCTGTCCTCTTCCATTAAACTACAGAGGCTGACGAGGCAGCAACGAGCTTCCAGCCAAACACAAGTATGTTTCTCTGGAAAACATTAGAGGCTAAACCCAAAATGCCAAACATCTTTTTTTTATTCGTTCTTGTGGAGCGGACAGATGTGAAACATCTGCTTTCATAATCTGATACAAGTGTTCAGACAGAAGCCTGTTATCCACAGACGGCAGTATATTGTTCAGAACACAAGAACAGACAGCAGACTCACCGTTTTACCGTGAACTGGATCCGGTGGCTCTGCTCCAGAATCTTCATCAGTGTCTTGATGTCATACTCAGACGGCTTCTTCAGGGTGACTCCTTCAGGCAAACCATGGGCCACCACACAGCCGGGGTCCTTCTGGATCCACTCATAAGGCACAGGGACCAGGCTGCTCTTTCCCACGGCTTCACCTGCACATTGCACGAGGCAGAATTACTCCCTGCACGTTTTCCTTTTGAAAAAATAAACTGTACAAGAAATCATATTGTATTTGCTTCCTCCTTACTGTAAAGTACAGTGAAGACTTCCTCCACCATCTTCCTCAGAACAAAGATGTTGGACTGAGCGTCTGACGGAGCTCTTGGTTTCCCGTGTTCACCGTCTTTACTCAATTTGCTGAGATCGCCGTCCTGGTCTTTGGTATGGGCATTCGATGTGGTCAAACTTGGCAGACATGGCGCCCCTGAAGACAAATGACAAAAGTCAGGTTTAAGTTTTCAGACATGGAAAATGCATCTTTCACACATGAAGGACGCAGCAGGAGGTTGTTCCGGTCTGACACGTTTACACCAAACGTTCAGACGACGGGTGGAGCAGCAGGAGGCAGGACATGACATTTAAATTCCGCTGTGGAAATCGCAGTCCCTGCAACTTGTTTGAGAATTTCAGTGTTGGCTCAAAAACTGTCAAATCTCGTTGTCTTTCCAAGTTGACATCTTCGTCTGCCCCTTTTACATGTGTGGCCCATCTGCTTCATCCTGGTGCATTTGAATTCTTCCAGTTTAATGTCGGTCACAGAAGTTAGAAACATCATCTCGCTGTACATTTTCCAGAAACTATATATATTCTATAAAAGTTCCAGAAAACATGACTGGGATTTTTGCATTCTGAAAAAAAACACACACAAAAAAGAGGCACAGGAGCAGTCGGTGCCTTTACTTTGAAGGTTCCACAGAAACGAGATGATTGAGTGACTTATTCTTTAAAGTAATGAATATGTCAGCTTTTGAAAAATAGCACCATATAAAATTAATGACTTGTTTGTCTTTAATTTATCTTTAATAAAATTAATGACTTGTTTGGAAGGTGTCTGGATAAATGTGGGAGCATCTCCAACAATTGGTGATTAAGTAGGAGACATAGAGCCACTTAGTTCAAATCTTCCTCATTTGTTACGCTTGAAGGCCGCATAACTGAAACCAGAAAAACAAAAGGTTTGTTTCTATTCTTCACAAAACAAAAAGCAAAGTGGAGTCACTGTTCCCAGTGAACTAATTTCTCCTTTCATTCGCAGGACGATAACATTAAACTGTGTAATGGGAGGTCACAGCCTGTTAAACTGGTGGTGGCTGCAGGGAGAGAACGCGGAGTCAGGGGATGTTATTTGCTGTTTTACCCAAAAGCTCAAGGTCAACATGTGAGACAATTCCTAAAAAATGTGCATCACTATAGTTTGAACGTGTAAGAATTGAGAACTGGGCCCTTTATTGTTATGACAGGGTGTGCTCCTTAAGTTTGGTACTTCTATTTATGGATGACCTTCACATGCAGTGCGAAATGTGGCAACGATGGGTGGTGGCGCCATGGGGATTTCCCTCACCTGCCCGCGGGAGATTGTTGTTTGCATGATCCTGTTCAAATCGATCTAAAATAAAAAACCATGATAGTTAGAACATGTTTTAATTTTGCCACAGAAAGCGAAGGCCTCTGTTTTCTACCTCATCGTGTTGCGAGGGGAGCAGAGAACAATGTCCATATCTCAAAAACTAAAAAACGCCCCATGGTTCAAATCACTAATGGAGTGTGAGGAAATGTTTGTGTATGTTTCTATATTCAGAAATCTGATGAACAATCATGTCCGAGTTTTGTATTTACTTAATTTATAACACAGTTTCAGTGTTTTTTATCATTTATTACGGTTTATTGACTTACATTACCTTTTAACCGAGGTTGAATTCAGAGATATGAAGCATTTAAAAGAAAGAGCATCAGAGTAAGTAAAATAACCCACGTAAGAACTGGCTGACTGTTAAACCTAAAAAGTAGAACCTGCCACATTATAATTTAAACTCTCTCTCTGGCAGGCTGTTTAAAAAACTACCCTGGGTCTTAAGAATTGATGAACACATAAAATAGCCTCAAAAGATGTGACAGGACAATTTGTTGATATATTGTTTTGTCTGATAAGGAGCAGAATGTGTGAAACTGCGACGGCTTTTTGGATTCAATCACTTTATCTTGACATAATCTGATTTCAAGCAAAACTGCGAGCAGGCTGCTGTTATTGAAGCCTTTTGGTTGAATGTGCATTTCTGTGATCACTGACTGCAAAATCCTGCCGGGACACGTCTGACACGAGTGCATTTTATGTAAGTGTCTGGCATCTGTCGCTGTAATGAGACAGATCAATGCTCTGTCAAGAATGAATAGTGGAAATCACCACTCTGAGAGGAACTTACGGCAGAACTTGTAGAAGTCTGTTTGGATTTCCCTCCTGGAGTTGAGGAACACTCTGCCCTTTTCTGTGCCCACGGCAATCACGCTGTCCTCGTGTACGGTGACACACGCCACCTCAGCGTTAAGCTTAGACATCGCCATGCACTGGAAAACAAGGACGCAGGCTCAATTTACTCCGGAATTATTACGAAAAAACTCTTGAGGAAGACGAGTGCGACTGAAGAGTTCATTAAGTTAATTGATTACTAGAAGATCTGATTTCTGAGTCTCTCGGAAAAGATGCTTAATTCTGCTCTCAGCTATGATCACAGTTATACATATCGTCAATTTCTGGTGCTGTAGTGACATAAACAAGAAATATTCAGTTTCTGAGAAGCAGCTGATTATTCTCATGTTTCATGGTTTGATTTTCACTCATTTGCTGAGGGCACTTAATCAACTTGACGCCACAGATTAAGAGATGCAGAGTGAAGGGACAATGTGTGAGGCTGCTTCGGGACGTACCACTGAGTCCAGGGCAGACACCAGGCTGGTGAGGATCTCCTGTCTGGCCGACACCAGTGGCTCGCCCCGGGCGTTCGCCCTGTTGCTGTCGCATGCCAGCTTCCTCATCTGAGCCATGCCTCTGCAGGGAACAGATGAACACAGTTAGGGCAGATGACCACAGTGCAGTGTCGACAAAAGCCTGCGTGTGGTTATTCGTGCATTAATGTACACACGCACATTCAAAGCAGGACCTTCATTTGTTTTAACTCTACGCAAATGCAAACATGTATTCTGAGCATCCATCTGATACTAGAGTCCCTCACCTTGAATGCTTATTTCATGGACTACAGCAATGTCTTCAATTATTTCTAATGCCAACATGCTGATTTTACCAGGTCTGGTTACCATGTTCTTTATATAACATTTAACAATTAGCTTGAAACACAGAGTAGAGCTGAGGATCATTAGTTCGCAGGTTTGTTGGTCATAAACCAAAAACTGGGGGAATAAGATGTTGAACCTGATGGTGGCTCTGGAGGAAAATAAGGGATCATCAAAAGTTATTGAAATTCATCGTGAGGGGGGATCATGAATGTTTAAAAGCAAATGTCATGAAATTCTTAAAACCAGACGTCAGCCTCAAGTGGCAGTGGAAGAAAAAAAAGCAGCGGGTTACAAGGACTGAGAACCATCAATGTCTGGACAAAACGATTTATACATAGGGTATATATTTACTTTTATACAATCTACGGGAAAAAAAGTCATAAGATCACCAAAATTGGTATGATTCATCCTCTGGGGACCGTGAATATCTATCTAAATTTTCATAGCTTTCCATCCAGTAAAAGCAGCGTTGGACCAGGCTACAACCAGACATTGTCATCCCTTTAGCCACACCACCAGCATGACTAAAAGCAGAATCTATCAGAAATCAGTAACTTATGGTTTGCTTTAAGTTGTCAACTGGGGCTCACATGATATCACATGAACCCATTTATACTTCAGTCTCTTCAGGACACGTGGAGCAGCCGGAAGAACCGATACGGTCATGAGATACGTGCTTAACTTTCCACGACCACTGCAGGTACAGAGCTATGACGTTACAAAATTAAAAGCTAGAGAATGTAAATAAAAGCAAAGACGCAAACAGATAGGAACTGCTAATGAAAAAAAACAAAAAAAAACTGCACGGCTAAAGCCAGGCACTATGTTCTCATGGCAACTGAAACCCGTCTCCTTGGAAACTAATCTCGGGGCATTTGAACAATGCAGCTCTGGCCTTTAATCTCTCCAGACACTGGGAACCATTATACTAGCCTCTGGCAAACCCGGGCCACTGACTCAATAGAGAGAGGACGGAGATAGACAGACAGAGAGAGAGAGAGGGAGAGAGAGAGAGGGAGAAGAGAGAGGGCGGGTGGGTGTGGTGGGGTTCAGCTGCACCAGTCTGAACGTGCCAAGTCTATTGGCCGTCTAAATCTGCCTCCCCTGAGGCCACAGCAAACATCAGCCCCCCTCCCCACCCCTTCTAAATTATTACGGCCTCAAAATAGATGGCCTGTTTCCCTCACATATTTTAAGAGGAAAAGGAAGCAGCGAGGAGCAGAAAGGTTTGGGATAAGCGCAGGCTCAGGATAATGCCATGTCAACTGCTTTGAAAGAGGAAGCTCCAGCAGAATGTCACGCCGCTGCCATGGTGAATGTTTAACCGTTCACCGTGGAACAAGATTAATAAATAATCCAAACAAAAGAGTCTGTTCATGAAGGTTGTTTAAAAAAGGAAAGATTTGTTGTGTTGACAGTGAACGTGATTTCAACCAAACTGTCCAAGAGAAATCACTTAAGCTGCTTTCAGACCTGCGCTGAAGTCTGCACATTGTCCCAAAGTTTCCCGTAAGGGCTGAACGTGAAAACACAAAAGTTCGAGTCAGCTGCCCTGGACATTTTTTTTTAGAACTTTTCCTGCAGGACGACAATGTCTGGAAAATGTACAGTTACCGAGAGGACATGAAGTTTCTAACAAACGACGGATGCAAAACTGGAAAATCATCTCAGGATGAAAAAGAGGAGCCGTACATGTAGAAAGACAAGATTCAAGGGGTTTTAACGATAAGGGCCGAAAACACTGAGCTTCCGTCGCGTCCTGCCTCCTGAATGATTTTGCCCTCACACCACGCCTCGTCTGAATGTCCCCCCACATGTTCCTGTTGTTGTGAACACGTCTGACCAGGACAAGCTCCTGCTGCTTCTCCACATGCGAAAGACAAACTCAGGGACAGTTTCCAGAGTTCTGACGCAAACCTTGTTATCAGGTGTCGTGACATCTTTAACATCGCAGACTTTGTCCTTTTCACTCTGGCTTCAGGAAAGAAAAAAAGCTTGCCAGAAGAAATGCGAACACAATCACAAACATTCTGCATTTTGAAATCCTGGGCAGTCTGCCGAGTGTCGTTTGAAGCTAACCTTTAAAATGAATTTACTTTTGCTCAGAACCTGCAAACTGTTCAAGAAGACCCAAAAGGGGCTGCAATGCCATTAAGCTGTTCACAGACTGAGGTCAATATCTACAGGAGTCAGTCAAGGTGTCCAGAGACGTTTTAATGTTGACTCAAACCAACAGTCAGTGACTTTTCATTGGTTTTTTAAAGTTTCTTTACACCAGCAGTCTTTGAGTGAAGTATTTAAACTTGAAACATTAATTTGATTATAAATAAGTCATACATCTCTGACTTGTCCTTATCCATAGTCAAAGCTGGGTTTTCAGTCACGGTGCAACGTGGTTACATCACTCAGGTGTGCACATAAAAGCACTTTGTGTGAGTGGCTTGAGCTCAGTGCTGTTAAGTGTTAACGCTGAAACAAGCCTCACTCACCCGCTTGTAATAAATCTGACGAACCTTTACGTGAACTCCTATTATTTTTGTGGAAATGAATACACACGTGAGTTAATAGGTTTTGAGATGTAATAATGTGGGAACGCACAAGGTTGCAGATATTTGGGTTTCACAGGTTGTTCTCTGGATAATCTGAGTGGAACTAAACCCAGATGAGGTCCTGAGCATGTGAAGTAATTGGCTATACTCTGTTTGACTGTACCACGTAATGCACATCTCTATTATCATTAAATTTCTTTAGAGGAATGTTTTGTGGATGCAGACCGAGTTGGTCAATACACATTCCTGTCAATGATTTCCACACTAGTTTACAGGTAGTCGTAACACGCCAAGAAATGTCACTGCTACTTTTAAGAAAGCTAAAACATTGAACGCAGTTCGTTGGGCCTGAAGGACACACATCTGTCTTTTTGACTGCTTTTACGTGTTGGCAGAGACAGCGTGCCACAATTTTCCATTTGGATTCAGCCAAGAAAAGCCACGTGAAACATGTTTATATGTCCGTATTGTTTATGAGGCTGTTAGTACTTGTGTTCTTTTTCTAAGTGCCACACAACTGGCTTTAATGGGCACTGTGCCGATGGGGCTCTGATGATGTAGGTGCAGCTTGTCCTGCCATGACCAGAGCAACAAATCTAATAGATGGACCAGGGAGATGTCAATCGAGGGGCTGTTCCTACAGGCCCATTAGGTTTAACTATGGTAGATAAGGGAGCCGACCTGTGTTAGTACACAGAGCCCTGAGACAAAACTCTTAATAAACCCTGGTTGCTTTCTTCCTCTTAGAATAATTATAACGTGCATGAGTCTGGTGTTTCAGTAACTAAATATAGGAGAGTGGTGTCAGTGGTTTTTAAAGCAGCACACCTATAACCACTCACAGTCAGTCAGGTGCGGTGCCTTAGCATTACAGCAAACATCATAATCTTCTTGTGTACATCCTGAGGCCATATCCTGATATTAACCAGATTAAGACAATAGCCTGAATAAGTAACGGCTGTGTGAACGTGAATTTTCCAATGATGATGTTTACACGGATACCAATATTACAACATTAACCCAAAGACAATGTAAACAGCATTTTCCGATGACAAAGTCACACAAAAACTCGCCAACAGCACTTTTACCACAGGTTAGCATGGTTAGCATGGGGGCGGTGTCACAGAAAGAGGCGGGGTAAGTGTCAATCAGAAGCTCCCCCTTCGGGAATGACATGACGAGGTCAACGACACGAGATTCTGTTAACGATATAAATCTGTCATTAATTAGACAATGCTCTTAAATGATGTTTGCGATGTGTTCAAGCAACGAGACATGTGTTTTAGTTTGATATATAACTGATGAGGTGTGACAGCATGATTTGGGTGAAGTGTAACTTAGATTCTTTAAAGTTTCTATAAATAAAACAAAGTTACTGAAACATTTTTGTTTCCTTGATTTCTGCTTTGCTTCTGTGACCGTCTCTGTTTTACCGTGCTGCACCTCTCGAAGCACTTTTAAAAAGTTATCACAGAGCACTTTCCAAGTTATCATGAGTGAAATAAAGTTGTGACAACACTTGTGATTCTTTAACTGTTGCTTCTGTCGTGATTCCGTGTGTCTCCGTGTGCTGCACCTCTGAAAGGTAGAGACGAGCTGACAGAAGATCAGTCCCTGCAGAGGACCAGAGGACATCCTCACATGTGTCTCTGTGTCTCTCTCTCGTCTTGTGAATTCAATCGGCTCAGACGGTCGCAGCTCAAAGTTTGATTCCAGTCAGCTGGTTTCTGTTTTTTTTAAAACTCGTCCGGTTCTCCGGTACAAACCCAGACAGCTGAGAGAGCACACACACACACACACACACACACACACACACACACACACACACACACACACACACACACACACACACACACACACACTTCTTCAACTTTATCTCTCCATCTCGTCTTCATTTCGCTGCCCTTACTCTAATAGCACCGTTAGCATTAGCCTCGTCCTCTAGCTGTTTGTTTACAGCCCGTTATTCCGGTGTGTCGGTGCCGGGCTCGGCTCCGCCATGCTGACAGCGGTGCCGTGATGTGTCCTCGCTGTTTCACGGAGTTGGACCGTGCAGCCTCTCCCTGTCGTTGACACAAGCTAGCTGGCTATTGTTGTCCTAGCTGTTAACCCCATAGCGATGTACGGGGGGGTGGATTAGCCAGCAGACGGACGCTGTGTCCGGATAATAAACACCGGGCTAACGCTGCTCTCTCACGGTTACATCCCGGAGCCCGTCCCGGTGGACCAGCACCGCGAGCTCACGGTCACCGTCCCCCCCACTCCCTGTGTTGTCCACATTTAAATTAAGCTAATAAACGCTGGCTAATTAGCTGTCACATTAAGCTAGCTAACTAGCCTCGTTAGCTCCGCTGCGGGAGCTAGCTTTAGCTTTAGCACTTTTCCCTTTCATCTCCTCCCCCGGCGCAGAAACCAGGTTATAATCTGTAATTTGCGACCGAGCCGAGCCCGGAGGCGACCCGGGGGGCGAACCGAGCCGCACAAGTGTCCCCCGGTGTCCCGGCACGAGAAGAAATCTCACCTCAATTAGCGATTAAATAGCCTTGTTGCTGTCGCCAATCCCGGAATAGGTTTATTCCCCCGTTTTAATCCATCACAAACGCTCGCGATTCCCACAGCGTGTCCGCCAAAACACGGTAATCCTCCACGTGCGGACTCGAACCTGGACAGTCCGAGGACGTGTAATCTGAGTTTTCACCCCCAGTTTATGTGTCTTTTCCCCCTTTAACTGCGCTCAGTCCCTGTCCCCCTCTCTTTGTTCTGTAATCCAGTAAAATTGAAACTCATTCGCCTCCTGCTAATCCCAACCCAACTCAACAACAGCATCTATTGGCTGCGACCTGCTCACAGGATTAACCTCTGGATAAGAGAAGCTCAGGGGGGGGGATACATATATAGATATATATGAATATATGTATTTATATTTATTTACTTCATTAGTGTTGTTAAATCACCAGGAGACACTTTGCTGCAACTTCCACACCCACACTCTGCTTTAATGAGAAATCCCTCAGTTTGACATGAGACGAGCACAGTTTTATTTTTTCACACGTGCACGATGGAGCTGTGGATTATTTTGAGGATTAAAAAAACTCCAATTAAATGTTATCATGTGATTAAATTGTGTGTATGTCCACATGACGAGGTGTAATTTGAAACGCTCCACACGTCTTCACAATTGTTGCTCATCATCGCAGTAATTATACACACACTATGTGTAATATTACTTTTTTTTCATGTTCCATCTTGTAAACGTAGTAATAGTACATGTACACCTGATGTCCACTTGGCTGCAACTTCCACACTTGCTTTAATAGTTTTACATCAAGCTGTTTTTTTTAATGTAATACTTCTACTACTGCTTCTACTACTTATAATAATTATTATTATTAAGATAATATAATAAAAAACTTAATTTTGTCTTAAATTAAAGTAAGACGATGGATGAAATAAAGCAATACAACAAACCAAAGTTAAAATGTGTTTTTAAAAGAATTTTAATTATGATTTCACAAACATATATATTTAATATATATAATGCGATTAAGACTTAGATCAGAATATTTCATGTATCAGTTAGATTTCTGATGTGACCTTATTCAGGTTACATTCATCAGAACATGCCGTTTACATGGAAGTGTTTTATTAAGACTCTTAATCTGGTTAATATTGATGTTCATGTTAATGTAGTAATAATCTATAAACAGTAGCTTTGATTTAAACACAGGATTAACAGAGGAAACATCTGGAAAAAGAAAACTCAGGGCACCAAATTCACATTTAAAAGAAAATATGCCTCCAATTGTGTTTTTATTGAGTTTTAAAATCACTGTGAGCGTCTCGGCTGCAACTTCCCTGCTCACAGATTTACTTTAATCCCTCGATCATTTCGTGAAGGTGGTTTTCATGTGTCCCTGGATTATTTTTAGGATTATGTTCGGATATATGTGGCAGCTCCATGGATCTTCTGGCCTCGACTGTTATGCCGTGGCTCTGGTGATTGCCCGAAATAGACCAAGTCAAGTTGATGTAGGGCAAAGTTCAGATCCTGGGGGGGGGGGGGGATGAAGGAACAAAACGTTTTCTTATATCTATAAAAAACATTGTCACACACCACTTATAATAGAAATCTCATGAGAAAGCATGTATGTGATCCACTGTGTCTCTGTAAGATGCTTATTCACTGTGAAATATACAGTTGAAGTGCGTTTCACCCTCGAGCACAACAAGTATTTGTTTCCGTGATTAACATTACATTTATAGGTCCATCTTATTAAATCAGTAATTACCGATTTATTCATATGTCACCATCTTAACCAGTCGACTTTCTCACTGGAATCTGCTGGATAAATAAAGGGAAATAAATCCGACTAATAAAAATAAATCTAATCCCAGATTACGTACGTAATCCAGTGTGTCTCTGTAATCTGCTTAGTTTTATTCATGAAATATCAAAGAACTTTACAACTCTGTGACCATTATTTGTAAAATTACATTTTCTGTCTTCTGTTTCGTTTATTATTACTTTTCATAAATTCTCATAAATAAAGTTAAGTTTCCTATTTAATGTTAGAGTTTGTGAAAGATGTACTTTCATGAAGTTATTATTAAAGTTATGTTTCAAGTGTGTCGCCAATAGCAAAAAAAACAATATGTGTGGCCACGACACACATGATCAAATTTAAAGAGGCATTTTATTATATCAGTTATTACTTATTTATTCACGTCACCAAAACTGATAAGAAGTAAAAGTGATAAATCTGTTGGTGATAAATCCAAAGACTGTAAATAAAAATGCAGCGTCTGGATATTCAGTCTCCACCATCAATGAACTCAGCTCCTTCTTCACTTAAAGGAATTATCATCTCCTGCTGTTATTGACATCAGTTCATTTTAATGCCAAATATTTCCGTGAGACGGGTGAATATTTTAAAAAACAGAGCTCACAGTGTGTGTGTGTGTGTGTGTGTGTGTGTAGAATGAATTTCTCAAACCACCAACATCTTAGTGGCGTGAAATCTGACGCTGCTTTGAATCAGCTCAGCAGAAAGATCCCACTCCACTGGAAAAAAATGCAAACACACAGAGGAGACAAAAGAATGAACGAGTGTGAAATGAAACACCAGCAGCTCCTTGACCACACCGTTAATATTTAATGACTCAATCTCCGAAAAACATTGCAGCAATAATCCAACGGGTTCGAACCCTCCAGCTAAAAAAAACAGTCAACCAGCGTCTGCCCTCGTGCGGGTCTAACACAGGAGACGCTTCCTGCTTCACCTCTGTGTTGTGTCTCCTGCGACCTTTGACCCACAACAATCACCATCTCCTCGCTCGGTCAACAAATGGATAAAGCAATATTTGGAAGACTTGCAGAATAAATTCTATAAATGTTGAGAAGGAAATACAGATGTTATCACATTTTTTTTGGGGGGGGGGGGGGGGTGGATTGTTTGACAGCCCTTCAGAAAACGTAATAAAACATCAGTAAAGTAAAACCAGGGACGGTGTGATTCATTAAATATATTAATCATATACTGAAGTTATTTAATCCGACTGCACGGACGGAGTCTGTGTTGATTCACTGAAAATGAAATAGTTCATCATCACTGACAGCTTGTATCTGAACAGTTTTACTAAATGGAAGAAAAACATCTGGAATGATTCATTATATTCGGTCTGTGAAGAGCTGGATGAAAAAACCAAGGGACGTTAAAACATTCTCGTTTCCGCCCTCGTCGTCCACGCGGCCTCCGATGGAGGCGGTCTTTGCGGGCCGGGTAGACCGCGCCCTTCTGAAGAATGCAGCGCTTGAACTGAGACACTGCTTCTGATCCGCCTGAAGAGAGGATTGGTTCTAACATCATCATAGTCCGTCCACAAGAACATCGTGTTTAAGGTATAATACGAAGGATCAGCTCGAAAAGTCTTTGTTCACCAAATTTGTATTTTCTGTCTGAAATTGTTGCAGGTTCTCAAAATAAATCGAAAGTTTCACCCGTCCTTAAAGTTTTGGGAACAGGTTTCACAGAATTTCGTTCTCTTCTTTTAAAAGCTCGGTCTTGAGACGTGAAAGCTGTCGGGATAATTTCGCAGCTCCCTGATCAGAATTTGAAATTCTCCTTGTTCCTGACGGCCTCTCAGGGTCGGGATGGACCCAGCGTTTATGTTTTATTTAGAACATGTAGAGAAATAAAAGACATCGGACTCAGTGTTCAAGGTTTCTGTGCTTGAGGCTTTTTATTGGCTGGCGGATTAAAAGACAAAAAGTACGGGCTTGGTGTACAAAGATCTTAAAGCTGGATCGAGGACTGTAAGTAAAGATGGACGACACGACAGATCCCTCAAAGTGAAGCCAGAGCCTCACGATGGCCCCCTGCTGGCTGGCTGGCGGTATAGCTCATGCACCTCCTCCATGTCCAAAAAGATATGCGAGACGCTTTGGGGAGCCGTCATGTCGTCCATCTTTATTTACAGTCCATGATTCAAACTCATCACAACCGAGGATGAAATAAAAGTTGCTCTGAAGCCGTTTTTCGAAACTGCCGTGTTTGTTTTTCAGATTTAAAAACACAGATTCTGGGTGGAGTTTTTGAAAACTACCAATAATACAGGTCAGCCTCATATTAACACTAAAACAAGAGCGTGACGCTGGAGAAGAGCAACTGTGACGACTGTGCCTCCGGTACTCTCGTCAGATATCGAGGAAGGTGACGTCAGCGCCCGTCCCTCAAGAGACGTCTCAGCTACAGAACAGATGATTACTACAGAGCCGAGGAGCGAAAGCTAAATAAATAAAACTAACAAAGCAACTGAGACCCAGTTCTTTAGTCCTCGCAACGTTGTCCGTCAGCGGTTGTGTTTTCTGAATTGTCAAATGTTCCTGGCAACTTGTAGATTTAAACTTTCTAACAACTGTGCATCGTCAGAAGTTGCCGCGCTGCGTGTAATCAGCGGAGAATCTCTTCACGTCCTCGTCTCGTCCGTTTCCTGGTTATACTGAATAGAACTTTAAGCGGTCTTCATGATTGGCTAATAGGTGCTTTCTGCAACGACACATAAATTCACTGGAGATAAAGATTTGCTGTTTTGGTTTGTAACTGTCAACTGAAATGTTGCTCAGGCGTCCATCGCAGGAATCGGGAGAAAAATGTTGGACGATTTTTCCTTTTTTCAGACGAACCTCCGCACGTCTCAGTTCGGCTTCATCTCTTCTGCTTGGATCAGTGTTGATCCTGCAAAGCCGCAGAGTTGAAACGCGTTAATGCCGACAGGTTTGAATAAAGTCATGATATTAAAGGTGGTAAAGTAAAGACAACAAAAGAATACGAACATCTCGAGCGCTGCCGGACTCGTGGTGATGAATCCCGTTGGCTGAATTGGCGCCATGTGCCTGAGAGAAACAAAATATTTTATCGATAGAGGATTTAAAGGACTATTTTGATCCACTTTATTCACAGAGAGTTGGATGAGAGGATGTTTAAAGTGGCAGTTCTTTTTACCGGGCTCTTGTCCGGATGCCTGCGCATGGCCTGCACCAGCTGGTCGACCTGCTGGTTGTGTTCCAAGGCGTTCCTCAGGGCGTCCTCTGTGCTGAGCAGCCGCTGGCGCAGACGGTTCACCTCCGAGTCCAGAGCCGAGGGGTCCAGCATGGAGTAGCGCCGGTGGTCGGGCGAGGCTCGTTCCCGACTCTGAAACACGGAAAGAAATGTCGTCACTTAAAATCTGCCGTTGAATAATTAATTCACACTAAGATATATATGTGATTAACATCTGGGATAAATATTTGACAGTATTCATATATTCACTGAGCTTAGAGACGACTGTATGAACACGGACCTGAACAGGATTGATTAAATATATTATGGGGACATGTGAATGTTTTCTGTAGCTCTTAATCTATAATCTGTGAAAATAACTCTGGTGAGGTCACAGGTTTATCTCAGCCATAGAGTTTTTCATTTGTAGTGAAAAGAATTGCATTTTAATTTATCGCAGTGGAGTTTGAATGATGAGGCTGTTTGCCTCGAGGAAGGTTCTAAAAAAAAAAAAAAAGGAAAAATGTAGGATCCTGCTTTTTTGCAGCTTAACCCTTTAAAGGGCACATTCACGTCCTGCATCAACTCCAGTCACACATATTCCAGATTTACAGAACGAGCAGAATAACTGGAGCATCTTAGAAAAGATGCTATGCCTGAATCTTTAGTGTAAACCTTCATGACGTGAAATAAAATAAAATAATTGGTCTATTAATTTCCTATTGAACTCTGTGGCGACAGAGAAACCGATAAGCTGGTTAGCAGAGATATTCTGAATTTCGTGACGAGCACATAACAGATTTCTCAGGGTCAGTTTCAACCTTTCTGAGGAATAAGTGACAATAAAACAGCTTGAAAGTGGATTAACGGAATAAACTCTATAACGTGCAGCGATGATCTGTCGGGGCTGATGAACGTCACACAAAGAGTGAGATCAGCTGACAGCTGTTTTAATCTGTCCTCTTTACCAGCAGGAGGAGTTTTTCTCGCAGCGTCCCGATGTCGTCCTGGAGTTTCTGCTCCTTCACCTTCCACTCGGCCTTGTGCACCTCTCGGTTCAGGTCTTTCTCCATGTCCCTCGAGTGGCGGTGCGACTCCAGGAGCAGCACCCTCAGCTCGTTCAGGCTCCTGGTGCGAACATGAGAGAAGAGACGAAACCTTGAATGTTCGCAAGGAAACAAATCACCCGTGGGTGTTTCTCTCTGGCTGCAGAGAAGCAGTGAAATTCTGCTTTCAAAGATTTTAGCTGAGACCTTGCACAAAGGTCGTTATTATTCAAAAGCTCAGCAGCCCATTATAAGAATAACAGGTCGGCCCGTCTGGCCAGAGGGGGGGTGTGGCGGCGGCCTCGCTCTCTGCACATGGGGTGGGCGGACGCCTCCTTCCTAAAGCTGTGCAGTTTGACATGAACTACACAGACACAGGGCGTTGTTTTGTTTTGTTCCGCAGCGTGTCGCACGGGGGTGTTAATACATTTAGGAGCCGTATATTCATTTTTCTTCACGCCGAACATATATTCAAGCGGCTCTGATGGATGGTTTCTACATGAATAATGCATGAAAACGAAGGAAGTGTAAATAACTTCGACACATCAATCATGTTGATGAGGTGATCATATGTCATGTTTATAGCATGCAGCTCTGCTGCCCCCACGTGGTCAAACAGATCAATCAATAAAATAGATTAATTAAAGAACAACACCGCCTCAAACATGAAATGATCAAATTCGATCGCTACGACCTGTGAGCTCCAAACGAGCTGTTTGCTTCCTGGTTATCGTCTTTCCTGAATGATCGAAGTGAATTTAGGAGATAAAAACGTGTAACAAGGTTCGAAGTCGGCTTTACTGCGGCGATGCACTCGTTCATGTCACGGACTGAAAAAGCAGCAGTGACATTACGAAAAGCAAATGATCATTTCATCCAATAACAATAACTCAAAGTGAGGCTGCCGCTGAATCTCTCAGTGGACGGTGTATTCTTTTATTGCATGCGTCGTAATGGCTGCAGTTATGATGCACAGAGACGTTCTGCTGCAGCCAGCGGCACTTATTTTTAGTGCCTTGCAGCTTTTACTAACATCATCACCATCAATAATGTAGGAGCTGTGTAATGTAGGTTGGCCAATAATGTAATACAATTAGGCCAATCTGAGTTAATACAGCACTATGGACAAATGCATTGTGTGAACACGAGCGTGTTCGGACTTGAACAAAGAAGCTGCAACTCTACAATCACACTGTGACCTTCTTCTCTCTACAGCTCCTCTCGGAGTCGCTCAGCCGATTTATTTGTCTCCTTTTCCGACCCAGTGAAAATCTGTATCACGCTAATTCACCAGAACCAAACGACGACCACAGATACTCAGCAACAAGCCGGTGAGCAGAAGGTTTTAAACAAGAGTGAACAGTGGATGATCGTCCAAATCATGATTCTCAATGAATTTCAAAAAAGCTAAATAGCTGTGAAAAAAGGCAAAAACTGGTTTAAACATTTTAAATTGTCGATAACATGAGGACATTTTTTGTTATCATAGGAAATGAAATGATAGATATTATTTACTGTGTCCATGTCACGTTTTAGAACATGTCTCACAAGGTTGAATTATTTTCACTGAGAAATATAAACGAAGCTCGTGCTCCTGATCCCCAACATCGAGTTTAACAAGATGAAACATTAGGAAATTAAACAGCATGATTCAAACAATAATGTTCAGGTTGACAATATGTGCAGTAAAATCATAAGAGCGCCCGCGGGTTCCCAGAATGTGACAATTATCTAATTGATAAAATGATGTATTGTTGTTCTGCACGTGCACAGACGTGCACGATCCAAAAGACCGTAGAGTCGATATGACCTTGTCTCCGTACCTCTCTTTCTTCAGCAGATCCTGGCTGATGCTGACCAGCTGCCCAGAGGCATCATGGGACTTCTTAGTCATGGACTCCAGCTCTGCCTCCACGCGGATCTTCTCCCTCGCCAGGGCTTCGAGTTTCTTCTCCCCCGTCCGAACTTTTCCCTCCAGCGCTGGAGACGAGAGGAAAATAAGACAACGGTGGATTTTATACATTTTTCAGGGTTTATGTTCATATATGAATTTTTATTATGTCTTAAAATCACATTTCTGTGTTTGGGGCTATTTCTCCTCTGCTCTACTTTTCTGCAGTTTTTTTTTTTTTCTTTCCGAGGTTCTGGACCGTTGCAGATGAAGTCGGCTGTTTGTAAAACTCAATTATCAGAAAACTCAAACTTCACTTTATGAAAAAAGAACCCTCAACAAATAAAGTTAACGAACATCTATTCTTCACTTTGTCTCGTATCGCACGTTTTACTTTTTTTTCAGCCTCCGCTCTTCAGAGCTCGTCGGTTTGACGACCTGAACTGCACTGATTTGGTTTTGAGTTCTTTTCATGTGGTGGATCTTTTAGTTTTCTAACGACAGCCGGCTGACAGATTTCTCCGTGACACCAAAAGAACGCATGAAGACGAACGTCTGTGCGGTGAACTCCGCGTGACACGACGGAAAGTAAAGCGAAGCCTGCAGTCGCAACACGTGCAGGCGCGAGTACAAAGAGAGAAACACTAACGCGCACTAAAGAACGTGTGTACATTTAAAACTCAAACTGCCTGATGGGTAGAAAACGCCTGAGCCGACTCTCACGCTTCATCTCAACACTGTAAGAAAAAAATAAAACAAACACTGCGAGAAAAAAGACACAATCCCTCTAAAGAGATTCACTTCTTGATTTGCTTTCATGGAGAAAACCTGCAAAGGAACATCCGACGTCACAGTTTGGAAAAGGTCGCCGGCCGCCACACGCTCTGGAAAATGACATTTACCTCCCGTCTGTGATTTGAGGGCTTCGACCTGGGAAGTGAGAGTAGTGACCTCTTTTTCCCTTTTCAACAACTTCTCCATTGTTTCTGAGGAAAAAAGAGAAAACAAGATTCAAGAGGAGACAAATAATGTGTGAGTACAACAAAACTTCATGCTCAAGACGTTTGCACACAGACTCAAATGTCTTAAATGTCAAAGTCTGTCCTCAAAAAACGTCTTTGGACTTCGATACCTTCGATATTCTGTTTCAGCTTCATCTTCTCATCTGAAATTTCATTATCTTCTATCACCTGAAAGAGGAGATGGGGAGAGTTGAGCTGGAATTCAAACAAAGACTTTATTCCAAACTATGCAGGTGAGATCTCTGTCTTCAGCCACTCACGTTTGCATCGTGGGAAGTGTAGCGGTCCGCCTGGATGGCCTGGAGCTGGTTCGCTGTCACCCTCAGATTCTCCTCCAGTTTCTGGATCTCCTCCTGGCTCTCGGCCTGAGCTTTCTGCAGAGCCTGGTAATCCGTCATCTTCTTCTCCGACAGCTCCAGCCTCCCCCTCAGCTCCTCCGTGTTCCTGTCCTGCTCCGTCCGAAGCGTCTCCATCTCCACCAGCCTCTGCTCCGCTTTCTGGAGCTTATCGACCGCCTCCTCCAGCGCCTGCCTCCCGCTTTTTGCCTCCACCTCGGCCCTCCACGTGTGGCCGCTCTCATCCAGCCGGTCCTTGGCCTCCTGCAGACGAGTGCTGAGGTCCTCGTGTTCCTTGGTCAGGATCGCAGCCTGGATCTTATGCTTGGCTTTGAGGTTTTCCATCTCCAGCTGGTGCTCCATCTTCAGGCTCTCCAGGGCGGCTCTCAGCTCCTGGGCGTCCTGCTCTTGACCTTCAGGAGCAGCATGGTTGCTGCTCAGCGAGGCCTTCAGCTCCTCCAGAGACCGATGGTGGTCGCTCACTAAACTGTCAAATCTAGTCTGCGGAGGGAAACGAGGAGGGTTATGTCGCTGCACTGGAGATATATAAGGAAACCAATAATTCTTTATGATTAATTAATTGATAATTCTATTCTAATTCCAATAAATTAAACCTTCTATTTACAATCTATTAATATTTGCTTAGTTTCCCTTGATCAAAGTTTTAAAAAAAGTCTGGACACAAAGTTTTGTGGGACACTTTGAATCCTATTTCAATATTTCTATGTGTAATCCTACTTACAGTCTATTTATCCTGTTTACACGACTGTATTTTTACTTGTGTATAATGTTTTTACTGATAATTCTATTATGATTTATAATTATTTAAGTTATAAATGTGAAAACTTCCCTGATGTGGAACTAATTACAGGGTTATCTTGTGTTATTGTGTCTCATCCGATCGTATATTATCTCATGTGATCGTATCTTATCGGTCAAATTTAAAAAGACAGAATTCAATCTTCTTAACGAGGAGTTTGTTTTCTGACCTTGTTTGTTTGTAAGCAAGAAAAAAAGGGTTTGAGTGTTTTTACATGGAGCGGATCCATTTATGTTTAGATTCATGGATCTTGATGAAAACAGAATCAGACATGAGGACTGATTTAAATAAAAATCTGGACCAGGTGAATTTAAATGTGGCTTCACAAAGGGCCCGTTCAGCCTCGGCAGACGTCTGAGCGTTATCTGAGTGACTTTATCTCGGTATTTAAAACATCAGCGGGTCAGAAAACAGACGCCTGTGACTCAGTGACAGAAAAAAATCCTCCTGCCGTCGTTTGTATTTGAGATCAACGCAGCAGAATACCTTCCAGGTGTCCATCATGTCCATGTTCTCCTTGGTGGCCTGTTGGACTTTCTGCTTCAGCTCACTAATCTCTTGGTTCTGTTTGTCCACCACCGTCTTCAGGGAGTGCACCTCCTGCTGGCTGGCTCCTAACGCCGTCTCGAACTTCTCCTTCAGCTCGCTGCTCTCCTTGTAGTGCTCGCGGCCGGCCGACAGCAGCTGCTCCCGCAGGAGGACGGCCTCCGGCTGGGCGTCGGAGCCGCCGGTCGCGTCGCCGTCGCCGGGTTGCTGCGAGCCGGAGTCGCACCCTCCTCCGATTTGAGCCTGGAGGTTCTTGATCTCCGCTCTCCTGAGGGTGAGCTCCTCCTCGAGCTGCATGATGCGACTCTGCTCCTCCACGGTGGTTTGCTGATGACAAAGAAAGCAACATCCATCACTGCACAGCTGGAGGCCCTGCAACACAACGACGTCATTCCAAAGAAAAGGTGACAGCAGAAATCAGGTTTCAAGAAAAAAAAGGAAATCAAAGAGGTAAAAATCTGAGGTCGTCACAAGGACTGAAGACAATCCAGTGGAAAACACAACACGAATATAAGAATGTGGACAGAGACACGTTGTCTCCGGCTTCGTCCTCAGATACAAGACGACACAAAGACTTGAGAAGAACAAATGAATGTTTTTGCAGCTGAGACAAATCATTCTGTTAGATTTTCATTTAAACAGTGTCGCTATGATTAATATTGCTGTATTTCTATAGCAACAAAAGATCATGTGACAATTCAAATCCAGGTATCAGACGTATTTTATGACCACAAGTCGACAGTCTGCACGAAATGTGTTGAGTCATTGTATCGTATCGTACCGAGGAGCCAGAGGATCAACGTGTCTCCGTCCAAATATTTGAGCAGCTCAGTGTTTGTGCAAAGATGTGGAAGATGAGACGAGAGCACAGCCATTCTCTGATCATCTAGAAGCAGCCAAGCAAATATAATAAAGCTCACAGCAAACCTCCGCATGGTGACACTGCACACACACACTCACACACACACACACACACACACACTGCAAACATCCTCCACACACTCAATCCAATCAAAATAAAAAAAGAGATTAAGGAGGAGGACCTGCTGCACAGCGCACAGATGTTAATTCCAACCATCTGGGAAAACAATCCAGCAGACCTCCGAGTTACCGCCTGATTCATATCAGAGACGTGGAACTGAGCAGCATTCAGATCACAGCACAACACACAGGAGTGAAAGAGTCGCAGAGGATCTATGCGAGGTTAATGTCCTTGACAGCAGAAGTCGATTTGAAGTCGAGAATTGAGATAGCTCGGCGGCGGATCAAAACCAGAACAAGATCAAATCTGTTTTTCACCTTGGTTCTCTTACCCAACCTCAAGGATGCTGCACCGCGAGAGCATCGTCCCTGTTGGCAGAAGCAGACCTTACTGCATGCGGGGGAATCAGGGCTTTGTTATCTTTTCATGGCCGCACATTGAAAGAAGCGGGGGCTTGTACAGGCTTTGATTCGTGAAACCATTGTCTGTGACTCAGGAGGCATTTCACTGTGAAGTGCAGGATTGCGTGTCCGAGTGGTGCAGAGGACGTCCTTCGCCCCCCCCGCCCCCCTGCACGCTCATCCGCTGATTGTAAACGTGCATTATCGCGATCGTTTGCCTGGAAACATTCATCTCAAACCCGGTGACGAATCCCATCGACAATCTAGATAAGTGCCGAGAAACGATCAGGGAGCCGAGGGACGTTGATCCGCTGTAAAGTGAGAGGGTGTTATTTCAAAATGTTATGTGTCCTGGCATCTGAACTGTGCAGCTGGCAACGGATCCAAAATGGCAAAAAGAAAATGAAAAAAAAAACCAGCGACTGCAACAGAAGACGTGAGAAGCGGAAGCAGCCGAGAGCCACGGCTGACGTTGACGAGCAGCGCGGGTTCGGGGTTCATGACGGGAGGGCGACAGAACGAGGGAGGGGGAGGAGCGGAATGTTTTCTAACCTCGGGGAAGATCGTAAATAATCATCTATCAGTGTCGTGTTGAGGATCTGCAGCCATTCATTACATCAATATATAAAATAATATATATTTAATAGGATGAGGCTGGTGATGGAGAAAAGTTTCTTATTTCAACAAATCCAATGAAAAGACAACAAACTGATCGGATCACAGAAGAGTCTGTGCAGCCTGAAGCCACAAAGCATCATCGTTTCTTCTGAGGTTCATTTCTATTTAGTTTACTTATTTGTATTAAAGGTATTTCGGGGGCACTGAGTCGTCCTTCGACAGGTCAGAGGTCCGCAGGTGAAAATAGTCCTGAAACAAATTCACCGTTTCTCTCTGATTTGTTAGAAAAAGCCGAGCCCTGCTGTCTTGAATTATTCAGACTTTGTTTATTTCTTAAAGGAACTGAGCAGCAGAGTTTACTGTGGTGGCTGAGGAGACATTTTTAAAGATTCATGTCTTCATGAGGAAATCTGTGCCGAGTGATGAGTTTATTTTTGTGTTTTCATCTGATTTGTCGACTGATGCAACTTTTAATCTTCATTAAACTGTAAAAATGTTGAATATTAAAGATGTTTAAAAAGTTGAATCTCTTCCTATATGATTTCATTATATTACAGTTGCATTGTTTTACATATAAACATGAAATAAAATCAGCTTTTCAATCATTTAATCATAAACTTTACTACAAATAACTCTAAATGAAAAGAAAACACAAATACAACTGAATGTGAAGAAGATAAACTTAATTTAACATAAAATGAAATTCTTCCTATTGCCATACTGCACTATATATACATATTTTTACTATTTTATTCATTATTGTTTTGTTATTCATTGTATCGTGTGATCAGACATGAATTTCATATCGTGTCGGGCGCTAAACGTCTGAATCTTCAATTTTAAATTCCTATGACGATGCGTCTCTGGTTTGCTTTCACAGGTGGAGTTCGACTTTGACGAGTGTTGAAGTTATAAATGTGAGTTTTTCTTCCATCAACAAAGAAGCCAACGGGAGCAGAACCACACAGAACAGCAGCTGCAGGCAAAACAAAACAAAAAATGGGCCGGTGCTCTTTTACCCTCCTCCTCTCTAAGTCTTTGTGAAGCGCCTCTGCTCTCGACTTTTCGAGGAGCAGACTCTGCTCAAGCCGACGAATATGGGCATGTTCCAATTTCGTCTGTGTCTACAGAGAGAGAGAGAGGGAGAGAGGGAGAGAGAGAGAAGACTCAAAGGGAAAGAGGACCCGTGAAGATCGGAGGGGCAATGATGGAGATCAACAACCGTCAGCAGAGGAAGAAGACGGCAGCACAGTGCGAGAACCAGGCTGATCACATGATGGGAAGATGTGAGGAGATTTCACTCAGGACCCACTGAGAGTTTGAGTTCAGACCCTCAAATGTATTTTAGAGTTGAGGAGACGAGAACTGTTTTAAAGATGTTTAACATTTATATATTTTGTTTTCTTTCACTAAAACATTAATTACCTGCGGCAACGAGGTTCTTTTTTTCAGACTCCCATGAGACTTGATTTGGGTCAGGGGAGAAAGAACCCGTTTCATCTCGGTGTCCCACCAACGACGTGTTCAACCCAAGAAAGAGCTCATTATTTTATTTAGCTTAATTTTTTCCCACTGAAGTCCGAGGGAATAATTAACGGAAAGACCTGCGGATGGGGACTGAGTTAATTGGAGATTCTACACTGACCGTGCGTGTGAGTGTGTGGGTGCGAATCGTTGTCCGGGGTGCGCTCCAGCTCTCGCTGCGACCCTCCACAGGATGAGCAGCATGACGGACGGAGACGCACATCCAGAGGTCGCGGATTCTAACATGTGTGGTGTGACGAGCCGCTGCACGGTAACAAACCACCGACGTGCAGCTGGGAGTCAACAGTTCGTTTCAAAAGATTCACGAAGGATTTGCTGCAGGAGCTAAAGGCTTCGGCAGATATACGAGCTCAACGAGTAGTTTTCTTCTCTAACAATGTGATATACTGTGTAAACAAGAATTCCATGGAGTTGGAACATTGTGCTGGAATTCACAGGAGGCGGCTGCAGATGTAGTTTCCTGGAGATAATCCGTCTCCTCCTGTATTGCTCTGGTTTTTTCCAGCTGATAGTGAAAAAGGCTAAGAAATGTCACCGCGCTGCAGAATGTGGAATCACAAGCGTGTTTGTCGGTGCATCCGTCTGACGGCTAAGTGCAGTGACCGCCAAATGCGTATTAAGAAGCGACCAAATTAGATTTACCTTCCATCCAAGCTTCCGTCTCTGGGGACGGACAGCAGCGAGGACACACGCTCTACTTTATCTAATGGATTCCAGACTTTCCTGCCCGGCTTAAAAATTGGATGTGAGTTCACTGAAGTCAGCAATTTATTTGTGGGTTGTTTTTTTTTTTTAAAGCCTCGCATTTTGTTTGAATTCTGTCCCAAAAACATGCGGAGACCGAGAACCGCCGCCTCTTCTCATGATGTTTCTGTGCCGCTGCTGTGCGAGCTGTTACGCAGACGGCACAGCGCGCGCAGAGGCCGTCAATCAACTGCTCGGAGGGGTTCCAGTCCAGATCATCTTCCCAAACACATCATCATCTGTTCTGCATGTATAAACACATTATACATTTTTCTGTTCGGCTCCGTCTCCAGGGTTTGAATTATTCCGACGATGCCGTCTGTGTCACTACAGCACGAAAACTGAAACTACTGAGAAGACGCTGTGGATTAGTGAGATTGAAACACACGTGTTCGATCGTTGATAGATTATAGATTGGCATCACGCCGGTTAATACCTCCAGGTCTCCTTTGGTGATGGACTCCTCCTCCACTCTGAACTGCAGGTCCTCAACTTTCCTGTGAATAAAAGAAGTTTGAGATGAGGATCAGTTAAATTTCGTTCTGTTGACCAATCCTCCATTTGTGTCTTCACCTGCTCTTTAAATTGATTTTTCCAAACTTTACTGTCTCGCGATCATATGTTTTGTCCCAGTAACAATGAAAGGTAAATGATACCGACGACAGGAGTTTTAATATCGTACAAGAGGATTCTTTTCTCTCATCTCAAACACGCACACGCTACAAGATGAGACGATGTTATTAGGATCATCACAGACGACCAAACTCCTCAGACGTCCAAATAATCAGCGCCAACCATCGGTATCGACTAAGTTTCCAACTCAAACTCAAACACACAACAGGAAAACTATGTAATTTGAAATATTCCTTTTAGATTTAAGTGATTTTTACCTTTTCTCTTCTTCAAGCTGATTGGCCAGTTCCAGCTTATCTTTCTGTGCGCTGGCCAATAAGGCTTTGACCTGCTGGAGGCTGCTCTCATTCTCTGCTACATACTGTCGACGGCAGAAGAAAGAAAACGATCAAACATAAGAAACTTAACAACAGACATACTTAACAACCGTATGAATCACAGTATGAGATCCGCACCTGCACGTGTTGCGTCTTGAGGACGTTCAGCTCCTTCTCCACCTCACAGATGTGGCTCGTGGCCTTGGCCACCTCGGCTCGCTCCAGGTCTCTCTCGGCCAGCAGCTGCTCGATGTGCTGCTGCTTCTCCTTCAGAGCCTCCTGCAGCGCCGTGGTGCCGGAGATCTTCCGGGCGTAGCGAGACGACGTCTCCGTCAACTTAACGAGGAGAGAGCGAAGAGGTGTTAGGAAACCCAGGCGGAGGAGAGGAGGAATATTTAAAGGGTAAAAGAACGGAGAGACACTGAGGCACACAGGGTCAGTGAAAGATAAAAGTGAGTGAGGACACAAATAAGTCATATTATTATTTTTATTATTTCTCGATCATGGAGAGAATTTACATTCATTTTACCCACTTATTTTAATTTTAAATAAATGTATTTTATCTCATTAATTAATTAATATTATACTTGTATATCCATTTATGGATGAAGTATGTAAGTACTGTTGAATATATAATAATAATTATTATTACTATTATTCAGCTCAAAGTGCTTCACAAAATAAAATAAAGAAATAATAAAGTAAAGAAACGTCACAGCTGCAAGGTTTTCTTTGACCACTAGAGTGCGTTGTTTTAAAAGGATTCCTGTCTGATGCATCAGTCAAATATAAAAATAATTTATAATTTAATTTGTTTCAGTGTAGATTTTCTGTCTCAAGCATGATTTCTGATTTCGAGGACACATGAACAGAAACACATGAAGATCCCTGAAGTAAATCTTGATTTCATGTGTGTTTCACCAACGAGACCTGATTTTATTGATATTTCAGAATCTTAAATTTAAGTCACAAATGTCCGTCTGGGTTTAAACTGTTTCAAACAGAGATTCTTCTGTAAACCACTGTTTCTGTGCCTGAGCGCTGGCTCCTCAGATCGTTGTGACTGACACTGAGTTTTCTGCGTGAGCGGCCTGATAACTCACAGAGCGTCTGTCGGTGCGGCCTCACAGCGCTGCCAGCAATCAAGCAAAGTGAAGGGGAGTGTCCTCCGTCCGAGACCTGGCTCGCAAACTAGAAGCTACAATCGATGTGAGATATCTTGATGCGCCATTCGTCTCAGTTCGTTGCCGAGCATCGCCGAGGACGTTAATCTTGAAGACGCGGGGGGATTTCTGAATCAGAGACGGAGGCAGAACAGCAGCTCTGCGACCTGCTGCTGATCCAGAGGAACAACGGACCTGCTAATCATTCACTCTGCAGCCGTATTCTTTTGATAAGTTGGAAATACAGAGTTAATAACTAATGGAAACTCTGACCGACATCTTTAGTGTTAAAAGCCACATAAACTGGGTTTTTCTTTTACTTTTTAATTCATTCAAATGTATTGTAAACACATATGTTCTCGTTAGAACTGAGTTTATAGGTTTCAGGTCCAATATTTGCAGTTCAAACCGCTTTACTTTCATTCTGTTTTAATCACGTCCAGCAGGGAGGTCGTTATCTCATTTGTTTGTCAGCAGGATTAACTACAGAATGGATTTAATGAAACTCAGTAGAAGAGTCAGGGAAAAGCCTAAATACATTTAGGTGTGAATCTGGATCAGGAGACGAATCCAGGAATTTAGTTTCACTTTCTCTGCAGAGTTTTCATTCATCTATAGAGATATGAGATCTACACAGATTCAGAATGACACAGGTACACAGGGCGTGAGAGAGAGAGAGAGAGAGAGAGAGAGAGAGAGAGAGAGAGAGGTCTGTGTCGCTCGCAGGAACAACCGCAGCTGAAACATGAGCTCTGACTGTCGGTGTGCACGGCAACACCTTCATTACTTTAACAGAGCGTTAAAGGGAAACGCCGCGGTGACGTGGCCGGATCGGGCTTCAGCTTTGACGGAGGTTTCCAGAAATCTAGTTTACTCACTCACTTACCTTCCGTCAGACAAACGCTCATTCACTTTTTTTGCAGAGATTCAGATAAGAACATCGAAATCACAGTCATGTCTGTGCGGTAACTTTGAACCAGCTGCTGTGTTAACATGAGAATTGTGGTTTTCCAGTAACTTATGTGCAGTGACCTCAGCCGGTGACCTCACGGTGACGACCGCGGCGTCATGATTAATGCACAGACGTGACAGTGGTGTCGACCTCCTCGTCAAGCTCTGCACAAAAGCATCAGTTGATTTCACGGAGCACGTAGCAGCCGTCTTACCAGTCCAGCTCGGCTCGGTCGTCCGCCCACGGAGGAGGCCACCGAGCTGACTGAACTGATGGAGGAGCTGCTGGGGCTGTGGGCCAGAGACGAAACCCCCATGGCCATACGCTTGCTCTTCTTGGCCTTGGCCGGGCTGGTGGAGGGAAAACCGATGCGGATCACCTTGTGGATCGGAGCAAAGAGGCCGAACTTGGGAAGACACTGAAAGTATCTGGAGAGGAAAGAGAGTAAAGAGGGTGAGAGAGTCAGACATGAACACTGAACGGATTAATGAGAATATTAGCATCGGAGAAAATATAGTGTTGAAAAGGTATTTATACTAAAAGTGTTTCTGTAAATGTGCGACCATTTTACCGTTGAGTAGATGTCATGAATTAGCTTCTCGCTTCTCGTTTAATTCCACAATTCTTCTTTGTGAGGCAAGAAACTTTGGAGCAATTACGACTAAGTCTTTGTTGAGCTGTAATATAACACAAGGCTGCATCTGGGTCTGGAATTCTACATGAAAAACGTCAGTGGCTTTTTATTTCCATCTTTGGCTGTAAATTTCAAGCAGCATTCCCAAATGTCTGTAAAACCAACAATACTTCTCCCGTTTCAAACAGACTTCCGCGTCTGCTGCGGGAGGAAATGTTGTCAGACGGTGAAAAATGTGTGTGAATCCTGGAGGGTGAATTATCGCAAATCATAAATAAACGTGATAAACATCACGAAGCAACAAGCGCGCCCAGTGTTGCAGACCCACTGTGACCTGGAGGGTTCGTCAGTGGGATTTCATGGATGATCGGATGAAGAGAAGGAGACTTAAAGTCCTTTTAGGGGCAAAACCAAAGGAATTTGGGGGGTTTGAAGTGTGTGTGTGTGTGTGTGTGTTTACCTTGTACCAGCTACTGCACCATCATTCTTTCCCAGGGGCTCGTCTAGCTCCACCCCGCACCACTCCCCCTTGGCGAAGTCCGTCTCCCCCATGTATCGTATGACCCCCATCTTTGAGCCTCCGACCTGACGACGGAGAGAGAAAACACTCGGCTGTCAAACTTTTCAAAGATGAAAAGAAAACAATTGAATGAAATCCCGTTAAGCTGCTGACGAAGAATATCTTCAACATATTTTTACCTTCCTGAGGAACATTCTCACTTTGCATCTGGTAAAATACTTTACTTCTGAAAATAGTTTGTTTTACACACCACATTTCCCATAATCCTCTTTGCTTCTGTAACCAAGACGATGCTGCAGATTTTCACTATTTCTCCAAATGTCTCTGTTACGTAGATTTCCACAAAAGACATTTATTATCATTCACAGGTAAACGGGCTGGTGTGCACGCGTGTGAAGATATGACACGTGTGTTCTCGCTGATTGTCAACGTGAAGTGTGTGTGTGTGTGCGGAGGATCCAGATGTGCCCGAGGGTAGAAACTCGTCTTGAGTCTCGGCCATGTGACCAACAGTGAGTCGGGCTGTGAAGTGTCCCCTCATGATGTTTGGTGCTGTGAGCTTCGGCCTCCTGGTGGAGGCGTCGCTCAGGGTGAGAGGAGGTGCTCGTTTAAAACTGAGGAGCAGAGTTTCAAAAAGAATGTGAATCATCAGCTCCCTCATATATTTAAGGTGCCACATCTGCCCAGTCAGGCTCAGTCAGACGGTTTCCTGTTAGTAAGTCTAAAATACACACACACACACACACAAAGCTGACTAATCCATGTGCTGAATGTCTTCCACACATGGTGACCACATGTATGAGACGTGTGCAAACATCTCACTGCTCAGTTTTTCCTGAAACCTCCACCGTCACAGAAATAAAACACTGACACATGAGATAATGTATTGATTCACTTCGATTGATTCAATTTACTGCTAGTTACTTGTATCTGCCTGCAACTGGACCAGTAATAGATTACATTTAAGTCTTAATAGATTACTGTGATCCCATTCCCACGGTCAGACGTTGAATGAATGTACAGAAGGAGCAACAGATGTTTTCCCACAACATCTTACTACAGATTAGAATTTAATACCAATAATTTATTTAATCTGTTAAGAACCATTTAAAATAAAAGTTCCCTTCCAGCTGCTATTTATAAACACACAGAGGCCAAAGAGGAAAGTGTTGAGTCACTGGACGTTAACATGCGACGGTTTTCTGTCGGCACGACTGTGAGATGTCTCGGTGACTCAGTGTCAAAACTACCAGCCGTGCTGAGAGAGTCAGGTCAACACCAGCATCCATCTTGGCTCCTGTTGTTTCCAATCCAATCTAAAAGCTGCAATAAAATGATTCCACGAGGGATAAATCCTGGAGCAGGATCCTCTGGGTTTAAAAAGACACTGTGGTGAATATAAACTGCTCGTGACGTGTGACTGGTGAATCTGGTAAAGATGAAGATGACATCTCTACTTCTATTGTTTGGGAAAAGTGACGACATCGTTCCCTGGCTTCTGTTTTTTTTGCGGGGCTGTCATGTCGTCCATCTTTTTGCACAGTCAGTGGGAGGTGGAATGAGGTAATAAATTATTCTGCGACATGATACAAGTCTTTGTTATTCCGTCTTCACACAACTGATTCTAATACGACTGTGTTGTGCCTGATGGGAACATTTCACTGACTCACGGCCGTTTCAGTGGCTTTCAAAGTCTCCAAATAAACACCAGACCTATCACATGCAACCCCGCTGAAAGAAAACGCTTCATTTAACCTCTAACAAACTCTGCGGACGGCCTCTGGACATTTTTCTGTTGTTCTCTTTTCTAATTTCTCTCCAGAAACGTCAAATGTTGACCTCGGCATCAAGATAAACTCCTCTGCCCTGGATTTCTTTGGTGCGGGGACATAAATATGTGATGTGAAGCTGCTTATTCTCTTTGTGCATATTTCACTAATTTTTCAGGCAGCGTTGTGTTTCCAGCAGAAGAGGAGGATCCGAGCCACCGCAGCGAGATAGATTACACGGGAGAGGCTTTGGAAAGAGATGGATTCAGTGATCAATGTGTCAGCAGCGGTCTCCCTTCTCTTAAGTGCTGAAAGTAATCCAGAGTGATTTACTATATTGACCAGCAGGAAGGCTCCTCCAGCTCCCTCCCCCTTTTCCAACTGCACAGGATCTGATGTAACTATCCCCCGTGCCCGGCAGTAAACGGAGAGCAACGTGACCGGGGGGCCAATAATTCACCGCGGTTAACACGTCACACACTAATGGGAGAATAAGCAAAAACAAGTGGATATGAGTGTTATTCCTCCAGACGTGTCCGTGGGCTTCAAACCTGCTTCATGTTTCGCTGCATCAATTCATCTCGACTGAAACATGCATGAAATTGTAATTAGACATCAGACTCTGAAACACCAACTGTATGGAATTACTAAAGAATGACTCGATAAATAAACTTTAATATAAAATAAAGTTTATATTTCAGTTTTTATCTACCTTTGTGTTACATCTATCTAGTTCCAGAAACCTCTGTCTGTCTGTGATTCGCATATATTGAAAACAGTTCATTTCACGAGCTTCGCACTCGGCATGTTCATCGCTGAGGGCCCGAGGGAGTGCAGTGTTGAATTTGGTGCGTTTTGGCAGAGCGATATATTCATCATTAATAAAGCTTGAATAAACTGAGGAAGAGTTCAACGAGTGAACAGCTACACTTAAAGTTTCTGAGGGGTCAGGTTTCTGAAGGTTACAGTGATGGAACAAATTATTAAAAAGTCTTAACGTCACTCACCAAAACTCGATCTCCAACTCGAAGGTCCTTGTCTCCACCTTTCTTTACTGAGCCGCTGTCGGACATGTTGGACCCCGACTCGTTGCCCGTTTTCACGGCGCTGTTGAGCAGGCCCTCTCTGAGGGGCACTACCACCCGCTGGCCAGCGGGGGCTCCACCGCCACCCTGCTGAGTCTGATTCTGGGCAGAGAGTGAGTCAGTGGAGTGGCTGTCGCTCCCCTCTCCGACCGGCTGTCGTGTGAGCTTGGAGGGTCGCGTGAAGATGCCCTGGAGGGGCTGGCACTCGAAGTAGCGCACGCCACCCACTGAACCATCGTTTTTGCCAACTAGGTCATTCAGTATTACGCCTGCCCACTGTCCCGGGGCAAACTGGGTCTCCCCGAGGTAAGCGATAACTCCTAGTTTGACACCGTTGACCCAGACCTGCTCGCCCACCGTGTAGTCGCCCAAAACATCGTCGCCCTCCTCAGAGATCCTAGTCGGTGTGGTCGGCTTCAGGGGAGGGTCTGAGGAAGAAGAGAAACATAATGTGTTTGTTTCAGGGAAAATTAAATGTTCACATAAGAAAAACCAACGTAGGAAAAATGTAAGTGCAGGGAAATGAACCAGTTTTTCCTCTAATCATCACTTTCTCTCAGATAAAAATGTTCCTCTCCGGAGCTTCAGGTCGGAAACACTGCGCACATTGTGAGAAGAACATCCTCATTCACAGTCCGGCAGAACCGCCCTCACACCGTTCATCCTGTTTGACCGTGTTTAAAAAACCATGCTTGTGCGGCAGCATCCGACACAACAGTGCAGTTTGTGCACGATTAGGCATCGTTACTCTAATTCCTCCAGAAAAGTGGGTCAGAGAGAGACGGTGTCTGTTCTGTGCCGGTGATTAACCCCACCATGCCGCCCTGCGATATCGCCCGTTTGACACACAGATGAGCTGGAGCTCTGTGTTTTTCCACAGCAGCCTGTAAACTGAGCAGGGCACCATTAGCACGCGGTCTGCCGCACCACACTGCCTATAAAAGTCTGCTGCGTTTATCTGTGTGTGTGTGTGTGTCTGCGCAGGGATGGATGGTGCCAGGGCTGTCTCTCCGACACCCTGAGAGGGGGCCGGAGGCTTCGTGGGCCCCTCTACTCGTGCTTTATGCCCGAATTGCTCCCATATGTTGTTGACGTGAGTCACATTCTGCAGAAATGTAAACGGGTACAAGTTCAAATGGGGTTTTAACTTGATGATAGAGTGTGTGTGCTATTTCTTCAGGAATGTGGTTGCTCATGTGGAAAACACTGCAGGTCAAACAAGTCCACAGTCTCACATGCAAAGATATCGACGATCACAACACGGCAGCACTCAGGTTCCCTCGTTGATCGGCCACGGGTCAGAATGGATGTCCGACGTGTAGCATCAGGATGAGGTCGCTCTGTGTTTGACCCCGGCAGTTTGTGTGCAGCTGGATCCAGTTCCAGCACCAGAGATGGTTTGAAGACGCGTCTGAGGAACGTTCACGAGGTCACGATCTGATGTCACGGGTTCACATGACCTTCATTTTATTCACTTTATGATCGAGAAGAAAAAAGATTCGATGCAAAATAATGTCTCTTGAACATCACTCAGGCTGAGACTGTGAATAAAGATGGACGACATGACCACTAGTCATAAACTCAATCTCCACCACGTTAGAAGATGGGACATTGACCAAACTAAAGTCACAGTGCATTATTTTCCTTCGAACGAATTGGACATGAGATTCATACGCGATCAGACGAGGTTGAACACTTGACGTAGCAGCTGCTAACAGGTGAGCACACAGATCTGTCGTCGTTAAAGAGAGACGCAGCTGCAGCCTCATCTTTTTTTGTTGTCGTCTGGATCCTGAAACTACGTTCAAATACTCTCCAGACTGTTTTTTAATTTCAAACCAGTCGTTACGTTTCAAATATGAACTTTCCCTCCCCGTGTTCCATGATCGCTCGTGAGCGTCACCGGAGCAAGACGGCGGCGCCCGTCTCAGGGATGTTTGGGTTTAACTCTTGTACAGCAGGTTTTGAGTCAGATGCCAATATTACTATCTGAACAGTGAACATTCGTCTCTGTAGTTATTTTAACGTTGATTATTTGAAGGGTTAAACTGATGCCACACCAGAGCGAACCCATGATTTGTGTTGCTGGGGCAACAGGAGAGCGAGGGTAAAAGGATCCTGGGCAGAAGGAAGACTGGAAACACAGGCCTTACTTTCACTATTGTGTTTGTCCTGCACCTCCCACCACCATCTGAATCCCACTATTCATCAGCTCGGCACAATGAAACCTCCACAGCTTCCTCCTCCTCCTCCTCCTCCTCCTCCCCCCAATTATCCCCTCATCTCTCCCTACTTTGGTTACACACACACACACACACGTCTTTCCGTGGCCTCTTTAACTCTGTTTGTTTGTGATTATTTTCCACAATGACAATGATCATATAACCTCTCGTCTTTGTTTTAAATGGAGTTTATCACTCGAGGTTGATCTCGTGTCTTCAGCAGCTGCGTCGAACATCTGAGCAGCACGGACAGGAACAGATGGAGGGGGCTGAGCCTCCATGTTTTCCACTTCTTTCAATGACTTGCTCCTTTTAAATGCACTTGTGCCTTTGGGCAAATCTGAGTGTACTCATAAAGGAAACCGACGCAACATCAAGAGTCCTAATCATTCATATGCAGAACATACGGCAAGTAATCCACGATTTAATGCTGTGAAATTACAATTTCATCCTGTAAGAAAATAATTGACTTTTTCTATCTCACATCATTCACACGCTGCCGGTACAACTGGAGGATTCAGTGTCTCGCCTGCGGACCCGTTCTCCCTCCTGAGCCACAGACGCTAAAATAACAGAGAAACGATCTAAAGCTTCAATAGATCAGAACAATATATTTCTCACGTCTCACATATGATGTCATATGATCAGTGATGTCGTGAGGAAGTCAGAAAATGACGTCATGCGTAGTTCAAAGATGCATTTATAGGATGCAAGTATTTCTGTGTCACACAACCTGCATAGACAGGAAACAGTGGCCCTTTGTTACCACCCCCCCCCCCGAGACCCTCGAAGGGAGAAGCCATATAGATGATGGCAGGAATGACATCATCATTAAGTCACTATGAAGTCAAAGAATGACGTCATATAAGATTAGAGACAGGAATTAGCTTTAACAATAATTCGTCATCACATGGTGCAAATGATGACGTCATAGCGAAACAGCGTTCAGTGATCACTTTTGTTTTGGGATCAAATTCTCACTATCAGCGGTCGATCACTGTAAAGGAAGTAGCTTCTGTATGATAGAACCGGGGCTCTGGCCCCTTCTCACGGTCCTCTCGGCAAAAACCAACAAACCAGCGGGTGAGGTTCGGAGCAGGAGGCCAGGTCAGTGTTGAGACGATCCCTGGCAGGAGAATAATCCCTCTGTGAACTCACTGCGGATTCGGCACCGTCAGATATCCTCTCAGTGTTTTATGGACAACTTCACAAGACGAGGCCATGAATTCATCGTTATAATCATAGAACACAGCATCTTCGTAATTAAAACAGGTATTTGAGTGATCGACCAACAGAAACATTTACACCAGGAGTTTGTCAAACTTATTTAAAGACTAAAATCCTCCGTGGAAATGTTTAATCATTATCCATCGTACTTCAAACACAGAAGATCTTCCCGTCAGTCTAATAAATGATAACACTGTGACGGGCATGTTCACAGGACTGGGAACTGAGCGCAGCGAGTACATCCATGGAGCCTGTTAATAAACAGGATGTGAGCAAACTACTGAGCTCACCAATGGTCCAAACAAAACACAGGCAAGAGTTTAGACGAGCGGCGGTCACATTGACGACAGCAACAGCTGACGAGGACGGGGCCGCAGGCTGCGACATGAAGGGATTAACGTTTTGAGCTGGTAATGGACGAGTTCAGGATGTTACGCCCGCCACACGCAGAGAGAAACAAAAATGACCTTCGGGGTTTATAAACTCGGGACAGAGGAGAGAAAGCAATCTGGGTTAACTCTCTTTCACAATGGTTCTTAAAGGCTTCAACAAACCACGGAGAGAATGTTTCTACTATGATGAGACTGCTCACAGATTTACAGGCATCATCTTAAAACTTGGGCATTTCTTCTTCACCTTCTTTTTTCTTGTTCATCATTTAAACCGGGTGCAAACAATCGTTTTTTATTCGTTTTCCAGATTTTGAAGATGTCTTTCTTTAATCCAACACTCAGCCAGTAGAAGGTTTACATCCCAGCTGCATGAACTGCAGGAGGACAGATGTCACTTGCAAGTAGTTTTAATACTATTTAATACTACACAGATTATACTGCCCCTGTGATACCATTACTAAACATAATACCAAATAGAATTGCACTCAGTGGAGCGTATACCTCCGCCAAGGTCCAACAGTCCCCTAAAACTGAATCAAGCTGCATATCTAAGTCCACATTACTTTATCTCAGCGACACATTGGTGGTTTTACAGGTTTGTAGCTGCATTTGTTATCGTAGAGTGGCTGAAATAAAGCCACACGCCTTATTTAAACCCACTTTATCTGCACCAAATGGGAGATAATGTCAGACCTGTGAAAACGTCAAAAAACATCAAATCTTGCAAAGTTCAGTTGATCCATGTTCCAATCAGAGGAGGTAATAACGCTGTCGGCTGCACTCACGTCATCACAAACAGCGTAAGATTCATTTCTCTCTGTGTGAGAACTTGTGAAGCTATAATTGTGTGGGTTTTTTTTTTTTCACTTTCTTCGCTCTCATGAAATTCCACATCCGACGTGAACCATGATTCACTTGTAGCTGTCGCTAATAAAAGGCTCTCACACATACAACAAGAGCATTATCAGTCACAAAAGGGGACTATTCTTGCTTCAGCTGCAAGTGAAGCTATAATTTAGCAGAAAACAGAACTAACGTGTGTGTGTGTGTGTGTGTGTGTGTGTGTGTGTGTGTGTGTGTGTGAGAGGGGAGGACAAACTGTGCGGTTGCATTTCAGGGTGAGAACAGCTGTGATTACTTTTTGCAGACGGGTTGTCATTTTGATTTGAGTGTTTTTTTTAGAAATGTCTGATTGTGGTCTGTGCTGTGTTTCAGTAGCTAAACATCAGTAAGTCCTGTTCCTGATGAATGATAACTCTGATCATATCTTGTATTTCTGTGATTTTAAGGACAGAAGCCAACAAAGCTTTACTTACTCCCTCAATACTTTCCATCTTTCTTATCCTGCATCTCAAGCACCTCCACTTCGTGATGTTTCCTTCCTAATAAAGATGCAAATCTTTGAAAACAGCTCAGGAATATTCTGTTTTTCAACGTTTTCCTAAAACATCTGGGCACTGTAGTGTCATTTTCCTCAAATAGGAGTAAACGTGCATTTCTTGAGGACGGTTCTCTGCTGTGGATGCACACACTGGTGATTTTCAGCAGCAGGACTGTGTCTGTGGAGCTGAGTCAAGACAAACTACAGTCTCCCTGCCCATTAACTGCATCGGGCTCCAGTCGGGATTTAGACAGAAAAAAAAACGCAGCTCGAGTTGTTGCTGCACGTCCCAGTTTCGGAATCCTTTAGCGTGAAATACAAGTTTCAAATGTTGAGCGGTAGACATTTTGTTGTTAACTGGAGTTTGAGGTTGCGACTGGCTAATTGTAGGCAGCCAGAACTGTGTGGGGGGAGCTGCCACCAGAGTTAAAGTGTAACGTTAATTAGACATGTGTGGTGATGTTAATGTTGCCTGTGAGCAGAGCGACTATTTCAGTTCAGAGGTCAGGAACCGAAATAAGGCACAGAAATCTGTGCTGTGGTTAGGAACCAGGTTTCTGAACCATAACAATTAGTGACGGTAAACGTGAACTAACTCCTGATCAAGAGAACGCAGCACACAGATCTGCAGGACGTTGAATTCCTTCAGAACCAGTTACTGTTCTCAGAACTGTGCTGATGGAGATGACTGATGACTGTGTGCGTTTATAATTAATGGTGATGTGGCATAATGGGAACAGGATTCTACTGGGAGATAACACAAAAGATTTCTGCTGGTCCTTGTCAAAGTTCTGTCTTTTCTCCGACATTTCCATAAAACTACTTTCCAGTTCCAGCTACGAGAATTCACATTTGTTTAACTTTAGAGAGAAAAGCTGCGGTGCAAGATGAAGCTAAAGAAAACACTCCCCGGCTTCTGTGTATAATCTAACGCAGTCCAGCTCCAGTGAGTCATTAACACAAGTACATGGTCTGACCCACTTCCGGTGATGAGAAGGAAAAAGTGGGGGGAAAGAAATTCCTCGTTTTCCACGGGGTCAGGAGGAGGAAGTGACTTACTGTCTTTGGAGACGACGGGGCTGGACGCTGCACCCGCTGAGGTCCTCCCCACTGGGCTGGAATGCTTGGGCCCGCGGCCAGGGATTTTCAGTCCGCTGGACTTGAGCATGTTCATTCTGTGGCGGGGAGATGGCCGGGACCTGAGAGCTCCTCCCTGGCTGATGAAGGCTTGCGGATCCGGCACTAGATGTGGGAGTGGTGGCTGTCGGTCTCCATGTTTGGCTGACAGGAGGGAGAGAGAGAGAGAGGAGGGATAAGGACGTCGCACATATGGGAACAATTGACAGAACATGTAAGAGGCCAAGAAGGAAAATGCTTCAAGTGGCCACATGTGTGTCAAACCTCCACATCTGTATGACTGGACCAGACTGGAAGAGGAGAATGGAGGAGGACAGGGTGCAAAATATTTATCTCTGAGTTTGTTTGGTCAGAGGTGAAAACACAACCTCGTGGGAGGAGGTGACAGGATTTGTTTACATGTATGAGTCAGATGAATCTCACCATCTCATTAGGATGAGTAACACTTTGCCTTGTGGGTTTATTCCTGGCTACGAATATGTTCTCATGTCTGTCGGTTGCTCATTCCAGAAACCTATTAGATCTGTGCTGTATTCCCACATTGTTATACCAGACCGCTTCTGTTGTGCCCCTGAGCAAGGCAGGGGAGCCTCAGCTCAGTAATCATCAACCTCAGGCCGTGTTAGCACAGAGAAACTCCAACAGACCAAAGATCACATAGGTTTAGTCTGTGTTACCTCCACAAAGGTTATGTTTTCAGCCCCACGTTGGTTCGTTTACTTCTTGTTTCTCAGCAGAATCACTCAAAACCTACAGAACACATTCACACTGAACTTGGCCGGAGGATGAGACGAGGGCTGAAGAAGAACACATCACATTTAGGAGCAAATCCAGGTGTGTGTTATCACTTTCTTTACATTGTAGGTTATAACCGGTTTTATGTTTTCACCAATTTCCCAGAGAATAACTCAAGGTTCTTGAGGAAAAAAAACAATCTGGCATATTTCGGAGACTGATATCTCGGAGTATTTGGTGCTGAGTGGACGTATGCACATCGAGTCACTTTCTACTTTCTTTTGTTTGTTTGCATGAAAAGGATTTCCACGAACCTTGTGTAAGCATGAAAAGAATCCATTAAATTTTAAAGCAGACAGACAAATGCCTTGACGGAGGTACTGTAAGTGCTCTATCTAGTGTTTTCAACCCTTTGTCTGTCTTTAAACGGGATTATGCAAAAACTACGGAACTGATTTAATTGATTTAAAGGTTCAGTGTGTAGAATTTAGAGACATCCAGTGTTGAAGTGTCACGTTGCAGCTGATCACCCCTCACCTCACCCTCCTCTTCCAAACATGAGAGAGAACCTGTATAAACCTTCAGGTGATGTTTAGTTTGTCCGGTCTGGGCTACTGTGAAAAAACATGGCAGCCTCCGTAGAGAGGACCCGCTCCTGATGTAAACATTAAGAATTTAAATAAAAAGACACGCTAGTGAAAACATCACTTAGTTTATATTGAATTTCTGCCAATGGATCCATTTCACCTAAATCTTACACACTGGACCTTTAAGGCAATAATTCATCAATATTGATGAAAATGATCAAATAACTGGGCTTCGGTGCACTGATGATATTTTGGACTTTTCTTACATTACTTTGATTCAGTTGGACAATTAAACACCTGAAAACCCATCTGCATATATTTAAAATCATGTTATCACAATAAGACTGATGCTGTTTTGAATCATTAGTCACAGCGGATCTACGATCATTAATAACACCACACTTCTTCATGCATGTCTTTTCATGCTCAACTTATCAATTTCCACACGCAGGCTGTGAATATGACTGAAAACCACAATGTAGGCCGGTGCCACAGTGGAGCGTGGCCTGCAAACCACTGCAGAGACCATCAGGAGGATATAACACTAATACAGCTGCTGATAAACAACACACATCTGGATGGGGCTTTCTAACTGGACCCTGGGTATTAGGGGGAGAAAAGAGGCAGATTTCAGGCATCTCACATGCAGATAATGACATTTTACATTTTTAAAAGCAGTGAAAAGCTGCTGAGCCAGTGGATGATGATGGTTGTACGTGTGGTTTAAGGGAAAATGAGGCCTCAGCGTGGTTTTCACACACACAGGCCTCATGCATGATGATCCCAGTGAAAGCAGGGTGAGGGGATGATGATGCACCTCCACTAAATGCAACACAGTTTGATCCATTGTTGTAGCTGCTGCTGCGACAACGTGGTCCGGGCTTCCCCTCCTGCGCTTCTCCTCCAGCACAGAAACAAAACAGCACAATAAACCTCATGCACACATCATGCACACTCACCTGCGTGGTTTGTTCGATTTAAAGCCGCAACTTGGGAGTTTGTCCCCGGGATGAGGAGGAGGAGGAGGAGGAGGAGGAGGCTGCCACTCCCTGGGCTGCAAATATGGATGCTGATGCAGAGAGCCGAGGGGCAGAGCCGGCGTGGATCTCCAGCGGGTGATGGGAGCAACCGCAGCCGGGTCAGCGACGCTGGGAGCGGTCGCAGCTGCCGGTTCACTCCCCGGGAGGAGAGGCAGAAAAAGGGGCGAGGGTGGCCGACGTGTAGCGGTGTTCAGAGTGGCCCGGCCCCGGCTCTCCGCTCCTGCGCTCGGTTCCCCGAACACAAACGCAGCATCGGCAGGACTTAAAACCAACTTTTCTCCCGCAGGGCTCCGGTTCAAGAAGCTAACTCGGACTTAAATCGGCTTGAATGGTGAAATCCGGTCCTCCTGCTGCTGGTGGCGTGTTTTCCCCGCGGTGCTGGGGGTTTGCGGGGGCTGTAGCTCAGCCTCCCTCCCTGACTCAACCCACCGGCGAGACGGAACAAAGGGGCTGGGAAAGACGAGACGAGTCTGCGAGGCTAGCTCGTCTCCGTGACGAAGCCGCGTCGGGAAATATGGAGATTTAAACTCTCCCTTGCTTTCTTCGTCAGAACACGTGACCCTTCAACAATAAATCACCAGCTCGTCCTGTCATTCATACCCTACGTTAATTCGGCTTAAATAAAAAAAACACAAAATGACGTTTTTCGCAGTTAAATCGCACCAATGTTCCCGCGACCCCCTGTGTTGTTCAGCCACCTTCGACAGCACGTCTTCAACAAGAGAACATCTGGCGCAGCGACGATAATGAACATTAAACTGTTTTTTAAAAACTAACTGAAATCAGCCGAATTAAACAGAGGATTCTGTTTTTCTATAATAAGATCTTTCATAATAAAAAAGTGCGACATATTTTCCTAAGTGAGAAAGAAAAAGTTTAATAGAGAAGATTCTTAATCAGGTCTGGTATTAAGTTCCTCATTAAACTGATGATAATTCAATTACATAAAATGTGAAACTATTGTTGTTTATTAAAAAACTTCTTTGGAAATGAACCCGCGTCTGAATTACAGCTGTTCGCACGTGAGACGCCACAATCTGCTTTATATGGATCTCGTTGGCGTTTCCGGTTTCCTTTAAAAGATTTTGATTGGTCAGAGCCGCAGCACTCAGCTTCCTAAACCTCCTGTGATTGGTCAGAGTGCTTGTGGGAGTGTCCCAGTTTGACAGCTCTGCCGCGAAACAGACACAGAAATAGAGCCCCCTGCTGGACGGCATGTGTAATACTAATACTTTTACTAGTACTGATAATACTATTACTACTACTGATACTTTTACTAGTACTAATACTACTATTACTTCTACTAATACTTTTACTAGTACTAATACTACTATTACTACTACTAATACTACTATCACTGCTACTAATAATAATGACAATAAGAATAACAACAATAACAATAATAATAACATAATAATGATAGTAATAATAACAATAACAGTAACAACAATAATAATAGTAACTTGTCATTTAAAAAATCTTCTTTGTGTTTTGCATTAAAACAGTTTTTCCTGATTATTCAGACGGATCGATTCACATTGTTTATTATATTTATATATAGAAATCGATTGTACAATTGTCGACTTTTACATTTTGAAGCTAAACATTAATATTCACAGACGCTCATTCTGTTATTCTCTTTGTCATCTTCTGCCTCTCATCAGAATAAATCAGGCCGTTAACATGGAAACTGAGCAGAAGTCATTCTACATTAGAAAGTAAAGTTTATCTAAAGGTAATATTATCTACAGTACAGCAGGTCCACAGTACTGTAAAATATTCAAACCCGTTTGTCTGCTGTTGAGGAACATGTTGAGGAACACGTATGAAGAAGACAACATACTTCGTTGATGTATGAATGAGGAGCTAATGAAACGACCGTGGGGTAGAAAGTAATAACAACTGGAAATAGTAATGGAGAATAACTTTAATTGCACAGTTCTGGGAAAGGTAAATTGAAATGTGTTGAATTTTCTGTGTATTTTAATTATAAATATGAACAACCGCACTTTTAATTACAGACATTTATTATTCTCAAGAGTGAAAATATCTGAAAAGACAGAAACTTAAACTTCACAGACTGAACTCTGGAGAACATTGGAGACTTTCAGCTTCTCAAGAGGTTGAGCGGGTGAATGTGTGCAAGTTGTGTCTGTCTCCATCGAGCCGCAGCATCACAGGATAACGGCTGACCCCTGACTAACAGGTCAACTTTACCCAGCATGCCCTGCATCATAAACAGACAGTTTAAGACAGGGTCACCACGAGGCCACAGAGCTGAGACCAAGGCCGACTGTGAAGTGGAATGTGGTGAAAATATTGTTTGACCCATCACATTTGAGAAATATGAATAATCTCTGCTCTTTTTAAACGGGTGAGCCGATTATCTATATATCATGTTTAAGAAGATTAAAGATTTAAAGTGTCAGAATACGTCTGAGTCCGTTTCCTTCTGTTCTTCTTTGTTTTTCAGATAACGTCAAACCGAGTCTTGTAATTTCTGCCAAAGATGCAGAAAAAATTAAAGGAATCTAACTTTAAAGTTTTTAATTTCCCATCATCCATCACGCCTCAAACTGCAGCTGGAACACAGAAGGTACTTTAGCACCATCCAGTGGCAGCGGCTGGAATCCTCCTCTGGTAAAATCACAGCAGCTGGATTCAAAAAGAGGTTTTCTTTTGTTTTAACCTGTAAAAAAATGTACTCTATTAAAGTTGTGTGATTTTTTTAAATACATGGAAACAGGATTATATCATTGGTGTCACTTAAATAAAAAAGTGAAGCCAAGACGACTCATCTTAATGAGTTGGGTGAATATCTTGTATCTGCTGTTTGAGGATTTTAATGTTTTCATATACATTGATATAGTAAGTACTGTGTGGTAGTAGTACATATTATAGTATATTAGGTTTCCCCTGATTACAGTGATCACTGTGTTTAAACTCTACATCACATGGTCAAAAGTATGTGGACACTCTGCAGTCTCTTTGTATGGGGCTGTTGGACTAAAAGGACCGATCCATCGATTTTAAAGTTTGTTTTGAAACAACAGACGATGAAACCATCTCTTTCTGAGGCACTGCCAATGTTTCATAAGTGAAGATCTGGAGAGGACGATAAATGAACAGTATTCTGGTTTGTTTGTCCTGAAACTGAGCAGAAGTTGTTAGAAAGTTCAGCTGAAGGAAGCAGGTTTACAATGATTCCAGAAATAAAGTCCAGGATTATCCAGGATTTAATCGGACGGTTGACTGGTTCTGCAGAAAAGATTGTAAACAATGAAAACATTTAGCTAAAAAAAATTATAAATCATAAAAGGACAAACAGCCAAGAGACCAAATCAAACATTACAATATTAATGTAATTTGTATGGTCGTGACATTCAGATTAACTGTGAGCATCATTACATTCAGTGTTTCCACGACTCCTCCTCAGTCACTGACCTCCAGCTCAGTACCAACAGTACAGGACCCGACCTGAGCTGCCTCATTCATATGCAGCGTTTCCAGATAAAGCCCCTCTGTGGTTTGTAATAATGGCTCAGTGTTTTGAGGGTGTGTGGACGTTGCCCTCTCAGTCTGCTTCATAAGGGGAAGTGACTGGATTACACGCTAATCCCATTATGATGCCGCTGCCATGTGAGGCCGGCTGCAGGGATTAGAAACCAAAGGGTCGAACTTCATCAGGAGAGACTGTAACTACACACACACACACACGTAAACGTCTTAGATGAGACACTGAGCGACGAGGGATCTTCATCTGTGGGTATTTGTATTTATTTGTTCTTTTATAACTTCATGCTTTTGATTTAATCTCAGCAGCAGTTTTCAAATTGCAAATCTTTGACGGATGATGAAGCACAAGCCAAGTCTGGTGTCGGATATTATCATGGAGTGAAAATACAGTTATACACTGAAATGTTGTTTACTGTTTATGAATTAGAAGAACTAGAACTTTTTCTGATTAAAACGTTAAAGATAAATAAGTTTTGTCAGGATTGGACATTTAAAATAAAACAACTCTGAACAAATTGAATAGAACAATGAAAAGAAATCAAGGACCAACACACAAACAGCTTTCACGGTCTGTGTGGCTGAAATGTCTCCGTTGGAAAAACCCATGAATACAATATTCAAAGATTAAATTAAAATAGAATAAAAACATTTCTTCTTCCTCTTGCTTCAGGAATACAGAATAACACAGAGTCTCTGCAGAGACATGAAAGGATAGCTGATTTCAAAGCTCTTCTCTTTTTCAATAAATTCACATCTGTGACCATGAAACATGTTTAAACTCGACTGCTGATTTCCTGAAACGTTTATTTCACAGGCTCAAGTTTTAGTTTTTGGACCGAGCTGCTGCAGATGCTGTGCCAAAGGTCTGTTTTGGAAGAAAGTGAGAGAATGATTAACCCGACTGGCAAAGAGGACGAGTGTGTCACTGTCAGAGGTGTCACTGTCACTGTGTGTGTGTGTGTGTGTGTGTGTGTGTGTGACAGGAGGTGAAGGTCTGGATGTGGGACAGAGATCTCACTCTCAACAAACACAGCCGAACATCTGAGCGAGACACAGTCGAGTGTCAGGGAGACAATGTGCAGGGACACAGGCTGTAACCGTGTCTATTGTCCTGCAGCCTGAGCAGCCTGGAGAGATTCTGCCACAGTATATAAATGAAACACAAAGGATTCATCTTGAATAGCTTATGATCTGAAAGTGTTTTCGACTCCCTTGGTTCAATGCAGCCTGTCGAGTAAGTGCCATTTAAAAAGCAGCACAGCAGCCGCGACTTTGTCCGAGGTCTGAGGAAGAAGTCTGAAACCACGAGCGACAGAAAACAGATTTCCTCCCACTGAAGAAGCAGAAGCAGTGTCAGTGGAGACACCAGAGGTGAATCTGTTCATTCTGCAGCCTCTACTGGATCTTCATCCTCCTCTTCCTCCTCCTCCTCCTCCTCCTGTAACTTCAGCTGCTGCAGCTCCTTCATAACCTGCCGCGGACTCAGGTAAGTGTGAATGTGTCTGCTGCTCATTACTGTGACGCTGAAGCCTCAACTTTGCATTAATGGTTAAACTGTCGGGGAGATTAACGACCAGCTCTGCTGATCTCCAATTAACAGCATTTAATTGATGTTTTGCAATTAGCAAATCAACAACTGCAACAAAACCCATTCAAACATTTGGAAATGAAACTGAAATGACCTAATTGAAACCACAGGCGACCAGTCGCCCGCTGAGGCTAACCCGCGCTGACTTTATACCTGTTACCTTGACGACCTACAGACCAGTATTTGCAGTGTTGATTTAGTGGTAGTAATATTCATGGGGTGTTGAACCCGTCTGACATAGAACAAGTGGGTCTAGTTCCCAGAAACCAATTATTCCCACAACAGCGTCATAGAGATAGAATGCAAAATTCTAGCTCTCCCATTTTGCCGGATCCACACAAGGTTTGAGTGGATCTTGCTCTGTGACCGTCTGCTCGCTCCGTTCATCTCTTCTGTTTTTGTTCTCCTCCACCTCAGTCGTTGTCATGGCGTCAGCAGCTCTGGAGCTGATGGGCTTCTTCCTGGGCCTGCTGGGGTTGCTGGGTACCCTGGTCGCCACGGTGCTTCCGTACTGGCAGATTTCCGCCCACATCGGCTCCAACATCGTCACGGCCGTGGCCAACATGCGGGGCCTGTGGATGGAGTGCGTGTACCAGAGCACGGGGGCCTTCCAGTGCGAGACCTACAACTCCATGCTGGCCCTGCCCTCCGACCTGCAGGCCTCCCGCGCCCTCATGGTCATCTCCATCGTCCTGTCCATCCTTGCAATTGCATTGGCGTCCCTGGGGATGCAGTGCACCCTGTGCCTGGAGGGCTCTGGCGCGGTCAAGAGTCGCGTGGCTGGTGCTGGCGGGGGCTTGTTCCTCACCGCAGGCTTCCTGGCACTCATACCTGTGTCGTGGACCACGCACGAGGTGGTCCAGACCTTCTACAGACCCAACATCCCCTCCAGCATGAAGTTTGAGCTGGGCGAGTGTTTATACGTGGGTCTGGCCTCCGCGCTCATCTCTATGTTGGGGGGGGGGATGCTGTGTGTGTCGTGCTGCGAGGAGCAGGAAGGTGGTCGTGGGAGACGACACGCCGGAGGTTATCCATATCCTGTAGGAGGCGGCATGTCCGGCACAGGGGTACGGACAACCTCACAGCTCTACCGCAACCCCACGCTGCAGGCGGGAGGTTTGAACCCGCCCAGCAGGGGGCAGACACTGGTACGCAGCACCAGCGACAGCTCCCACTCCAGTGCACATGTCCAGGGCGCCAAGAAGCCCACGGCTGCAGGATATGACATCACAGGATATGTCTGAGGTCACTCCATCACACCTTTAACTGACAGCTTACATTAAATTATATGTATTTATACAAATGATGTCGTTAAAACGAGATGTTGCTGCTTCATCTTCTGTAAGCTTCAGCAACAACAACAACAACAACAACACAGGCTGCAGCAACTGTTTATTATCTCACTGTAGCTTCTCTCAAGACTGTACTCTTACTTTGAAAAAGACAGGATGTCTAATTATTGTATAACATGGGTAAAAACTAAACGGTTGAGTAGAAAAGTCATAAATCATTTGAATAGAATTTATAAATATTGGGTGGATATTTGGTCACATTGAATAATTAAGACTCCTGCAGTGATGATACTAAGTGAAAGAAACTCAGATGTGTATGAAGTATTTGCTGCGTGTGTCAATATTCTGCAAACTAACTCTGACATTCCTGCTGTGAACCCGGTGAAACTCTTCTCACACTGAACTGAGTCGACATCAACACGTCGATCTTCAGTTTGTCCACGTGAAGTTGAAGCAAATCAAAATATAACTGAACGTACTTCAGTTGTCGGTCATCGTGCCTTAATGTCACGGTGTGAAGATGTTTGGATTACCGTCTGTGAGGAAGGACGTTTTATTTTTTCACTTTTCTACTTGTCTGTGTTTCAGCATGAACCCGTCACAGTGAAGGAATTTACCGACCCGACACAAAATGTGTGTCACAATCATGAAAATCACTTTTTCTTCTGTAATCTTTACTGTTTTATTCTCCTTCAGCGTATTCTTCTTTTTTCTGATGATTGTCAGGGATGTTTTTTTTTTAACATTTCCATCTGATTTAAGCACCAATATTGTTTTTTATCTTACTTTTTACTTTGGAAATAAATCCAGATACTTCTGAGAGAAGGCCTCTCTGCTGTCACTGTAAGATACAGCCTGATGTGAGGGGTGCTCGTGTTTTTACAGTGTGGAATGGGGAAAAGATCACAGCCCTGAACTGAAGGCAAACAGAACGTCAACACAAACAAACCTGATCAAACAAAGCCTCTGCTGTCGTACGATCGATGAGAGGTTCCTGTTCCACTAACGGACCGATCGTTAGAGCGACCTGCACGTTCTCACCGGGTCACTTTACTGTGACAAAACTTTTGAAAGCAAGTTTAAGCTTTGAGACTCGGGAGGAGAGGTGGCACTAGTTTTAATTAACCGACCTTTCAACAAGAGTCTTATATGAGCAGCAGATGATGCATATTCCACAGGATTCATTATGTTCGAGCATGTGGGTGTTACAGGGCATAATTGAGGTCACTGGACTTTCAGGGCAACAAATAAACACTTTATGATTTGTCTGTGGGCTCTTATAATAAAATGTATTTCCATATGTTCAGTTTTTTATTTGTCCAGAGTCTTGAGGTCAGGTGGGATTCAGATTATTTGACCAGTGCTGCACCCTCGTCCTCATTTTTGGAAGAATTCAGACATAAAACACTGCGGACCGCAGCTCCGAGTCGTCAAGCTTGGGAGGGGGGAGGGGGGGGACTGGAGTCTGGGGACGGTCAGGACTGAACTTGACCGAGAGGACAGCAGAGATAAGTGAACTGTAGGGACCCACATACACTGAAGCTGTGAGAAAGACAAACACCAGACTGAAAAACAGACGCTCCTGCACACACTCTGTCACAGACAGTGAACATCCACATCCTGGTGCACTGGTTCACAACAGGGACAGGGAATAAACACATGTAGCTGCTTCACATGAAACTACACGAATACAGAAATCTACAAATTTAAGTCAATGAGCAATTAAACTAAACTACAACTATAAAATATATTTTCCTCATGAACAAAACTGGTTTTATTCTTCATCAACTTAATTCAGTGAAGACGAGCTGAGATTTGAGATTTAAGTGTGAGGACGGAAAATGAGATGTGATGTTGTCTGTATCATATTATCTATTATATATTGTGGATGTGATCTTCAGACAGTATGAACTTTAGAGCTCGTGTGGATCCTCGGATGCAGAACAACCTGTGACGACTGAAGAGCTCGATCTAGTGTCCAGACGGAGAATGACACTGAACAGACGTGAAAAAGAAGAATCTATTATTCAAATCGAAACTATTTATAATTTTTAAAAAGGAAGAAATATATATTTCAAATATATATAGATAGAATTATTTGAAGGAAAAATTATTGATCGTGAAAAAAAAAGGAAAATCTCACACATGATATCTTTAGTTTTTCTTACATTTTCTTACATACAACAAATACCAAGTATTAAATCTTAAATTAGGGATAAATTAAAGCACAATATTAAAACCATGAGAGAATCAATGTTTTCTTTTTTTTCTAAATTCAATAAAAGGGTAAAACTTTATTTTATTTCTCCTCCAATTCCATAAGAAAAGACAGTTTGATGTAAAACAGACATTTATTAAAAGGAAACTGTCAAAGACGACAAGTTCATATTCACATAAAATAAATATGTTTTTTTATCATGTACAAACATTATTTCTTCTCCTCCTGCTCCTCCTTCTTCTGTTTCTCCTCTTCCTGTCGCTCACGGCCGAACTCGACCACCAGAGGTTTCCCGAGCAACCGGTATCCATGGATCAACCGCAAAGCATTCTGGGCAGTTTCAGCATCTGCCAAAGGAAAATAAATGCACCCAATAAAAGAGCGAATGTGGAACATGATGGAAAGTACGGAGCCAAGGTTCAGATCATCATGACCAACAAGTCCCTGGTAACAGAGGAAGGAGGCTGCACCCCCCCCCCCCTCCCTCCCTCCCTCACCTGGCAGAGTGATAAAGGCCTGACCCTTCATCCGTCCCGTCAGCAGGCGGTAAACGACTGAAGGCCCGTTCTCCGGCTCAAACCTGGAGAACAGTGCCACCAGCTGGGCCGCTGACGCCTGTGCACTGAGGTTCTTCACACACAGAACCTACAGAGACAGACAGTGATCAGGACACGTTCACACCACATGTGAAGACGACACTGTGCGGAGTGTGTCTGCATCATGTCCTGTATATTGTACTCGTGAACGTTCAGCTCAGACATGAGATTCTTGTTACAGCAGTTAACACCGTGACACAGGTTAGTGCTTCTCACCCCACCGATGTCGAAGGATTTATTTCATGACTTCATTTTAAGATGTCACAGATGAGATCTGCTGAATGAACCCAGTGTGTTATCAAGCTCTAATTGTCCAGTGAGTTTGTATTTATCAGTTAAGTTTGATTAAAAGCAACATTTTGGTGATATAACGTTTCTTATCTCTACCGGAGAGAAATAACGACGTGGGAGGAGCTGACGGAATTTGGTTTAAAACATTTAAACCAATATTTGACTTTCTGTAATTATGGTTATTCTTTTCTATAAGATTAGTTTTTATCTAAAGAAACGTCTGATGAGTTGATTAATTAGATCTTATTTACTTCTCAGACTCTAAATAAAGATGGACGACATGACAGCTCCATTAAAAGTGAAACCAAATCAACTTGATCGCCCCCTACTGGCTGGTTGCAGTATAGGTCATAACCCCACCAGCAGCACACGCATTCTTTTGGAAACGATGGAGATGTGACATCCATCTTTACTGACTGATGTTTGTGGCCACTAGGTGTCGCTGTCGATACCTTGGAGGGTTTTCCGGGCCGGTAGTTTCGGAACCTCGGGATGCTCCGGATCCCGTCCTCAGATTCGCGGTTCTGCAGGATTTCTTCGTCCGTGATCGTCTCGATCTTTCCTCTGAGAGTCAGGAGTCCCACTGGCCCCGCCTTCGCCGCTCCATCCAGACTGCCGATTGGCTGATTTATCTTTATCTCAGTCGGAGCAGCTGGTCGTGTTGGCTCCTGTGTGTCCTGAGTGTGTTGCTGCTCTGAGGCGTCTCCACTGGACTCTGGTTTGTCTGGTGACAGATTCTCTGTTGTGTCTTCTGTCTGTGAAGTCTTTGATTGCTCAGATAAAGTTCTGTGTGTGGACACTTGTGATGGTTCTTCCTCACAGTCCTGTAATGACGCTTGTTGTCTCTCCGCGCTGAGAACGTCTCTGTAGAGAGTGTCCATTGGATTGGAGGACGTCGCCCGCTGTTGTCCATCCTGGTTATCTTCGTCTGTGGAGAAAACACGAAAACCTAAATGAGATTATCTGATGTCATTCAACGGTGTCTCCATTCTGTTGTTTCAAACAGATTCATTCATCCTGTCATAGGTCAAAACATATAAAACATTTATTTTAAACATAAACTTCTCTCTTCATTCTAACTTCTTTAACTTAAGTGATTCCAGGATCATAGATTTGTTTGCTTGCTGATTTCAATCTTCTCCTCAGTTCTTGACGACTCTCGATCACTCCGTACCTCGATGGTAAAGTGCAGTGAGGAAACCCAGGCGCTCGTTTCCCTGGAACAGTGCTTGTTCGATCTCCATCTCCCGCCGTGACAGTGGCCGGCTGGTGGCGAAGCGCTGTGGGCGGGCCAGGAGCTCTGCCCTGGCTTCAATCTTGTCTCTGATTACCTGGAGACGCTGCTGCTTCGCCCCCGGAGCTGCGCACACGCCGTGGGACTGCGTGGGCATAAAGACAGGGGTCAGAGATCCGCTGACGATGAGGTTTATATTTAGTGTGTACTTCTGTGTTTCCTCTGAGATAAAGGAAGTTTGATTTGGTCCAAAAGAGAATATATATATGCAGTGCAGTAGAAAATTAGAGGGCTTCACACAGAATAAAGGAAAAACTCAAACTCCATGCAACAGGCTCCTCCTGTTGTCAGGCACATCACTGTGTCCAGCTGGGTTTACCTTCTCCATTGCCTCTGGTGCGTCTCTGCTCTGCCACACCTGGATCTCAGTATCAGTGAGGCCCAGCTCCCGCAGACTGGCCAGCTCCTTCTCCCCGTCCTGCAGGGCCTGGAACTGGGACAGGCTCCTCACACCGGCCGCCTGCTCCCCGAACGGCCGGTAGAGTGCTGCCGGGGCGAAGCACTGCTTTTTGGCTACGCATCTGTGAAACAGCATTAATATGACAGTGAGATTGTGTGAATGATGACACAGTATCCACTCTAAGCTCCGTCTATTGAAGACTGTGGTTTTAACGGACAATTTCAATGTCACGTTGGCTAAATGGTGTTTGAGAAGTTTTACGAAGAGAACTCTGTGATAAAAAAGATGCCTGTGTAAGAATCTGTCCCCCCGGGAGCTGTGTTTATAAAATCCTCCCGGCTGCTCTGTGGGACACTGTGAAGGTTAAGTAACAGAGTTTGACTGACACTTTTATCCAAAGCTCCTCAAAGTTACAAGAGTGTTGGATTTTTTAATACACACAGAGGATTCTAGTAAAGATAGTGCTGCACACACTCTTCCTTTCCCACAGAACATAGACAAACCAGCAGGTCTGGTTTTCTCAGTTTACTGTTAATTCATGTATCATCATCACGGAATGACTGAGAGGGTTTGTGTCAAACTTTCACACTAAAAATAAAAATCATCTGCAGATACAAACAGATCTTCTCTGACCGCTCGAAGTCCACGCCAGTGTGAAGCTGCTGCAGCAGGAGGTTGTGCAGCTGCCGCTGTCCCTCCGTCTCCTGCTCCTCCAGCAGCGGACCATCCTCGCAGGGCTGCCGGCTCACTCTGAAGAACACAGACAGACGTCAGTTCAGATGCTGATACAAACACTATCAAGGGCCGCTTTCTGGGATTGTTATACAGAGACACTGGATTTTAATTTGTCAGGTATCTAATTCTGTCGCATTATATCTGTATTTAAGTTTACTTTTAAATTCATTCCAAGACAATTGCCTGAATGACGCATCTATTGATATAATATGAAATTACATATTCTGTATTGTAGATTTCATCAGTAATTCCTCCCTCAACCTCACATTCATCTGACATGAACTAAGGAAAAATGTCAAATAAAATCTTGGCCGTGGAAATTAAAAATGTTTCCCTCTGCTATGCTTCTTACTTACTTTTAACATTTTACAAGTGTCATAGGCTCAACAATAAAATGCATTGATGATGAAATATCTGGTTACCACTACTGTAGATTGTGATTAGAAAAAAGCATTTCTAGTTTAGAGACATTCCTGATTTTACCTGATTTCAATTTAAATAACTTAAAGTGATGCAAATGTAATATATATATATATATATATGACTATTTATCACTTCTTGAAACCCATTTTTATAAACTTGCTTTCATGTGATGTTTTGTTTTCCCACCTTTTATTTGACTTTATTTTTTTTACTTTGTGTTTTAAGTTTACGAATATTTATTCATTTAATTTGTTTTCCGACATAAAGACATTTCTTAGATTTACTTTTCTTACTTTGCTGTTGAAGCACTTTGTAAACTCTGTTTTTATGAAGTGCTAAATGAAGTGTGTTATTTCATTTTATGAATTGAAATAAAAGACACGTGTTTCTCCACTTGCTCTGATGCGAACCACCAGTGAGAGAGAGAGCAGAGGAGGCTAACGTGGATCTGACTTTTCACTTTCTCCTTTTCTTTGTAATTCACATTATTTAACACCTGTGAAGACCCCGGATGAGCACAGAAGCTACACGTGAGTCTGTGCTAAGCTATGCGTTAGCACAGCACGTTGGCATCAAAGTAAAAAGGTAAAATTCAACGTGTTTTTAAAATCAAAACATAAAGGTGAGCTAGCTAGCCACTGCTAGCTTAGCGCGCTGCAGCTATCTCCATAACAACAGCGCTGTCAGACGTGAACGACGTAAAACGTACGTGACTTCAACTCATATGTTCTCGTCACCGTGTAGTACAAGCGAGTACAACAACACCACAAAGCGCAGTTTAAATATTCACATGGGTGTAATTTTACTTGCGTGTGCGGCTTTTGTTTACCTTCGCATGCTTCCGTCTCTACGCTTCCGGTTCCGGCGATCGGGTGGGGCAAAGGATCACGGGAAATGTAGTCGAGTCGCGGCGTGAGGCCCGAGCGAACCTGAAGCTCGTTCAGTTTCTTCTGCGTGAAAAATAAAGCAACGACCGAGAGTTAAAAATAAAAATATAAAGATATCAGATCGTGCTGTTTGTATTATAATATAATCCACCACATGTGAGACGACATGTGATCAGACGGGTTTATTCTCACAGCAGAAATAAACATCGTGTTTGCTGAATTAAATGTAAAATAAATCCTCGGACGTGCCACACCCTGCTCCATTACTCGGGGTGTGGTTGTAGCTGTAACCGTGTGTCCTGATAAATCAGGCAAAATGCTGCAAAGCCTTTCAGAACACCCTCTCCTCTCCTCCACCCTCCCCACCCAGCCCGAGTGTCCTCAATTAGCCTGCTGGCTGACGTCAGTAAGGTGACATGGGTGCTTCTCTCCACAATGAGCAGCCCGCTGCTGCAGCATGGCATCATGGATGTGTGTGTGGTGTGTGTGTGTGGGGGGGGGGGGGGGAGAGAGAGAGATGAGAGGCTGGTTGCATGCATGTGATTTAAAAAATGATCGTGCATTAGCGAGGTGCGTGGCTGGTGCTCCTCCTGCACCCGCCCGCCCGCCCGCCTGCAGCCTGCGGCCGGTGTCGGGTGGCCGGCGGCGGCCAGGCTCGGCTCCTCTCCCCCGCTCCTCTGCAGGGCTGCGCAGCTCCTGACTGACAGAGAGATGAGGGGTGGGGACGCAGGGTGGGGTCACAAGCAGGGAGAGGCGGAGGAGGAAAAGGCAGAGAGAGAGAGCCCAGCCCTTGAGTACACGGCAACAACACGCCGACACAGAGAGAGAGGGAGAGGCGCGCACACGCACAGAGACTGGCTGTCTTTATTTTTTATTTGGGGGGGTTGAGGATTCAAAACAAGGAGCCTTCGACGCTGCGGAAATGAACTGGAAGAGGCAGGGACACCCCGAAAATTCACTGTAACAAAAGGTGGAAAACGAGTCCCCCCTCCGTTCCTCCTCCAGCCCCAGTTCTTACCCAGATAGAGCTACACCCAAAGCCCCGGCCGAGCCCCCTCCTGCTCCCGCTGCTCCACCCCTCCGCCGCCGCACCGCTCCGGCAACCGAGATGCACACGGAGACCCGTAACAAGAAAGTAAGTGCACGTTCTTGACTTTGCCCCGGTGGTGCCGTGGAGGTGGAGGAGAGCCCGGGCTACCTGTAAGGCTGATGCGCCTTTACGCACGGAGGGTTGTCACTGTCAGATCAACATGTGCCAGATATGAATGTCAGCGAGTGAATCCTGCAGAGAGAGAGAGAGAGAGAGGGGGAGAGTTAGTGTGTGTGTGTGTGTGAGGTGGGGGCAGTTTATTTTGCAATTAGCGCAGGAGTTTTGTAACAGCGACCTCATTGCGTTGCAACAAGCACCGCGCAGAAAACCTCCTCTCTCTCTCTCTCTCTCTCTCTCTCCATATCTGATCTCCCGTGCGTCTGGCTCCCGTCCCCCTCCTCTCTGAGGTGAGGTCGGTTCGGGTTCAATTTGAAATGCTCTGTGATCTCCGAGGAGGCAGGAAGGAAACGGAAGACACAAACTGCAGCTTGTAGGACACCATCTTATCTTTTAAAGGGCCAGCAGCCACCTCTGAAACATGCAAACACTCACTGAGCCTGGGAAGCAGCCAGGTGCAGCGCCTCCAGCTACACTTTTAACGGCCCTGCTGCCTGACTTGTGCCTTCAAAGTGAGTCCCTCCTCGGCCTGAGTGTGTTTGTGTGCGACAGTCAGGCTCCAAACACTGTGGCTGAAAAGTGGTGATGTGATCAGACCGTCGGTGTCGTCACGGCACATCCACATCCGCTGGTTTGAAGAACCGGACGCACAATGTGAATCCACACTAAGACGTTTTCATTTAAAAATGTGTCCACACCACCCTTGGAGTTTTAGAGCTATAACGGTGAGGTGTGGTGCCGTTACAGTTTGAAAACTGGACGGGCGAACAGAGATCTTTGGAACTGATTGGGGTTCACTGATGCAGCTGCGCATGGAGGCGACGCGGCCCACGGGAGCTGCGATCGGTTCACTCCAACACGATCCACTCAGTAACTCTCGACATCGCTCTGACGTAAACTGACGTCAGAGAGTTTTTAAATAATCGGACGAGGAACCAGAAAACACTCAACAACGGCATCCAAACTCTACCGCCACTAGCGTTCCGACTCACTCACAGCTACGCGGTTAGCCACCCATGCGTAGGCTACGTGCGTACCCACCGAGTAGCCTCGATGCGGACGCATGAATCGGGCTTTAATGACCCAGCAGGCATTTTCGTCTCCTTCCTTTTAAGAGAAATTCTCTTGACGTAATTCAAAACAAGATTCAGCCTTTACGTCAAGAAGTCGGTGAAATGAATTATTCACCCAATACAATAATATTAATGAGTGAAATTTGGATGGAGCCATTATTAGTCTTAAATTTGGATTTTATCCACCGAGCTAACAAGTTTTCTTTAATTGCCTATCCTCCAAAAAAGAATGCTCATCTTCATAACTTTACTTGACCTAGCATAGTAAACCCAATGGAACCTCTGCAAATTCCATCCACGAGTCGGGGGGGTAGAAACGTGGTGTAAAATCTAATCAGCACTCTTGTCACCTGCTGTGACCGTGTGGCTGGTGTTGTTTTCACCTTGTGAGTTGTGTTATCTTAGTAAAATGTCTTCCTGGAAACCCTGGTGAGAAAAATCCCAGGTGATTTCTTACTTCTTTGGAAGTTGTTTTTATGTCTGTGCGTCATAAATGTGCAAGATGGCGTCACAAGCGTGTTCCAGGTGTGTATATACTCAAAAGGAAAGCAAAGCTCAAACTTGGGTGTGGTCAGATTTGACTTCAGAGTGATCCTCGATCAGAACGTCAGTGTGCATCGCAGCTGAACTCATTAGAGAAGTGGTTAACAGATATATAAATAATACAGATACTGTAAGTGTTTAAATACGGGACCTAAGTGAAAACCTGTAGTCGTGTGACGGAAGAAGATGGCTCTCAACCCCACACTGCACTGAGTCACAAGCCCCGTATCTGCCAAACACAGTAAATCAGCTGAACTCTGCAGCCAACATTGGACTGACTCCTCAGTTGGTTTTTAAACACAATGGAAAAGATTCAACCTGAGCTGCTGCTACACGCTGGAGACTTTTCTACTTTGTCACATGCAGATGTGAGAACAAAAGAAACGAGAGCAGCAGGGTCGAGAAGAAATGACCCTGAGCCCTGAAACAAGGCTGATGTGTTTTCCAGATCCGAGCAGCGGTGCAACTGTAAAGGAGACGTCGTCTTCGGGTTGATGATTTTAACTGATGTAATAACTTGAAATGGTTAACACGCTCTAATGATCAGAAAAAAAACACCACCTTCCTTTAACGGTCCGTTGCTGCAGCTCCTCCTTTCAGCCTCTGTCTGAAACATCTGGTTTCAGCTTCTGTCTCTTTAAGACCTGCCCCCTGATGACGCCCCGTCTGCTCTGATTGGCCAGCTGGTCCCACTCAGTTGTGATTGGTCAACTGTTTTAAGGGGATGTTTGAAAATGTCTGCCTCCGCTTTCGTTCTGCCCCGAACGTGGAAAAGAAAATGAAACAACCTTTTGTTACGGCAGCTGAGAAGCTCCTTCCTGGTGTTGCTGTGGTTGAAATCTCAGAGGTAATGGGTTCACACATGTTTACAGTTTTAAATAACTTTCACTAAACATGTCGTCTAACATCTTCAGCCAGCCCCATTTGTAGAAAACTTTAAAACTCATCGTGTCGCTGTCTTTTTAAGATGGCGGGGTTCATATACATGGAGTGGCTGATTGACCAACTAGCCACCGAACGAGAGAAAACGTACCTTGAAGCATTTTGGAGTTAACGTGTCCTTCAGTCCGGAAAACTGTAACAAAACGGTATAATGGTGAAACGGCCAAACTATCCGCTAGACACCCGTCTGGACCGTGCGACTTTTACATCCACAAAAAAGGAAGAAACACAAAAAACCCCTTATATGTCTCTTTTGGTTTACGTGTGTTGAATATAGATAAAGCTCTGACTCTGTGTTCTCTTAATCTGTGTGTGGTCGAGGTCATCGCTGTGTGTGTTCGCTCTGCGTTGCACTTGTGGGATTGGGACACAGAGGTGTTCAGCGGGTCCGGCTGACCCCTGTTATCCAGGATCTGAGGCCGGGTGCAACTTATTATCATACTCGGGCCTAACCGGGTCGACCAGGGCCACCTTGTGGCGGCGGTGTGGGGTAACCGGTGCTTCAGAGGGAGAGTGTGTGAAGTTCAGAAACAAAGTATTTTAGTAATTGTTTACAGTTTGGATCGGGTTCAGGAAACTGCTGTGAACTCTTCTCTTAAAGCTGGAGGCGTTCACGTGTCTGTATGTGCCACATTTCTTTTCCTCACTCTTAAAAATGTACTTATCAACTATTGATTCAAACAGTGACTGTAAAAGCTTTTATGAGAACATTGAGGTAGACTTGAACTGGAGCTATTTATTTTAAATACTGCGTGGTGTCTCCTCACTTGTATTAGAAGCTCATGTCAAATTGAATTAACAGTTGGTAAAGTGACTTTGATAAACAAACACGAGGATTTGTTTCCTCGTTCGTGGCTCGACATGTGTGTGAAACTCTTGGAAAACTTTTTCTTTTCCTCTGACTTTGTGTTTTTACGTTGAACTTTGACCCACTTGATAATTTTTTTGACGTGGTCTGAGCAGAAATCAATTTCCTCTCGTTGTCGTTAAGGCGATGAGATATTGGAAGTGAAGTTTACTGATAGGCAGGCTCAGCTGTGATGTGTGTGTGTGTGTGTGTGTGTGTGTCCAGAATCAGCTGGGCTGTACATTCCTGGGCAGGGCATAAGCAGTAAAGGCTTCTTGAATACAAAGTCTGCCTGTGTGTGAGTGTGAGAGCATGTGTGTGTGCGTGTGTTTGTGTGAGAGCATGTGTGTGTGCGTGTGTTTGTGTGAGAGCATGTGTGTGTGCGTGTGTTCGTGTGAGAGAGAGAGAGTGTGTGTGTGTGTGTGTGTGTGTGAGGTCAAACACACAATCAGTCGGTCCTGATTCTACACAGTTGCTAATAATTAACTATGCTGTACCACATTTTACCAAACTACTTGAATATTGGACATTGTGCGTGCATGGGAGAATGTGTATGCGCCCTTCTGCACTACATTTGAACACACACACAGACACACACAGACACACACAGACACACACAGACACACACACAGCTTACTGAGTTGTCAGGATGACATGGATGGGTGGAGGGACTAGAATCAGCCAGCTGTTGCCAGTGTGTCACGCCAGCCTCCAAAATTCAGTGAGAATATCCCAACAGCGACTCTCTGGTCAGATCGACACTCGTGGTTGTCTGTGCTTCACAAAATCAAGCTAATAAATCAAGATAATGACATTATTGCCACTTCTTGCTGTCTGATCAGCATCTGCAATCTGTAATCACGGTGACCTGAATGAACCGAGCGTTGTAAACAGAATGAGATGTTACACAACTGTATCTGAGCAGGTTTCATGGCAGTATGTACACATCATCACCGGGGTTACCACGCATCATCCTGAAATCCTGGAATTTTCCAGTCACGGAGCTTTGGTTAACTATTATTTCAACATCCTCCTCGTTTCATGTAGCAGAGTCTGAGGTAACCCCCCCTCACCTCACCTTAGTTTGTGTGTCACGTAGTTCTCTCTTTTTACGAACACCTATATGTTCATGATCATGTTAATTGATCCCATAGACTCTCAACTACAGCTTCATTGACGAATTCACCAATAAATCTGTCCCCAGTGTCGATTTGTTTCTGACTCTGGGACAGAAACAGAAAAACTTAAACTAATCTACCTCCAATTTGTTTCTGACCAGAATGCAAAGATCGTCAGCAACAGTTCTTGTGTGTTGGTGTGGACAGAGATTTTTCCTGAGGGAGCTAAAACTATCGTCCACACAAAGATAGTTTTCATTTTTAAATGCTGAAACATATCAGTGAGGAAGTAGCCTCTGCACAATATCTACATGTCATACTACATGTAGAGTCTCCCACCTTTAAAACCTCTCGGTGAGGTCATCTCTCAGAAGAGAGGACACGTTTTGCCTTTAGAACCTCCAAAGGTTTTGACCCAGAAATGTTCCTCTAACACTAATCACAGGAGCTAGTGACAGTGGAAGCATGTACGAGTAGATTTACAGTGAGTTTCAGCCACAGACTGGACGTCTTCCAGAGAGAGAGGAACGTGTTGGTGTTTTCCGATCTCTGGAAAGTGGGAATCCTGATTGTGCATGAACGTAACAGCAACACTGCAGGAAACATTATACGTGTTATAAAGAGAACTGCTTTCTTTCTAACCACTGGTTCCACTTAATTCCAATCTATCGTTAAAATCAACCTGCAGAGACTTGTACAAATTGCATCTCCCATAACGAAGCGTCACCTTTATGCTGTGTGGTTGTTGTTGCGCGGCAATGCAGTAAACAGCATAGAGGGATTTAAGGAAAATGACTTTAATGCAATTCAATTAACCTCAACACGACATCAATGTTTGCTTATTTTTCTTTCTTCTCCCTTGAATCGAGTTTTTAAACTGATTTTAAAGCCGGAACTCGACCTTCGCCGTCCGCCTGATCTCTTCTGTAATTAGCGTTGCAGAAACATTTCAGGGTCACAACCTTTAGAGGTTTTAATGACAATACTGTCTATTTTGGAAAATGGTTTCAGGTGAGGCTCAGTTGATGGAAGTGAAAACTTAGTTAGTTATCAGTTACATAAACCAAAGGAGAAACGTTTAACGTCCAGTTGTTTGTTGGATTACGTAAAAAAACCTCAACTTTATGCCTTTTGAGTCATTTGAAGAGGATGTTCAAGATGTCCACCGTTTCTTCCCGTTAATGGTGGTGAATGTGACCTTGCTGTACAATGTCGGAAAACCCAAAGTGAAGAGGAAGGAGGTGAGGTAATGTTTGAAGGGGGAGGTGGGCGCAGTGGAATCGCACCTCCTCAACACAAAGATAGACTTGGCACGTGTTGGATGTCATAAATCGATTCTTTGTAATGATGTAGAAGTACCTGGGGGTGCATTTGTAATTTAAAGGCACTGGAGATTAGGACTCTCACGCTTCGCTGGCTGAGCTAAGGGCTCCCTAATAAGTGTGCTGAAAGTGTTTTCCAGGTGGTGCGGAGGTGTCGGAGCGAACTGGCTCACTGCACTTTTCCATTTTCAGTTTTATGTGATGCTCTTATTCAGAGTAATTTACGGCGGTTGCAGCAGTACAATAGGGTTCAGTTCCTCCATCGCCGACATTAAAAGCGACCAGCGGGGACGAGCGGCGAGGGGACAGACGACGTGTGAGTGTGCTAACATGTATAATGTCTCCGTGAACACCGGATGAGATGGAGAGTTGGGGAAAGGAAAGAGAGAAGAGGTGAGATGTTGATTTGTTCCCTAGTGGTGGCTGGTTGCAACCTTTAACCGAGTATTTCTGTGGATGACTCGGCCGGCTCGCCGCCTGACTGCTGCTGTGTGCGCGACAGAAAAGATAAATCAGAGCAAGGTATGAAGACACGGTGTGAGGAATGGACTGGGTGCGTTAGGATCATCACAAGGGTCATTGCTGGCGAGTGGCGTTCTGTCCGGGTCATTCAGTCACTGAATCATTTAGAATTAATGGGAATAGAAAGGCTGGAGAGCAGGAGGGAGGTTGATGTCACATCTGTGTGTCATCAGTCTCTGTTGTCTGTTTTAAACCACAGAGACAAATAAGACCTGCACAGCTTCGCAGGTTTCCATATTTAAATAAAGCTTTAATTTATCATAAAGATGCCAAGACACACAACAGTCCCCTTATTATAAATAAACCACGTGAACATTAGAGTCACATTTTGTTTGGTTCTGCACCAAATTAGTCTCAGTAGTTTTTGTGTAATCTTACCAACCAACAAATCAACCACCTCAACCGACCAATATAACCAACATACCCCACGTCCCCAACCGAATGAACTGACCCACCACCGAGTATAACCAACCAACCAACCAACCAACCTAACAAACAAACACTCACCCACCCAATACCAAACCAACTAACAAACCAACTGATGTCGGCAGATGTAAATCTACAAAAACCTTGTAAGAAGATGCCCCAAATATCAGTTATCTGAACTCCAGTCATAGTCCAGATAAAGTATCAGGTGTAAAGATAAACTTTAACCAAATGTACTGAGGACTTTACAGAGACAAACAAAAGTGGTTGATGTTCAGTGAAGCCTGAGTTTCTGGGACGAGAGAGAGACGAGAAGACGAGAAGACGAGAAGACAAAAAAAAAAACCACACTGATACTATAAAACTGCAATCAGTGACACGCCATTTCATTGACGCTATCCATCGTGAGGTTATGGTACGCATCGTAATTTATGCTACACTTGATCCAGGGCTGACGGACGATAGAAATTTGAGTCACTTTGGGCTTCATAAAATGTGTTACAGGAAGAACAGTGAAAATAAAAACCCAGTGAATGAGTTTCTTGGGAAGGAAAAAAAATCAATATCAGGAGAGTGCACCTTAATAAAAGAAAACACCAGTCACCCAGGCTGAGAGAGGCCTCTTCCGTTAGAGCAGGGAAGTCCCAACGTCAGAAATCTGATCTGTCCAAGGCCTCGGTAACGTTTCAGAAAGCCGACACTCTGAAACGTGTTTTTACTGTAAAGTTAATCTTCTTGAATCTAATGTACAGATTCAGATGTTTACCTTTCAGAAGCTCAAGGAAGTTTGTAGTCAGAAACAGTGCTCTCACTGCTGCCACTGGTGGTTGGAGGATGAAGCACATTTTCCTCCTCGGACTTTGTGTCGCAGCTCATGGTTTCGTTGTTTGGCTCCTCGGAGGAACTGTGAGATCTTTCCTTCTCATGTCGGAGCTCATTGATGCTTTTTTTTGGCCGAATGCAGTCGTGCTTTCAAACGATTTGAGGTTGTTGTAGCTGCAGATAAATCACGATGGTTTTGGAACGAGCTGTTCGATCGCTCATGTGCGATCGTGATGTCTGGTCGTAAAAAGGTGTTGAACAGACATTACAACATGTTGCATGAAGGGTTGGTCTGATCTGGCTCAGATCTGGCGGTGTCTTCAGATTTAGTCGTCCACACTGCGTCTGCATTATTCAGGTGAGAGAGCGTGTTCACACTCTGTAAATCTGCTGCGCTGCATCCTGCTGTGTCTGGAAGGCAGTTTACAGACTTTCTTGCCTGGACTCAGCGGAGCAGCTCAGGGGAGAAACAGAATTGTTGGTGGTGCCACGGTGGGTTTTCTTTTTTCTTTTTTTGTTTTTGCTGGGCAGCCTTGCTCAGGCTGGCCGGCCCCCCCACCCCGGGGGTTTAGGGCTATTTATAGAAACACAGCAGCATTTATATGGTGATGGCAGAGCAGAGTGGAACGGGCTGATTCTCCTGTCACGATACCAAAATTCAACCCTTGACACCATTTCTGAGTTCAAAAATGTTTTGAAGCTGATAAATACCGAGCATCAAGCAACGTGTGTTCATGCAACACGCAGAGTTCACAGAGAGATGCTGAGCTGGAAGCCCGACCTTGATATTTCAATTTCCTCTGCCTCACAACTTTGAACCAGGCCGAAGCAGCTTTCACACCTGCGGTAGAGCAGGTGAAAGCTTCCGAGGGGCTGACTGTGAGAACGGAAACGTCAGTTGCTTCAGATGATGTTTCTTACACTGGGTGAACACAAAACAGGAAGAGTACAAATATAAATCCTGATTCTTGACCTGATCTGTTCATGGAAATTAGCTTTGTTACATGAGAAATGTTAATGGTGGCCTCTCGAATCAAATGTTCATCATTACTCTTGTGCTTCTTCTGGTGAATTAGCCTCAAACGGGACCTTGTCACGCTGTTCTTCCACTAGTTCCGTATTTGTCAGATCCGTCAACAAAATAGTTCCTTGTTCTCCTCCTGGCACAAGTTGTGTTGACAAGTTTTTAGGGGAAATGGGATCCCGTTCAAATCGTGATGGACTATTTGATTCTGTTACAAGACGTCCAGTCTGCTGCAGCACAAAGCCAAGAAGTGGACTACAGCTCTGTCTATTACAGGCCTCCTCCTCCTCCTCCTCCTCCTCCTCCTGCTCCTCCTGCTCCTCCTCTTTATTTCACTACAATCAACCATCTGGAGGTGACTCTGAACTGGAAAGTCTCCTCAGTGTATTTAATCCTTCTTTAACCTCACACCTCCTCTCTGTTGGCTCGTGGGTTATCGCTCTCTGCTGCTGCTCCTTAGCATCGGTGTCATCACCGTTAAGCGGCTGATTAATAAATCAGATCGATTTGTTGGTTTAGCCAGCGAGGGGCTGAGGATGTGACACTCAGAGCCTGGCAGCGGAAACCTTGAGATGTAAAATATTTGAAAGTTAAACAGACAGACCCAAATATAGATATTCATTTGGCCAGGGGTGGATTTGGACTGGATTGTGGAAAAACCCGGTAGATGATTTGGACAGCGTGTTGTTCTGCTTTGTCCAAATCTGATACGCAGGATTAAAAAGGATCATGTAAATAAAATGCACATTACTTTTATTCTGGCCTTGTGCAACCAAACCCACAGAGAAGAGTCCTGTTCTGCTGGTTTCATGCCATGTGGACTGCTGATCTTGTTTCCTGTTTCATTTCTCGCAGACAGTGTATCGCCGGGTCGACCGGCCGGTTCTCAGGGTGTCGGCCCGTGTCAGTGCTTTTTAACGGAGCCTGGTGTGGCTGATGTTTGTGGAGCTGGCGCCCAGAGTCCTCTGCAGAAAACAATATGGGCTCTAATAGTAGGAACAGGGTTTAAGTTTATCTGAAGGTCATAAAGCTGCAGAGAGTTTGTCATGTGAGCCGCTGCTCCAGAAGGGAAGGCTTTGTTAGGACTCTGTGGTTTATAACCGCTCACATCTCCGCTCTCTCGTCGCTCCCGAGCTTCTCTTCCCCTCTGCTCATCTCACCTCAATCCTTCTCTTCTTGCCCTTCGTTCACATTCTGCATTAGATAAGTACAGATTTCAGTCATGTGTTGATAATGGCTTTCTCTGCTATAGTTATTTTAATTATCCAGCCACACGCATCCAGGCTTGTTTATGAGCTCTGAACCAAATGTGTCTGAGTTCATTTCCTTTACTGGACGGTTCCTGCTGCTACTCCCCCTTTTTTTTCCGGCAGCCTTGGTTGGAAGCTTTCAGTTTTAGCATTAGATGCTAACTCTGCCGACTGGAGAAGAGACTGAAACTCAACAGAAGCAGTCTGAGCAGGAATGTGTGAATTAATCCTGGCAGCAGTGCTGCACTTCCAAGGAAGAGAAACACACGCAAACACACCCTACATCTGGCAACTGTGACCTGGAGGAGCGTGCATGTTGTTGTTGTGCAGATTATACTGATAATGTAAGTGAGAATTAGGAGCGTGTGCAAATCTGAACAGTCAAGTACTTAAGTGTTTTTGAAGACCGCACACCTGTGCAGCGTTGGGTGGTTAAAACACGAAACCTCTCTTTGAGTAAATTATAACAGCCATCTTTTTTTTTCACTGGGATTATTTCCTTACCAACAAGGTTCTCATCATTATTTAACTTCATGTGATTTTCCGTCTCGGTGCTCGGCAATGAGAGTAAAGTAATTACCTCACGTTATCTCGAGCTATTTCAGGTAACGTGCAGCTGATATCCAACCCACACGCACAACCACCGTCACGCAGATCGGACATTGCTCGTCACAAGTTCAGGTGGAAGCAATGTTTGGCATCAGGTCCGATGAAGTCTGTGGTGCTGACGGACCAAAGCTCTGAGAGGATGAAGTGAACGTCTGGGGTTTAGCTCGTGTGTGTGTGTGTGAACTACGTGAAAGAGTGTGTGTGTGTGTGTGGTGTGGGATGTATATATGTGTGAGCATGTGTGTGTGTGTGTTTGTATCTGTACACACACATTCTTCTCAGTGGGATTCTGTGAATGGCTGCCGCATGCCAGCGTGCATTCCGGTGTGTGTGTGTGTGTGTGTGTGTGTGTGTGTGTGTGTGTGTTGGCCACGTCACCTCAGATTAGGCCTTGATGCGGTGGTGGTGGCGATGGAGAGTGAAACACACACCCCCCCCCCCCCCAACAACCACGCCACAGTCATTAACAGAGAGTTGGGAGGTGGGGGTGGGTGGGGTGATGGGGTGGGAAGAAAGAATCCTGTCACCATGGCAACGGCGGCCGCCCTGCCAAAACGGCCACAATGAAAAGAAAAGGGGACGTGGGAGAGAGGGGAGGAGGGGATGGGGGGAGGGAGGAGAGGAGGAAGAGGAGACGGAAGTTGGTGAAGGAAGGGGGGAGGGGGGTGTTGGGTTGGAGGTGGTGTGTGTGTGTGTGTGTGTGTGTGTGTGTGTGTGTGTATTAAGAGATGGAGGTTATGGCAATGACAGAGAGACATAGAGAACAGTGACGATGACAGAGAGAGAGAGAGATGATTGGGTAATCAGGTCACACACACACACACACACACACACACGTTGTGTTGACAGACAGATGCTGATTCAGTGTGTTGACGTTGACGTTGACGTTTCGATGAATTCGTCTCTGACTGTAAAACAAAGATGGACGACACACCTCCTCCCTTTAATGAAGCTGAGACAAATCTTCTTCATCACTTCCTCTGTCACTGTGAGATTGTTTGTCATCTTCATCTTCATCTTCACTCTGTCAACGGAGGAATCTTTAATTCTAGTTCCTGTCACTAAAGTCAACAAGAACTTTAACACACACACACACACACGTTGAACAGTTGTAGCTTCCCTCTGTGGTATTTTCCCGAAGGCGTCGTGTTTCGTGGATGTTGGTGGAACAGTCGGGTTCTTTCTGACAGGAGCCGTGTTTGGATTGTTTGATGTCGGTCGTAAAGTCATTGTGAGTTTGTGTTTGTGTGTGTGTCTGCGCACACACTCGCTCATGTTTGAGGTTAGTTCTGGCCTGTAAGTACTTTGAATTGAGTGTGAGCTTCAGAGAAGTGCTCTGACCACAGCTTTGTGGTTTGGACACGTGTGTGTGTGTGTGTGTGGAGTGTGTGTGTAGGGGTTATATGTATTTAACTAAGTGCGGCGTACGCCAACTTTTTCTCATGTGTGTGTGTGTGTGGATAAGAGGGTGTGTAGGGAAGTGGAGGCCGTTTTTGCGTCAACAGGGTGTGGTGTGATAACAGCTTCGCTCTCTCGCTCTCTCTCTCCTGCCAGCCAGATGGAGACACACCCAGTTCTTCTCTGCACTCTGCTGCATTTACACTGTGTGTGTGTGTGTGTGTGTGTGTGTGTGTGTGTGTGTGTGTGTGTGTTCATTCTGACCAACATTTAAAAAAAGAAACCGTCCCAGCTTCTTGTTGGTGTGAATCCTTGAATAAAACTGTGGACGTGTTTTAAAGTGTTTTCAGTCTGAGGCGGTTTCAGAATCCTCAACAGACACGGGTCACGTTTGGCTCGTTGCCAGTCAGCAGCATCTGCTGGACATAAATGAGCCAATCAGCAGCGACGTGAGTCCACGGAGGAAATAAAAATAAAAAAACCCAGCGTGTCAACACGGGAACAGTCTGGAGGATCACGACAACATCTGGAAACACAGACGAACACAGTCACAGTCTGAGACCCAACAACCGGCACGACTGATGAGCATGTGTTAATAAAGTTAATCTAAATGACCACAAATCAATATTTTCAAACCATCAACTCGTCATGAGGGATCCCCAGAGATTCATCGCCCCCCCCCCTCAAGCTTCATGGAGCTCTTCAGCCTCTTTGAGCTTCTGTTTGGTTCAGTCTCACTGACTCGTCGGACAAAGCTTTGATAAATATGTTTAATCTAAACGCCCCCAACGGAAAACAGCAGCGACCAGCTGAGAAAGGAAACATTTATTGACGTCAGCGTAAAGACAGATTCATAAATCCAACAGCAGCAGAATTTCTTTTATCAATATTTATTGATCCATATTGAGCGTTTCAGTGAAACCGCTGCTGATGAAGGTGATTAAGTGGATTTAACTCTGATGCGTGCATTGTTCAAAGTGAAGTCATTCAGTCAGGGACTGGGAATCGAACCACAACAATATTTTGTCCAGTAAAAACAAACCCTTATTTTTTTCTAACCTTGTAATTAAGCTACTTTCACAACAGTTGCAGGTTGACAGAAGAGTTTTTCAATTAAAAAAAGGTCGAGATGTGTAATTTCTGTAACAACGTCATATTTACCAGAAAACAAAGGAGAAACGGAAAAAAACTAAAATTACACTTTTATGTTTTCACTTCTGCAAAATCCCTGCCGCTGCATTAGTGCAACACATGTATGTTTGTTCAGGTTAAGTTTAAATGTGAAACCAAAACTGCAGCACATTTAAAACAGACATGTTCGAGCCCGTCTGTCACGATGACAATATAATGATTATAACAGAGAACAAAACATGACGCTGCTAAAAGCCTGTGCATTCAGGAGGTTCGACAAAAAATGAACACAGAATGTTTCCATTAATATTTTTGACGTTGGCAACAAGACTGAAAAAATATTTTTTACACCTGATATATAAAAGCATTTTTTTTAAATTTATAATTAAATGTGTGTGAATAATAAATCAGGATTCTCTTTGCATCATCTCGTCCAACATTTCTTCATCATCTCTCTTTCTCCCTCTCCGCTCTGATTTTTCTCGACCTCTGCAACAGGGACGGTATCGTGCAACAGCGGTGACCTTTGACCTCGTGGCCGGTAAACCCCCTCTGCTCAGTCAATGTTGACTCGTCCGTCCTGTTGTTGTCGGAGCCCGACGGGCAGTCGAGTCGTCAGCTGTTGTTTTGACTTGCACTTCGATTTGAGCTTTGAGGTTAGATAAGTGTGTGTGCGTGCGTGTGCGTGCGTGTGTGCGTGTGCGTGCATGTGTGTGTGTGTACATAAGAAAGCGAGAGGCCCCGTTCAGACCTGGAAATGAGATCTGATGTGAAGTGGTCACAGGAGACGTTAAAACCAGATCTGATCAGGGTCAGAGAGGGAATCATTGCATCACTGCAGTAAACACAAGAAAAGTAAATTAACTGAAAGAACTAACTTTTAAAAGTCCCTGTTTATTTAATCTATGGCAGAATGTATTTGTATGAACCGGTCTGTGGTGACTTTTATTATGTTGAAGTCACAGGAAAAGCAAAGTGTTTAAATGTTTGCGGAGGTTGATGAAACAAGGAGGAGCAGCCACATGCGAGAGCTGCAGGATGCAGACGACAGATCGTCACCAGCTCCCCTCGCTGCTTCCTGCAGCCCGACTTCAGATCACTGTTACTCCCTCGCAGCTTTCTCAGACGTGCACTGAACCTCGGATAATCTCCTGACGTTCTCCGCTGGCTTTGTGTGAGAGTCTCCGAGTGAGAGCCTCCTGAGGTTTCCGACACACGACAGGTGAATGAAAAAGAGGATTAATGATATAGTTAGGAGTAGAAGACGCCGAGGAACATTTTGAGATCTTTTGGTGAAAAGGGAGTTTTTATTTATTATTCTGCCGCCAGAATTCTGCGACCTGGAGAATTAAACCCGGTCCACACGTCGTGCACAGCCCCTCTGAGCGGGACCCTGGCCCTTTAAGAGTCGGTGGTTGGGGGTTGAAAGTGTCAGGGAGTGTCCAGGGCGGTGGGACGGAGATAAGCTCGTCCTCCGTGACTCCGTGTGAAGCTGAAGTGTGCGTGGAGTTTATTTCACCTCTGCACACGTCTGTTGTTATTTTTTCTGTTTGCAGTAGAAATGTGTGTTTTTAACATTCAGCACAGAAACAGAGGTTAGACAGTGAAGAACTGAGAGAGAGAGAGAGAGAGTAAAATAAAGAGGAAGAAGACATGAGGGGGAGAGAAAACTTTCCCTCTTTCCTCTCTGTCTCTCTGTTGTTTTTTTATCTCACACTGACTTCTTTGGTTTTTAGTTTCCTCTCCTCTTCCACTTCACCTCCTCTTTGTTACCGCTCCTCTTCCTCTCCTCTTCCTCTTCCACTCTCTCTCCTCTCCTCTTTATGTGTCCTCTCCTCCACCTTTCCTCTTCCCCTCCTCCCAAACCCTCCTTCATCTCCTCATTCCCTCTCCCTCTCCTCTCCTCCTCTCATCTGAAAATGGTGCATCACCCACTTTGACCTGTGATGCAGGATTTTTCAGGCTACACCCCCCCCCCCCCCCCCCCCACCATGTCTTTGCATCACTGTTGCTATGGTTACGCCTGCTGTCCACGGCTCAGACGGAGAAGTTCGGAAATCGCTGCCGCAGCCGTTTTTTGTTTGATTTCTCCGGGACCGCATTTTAGTCTGGACGGACAAAAACAAGAGACTTTTGGAAATGAGGAACTCGAGGCTTCAAAACAGAAAAACACAAAGCGATGGGAGACGTCACAGTGGGTCGACACTTCCTGTAGACTCCTGGTTTTAAATAGAACAGCTGCCGGATGGCAGGAAACAGAAAATATCACATGTAATGTAACATAATGTCTCATTAGGGCCTGAACTCAACATCAGGTGATGAACGCAGGACGTTCTGTGTTCAGAGAAGATTCTTCAAGTTGTTTCTGAACGTGGAGCTTTTTGTCTTAACTTTGTTTTGTTGTTGGTGAAATGAAACAGGTTTTAAGTTTCATGAAGGCTCCGCCAAACACCCAACTGTCTCATCTCTGTCACTTATTAACCAGGCCCCACCCTCTCTCCACACACACACACACACACACACACATAAAGAAACAGAAAGTAAGAGAGGGAGGTCAGGAGGCGAAAGAGGAGACATGCAGGCGACGAGCAGAAAGACAGCAATGTGTGTGTGTGTGTGTGTGTGTGTGTGTGTGTGTGTGTGTGTGTGTGTGTGTGTGTGTGTGTGTGTGTGTGTGTGTGTGACCAATGTGAACTGACCTTCCAGTTCTCTCCCAACTTCTCTTCTTCTTCTTTTAAAGTTTAAAATCCCTCCGGTTCTTTCAGACTCTCCCGACCTGCACTTGAACCCGCCCTGTCCTCGGGGCGTGTCCCTCCCCCCCCCGTTGATAACTGACCAATCAGAAATGAAGACATGTCATATCCACCTGTTTCTCTCGCTGTCAGATTGAACTGAGTGACTCTTCCAGACACTGAGCTGTGAGCGTCGCCTCTGTGGCCTCCTTCGTTCCCCGACGCACACGACGGCTGAGTGATGCTCTCGGAGGATGTTTAAGTGACCATGGAGTTTGTTCCTGAGTTCTCCGAGCGATGCAGGTTTCGCTCGGCAGCGAACCAACTGATCGGTGTCTCGGAGCAACATCAGCTTCAGAGGTCGAGACAAAATGGCTCTCGCGTTGTGAACGGCTGCAACACGAACACACTTTCAACGCCAGATTTTCTTCTGATGTTTTACTGGAAGTTCGATCATCAAGTAATGCGTCTTGATGAAAAAAACCTACCATTCTCCACAATTTGTTCGTTGACGTAGCGTCGAGGCCTAATTGAATTTAAAGTTGAGCCTTAGTGAAGGAATCCACTCCGTCGTGGAAATGTGGTGAACGGTGATATAAGGAATCCACTGAGGCGGCGTGGAGCGCAGGACTTCCCTTCCTCCGAGCGAGGTGGTGGTTTTACAGCAACTATAAACCCTTCTGCTTTCTGACGAGGTCGGATAACTCTTCCTCTAGAACATAAACCGCCGCTTAAACGTCAGATTTTAGTGTTGATGATTTGTTTCTAGAGCAGGGACCAGTTTCCAAGAGAGCAGCCGGAGCGTGACGAGGCCGGGTGGGGACGTTTCTTGACTCTAGACAAAGTTTAACTGGAGAGTCAGGTGGAGTCAGACTTTTTCCCAAAAGAAGAAAAGATATTTTAGTTTGAGGACGACGTCCCAGTGGCTGCTGAGTTTTACGACGCTGAGCCAGAATTCAACGTGTGAGTTTGACCAGGGACACTTCTTCCTCGTTCCTTTTATTTCTCTCACCCTCTCCCATCCTCTGTCGTCTCTCCATCGAAAAACATCCCAAAATACTCCAGAGCCGGGCCAGTCTTTGTGAATTGTAACGAGCGACAGGAAAAACCTTTGTCTTTGTCCCTTTCACTTCTCCTAGTGTGTCTGAATAATCCTTAAGGTGCCTGAAAAATCCCTGTAGATGCGTAACCGCCTGCTGTAACTGGACGCGAAGCTTTGACTGCGTTTGCATTCAGCGCACCGACAAATTACGGTTCTATATTTGAATAGTATCGGTGGCGTGTCGGGCAGGATGTGTGATGACGCGCTGAACTGAGAATGAACCCACAGCGGTATGAGTACAGGCGGCCATTATGGGGAAATAAACCCTTCTGCCTCTCGCTGGAGTTTGGTGATTTTCTCTTCCACTTCTTCAGCTGATTGTGTGTGTGTGTGTGTGTGTGTGTGTGTGCGTGTGTGTGTGTGTGTGTTTGTGCGTGTGTCTACCTTTGAAATTCTTTGGAAGAGCTTAGGAAATTTTCTTCATTAGTGGGTGTGGGCATAACCATACATGAAATGTGTACTTCTACGTGTGGAGGACATAAACAGAGTGTGGTTGACTGGGGCAATCCCCCACCCCCCACCCAAAACACACACACACACGCACACACACACACACACATGCACACACACACACACATGCAGGGCCGGGGGCTTTGGAGGAAGGCAGCGGAGCAGTGACAGAGCGGAGAGCGCTGACCCAGTTAGTCTCTCCGTCCCACCCTCTCTCTCTCACGCTGTAAAAAGAATCTCATCAACTGTTTTTATTTTTACACTTAAGTCTCGTTCCATCGATGTAAAAATGGATTTAAATCATATTTCACATTTTAAACACGTTTTATTTCTTTAAAGATTCTGAATTGCGGCAGCGAGACGTCACCGACATCTGCTGCCTCCTGAAAGATGTGAACGCGTCGTCAGGATGTAGTTTGTGGAAGAGAATGATGATGTGTCTCTTTTTGGCAAATTAGAATCAAAACATTCCATTTTGTGTTGTTGTTGTTGTTGTTGTGTCGCAGCTTTGTGCGTTTCATTGTGGTGCAGGGATAAGGTGAAGTGGAAGGAAGTGATGTCACGCATTGGAGCATATATCGTGGTTGACAGCTGATACTTAATCGTGATTGGTTGAGTGGACATTGGCACCAAGATCACAACTTCCTCCGGAGCAAGATGGTGGCGCCCGTCTCTGAGATACTTTGGCTTCATTTCTGGACAGTTTGAGGAAGTGGAAACGCGTTGCACAACTTGTGCACTAACAGACCGGTTGATTAGAACCGAGTGTCCAGTTGAAAATAGATTTTTAAAAATGTTCCGATTGGCCTGTTGGAGGTCCGGAGACAGATCCTCTGGTGGACGGCTGCAGAAACTGCTTCCACTCCAAAATTACACCCAGTGAGTTGTGAGAATGATCGAGCTGTAGATTATTCCTTCTTCTGATTTATCATTTAGTCTATTTCATATTTATAAAACTGAAAATTCACGATCCTGACCATCTAAACAATATGATAATTGCTTAACGACGCTATAAACAGAGAAAAGCAGCAACTCGTCACATTAGAGGTTAATATTTGTCTATTTTTCAGTAATTATTAATTATAAATATTTGTTTAACGAGGACTAACATTACTGCCATCTACAGGACATATTGATTCTTATTTGGCATTCGTGTTGTAATTTTATCCGAACATTGCAGAATATTTATTTACGTTGTTTATCTTTATTTGGAGTTTAGTAAAATTGTAAAGTAAAGAAATTAGATTTAATTACAGAACAATCACAAAACTAAAATATAACAGCCCCAAATTGTCCACAAGAGGGAGCTGTTTTCAACCGTAGATTTCATCCTCGAATTCTTTGGTGTTAATTTTGAAAATAAACTGATTGTAAAATACAACAATACACAATTAATCTTAAATAATAAATCGATGACAACTTTGTAACGAATCGATACTAAACCAATCATAGCACAAGGTGTCAGTGGTCCTGTGTTTCCACCAGAGGGAGCTGTTCTACCTGAGGAAACTGGCTACATCCTGGCACCAGCAGCGTTGTTTCACCGAGCTCGAAGTTTGTGTTGTTTGTGTAGTTTGTGTTGATTGTGTAGTTTGTGTTGATTGTGTTGATTGTGTTCACCCTCGGTGCCATTGAGACACGTCATCTAACTGATACAAGAAAGCATGAACTGGAATTACTGGAGTTACTGGAGTCATTGTCACAGTTTCCTGTTCCTGAGGCGTTGTGTTGTATAACAACCAGAATGTTTCAGTTCTATATAAACTCCTGATGTCACAGCGACGTTGACCCTTGACCTTTTTCCTGACCTTTGACCTCATCACTTCATCTTTGCATCCAAGTGTTTTTTTTTTAATCAGAATTGAGGAAATTCCTTGTTGAAGCAGAAAGTTCAAGTCACACGGTTTTGGGGAATAATCACAGAATTGAATCTGAAATTAAAACCTTGTGCTTTTACTTTGTGGACAAACTGCCGAAGAGGAAGTGATTCTTTAAATCAAAATGATCTGGGACAGATATTATTGCTGACGAGCCGGTTTCCGCCTGCGGGCCGACAGCTGCCGACCTCGGCGGTAGTTTATCCGAGGACGTAGAGGAAGACGTGTCCAACTCGGTTCACGCACTGCATGTCGAGCCCCTCCCCCGCTGGCTGCACGTCCATGGTCGCCTGTTTATTCACATTTTTATTCATATTGAACGTTTCCACATTCAGCGCTGCACGTCCTCGGGCCTGAGCGATGAACGGGACGAGTGCGAAGCTGATAAGATTTTTTTTTTTTTTAAGATAAGCCTGTTTTTCAGACTGATCTCTGCAGATCATCAGTATTTTCTCCGGAGGACGTGCACGTGTGAACGCAAATGTCCGAGTGAGAGCCTCCGGATTATCTGAGGAGGTCTGCAGAACACTGGATTAACCGTGAGCGAGTGGGGCCCGGGGGGGTGATGACGCTTCCAACACGCATGTGTGAAGCGCAAAGGTCACGTCTGAAAACAGCTCCAGACGGACTGACAGTGGAGAAACAAAGTGACGATCCAACATGGCCGTGGGGACGTTGTGTTGCAGTTTGGTTGCTTGCGGAGTTTCAGATCCGTGTGAATCCGACGTGGGCGTCAAGAAGTTTTTTGTCTCAGCGACAAAGTTTCAGTCAAAAGCTTCAGTCTCTGTCTTTCCTTCTGTTCCTCTCGTCCCTCTCTACCCCCCCTCCGACTTCCTGTGGTGGGATCAGAGGCTGACAGGGTCACACCCACCCCACCCTTTTTTATTCCTGGAACTCCACAGTGGGACCCCTCCTCTAGGACACACACACACACAGAAACACACACACGCACACACACACACACACACGCACACACACACACACACACACACACACACACACACAGTCTTGTCACTTCTCGTTTACACACACAACATGCGCATATACACAGTCACACAGTGTCTCGCTATCACTACTCGTTAGTGCTGGTCTACACACACATGCACAGACTCACTACACACACACACACACACACACACACACACACACACACACACACACACAACTCCTGACCCTGTCACTGTACCCCCCCCCCCCCCCCCTCCCCCTCGTCTGCCTGCAGATGTGGATCAAGTGGGATTTGCAACAAGATTCTCAGTGTTTGCTCGGTTCTGTTCTCGGCGGTGGACCGAGGGTGTGGTCTGTAAGCTGGAGCACAAACTCCAGAAAAGTCCAGACAACTTCAGGCTTCACTTCCCCTCCTCCTGTGATTTACTGCTCGTCTGCACGGAGCAGTCCGCACTGTCCTGCAGCGCTGAGCTCCGCCCGGCTGGAGCTCCAGATTAGGTTAAAACAAACAGCCAGGAATTTGGTGCAAATCCCGTTCGATCGAGGTCTGAGTAACCCTTCCAGTGCGGAACGCTTCTCAACAGGTCCACGCTCAGCTCAGTACCAGGCCTTTAAGAATGGTTCCCGTAGAGGTTAAAGGTTTCTCTATTTCTTCATCTGACTCCGAACGACAGCTCATTTTTAAAAAGGATTTAAGTTTCCATGTGAAGCTGCGACTGAGGAACTGTGGAGTTGGTGGAGTTCTGCCCTTCAGCTGCACCGCCTGCCGCCCTCGTCTCTGTCCAACAGACAAAAACAAACCCTCCCTCCTCGAGCTCGTCCGACACGAACCTAAAAATGTAAACACTGCGTGTTCAGCCGCTTCTGGCCGAGGAGCAACAAATCAGATTCATCTCTTCGCGAACTCGACGTCAAAGTTGTAGAAGGAGGAATGTGGTGCGGTCACAGAAATTCTCGGGGAAATTTTAAGAAAATGTCTGAAAGCAGCTCGAGCAACCCACTGCCGAGAAGACGATCTACTTCCTGTTTACACCGGCTCACACATGACCAGCGTATGGTGCTGATATATATAATATATGATAGGGACAGAGATTATTCTTAAAAATGGGTTTGATTTAAAAATGTATTAGTGTGGGTGTGACTTCAGAGTGTAACCTACGCTGGTGCTGCAGTGCATTGTGGTCTATATCTGGCCCTGTGTGATCGTTGAACGTTGGTGAAACGCGGCGGCTCCGGAGAGAGAGAGAAGTCTGGGCTCAGATGAAACAGACGTTTCTCTCTGTTTCAGGTCTCTCGACATTTTCTGCTTTCACACTCGACCGTAACTAAACATGTCACATGACCTGTCGGGCCTCTCGCACGTTCAGAGAACATAGAACCGGCGAACGGAGCCACGTGCGTTAGTTTGGTGTGTGGGTTGCCAGTTTGGGGGGAAGGTGTGGCATCGAACTGCCGTTACCTTTGTTTAGATGCACAGAGGGGGCCCTGTCCTCGCACAATGGGCCCGACAATTCTGTGTGTGTGTGTGTGTGTGTCCCCTGTGTGTGTGTCCCCTGTGTGTATGTGTGTGTGTGTGTGTGGTAGGGGGGGTGCCTGCAGCCACACCCAGGCTGATTGGCTGAGGCCCCACCTCGCTGTGGAATCCACTGGAGCCAGGTCACATGTCGTCGGTCGGGACAAAACACATTCAAGAGAAACACTCGTTAGCGTCGCTGGAGGAAAAGTTCAAACTCGTTCTGGTTAAATCAGGTTTTATTGATTCAAATAGGAAAAAAACGATGACACATTAAAAGTTTTTTAGCTGTGAAAACTTTATAACATAAACAAATAAGTGGACGTTAACAAATCATTTAATTTAAAGATGAAGAAGAGAAACTTGAGGTTTTATTTATTTATTGATTCAGGAAAATTAATGAATTCATTGATTAATCCATCAAGACCAAAACCAACCCAATATTATTTATAAACACATTTTTAGTTTTTGCTTATTAAGTGAAGTGAAGCTGGGTTGTTGTATTGAATGTTTGAAAACTTGAGTTTATTTCTTTATTATATAAATATAAATATATATATATATATATATAAATATTTTATATCGAGACGAGTATCGATCCCTGGGTTGTGGTGTTGGTACATTATCGGTATTGGCTTCACCTTGATAAAAACATATAATTATGTATATGAATCACGGAGCTTGTTTATGAAGCAGCCGTAGTTAAAATCAGTTTATTACAGCAGCCAAACACAACTGCTCCTTTTCTAACTGCTAATATTAGAATTCCCTTCAAGCAGAAAACACCGGAGGCGTTTATGAAAATACCCACAACCGCTGCCTGCTTCCAGCGGATCCAGCGTCGGTGCGCGTCACGGCTCCAGAGAAGCAGCTGTTTGATCACACGACTTCTTATGAGACGTGGTTCAACTTTGTCTCTGTTGCATCTGAACGATTTCACACGGGAACAAACTAAGAATCAGTCAAATTTACAATGTGCACAAGATTAAACGAGTTTCAATGAGTTAAGAATCTTACTTCCACACTATTATCACTTTAATAATGATGATGTAAAATTGTTGTTGTTTTGCTCCACTAAAACATTTAATGCCAAAATTTTACTGTCAAATAATTTACAACTTTATTGTTGTTTTATTCTTTTGTAGATAACTTTGTTTAGCGGAAGTTAAACTTTATTAAAATAAAACCTATAAAATTCCTTTTATTAATATTTTGAATATTACTTGATTTAAACTATAACGATGTGAGTTCACTGGACTCGATTATTCACTTTAATTAAGTTTACAGAGGCTGGATTTTACTGCTCTACATTTCCGATAAAGCAGTGGGGGGGTGCAGCGGGGTCGAAACTGCAGACAGGATGTGGAGAGGTGGTTTCGTATATTTGAGACTCGGTTTCGTTGTGAGAGGAAGATGATGATGAAACCAGGTTTATGTTTCAGTTTTAGTTGTGTTTCGTTTTGTTGAACTCGAGCAGAGACCTGGAACAAAAAGTTGTATTTCAGTGTTAAAACCGTTCAGACGATTAATCTGAGAAGTTGACGCTGACGTCGTCGACAGCTGAGCTCAGCTGGGAAATAAAACACAGACGTTTAAGGGAAGTTGTAGTTTTTTTATGACTTCCACTCGAGTGAATCAGCGACGTTCAAGTGAATTAAACTGCAGATGAAGAAAGATGAGTCAGTGTCTGTTAATACAGGAACAAAACAAGTTTGAAGACTTTTCAATATAGAGTCAATTCCTCATTGTTTCAGCTGAAGAAAATATTCTGGGGCTGAAACTGCAACATGGAAATTAAGATTGAACCACTTTGGGTAAATGTATTTTTGATTCAACAGGATTTACTCCAGTATTTGTGTTTAATTAGTCGTCTTACAAGAAAATTAAAAAAAAAAAAATCTGGTTCCAGTAGAAATATGAAGAATTTGCTGCAGTTTATTATGTTTTTCATTATTTTCAATATCTGTCGGTGAGTTTGTCAAAGAAATCCAGATAAGTTTCGCAACTTGATTCAGAATCTTCCATTTCCATCATCATGTTATTAAACCAGGCTCTTATTGAGATGTATTAATCTAATTCAATGTGTTTATTTAAAAAGGAATCTAATCACTGCTCATCGAGACCAAACACAGCTCTTGTGTTATCATCTATAAATGATCTATATCTTTAAAACGTGTATAGATCCGATGGACGTCAAATTCTCTGCGATGAGATTCAGAGGATCCGTGAAGAAGTTTTATCTGTTTCAAAAAATGTTGAACGTGTGAGGGAGGAAGTGGATCCAGAGAAGTGTGTGTTGACTCCCTCTTCCACGACACACCCTCTCTCTCTCTCTCTCTCTCTATGTATATGAGTGTGTGTGTGTGTGTCTCGCTCAGCTTCCAGAATAGGGTGTGTCCGCCTGCCTGCCGCTGAAAGGGAGGGAGGGGTCAGCGCACGGCTTCTCCTCCCTTCTCTCTCTCTCTCTCCCTCTCTTTCTGTTATTTCTCTCATTCCCTCAGTGGCAGCCTCAGGATCAGGCCTTTGTCTCTCGTCCTCCTCTGCCTCTTCTCTCTATCTTCACGACTCTCTCTTTTTTAATCAGAGTGTGTTTTTCACTCCTCACCCACCTCCCCCACCTCTCGGCAGATTTTTTTTTTCAGAGGAGGGTTGTTTTTCTTTAGCTTCCCTTTAAAAGAGAGGTAACGCTTCCTATCTTTGAACTCGCTGTTTCCTGTCTCGCTTCCTCTCCCACTTCCTCTTCTCTTTTCACATTTTCCTTCCTCCTTCCTTCTTTTTCCTTCCTCCCCCTTCCGTCTTAACTTCTAATTGGGTCTTCAAATCCTCCCCCGCTCGGCCTCCCCCCCCCGGCCTGGAAGTTTTGCCTTTTCCTTTTTTTTTTTTAAACACCTTCCTCTCACTCTTTCCTCCCCCCTACTTCCCTCTCTGCCATTCCACCCCTCCCCCCTCAACTAGCCCCTTATCACCTCTCCTCTCATCTCCTTCGTTACCTCTACCCCCCCTTCCTTCTCCTCTTCTTACCCTCTTCTCACCTTCTTCTTCTTCTCCTCCTCCTCAGTGCCAGTTGAGTCCTAAGCAGAAGAAGAATGCCGGCGGCGCCCAGAAGAAGCAGAAGAGTCCGGCCAAGCAGAGCCCCCTGACCCGGAAACAACAACAACAACAACAACAGCCGCCGCAGCCGCCGCCATCGTCATCACCTCCGCCACCTGCAGTCCGGGAAGAGGAGGAGGCGAAGGAGGAGGAGCCTGTGACCAGGCCTCAGCCGCCTCAGGAGGAGGAGGAGGAGGAAGTGGTCGAGGAGGAGCGAGAGGAAGTGGCGGCCAAGTCTGTGAGGAAGAGGAAGAAAGGAAAGGAGGGAAGGGAGAAGGAGGAGGAGAAAGACATGCCCTCCGTACAGATCAAACCAGAGCCCGAGGAGATGGAGTGCACGGTGAGGAGGAGGAGAGGGAGGGAGGTGACGGGCTGATTGATGGGGGTGGAGGAGGCAGGAGGATTGACAGACGCATAGATAGATGATCGTCAGGTAGGCGGGTCGGGATCGGACGTGTTCCATCACGCAGGAATTTATGTGAAAGTTAAGACTCATCTTGGCGTCGGAGACGTTTTACAAATTGGTCAATGATTAACTCTGAGAATCAGTTCATCAAATATTAAGACGAGTCTGAACCTGGAAGCTACAAGTTTAACTCTCGATCTCACAGATGATCCTGGATCAGCACAACACAGATTCTATCCATCACACTTCACTGCTTCAGCTCCGACACCACACTCCAAGATTCAAGATGTTTATCGCCATAGACTCCGCAGACTCACATACGGCATGTACTGAAACAATCTCCCGGCATACAAATACTTTAAAAGAAAGATTAGACAAGAAAAAATAAATATATGAAAATAGAAAAAAGAGCAAAATACAAAATACAGTGTACAAAGTTTTTTCTTTTCCATTTTTAGTGCAAAATACAAAAGAAAAGTACAAAGATGCGTCTCCGCTTCCTTCAGTTTAACAACGACTTATAAATTAATGAGGGACTTATCAGTTTATCTTGTGTCACCACAAGAAAATCTCCTGACAGGAAAATATTATGCTCGGCTGCATGTTTGAATTGATGAGGATCAGGATTCATTTTTCCTGCAGTGCTGTTGTGTATGTGAACGCAGCTTAAAGAAGTTTAGTCGTACATTTAAAACTGTGTGTGTCGTTGTTAGATGACGTCCTGACGCCGGGGCGTGTATTCACTGTAAACATGGCAGCCACGCTACTTTCTAATATTTCTCTTGTAGTTCTGAGGTTCAGCAGCAGCAGCGAGAGAAAACTCCCAAATATTTACTTTCCTGAAAAGTGAACTGCGAGTTTCTCTTTCGTTCAGTTTGTTTTTGAGAGAGACGCTTTTCACTGAGCTCCACATTCAGATCAACAAACACTCCAATTAAATCACAGAGATGGAAATTGCATCAGCTGTTGGTCACCTTTTCTCTCCACTGAGTTTAATGTCATTCGGCTTCTTCCAGAACCTGCTGAGAGACACACAAACAGCTTTGAATAGAAGTTGTGCAGTGAAATATTGAAAACCTAAAACTCCACGCTGAGCATCGAGACATGAAACCAGACGTCTCTTTGTTTTTCTGTGAAATTAGATCCTGTTTTTCTGAACTCTCTGGAACTGAACTCAGAACCTTCTGTCGCATTCTGAGGAAGTTTGTCTCACACGTTCACAGACCAGTACAGATAATCCCTCACGGTGACGCAGCAGAGATGTTGCACCAGTCTCTCTTCACTTCATCCTCACGGTTTTATTTAAGAAAACGATGTTAGAAGCGAGAAGTTTCCTGTAAATGAGACGAGAGGATGTGGGCGACTGATGAAGAACAGAGTGAAGTGCAAATGGTGGGGAGTGGATGAGTGGGCGGAGCACAGAGCGGAGGATGAATCGCTGATTTAAGGAAGTGGAAGATTGAAATTGACGTGGGGGCGTGTGAGAGTGAGAGGGGGGTGGACCGGTCGATGAATGGTGATGAAGAAGAGGAGGAGTTTTTAGCGAAGGAGGTTAGAGTCGTCAGATGCTTTTCAAATGTAGGGAAATGCTCATGGCAACTACATCCTCTTCTCCTTATTTCTCCTCACCTTCTTTGTCGTCTTCTTCTTCATCTTCCTCCTCTTTTTCATCCTCTTCTTCATCTTGTCCTCTTCTTCTTCGTCCTCTTCTTTTCCTTCTGCATCTTGCGGACACATAGCGGTAAATTCGCGAGGCAGCCATGATGCCGACAAACGCTGCTGGACCTGTTTTAGTTGTTTCTTCTCTCCGCTCCGTAATCTAAGATCTTCCAACGCTTGTTAAAAGTTCCTAGAAGTCAGAGGTGGCAACTCAGGGGGACTCGGCTCTGAAACTCCTTATCTGAGGAGATTAGTCCTTGTCAGCACGTTATCTGTTTTTAAATCATGTTTAAAGCACATTTCTTCAGGAATAGTCTGATTTTTAACTGGTTTTAAATATTTTCTCCCACACGTGTTTGTTTTAAAATTCCAGCAGCAGTGAAGGACTTTAAATGAAGTGTGTGAATGTGAAGTGAAGCAGCTCAGAGCAGAAAACAAACCTGTGACCTCTGCCTGGCCTCTGTGGATATATAAAGATGACAGGATATATTAAGATCATGATGACTCCACTCTGTCAGCGTGATGTCAGGGAAACGAGGCAGCGGGCCGAGCGGAGCAGGAGCAGGTAGTCCCGACGCCCGACGAGCCGCACGACGTCATAAAACTTCACTTTGCCCTCGCGCCGCTGAAGCGTGTTGACATTTGCCGTTTTGCATTTCAAGCGGCCAGAGTTGACCTTTTGCTCGTTTTTATCCTGATGGACTTTCAGGGAGCGAATCAGTAGAACGAGCTCCGTGAAACAAATGGCGCTGAGGTCAGAGGTCGGAGTTCCCTGACAGCAGACTGCGTGAATCATTTTGAGGAGAAAGGCTCCTCTTGAAACCAAACTCCTGCCGGGGTCACGCCCGCACGTCGAAAAACTATCTCGGTCCGAGCTTTCTGCGAGTAAATAAAACGCGTGGAGCAGCAGGGAGCTTCAGTAACGTGTTGTTTTCTACCGTCAGCTTTGCTTTTTTAGAACCTTCTCAGATTTACTGTGTTTGGTCTCGTGAGAACAAATCAGCCTGAGATGTTTGCTTTTTGTGACCTTCACTGTTTGGTCAGTTTGAATCGTAGCAGATAATCAAATCTGAACGTTTACTCACTCTGTTTATTCTCTGATAGAACGGAGTTCTGCCACGTCCACAGTTAATGAATGAACTTATACTTGAATATTAGCAGAAGACTTTATATAGGTGTCTATCTGATATCTTCAGATTCTGCTTGTAGTGGTCGATCCTCGCTGCAGATATTATTACGTGTTAAAAGTTCCTATTTTTTAATTAAATTACATTACAGCTGATAATTACTGTAAATTGGGATAAAACCTTGATCGGCTGAGTTTGTGTTTGTGATCACAGTTAAATGATATTAATTCTTATTATCTCCGTCACTGTTTGTATGTTTGTTTGTTTGGTGCAGATCCAGTTTTTATTTTCACTTTCTTTAACGGTGTGTGATCAGTTGTTTTTGATATTTTAATGACTTCTCTCAGATTAATTCATCGTGTGTAATTTGTTGTGAGCGTGATTGAATTTAAAGAGACTGTTGGAGGATATTTGAGTTCCACATGGTTCATATCGTCTCTGTTGTTTTATATCTGTTGCATCTTCTTCGTTGGCGACTTCCTGTTTGTAGATTTGTAGTTTCTATTAGTTACATGTCAAAGATTTCCAGACCTCGTTTTTATTATATTAAATAGATTTTATCCAAAGCAAATTACAGTAAGCACATCCAAACATTCATTTCATTTCTTACAATTCCTGTAAATTGGGATTCAACTTTGCTTGACTTAATGTGAGTGTTTGTTATCACAGTTAAATTACATTAAAGCCTAATGCTTTTTTATTCATGATGATATTAACCAGTGGTTATCAACCTAAGGTTCGAGACCCTGACACTGGATCCTGAGATGAATCTAAAGGGGTCAGCAGAGGTTTGCTCGTTAGTAAATAATAAGGACATATTTTGCAAATCACGACCTCGCACACGTGAAGAAGCAGAAGAAAAACGTTTGGATCTGATGTGAACAAACATTTAAAAGCACCAGAAACGTTCATGAATTCTCTGTAGTTGTTTGTTATCGTTGCTGCACCGTTGAATTTTCCAGCTTCAGTCTAAAGCCGATGAGCAGGTCCACGTACACTGTTATTATCTGAGAGTGAGGAGGGTATAGAATAAAGGGTGTGAGCCGTAATGATACGGTGAGGACTCTCACAGTCACACGCGCCGTATAGAAACCATTAGCCCAGCCTACATACTGAGCTGAGAGGGGAAGGGTGTTGTCAGCTGGATGGGTGGAGGATGGGTGAGGTATGGAGGGAGGAAGCTGTAGGAAGTGTAAGAAAGCACCGAGGGAGGAGGAGGAGGAGATAGGATTTGGTGGCGAGGAGACATGATGACAGAACGCAGATGGAGAGAGGGGAGATAAGAGGGAAGGTGGAGAGGTGGCGTGGGTGTGGACGTGCAGATAACGACGGGCTGCACTTCAGGATTATGACCGCTGTCCATTTTTGTCCTCCACCGTGAGGCGAGCTGCCGCTCCCTCTGGTTTTCATCAGCAAAGCTAACAATGCTTTCAGGCAGAGAAACAAAAATCACTGGAAAAAGTCGACGTGCATTCGATTCTGGCTTAGAAAGAATAAATGCACCTGAAGTAAAACCAGATTTTATTTAAGATCCGCTGTATTTCCTCTGTGATTATTCCAGGTGTGTTCCTCTGCCTGAGCCGTGCACTCTGGGAATCATTAGAGAGGCTTTGGGGGGAAATGTCAGTCATCGTGACAAATGCTTGTTTGTGGCTCGTTAGCCTAGCACCTGTCACTCCGAGCGATCGGGCCCCTTTTTGTAATTGTAGAGAAAAAGACCTCGACGTCAGCCTGACGGCCGGACCCACAGTGAAGGCATGGCAACAGCAGAAGGTGTTTATTATCCTGTTGCTTTGAGTGGAAGGGCCTCGGATGTGCCAGGCTTTTGTGACGCCACCTGACGAGGATCCTTCAGCCTATGAGAGTTATTCATGAGCGCACACGAAGGACGGAAATCAGCTGTTGGTCATTCTCATGTGGAATCGTACGACTTCGTGTCACGTAAATCTCATCGTCAACGACTGTCCAAGCAGCCGATGGAGGTTTTGTTGTTTCTGAGTGTCATCGGGATCGTTTGTCTTGATTTAGGTTATATTTGGGTTTAGGATTGAGGTTAGCCTTGTGACAACTGGGGATTAAACCTCCACGCCTTAGTTATATGAACTCTTGAGTGCCAAGAGAAGTAATTAAATAGTAAATGAATAATAGTTTATGACGGTGAAACAATCCATCTGACACCTTTCAAAAGACTGATAATAAAATGATAATGTAATAAAAATGAACTTCCTCCATGAGATACTTTTGGATTATGCAGCATTTCCAGCATCTTTGATGAATGTTTTTGTGCGGACGTCATCTTAGACATTTCCAAAACTTCTCTTGTCAAACGGACAAATGATTCCATCACACAAGACTAAGACACGGAACTCACAGGGAAACTGCATCCAAGTATATTAATAACTTATTTATTGTTCTTGAGTTCCTCAATACCTGTTCCTCATTTATTAATAATTTACATTCTTCTATTCACTCAAATTACACCAATGAGTAAAAGAACAGTATTAATACATGACTAGTATTAGTACTAACTTAGTATTAGTGCTGAGTAACAACAAACCAACAGGTGAAGTTAAACGCAGGTAAATTATCCACCGTTAAATTTCCATTTCTGAATATGCAAAGAACGATGATTTGAAGATTGTAAGTGTGAGATGACAATCGTTCCTCATATTTATAAAGGTCTCAAAGGTTTAAGTTTCCAGTCAATACTTTTTAATCAGTCGCCTCCTCCGATTCTTAATGTTGCGTAACACAAAAGCTGAACGCCACCGAACGTGTAACGGGGGAAACTAACGTTCACCTGCCGCCACAAAATACAAAAATACAATTCCACAGATTTGAAAACAGAAAAAAATAAAAATCTGTATTACGTTAGTACGTTCACATGAGGCTGTGAGAGCCGAGGTCTGGGGGAGGGGAGTGGTGGAGCCTTCTGTGTGTGTGTGTGTGTGTGTGTGTGTGCGTGTGTGTATTCGCATTGGTGTTTGTGGCATGGTGTGGTTTGGGTTAGTAGAGGGTGGGGGCTGGGTGGAGTAGTGTTGCGTAAGGCATCATTAGGCAGAGGGTGGGTGTGTGTGTGTGTGTGTGTGTGAGTGTGAGTGTGTGTGTGTGAGTGTGTGTGTGTGTGTGTGTGTGTGTGTGAGCTGACCACACCTCTGTAGCTCAGAGGGGAGTGGAGTTTCCTGTCCAAAGATAAAGTCTCCAGGAAGCTGATCCCTCCGCTGGTCACATGTTTCACCACCGGTCTTAACGTTAATTCATTATCATCACTTTTAATTTGTCTCTCGTCAAACTCACCAAAGACTGAAAACCAATCATATTTAATCCACGTGTTCTTTTTCTTGTGCAATTTAAAACATGGTAACTACAGGTTATCACGCTAATAATACAAATACTGAATCTGGTCCGTTTGTTGGCGCTTGAGACAGAAAAGAAGCGAATCAGAATCAGAAATACTTTACAAACAACTAAGACATTTTATATATTGTACTTTCAAACTAATCAAATATTAACGTCACTCAGTAGAGGTCACTCAGCTGCCAAGGCCCGACAGTTCCCTGAAGTAGAACGAGCTAAGGCCACATTCTCAGTGACACTTCGGTGGCAGTAACATGTTTCCAGCTGAATGTGTCTCATACTGTGGCTGAAAGGAGCCTTCACCCCGATACTTTCATTTTTAAATCACTCGTTAATATCAGCCCCCGAAATATGTCGGAGGGTTTTAACGTAAAATACAAAAGGAGGGAAAAAAATACTTCCTGGTTCACGCCTTGATCCGGATCAACACCGAAGTGTAACGGGTTCTGTACCGACCGGTACCTCGTCCTCACACCGGGTTTCATATTTACATCCATTCAGTTTTGTGTAAACAACAAATAAACCAAAGCGGATGAAGACGTAACCTCATTGATGGAGGTGAAAATGATTTTAATCTGCTTCTCAGATTTCATGTTTGTATCTTGTGTAGATTTCTTTGGACCGTTGACCCACAACAACAACGACTCCTGTACAGGAACTCCCTCTGACCTCAGAGGAAGCAGAAGAGCGGAGAACGTCAAGTTCTGTAGAAAGTGTAGTTGTGAACCTGAGAGGGTGCGAACGCCTTTTTATTTTGGGGTTTTACCAGAGTTTTAAAAACTTGTGCGTGTGTTGAAGTGTTGTAAGAAAGGTTCGGAGGGAGGAAAAGAAAGAGGGGATGATAACGTTCAAAGTATTGCTTCAGTGTCAGAACGAGGTCAAAGGTCATCCTGTCGCCTCGTTACGGGAAAACAAGAGAAAGTTTTAACTTTCACACACACACACACACACACATTTGATGTCATCTCTCTTTCCCGCCGTTCTTCTTCTCCAGCTTCTCCTCTTCCTCCTCTCCCATTTCTTTCTCTTCCCTCTCTCTTCTCTTTCTTTCCCCACTTCTTCTTCTTCTTCTCTCTCTCTCTCGCCCTAATAGGATATGTCGAGGGAGGCTCTGCTTCCGCTCGCCCCGTCACCATGGCAACCGCGGCTGTGGCGGGAGTTGCCGAAAAGACTGTGCTAGCCTGACCCCCCCCCCCCATATATATACACACAGTCACACCCCTTCCTCCTCCTTCTCCTCTTCCTCCTCCACCTTTCCAAGCCTCCCTACCCTCTCTTCCTCTCTCTCTCTCACTGTTTCTCTACCTCTCTCACCCCCTCCCTGCCCCCTCTCACTCTATCTCTCCCTTTTCTAATTCACCACTTGAGCCAAAGGAGAACATGCACACACACACACACACACACACACACACACACACACACTCTGAATACCTGCCAGCACAGTGCAGTGAATAGCCCTGAAATGTCTCTCTCTCTCTCTCTCTCTCTCTCCCCCTCACAGACACACATGCACACAAATAGAAACACAAACACACAATGAGGTCCTCTGTGCATATGTGTGTGTGTGTGTGTGTGTGTGTGTGTGTGTGTGTGTGTGTGTGTGTGTCACTGATGTATGCACATAAACAAGTCAGTTGTCCTCCGGCAAACAGGAGCAGTCATGCACAAAGACCGTCCACAACACATGCACACATACACAAATGTACACACACAACTCTATTACTCCCTGTGTGTTCCTGTGTGTGTGTGTGTGTGTGTGTGTGTGTGTTCCTGTGTGTGTGTGTGTGTGTGTGTGTGTTTCTGTGTGTGTGTGTGTGTGTGTGTGAGTGTGAGAAGGAGCATGGGACATAAGAGGTTAGGGGCCTATTTACTGTGCTTTTGCCAGGAGGGCTTTGCTAGCACTAGTGTTCCCCATTGCATGTGTGTCTGTGTGCGTGTGCGTGTGGTTGTGTATGTGTATATGTGCGATTGTGTGTGTGTGTGTTTGTGTGTATTCAGTCCATTCAGAGGACAGCACATTCACAATTTTTGGGATACAGAGAGAGAGGAGGGGGGGATGATGTGAGAAAAAAAAGACGAGTATATTGCAGATATTGGACGGGTGCAGTTTCCTCTGCTGGTGCAGGATGATGATGTCATCGTTGGCAGTTCCACTTCCTGCAGCGTGGAGTGTTCAGGAAGTAGAAAACAGCAGCTGTGTGTGTGTGTGTGTGTGTGTGTGTGTGTGTGTGTGTGTGTGTGTGTGTGTGTGTGTGTGTTTATTCACAGCTGAGTTATATCCAGTCTATTAAATCAGCTGAGGTTTCATATTGATGATGGATCAGATGTTATTAGCTTCAGACGTTTCTCATCATTCTCTTAATTTTAAAGTAAGAGAATAGAGTAAATTTACATTACTTTATTTTAAAGTAATGTAAATTGTAAATTTTACCCTCAAATATGAAGACGCTCACGTTTCTGTTGAAGTGTGAAATCAATCACTGATCGTCTGTGTGATAATAATGATGACTGATACCTCCCACTGATGGTTTACAGTGTGTGTGTGTGTGTGTGTGTGTGTGTGTGTGTGTGTGTGTGTGTCTGTGTGTCTGTGTGTGTGTGTAATAAATCAGCGGTACAGACGTGTGTGACACGTCACGGCAGATGTTCTGTTAGTAAACCACTCTTCTTCTTCTGTGGTGTTGTTATCATCGTTATCATCTCCTGAGTGATGGAGAAGAAGTAAATGACGTGTAAAGAGATGTTTAAAGTTATTACATCAATGTGTGTGTGTGTGTGTGTGTGTGTGTGTGTGGGGTTATAGATCTGATGACAAGTGTGTGTGTCTGAGTGAGAACACACAGATTTACTCATTGTTGCATCTGGCTCACGGTTGAAGTTGTTGGTTCTGTCTTCGTAAATATACGTGGATCATTGAGTTTCAGTTTTTCAAAACGGTGATTATTACCTGAGAAGAAATAAACATTGATGTTAACACACAAGCAGAGACAAACAGGACACACACAGGAAACTGATTAAAAACAGAAGAGACAAGGAATCAGGAATCAGTGGCCAAAAATCAAATATGGGAAACAAAAAGCAGACGTTGAAAGTGTGAGTGGGTGAAAGTGGCTTTGAGTGATGGACTGGTAAAGAGCTAGTTGAAGACAGAACATTACATTTGGGTGAAAATTACCTGATTGAATTGCTGCACAAAATCCTACATCTATATTTCAGAATATTCATTAAAATGTCATTTAACTGCAGATAGAAAGTTTGTTGTGCTTCACCTTGAACGTCGACCATCTATTCTTTTATTAAAATCGTTAGTAAAACACGCTCCACCCTGGTGAAGTAAATTCACCGTGGTCCAACATAAATAGACTGTTTCCAGAGTTAAGCAGCCGAGGTGTCGCTGGGCGCCGGTGCTGTGCCGAGCGTCTCTGGGTGTTGAAAGCTTCTGCTGCCAGGACGACTGAGCCAAAGTATTCGCGGTTTTCCATTTGTTAAAAGTGATGATTTGGAAATACACGACGGGTCGACAGACAGTTTATGTTTCCCCGCCCTGCAGCAGGAGGGAAGATTTCAAAAGATGAAACTGTTTTTCATCTTTAAAACCTGTGAGTTTTCTTGGTGGAGATTTTTTCTCAGTCGCTTTAGAAGCTTGTAAATCGGACACTGAATGTGTTTGTGTCTGCAGAGATGTTTTATTCTATTCTTTCATCTGACGCGTTGGCTCGGCTGGATGACGTGGAAACAGATTTTAAAGAGACGCTCTACATGAATATCTAGATCGTGTCTGAGGTTTCAGGCCAAGTCTGAAAACGGCTGAAGAGAAATTAACTTTTGTCTGCGTTTCTGGTTTCTCAGTGTGTTTGAGTCGTTTCTCAGGGACAGAAACACGTCAGCTGGAAATAAAAGACAAGATAAACACAGAGCTGATAACTGATCATTTACAAACACCTCTGCTCAGAATTAATTTCAGTTCTCTCTGCTCGTCGGTGGGAAAGATCATGATCCTGTCTCTGTCTGCAGTTTTAGAGATAATGTGGAATTTTCAGGGATGTAACTTCACTTCATCCTCGATTAGTGGGAAGTGTTGGTCATTTTAGGATTCTGATAATCCTTCATCTGTCGTACTCGACACAGATTTTATATTTCACTCATTAGGGTCTTAAAAAGTATTAAATTTAACTTGTTAGAATGCGGAGAGCCCTCTAATCACGTGTCTTGCGTCTGAAGATGGTTAAACCGAATGTCCAGCAGATTTCTCTTCAGGGTTGTAAACTCTGGTCGTCCTGTGGGGGTGCTCGGGACAGACAAGTTACTTAGCACCCAGGAAATCCACACTGGTGACTCCTCTTAGGTGACATGAGGACTGAGGGAGACGTGGATGTTCACACTGTGCTGGGATCAGTGAGCTAACAGGTGGGTGAAGCCGAGCGAGAGGAGTAGACTTACCGTTCAACGCAGGGCGGGGGCAGCTGGTGTTTCTCTGGGCGGGTCAGGCTGCAAGAGGTGGAGTGTGTGTGTGTGCGTGTGTGTGTGTGCGTGTGTGTGTGTGCGTGTGTGTGTGTGTGATAGGCGGGGCCGCGTGCTTCGTGGTTAATATCTCCCCCAGCTGTTGTTTTTCCTCTCTGTCTTTATTATGTCGTCTATATCTGCCTTCACACGCTGTCTCCTCCAGTGCACACACACACACACACACACACACACACACACACACACACACACACACACACACACTCTCACACAATACATGCACATTTACATTTAACACACACATTCCCAACAAATCAATGCCTCTGTCTTTATCTCTCTCCTCCATCCTGTCATTATTCTCTACTCCTCCTCCTCTCTTTACCTCCCTCGTTCTCCCCCTATTCTCCCGTCACCTTTCACACACACTATAACAGTGTGTGTGTGTGTGTGTGTGTGTGTGTGTGTGTGTGTGTGTCTGTCACCTCCAGACATATGGATTTCATCCTGTAGACAAATCAGCATTAGCAGCAGGAATGACTGATCGGGTGGAATCAGGTCTTTGATTACTTTGATTTCCGTGTATTCTGTCGTGTACTGACTCAGTCTGAGCAGTAACTTGGCTCCAAATCCTCCAAGTACCTAGAAAATACTCGTCAGTTTAGCTCAGGACCTGTTTCCACCGTTTTGTTTTGCACGCTACCTGAAGAACCTGTAACGGATGACAATCTTGTTTGCTGTGTCACGTTTGGGAGAACGAAGGTTGGGAGCCGTGCAGAGGCTGAGATGTTGGTAGTGACAGAGAGAATCTGCAGACTTGAACTCGGTTCCCGTGGTTGGAACAGTTAATGGAATAATTCATCTCTTGCATCGGTGGTTTATGGGTAAGTTCCATCGGTGTGTGTAAGGAACTCTGGCAAAATGTAAATTCATAATAATAATAATCTTTATTCTCTGTAATCTAGATCACAAGGCAGCAAATCTGACCAAGAAGTGACAAAATCCTCAGATTCCAGAGACGGTTGTTATAAAATGAGATCACGATTTTCATAGAATCTAAATCACAATCAGGAAACGTTACATCAATAAACTAATCTGGTAATGAGACTTTGGGACGGGAGCCGCTGTCGTCGGCCAAACGTTTCCTGTAGCCTGTCATCGAGGATTGATGTCTCTGTCGACACAGTGTGTGATGACGTCGCTTCACTTCTTCAGAACAGTTCTGCTAAAATAATAAATAGTTATAATTAAAGTTTGAAGATCATTTGAAGCCAGAGTCTGTTCTAACAATATGACCAGACTCATCAGAAACACTTCCACATACGTGAGTGCGATGAGAAGAACTATGTGTTGATCCCGTTCACTAACATGGAGGAGGCTTCACTTTTGGTTTTTCGTTTTTTGTCTGTGGTCACATTTTGTACATATGTGACCACAGACATGTGATTGTAACACGGACGTCTCAAATCTTCCTCGTCTTCTCACCGGCGCACTCACAGCTGCTTCCTGCATCCATTCAACTTAGAGATCACATGAATTAATTGCGAGGCGAAGACTGGGTGACCCATTTAATGCTCCGGCAACAACCACGGCAAAAACCACGGCAACACGTCTGGAGCTCGGGGAGGGTTTGAATTTTTCATGGTGTTGCGTTCACGGAGCAGGTTTATTGTTTTAAGGTGAACTGAGTCTTGGCAGATTGTTGTGATTGTTTCAGAGGCGGTTATTTTATGGTCCCGTGCCAGCGTGTGATTCACAAACACGTGAGATTGGGTGCAGGGGAAAGGTTATGAAAAGAAGAGGTGTGGAAATCAGACGAAGACGACTGCAGACTCAGATCAGACTTTAACACAGGTTACAGAACGTTTCAGAAGTATGTGATGAAATACATGCGACACAAATCAGTTCATTTCCTCAGACAACTACAGTGAAGTCAAAAGATTCACAGAAATGAAATGAGCAGTGGCGGAGGAAGTATTTAGATCATTTGCTTCAGTAAAAGTACAAATGTACAAAGTAAAAAAAACCAAAACATTGTAGAAATACTGCGATAAAAGTGTTGAGGTACTTCAAATTGATTCTGCTGTTACTGTCCCAATATTTTTTATTATCAGGTTATTTTTACACGTGCATTCTTGCAAAAGTAGTAATTTACTGTAGTTTGTTGTGATGAGATTATTAATTTATTAATTGTTATAGTGTGAAAGCTGCGGAGACGCTGATGAGGAATTCATCAGACGTTTCAATGATGTGTTGTTGTGTGCAGCAGTTTAACGACAGTAAAGAATCTGGATGTGGCAGCCACGTCTTCTTTCTCTGTAAGGTTCTCGTGGAGTAATGAGCCGACAGTGAAGTCACACTTTCTTCCTCCTTCGCTTTTTTTTGCTCCTCCGGTTGCAGGTTCGGGCCTGCGTTCACGTCAGTGCACGTGCGTGTGCATGCGGCGGAGTCTCCCAGCCCTCCTCACGTTTATTACAAAGCGACGTCTCTAATGGTCTCTGGTCTCAGACCAGCGGAGAAGATGAAGGGGACGAGTTGGTCTTCTAGAGACAAACAGTGAAAACACACCTGTCACCTCATCGTCACGCTGTTGTTGAACCAGACACACGGCGGCTTTTAATTATCTCTCCAAAACCGAATCTTTGAGTGGATGCAGGTTTTAAAGGCCTGTTGGCTGCTGTGCATGGTCATTACCTCTGCCCTGGAGGTTGTGTTTTCAACACTCATTGATTCTGTGTCAGCAGGATTACACAAAAACTACTCAACAGATTTCCATGAAATTCGGTGGCAGGATGGGACATGAAAGATCTCATGAAATTTTTGGGCGGATCCATTTTCTAATATCATTTTCCCAGAGAATATTTCACGGATCTTGATTTAAAAATATGAAAACGTGCAAAAATAAATGTGTTTTCCGTTTAGTGTGAACTTAAATATACGGTGTGACGGGTTCTGGGTCTGGATCAAACTGAACCATGGTTCTGTTGGTTCACAGTCAGACAAAGTTTGGAGTTCTGGACCAATCACAGGAAGTAGAGACACATTAAACCATAGAAGAAGAAAAAGAAGAGGAAGCAGCTGCAGTCTGCACCTCCGACGATATATTTTCGGTGAATTTGAACATGAACTACTGTGGAGTACTGTAGTACTGTGGAGTACTGTAGTACTGTGGAGTACTGTAGTTCTGTGGAGTACTGCAGTACTTTAGTACTGTGCAGATGCAGATCGTTATTCAGGAAGTTACCATGGCAACCAAATGAAGCGCTCCATTCATTTTCTGCATTCAAACAGAAAGACTGCGTCAGACGCCGTCTACAAGCCAGTCAGAGTCAGGTATAGGTAGACTCCGCCCACGCAGGCGATGTACGTACGCCAGACAAAATTCTTTAGTTCCTAAATTACGAAGTGAAACTAAAACTAACAGAACAAATGAAACCATGAACCAACACATGAAGCTTGTTCAGGTGTGAAAACCTAAACGTCCTAAATGTCAATGTTTCTTGTTTCGTCGCTATGAAAAAAAAAAAAAGAAACCAGAACTAATCACGTGTCAAACTTTTCTCCCTGAAATCCACAGAATGAGTTAGATTTCAGAATCATCACTTCTTCTAAAAGGCCAACTTAAAAATAATCCTGCTCCTGGTACAGAGGCGGATGTGTCCTCGCGTCTCGGCACAAAATTAGCATCTGTGATTCAGCATGAAGAGCGTCGAGCTTTCTTCTTCCACCGGGTAATGAGCTGCTTACACATCGTCCTCTTTCATCTAATCAGTCTGAGCTCAGAAACTTTCTCTCTTTCTTTCTTCCCCTTTTCTCTCTCTCTCTCTCTCTCTCTCTCTCCGTTCAGAGCTTTTTTATTTTTCTACATTTCAGTCTCGTCTTCTCGTCGAGAGCTTTGGGTTCAATCCAACAGAGGCAGAGCGGCTGAAAACACCAGCGAGCGAGTGGGTGGAAAGAAACAAAGGTGTGGCCGACGAGCGAAAGATGCTGGAGGGAGAGGTGGGGGGTGTGGGAGAGAAAGGTGAAAGGGGTGTGGTCGAGATAGAGAGATAGAGAGAAAGAGAGAGAGAGAGCGTCTGTCACGTTACACCTCCGCTCCATATTGTTTCACCTGAGAGGAAGGGGGGAGGAGGACGAGGAAAGGGTGGGGGAGAAGGGATGGAAAGACGAAGGGACTGGGAGAGGAAGGGAGTTGGTGGTGGGTGGGGAACGACTGGAAAACATGGAGTCAGCTGATAGCTCCCAGTTTCCATGGCAACCCTAGGCCTTTCCCACCCACTCTGTTTCTCTATCGTCTCGTTCTCTCCTCTCTCTGCCTCACCCACTCCCTCCCTTCTTTCACACTTCATTTTATGTTCTTCATGTTTTTTCTCAGGCCGTACCTCAGCACTAACCTCACGGCCCTGCTTCCTTTCCTGTCCTACTCACTTCTTCTCTTACCTTTCGTTCTTGTGCCTTTCCTCTTATTTTGTTAACTCTTTTTTTCCTTTCCTCTCTTTTGCTCTCATCTTCTTTCCTCTCCTCTCCTTTCCAACTCGTTCCTCTCCTCTCCTTCTTATTCCTCTTATTTATTTTCCTCTCTTTCTTCCTTCAGCCAAGTTCTGTGTCTTTATCTGTTTCTTTTTCTTTCCATTTCCTTAATTTCTTCCTTAGGATCTATTTCTCTCTTTATTCTCATTTTGTAAAATATAGAAAATAAACATCATGCACGGTGTCCCGGAGGTTTCTGGAGATTGTTCATCCTTCACCTGGATTATGACTCTTCCCCGGCCTCAGTTGGATTCAATCTTCAGACATCAATGGTTCTCATGTCACGTGTTGCGACCTCTGATGCAGCCAAACCCCCGGCGTGCTCCTGTAACGTGGTTATTTGCACGTGTAATGATCGCTGACTGCAGCAGGGTGTTTACCATATTTGCGTCCACCGCTGCCATCTGAACTCTCCGACCTGATAAAAGGGCGTAGCGTCGTCTCCACCCTCGCCGCCTCGCCCACAGCCGGGCTCAGCACCACTGGACGAGGGCCAACTCCTGCCCTGCTGCTCCCTCTATCACTCCACTCCTCCTGTCTCTCTCTCTCCCTCTTTCCATCTGTACCAGTCTCTCTCTATGCCCATCCAGCCCTCCTCTATGTGTCCCCCGCCCCCCCCAGCGTCCCACACAGCGGCCATTGTTCCGCGGCACATTGGAGCTACATGGCAGCACAGCTTCTCGGCGGTTGTGGTGGCAAATGCGGTGCCTCGTTCCTCTGAGGAGGCGAGAGGAGAAAACTAGGTCGTGGTGCAAATTATATCAAGAATTTAATCCTCATAGAAACATCTGCCTGCAAATATTTATCAATTAAACTCAATAATAATATATATATATATATATATATATATATAACATGTGAAGTGTTGTAGCTGGTTCCCTCCGACAAGTTGTTTTTTGAAAATTCTTCTTTGGTCTTAATTTGTCACGAAAATTTGTCGAAATACACAAAATATCAGTTTCATCTTTTCATTCTTTAAATTTCTCTCCTTTCTTCCAGCAGGCAGATGCATTCATCGACTGCCCGCAGCCGACAGACCTGAAGGTGAAGACTGAGTCGCCGGTTTGCAAGACGGAGCCCTCCTCGCCCGAGCCGCGCCCCGCCGAGGACCAGACTGAACCCGTCGACCTGTCCCTCAACAAACCCCGCTCCTCCTCGCTCCCCGCCTTCACGACGAGCACCACGGTCAACCCCGCGCCCAGCAGCATCATGACTCACCCCAGCCTGCCCGCCACGCCGGTCCCCTCTGCGGTACAATCGATAGGCTCCATGGTAACGACAACCTCCCTTCTCCTCCACTGTTGTGAAGCTGTTGTCGGAGCAACGAATCAAACACCTCCCCTCGTTGTTTCCCGCTCTAGGTCCTGTCTCCGGGCTCGATCCTGGCCACGCAGGGCGCCGGGGGGCAGCAGATCCTGCACGTCATTCACACCATCCCCTCGGTCAGCATGCCCAGCAAGGTGGGCCAGCTGCAGACCATCCCCGTGGTGGTGCAGTCGCTGCCTGTCGTCTACACTACCATGCCGACTGACGGCGTCGCCACGGCAGCCATTACTGTCCCGCTCATAGGCAGCGACGGGCGCTCAGAAGGATCTGGTGAGTGGCACAATGAAGACTCTGGTGTTATTCTTATATAACCGCTCCACAGTCACATTCGCAGCAGCGGCAGAGTCTGTCTGAACTTTTCTGTCTTGGTGACACACTCACTCGCTCACACTGTCATTTCTGGGTTTCTCTCGTCTCAGAGGAGTTCAGTGACGGAGCTGATGTGTGTTTATGGTTAGTGGTGTGTTAGACGTGCCGTCTGTCTGCCTGTCTATCTCTGTCGCCCTGGACGCTCTCCACATGTGCCGGGAGACGGATATTCCCACTCAAACGAGGAAACATGCTGAAAGAAATGTTCCTACTTGCACGTCACGCGTCACGGTTTCAACAGCTGATTCCGTTCTCTAATATTTTGTTAGGGAAAGTCTCCAGATGGCCCATAAATCAAAACAGGAACTTGTTGTACAGATCGTTGTATGATTGGTAATGTGTGATATTTTTTCTTTTAAACGTGCATCTGAGGAAGTAAACTTGAGCAACTTTACTGCGTCTCAAATGTCCCGAAGTTCTCTGACACTAAAGCTGTTTTCAGAACATAGAGAGTAAACGTCCAGAAGACTGGATCTGGACATTTTAGATAGAGCAGCCGGAGGCACAACGTCTGAATTCTGCTGCAGAACTCACGTCCTGTGTGAACCCTGATCAGCAAAAGCTCTTGAATCTCATCGTCTTTACAAGTTGACGTCTTCGTCTTCCATGTTTCATGTCTGTCACATGTTAGAAACGTCATCAACTCGCCACAATTTACCATAAACGTTCTGGAACATGTTCAGAGCTACTGACTCTCAGGAAAATGTTCTGGACTATCTTAACATTTATCCGTGTGAAACCAGGTGAAGTGAGAATGAGGTGGGGACGTCTCGTATCAAACAGCTCTCTGAAGTCAGAGTTTGTCCTTCTGTCAAGTCTGGACACTCAAAGATAAAAAAACACCAAACGAGGAGTTGGAGGAGCTGTAATCATCCCAGAGGAAGCTCGAAATTTGTTCAGGCAAACCAACCGTGTGATAAACTGCAGTAACGTCCCTCAGTCTGGTTCTCTGAGGTCTGAGATCCAGAGCAGCGCGGCCTCCACTCAGGAATGTAAACCAGGGAGAAACCATGGTCCTCACAGACTGAAGGCCTGAGGACTCTCTCACTTTCAAACATTGCCACGAGTTATTGTGTCGCACAGTGTTAGAGTTCAGCTTTTTTTACTTTAAGGAACAGGAATGTGCCGGATTCAGCTTAGAGAGAATTATAAGTTTCTTTATCAGGGAGGAGAAAATGTTCTTAGATATTATTGGAGTGGAGACTTTGTCTAAATGCGTCTGCGAGCTCTTCTCCATCCACCTCGCGTGTGATCACGCAGCACTGTTGTTGCATGATTTGCCTCGGGCTGGTCGCAGTTAAAGGCCACAGGAAGATGTAAACTTTTTTTTTTTAAATGTCACAAAGTCGCAGCTGTTGTTAGTTGTTGCTTTCAGTCGGCACGCTGACTGCAGGAAGGTCAACCGGAGCCGTGTCTGCAGGATTTAATGTCCGTCGTTTCAACCACCAGCTGATTAAGGAGGCGTTTGAGAGGAAGACTTTGGGAGAGTTGCTAAGCGTCTGCACGCCTGTTGAATATTGACTCCGATTTAAGATGGACGACGTGTCTCCACTTTCACGTGCACTTGAGAATTTGACTTTTTAGTTTGGTCCATGTCCAATTCACTAACGTGGAGGAGACAAGAGTTTACGACCTTTACTGCAAAGCGCTTCACTTTCTGGGAGCTATCGTGTCGTCCATCTTTGTGTCTGCACGTGTGTTGTACCTAAGTTTCATGAAACGGTGCAACGCTTCACGTCAACTATGAAACTCGCTCTGGACCCTCTGATGGATGTTTACAGTTTTGCTGCGACACAGTAACTCAAGAGTTTACTCAGGAATTTTTCACTCACAGGAACCATTCAAGCATCACCTGAACTAATCTAATCTAATCTAGTGAGACGGGCTCAGCGGATACTGACGGTTCAGTCGTCAGTGAAGGAGCCGCTTGTTCCTCAAGCTCGTGTCGGCGAGGAGAGCGAACGGAAAAGAAGGGTTGAAGAAGTGAGTCGAACAAGAGGAGAGAGAGAGAGAAAGTTTCTGATTCGAGCTCAGACTGACTAGATGAAAGAAGGCGACGTGTAAATGTGTCTTTGATAGTTGGGTCCTCTTTTTGAGGGAGCGGGAGGCGGCTTAAAGGAGAGCGAGGGCTGGTGGAGGACGGGTGTGGCGGGGAGCTGAGTGAGATATGGTCGGTGAGGAGGGATGAGGAGATGAGGGTGCAGGGGTCGAGGGGAGAGGAGATGGCTCGTTTCGCCTTTGAAAGAGGAAGGAGGCAATGTTGGATGGGGGGGTGGGGGGGTGGGGGTGGGCTTAATTGTCTCCAGAGACAAAGAACACTTCTTTTGGTTTGTGACCCTCCACACACACACACACACACACACACACACACACACACACACACACGGATACTCCACCCAAAATTCCTTGCGTCACCCTTCCACCCACCCCGCCCCACCTCGCTCTCTTCAGGCTGGCCGGACTTTGAGCAGTATGGCTGCCACATTCCTTCAGGCAGCCGTGTAATGTTTTCCGCTTCTGTACTGCTGCCCCTGATAAGCAGCGTCCCAGAGACGTGACGTTAAATCGTGGAAAGAGAAAAGACACAGAGAAAGACAGAAAAAGAGAGAGAGAGAG